>NW_026570252.1:641513-1283027 GCF_019649055.1 Paramacrobiotus metropolitanus | reverse complement strand
CTTGCTCCAGTATTCAATGCAACTGAATACAAGAATGCACAAGCTGACCTGGATAACCCGCGAAACGCACCGCCGGAAGATAAACCGCTGAATTATGGAGAAAAGTCCCATACAAAAGTTGACAGCTGGCGGATTTGTTAAAGCGCAAAAAGGTCACGGACTTAGCAGAATGAACAAAAAGGACGGTCAAATGAGATGGCGCAAATGCAACAGAGTAGCGCAGTTGAAAGGTCACGGGACTTATCACAAGCATTGCAACAGGATGCCAATGACAAGTCACCGGCCTGACGGACGGAATGTCTTCGCAAACCGATCCGACGAAAACGAACAATGAAGTGTCCGCGAAGGTGATTGAATGGATGGCCCAAAGGGATATGATATGGTTACATATGAAAGGTCAAATGAGATGAAAGATAGCGAAGCAGATGAATTGAAGCGAGCTGACCAAATAACAAGTGAAGTCATTGAAAAGTTGCGAGATAAAAGAAATGAAAACCGCAAAGAGGAATTGATCCACGACGATAAACGAAGTGACTAAAGGTACGGTATGACAGCACAAAAGCAAATCCGCAAGTGCAGTAACGAAAAGGTCACCAGCGGTAAAATGGCTGCAGAGAAGCAAGCGGATAAGAAAAACCGCAGAAATTCTACGACGTCCGAACTGACGCCACACAGGATTGATGTTGAGGAGATACTGAAAGGTCACAGTACTCCGGCGAAAGGACAAGTGCCTCCTGACATGGATCCGGGACCAGTATCTCAATCCCTGTGAAATGCAAGATACACACATTGAAGATTCAAAACGGAAAATTGCCCAAAAGAATTGAAGCGTACACTCATGAAGTGAAAGGGAGACATAAAGGTCAACGCAATGTTGACACCGGCGCTGAGACGTCGCTGATCAGCAAACCATTTTGCGAAAAGAATGGACTGCACATGCTCCCATTGCCACCAGACAGATTGGTGAAGATAAACGGAATTAGTGGAACGTCAGGATTCATGGTGACGCATTACTGCGTAGCACCAGTGACCTTAAGGAAAAAGACTAGTGAACATTCATTTTACGTCCGACCGAAGTGTGACGATGTACAGGTGCTACTGGGATTTGACTTCTTGGAGAAGAAGTTCGTACTAATGGATAATGAAGGCGAAGAAGAGAAGGAAGATGACCCGAAACCGATCGCCAAAGTTCAAGTCGGAAAGGTCACCGAACTTGTAAAACAGACGGGAAATGCTCAAACGGTTAGTAAAACGCTAATCCCAGTACCAGAGGCACCGGGAAAGGCAAAGGAAACGAGGGCGAAAAAAGAATTGTCAACATTTGAGCAGTTGAAATTGATCCAACAGGAGATTGAAAACACACTAAACCGGGCAATGCTGACACAAAGGAAGAGAAAGGTCATCCCAGTACCAGAGGCACCGGAATGACGAGTGCAGCAGAACGAGACTAGCCAACGGACAATCCCGGCACCAGAGTGCACCAGAGAAGAAAAGTGAAAGTGGAAATGTCCAAAAAGTGAACGAGAGGAAAAAGGAGCCGTTTGCGCCAGATATTTGATGAGGTGATCATATTTCTCCGGACGGGAGAAGTATGATCGCAGATAACTGTGAGCAAGGAGCCACAGAAAAAGAATGTGTTGTAAAGTTATCCCAGTACCAGAGGCACTGGGAACGAAGGGATGAAAGGTCACCAGTTGAGAACTTGGCGTCAGAGCTGGATCCAAAAACGTCAGTAAGACCTTTTCGAACCACGATCTGCTACCGAAAATGAAATCGAAGAAAAAGATTTGCAGAGAGTACCAGAGCGTACCCCGAACTTTTTCGAACCTCGATCTGCTACCGAGAATGACGAAAGGTCACCAGCACTTGAGAGATAGCTGCCACACAGAAAGAAGTGACAGCCGCAGCGAAACAATCGCTTGTACCTGGCAACACAGAGTGGGTAGCCTATCCCAGTACCAGAGGCACTGGGAGTAAAGTCGGCCAAAGAAAAGGATAAAAAGAGTGAAAGGTTACGGATATTGAAACGAATAGCTGAAGAAGAACAGATGTTCGCGAGCGAAATCCGCAACAAAGCGCTTGAACAGTTGAAAGGTCATCAACTGAACAATGAGACAGAGATTATTGAACTATCCTCCGACGAAGCCAGTATAACAGAAATCGAATGTGAGCAGAAAACCACAACACAGGAGAAGGTGGTTGCTAACCCGCAAATGAGCCGAAGGATATTAACTCCAGAAGAACGAATGGGGAGTTGCGGACACGGTTATTACGAGGATCCGTGCAGAGTGCAACCACAATGGGAATGCACTGAATGTTGCCAAAACGCCTCCCAAGATGACCTTTCAGAATGGCCGAGATGTAACGCCGCTCTGGCAGATCTTAAAGGTCATGTCCAAAAAGAAGTGAAAAGCATCATGCGGACAAACGAAATGTGGAAGCCACACATTGAGCGGTATCATTGGAACAGATATCGGACTTGGTTGTCATGTGTGAAAAACTTCAATCCGGGGAGAGGAAAATGGCTGAACCATTGGCAGCAACGTATGGATAACGGAATCCAAGATCCTCTTGACCCGGTATCAACTGAGCGGAAACTTGAAAGAGAGATAGACTCAATGAACGAGGAAGTACAGCTATGGGAAGAAGCGAGAATAGAATTGTTTTGGGATTTCCGCATAAACCACATGTACAAAGGTCAAGGGAGAACAGTTATCTTTCCAACGGGACTCGGCACACCGGTATATGAGTCAGTAGTGGTGTTCTGTAAAAAGCACTAAAAGAAAACGA
Organism: Paramacrobiotus metropolitanus; assembly: GCF_019649055.1. Lineage (NCBI taxonomy): Eukaryota > Metazoa > Tardigrada > Eutardigrada > Parachela > Macrobiotidae > Paramacrobiotus > Paramacrobiotus metropolitanus. Next base: position 1,280,237 of record NW_026570252.1, on the reverse strand, counting down.
CTGGGACATATTTGATAAATATTGGACGAAATTTGAAGCGGAGATTCCTATATTCGACATAAAGGAAATGCGAGAGTTGCAAGTAACCCGGAAAAGAAGGTTACCGGGGTTAATGGAAAAGAAAAAGGTGACCTTTGCACCAGATCCAGATGGAGTGGAATACCCAGAACGAGGCGGCGATACATGGTGCATGTATGAAACGATTCCGAGTAATGACTGGGTTACTGAAGAGCTGATGGCAAATTGTGTTTTCGTTGGTCCCAAACGACCTAAAGGCTACGAGACGGTCCAACAGGATGAAGTTGATAAGGTGACTGCAAAAGAAACAGAGAAGGAAGAGCCAGCTAAAGAGATAGCTGAAGGAGGATCGAATGAAACAGAAGAATCACACACATCTGCCTTCAATATCGCACAGATGTTGACAGACAGAGGAGAGATGTGGAAGAAGTTCAAAGAGGAGGTGGAAAGGATATCAAAGGAACAGCAAAACCCAGTAACTGAGGCAAAAAACGGGGAAAGGTCACTCGATAACGGTGAGGAAGGTCCGCCGGCCGAGTTGACCGAAAAGCCATTAATGGGCCTTGAAAAGATTGACGATTTGGAAAGGTCAAAGCAGGCGGAAGAAAGGTCAAACTCTGATCAGTCGGAAAGGTCATCAACAAGAATCCGAGTAGCGAGGAGCCATCCGAGAGTCGCTACACGAAACGGGCGAAAGGCAAAGGAAACGGACAAGCCTCTGCTCAAAAATTCGAAAGCGAAAAAACTTAGCGATTCTTGAGAAAACGGAAGTGACCTTTCATCAGATGATGAAGGAGTTGATGAGCGTCCACTTGAAAAGGCTGACAAAGGTCAAGCCGCTGCACAAGAATACGAGAGCAGCGATTCGGACTCGGAATGGACGAGTTCAAGTGACAATTCAACGACTTCGGAAGATTCAGGTGTAAGTGACCTTTCAGAACAAGAGGACTTAATGGATCTAGATGAAGATGACGAAGTGGACGAAGAAAAAGAAAAAGAAATTAAAGTCAGAAGATTGAAAGTGGAAAAGGCTAGAATGTCGAAAGATGTGATTAAAGTCTACAGTGACCAAAGAATTAAATTGAAACCGTCAAACTGCACACGGGTAAAGGTCAAGATGGGAAAATATGCACCGTCTCAGAACAAGTTGATGTTTACACCGGTCCCACAAGTGGAAACTGAAGTGCAACCGTTGGCAGGAGTGACGGATCACAGGGGAAAATACTTTGAAATCGTCATCGCGAATCACAGTAGCAAATACCGAGTCGTGAAGAAAAATCAGCTTCTCGGATACGTTGAACCGTATGAACATATGGAAAATGTAAAGGTCAACGCTGGGACAGTAAAGAACGCACTCGAAGACCCAGAGGTGGACGAAACGACGAAAGCAGAATTGACAAAGATAATTGGAAATCTGAAATTAGGACCTGACCTGACTGAGGAACAAAAGAACGACGTGCACAACGCGTTCTGGGAATTCTGGAAGGTCTTACCGACATCAAAGAAACCGTATGGAGACGTGAAAGGGGTCACTCACGTGATTGATACGGGAGATGCGAAACCGATTAAATGCAACCCGGCCAGAACGAGTTGGACAGGCCGTAAGTTCATAACAAAGCATATAGAAGAGATGTTGGCACAAGATGTGATCGAACCGTCGGACGCCGAATGGAGCTTTCCAGTTGTGTTAGCGGTTAAAAAGAATGGCGACGGGACAATGGGAACGAGATTTTGTGTTAACTACATTATGCTTAACAAGCTAACGAGAAAGAATAACTACCCGTTACCGAATCCAGATGAGTTGCTCGATGCGTGTGCAGGCAACAAATATTACGGAAAAATGGACTTGCAAAGTGGATTCTGGCAGATCCCCATGGATCCAGCGTCAATCAACAAGACGACCTTTGTAACGCAAGATGGAATGTATCGATTTAAAAGAATGCCGTTTGGAGTCTGCAACGGACCAGCGACATTCCAATTGTGCATGGACAAGGTACTTTCGAAGGCAAAAAGAAAAGGCTGTGTCTTCGGATACATTGATGACGTGATTTTCGCCGGAAAAACTTGGGCAATCTTCATGCAGAATTTAAGAAATGTATTGATGAGCTTGGTCGAAGCGGGATTCACGATTAAGCCAACCAAGTGCGAATTTGGAATGAGACAAATGGGATTCCTGGGTCATATACTCAGTGAAGACGGAATCAGAATGGATCCGGAAAAGGTCACCGCAGTATCCGAATTCAGACGACCTCAAACAGAAAGGCAGTTAAGGTCATTCCTCGGACTGGCGAATTATTATCGCAAGTTCATCATGGGATATGCACAGAAGACTTGTCATTTGTACGAGCTGTTGAGACAAGACAAACAAGTAAAGAAGGACTGGACGAAGGTGCACGAAGACGAGTTCAACAGTTTGAAACAACTGTTGTGTGAAGGTCCAGTATTGGCAAAATTCGACCCCGCGAAACCGACCGTCATTGAATGCGACGCAAGTAAAGAAGGAATTGAGCGGTATTGTCACAGGATGGACATCCTATCGCATACGCGAGCCGCGTCTTACACGGAGCAGAAAGAAATTACGGTGTAACGGAATGGGAATGTCTAGCAGTGGTCTTTGCTGTTAGAAAGTTCAAGCCATTCATCGATTATGCGGAATTCACCGTAAGAACGGATCACCAGGCGCTGACCAACCTATTGAGGTCGGAAACGAATAAAGTTGGAATGAACCCGCGCCTGACGAGATGGGCGATGGCATTACAAGGTCATCAGTTCAAAATTGAATATAAACCGGGGAAATATTGCGACAATGCGGACGCGTTATCAAGAGCACCAATTGAAGGTCCGACGTGTCAGGAAGAGGAATTTGATGAGATCCCGAACTTCGAGGATTATAAGAAGGAATTTGACACAAAAGAACCAGCAATTGAAATTGGTCAGTTGTTCCTACAGATGGCGGAACAACGAAAAAAACGATTAAAGGTCACCTCAGCTACGGCGAATGAGTCGGCTGAAACGGAAGCAAAAGTGAACCGAGTTAAAAGCTGGTTGCCTACCGTTAGTGACTTAAAGGTCACCGGACTTGCAGCGGATATCGAAACTCATAATGGAAAGGTCACCGGACTTGACGAAACGGTAGAAATTCGAGATGACCTTTGGGAAACAGACAAAGTGGCACAGGCGTTGAACGAGTGCCCGATAAAGCTGTTGCGATTCCCGAAGCAGATGAAAAAGAGATATAAGCCATTACCACGCTGTAAGGTCATCAAGGATTGGAATGAAATCAGTACGGCGACAGTCCGCATTGTCAACCTGCAAGGTGATGAGGAAGAGGAAGATGACTCGAACTTGCAGTTGCGCAACAAACAGCTGAAAGATCCCCACTTGGCAATGATAATAGACGAATTGGAACACCTACCAGATGCTGAAACGAGATCGAAATTTGAAGTTCATTATCAGTTATGGAATGGCATATTGTACCGAGTAAAGGATAAAAATGGGAAACTTGAAAGGTCATATGTAGTACCGTTGCCAATGCGAAGAGCGATAATCCACGCATTGCACGACGAGAAGGCTGCAGGCCATTTGGGATTTGAAAAGACTCTGTCAGCAATAAGACTGCGTTATTATTGGGACAGAATGAGTACTGATGTGAAGAATTACATACTCGCTTGTCAAGGATGCCAATTCCGCAAGACACCGAGGAAGTGCCCACCCGGGAAACTGCAAGAGATTAAAGTGGGACATCCGTTCTTCCGAGTTTACGCGGATCTGAAAGGACCGTTGTTACCAACGAAGAAACGCGGATACAAGTACATAGCGGTGTTCATCGATCAGCTGACGAAATACGTGATTGCCGTACCAATGAAGACGGCTACAGCCAAAGAATTTGCCAAAGTTTTCGTCAAGCACGTGATATTGGTTCACGGAGCACCGCACATCCTACACACGGATCGCGGACGGCACTTTACAGCTGAAGTACTGACAAAGGTCACCAATGTGTTTAAGATTAAACACACATTTGGAACAGCATATCATCCAGAAGGTCAGGGCCAAGTTGAAAGACAGATGCAGACGATTGCGGATGGATTGGCGCAATACTTGAAAGCGGGAAATGAAAGAAAGTTTAACAAGTACCTCCCATATGTCATTTCGGCGATGAACAGAGTCGTACACGCCACGACCGGATATTCAGCATATTATATGCTGTACGGCAGAGAAATGACAATGCCGGAGGATGTGGTCACAAAAACGAATATCCCAGACGATTATGGGACCCCAGATGAATGGGTGGAGACCATGAAAAAGAATTTGACCTTTGCCGAAGAAGTGGCGAGATGTAGCATCAAAGATGCGTACGAAAAGAACGCGGAAATCTATAACAAGAAGAAATCGGAACCGAACTTCAAAGTCGGCGACCTTGTGTTGATACGACTTCCAAAGGATACGAAACAAGGAAAGAAAGAGAACCAATCGGACTTCAAATCGAAATATGACAAGGTATGGAAGATTATTAGCTTCCCGCGAGCAAACGAAGCGGAGGTTATTGAACAAAACCCAAAGAAAGAAGCGGACTTGAAGGTGGTCTCGATCGATCGCTTGAAGTTATGGCACCCGCCATTGCCGGATGAAGACGCAGAGCTTAAGCCCCAAAAAGAGACTCTTTTCGAACCACCTCCGCTACCCGAAACGGATGAAGCTCGGATGAACAAGAGTGAAAACGAAGATAAACCAACAAAGAAAAGAGGAAGAAAAAGGAAAGAAGATAAGGATTTCGAAACAGCAGTTACAATCAAGTTAAACACAGAAGCCGGAAATTTGGCAGAAAGGTCACCAGGAACTGAAGATGAAGTAGCCGAACGCGCTTCGCAAAAAGAACTTGAACCGAACCAAGATCCTTTTTTCGAACCACGCACTGCTACCGGAGACGTCGATGACCTTTCGAAACGGCAGATAGGCGCAAAGATACCAGAGCGCGATCCGAAATTTTTCGAACCACGCACTGCTACCGACAATGAAAATGACCTCATAAGAAAGAGAAAAGAGGAGATAGAAGCGGTCAAATCGAAAGCTGAACAATTGGGCCGCGATATAGCGAAAGCAATCGATGAGCGAAAGGTTAAACAGAAGAAAAGAAACTAACTCCCACAGAGTTGCTGACCCAGAAAGGTGAAGTGGAAGATGCGGCCGACAAAGAACTCCTTGATCGGATAATTAAAGGACGCAGAGATATTAATCCGAAAAATTAGGTTAACGGGAGTTTTTTACGATATTGGTATCACGACAACTCTATGACCTTCATTTCGCTGACCGACAATTTGCTGACCGACTTGTTGCTGACTACCACAACTTGCTGACCGACAAATCGTTGACCGACAGTTCGCTTTTCTACAAACTGGCTGACCGACATCTTGCTGAAACAAATTTGCTGAACGACAGCTTACTTGTCGGTCAGCGAAATGTCGGCAATCGACAACTCGTTGACCGACAACTTGTAAAAACGAAAACTTGCTGACCGACAATTTGCTGAACAGTTCAACGCACATTACCAATATTCATTAGCAGTTCAACGCACATTAGCAATTTGCTGATTAGTTCAACGCACATTAGCAATATTTCGTGAATGAAATTTACGTTGATTTCATAAAGAGGAAGCGATATTGTAACGGACTGACGGTTATAACTGAACCATAACTTTTTATTATTTATTACGCCATAATAAAATAAGCAATAACCAGCTTGTTCATATCTCGGTCAATATTATTTATTACTTAATAGTTACTAATATTATATTCATAATTTACTGGCGGTATTCGCTCTGCGGCGTATCTATTAAATTTCAAATCATATGCTAAACTTGTGTCGCTAGTGACAAGTTGTTTCTGCATTACAAGAGAACAGATATTTTCTTACTGCGTATACGCACAAATTGTGCGTATACGCGTATTATGCGGCACAATAGCATCCTGCTGGTTGCACAACTTGAAAACAAATATCTGAAAGTAACAGTATTGTTCATTCGCTACTGTGACCAGTACCTAGCAGTGCCCATTGAGAATTCATTACAGCAAACTCCGGCAAGGCAACTGAACTTTTTACGCGAGATCGTCTACACTATTTAAACTTAGAACTGCTGTCGCATTAATTAATTGCTTTAAAGTAAGGTAAATTTGATACACTTAAGGGAGTTTTAATTTGGCGCACTATTTCATATTTAAAACGCGGCGCGGCCCGCGGGAACGAGTTGTTGATTTTGGATGAACTTCACTCGAACACGCTTGAGCAGAAGAAAGGAGAAGTAGACTACTGGATTACTGGATTTATCAGAAGCGCCGGATTACTGGATTTATCAGAAGCGCGGAAGCCTGTAACCGACGAAACCGTCCGGACGAATTTGTGGTCAGCGAGTTGTCGGTATTTCCATAAAATGTCGGTCAGTAAAATGTCGGTCAACAATTTGGTAAGTAAGCAAGTTGTCGGGTAAACATTCTGTCAGTCAACAAAATGTCGTCAGCGAATCGTCGGTGTCAGCATACTGTCGTTCAGCAAAATGTCGTTCAGCGATCTGTTGTTTCAACAATATGTCGGGTCAACATTTTGTCGTTCAGCAAATAGTCGTCAGCAAGTTGTCGGTCAGCAAGATGTCGGTCAGCGAGTTGTCGGTGTGCCTACGATATTAGGTATGGAAGTTCGGAAGGTGTAAAGGTCATACGAAGTATAGTGGAAGGTCACCAAACTCTGACGAAAAGTTATCAAAAATGTTAAAAGGTCATCGAAACAGACGTCAGAAAGGTCATCATGGATGAAAAGTCAACAGAAAGGTCCTCCAGTCGAAAGGTCATCAGACTCGGACTGAATCATACGAGAGAAGCGAAAGGTCATCGTAAAGTCGAGATACTCCGACCGAAATTCAAATGGAACAACGAAAAGGTCACGAAAGTCCGGAATCTTCAGAAATTGTCGACCAGTCGAAAGGTCATCGGACTCTGACTGCAGTACAAAATGAAGTGCAAACGTCGATCGAAGTAAAAGCGGAAGAAGTGAAAGATCAATTGAAAGGGTAAGAGACTCCGGCAGAAATCCAAATGGAACAGCGAAAAGGTCACAAAAGGTCTGGATCAGCAAAAATGAAAGGTCATCAGACGAGGTTGTGAAGCTGGATAACCGAAAACCATAAGGTCAAGCGACTCATTAACCAATGGTTAAGCGCAAATGAACTTAAAGGTCAAATGTCAAATGAACCAAGTGTCAAGTGAAAGGTCAAGCGACAGACTGACTGAAGGTCGCGGGACTTTCACAGAAAAAGACAAACAGCCTAAAGGTTAAAAGACGTCTCGAACCGTGGAGAAGGAAGCGCAACCTAAAGGTCAAGAGAGTTCCGTGTCTACGGAACAATCGAAAGGTCACGAGACTTTGAAAGAAGGTGGGGAAAGAAAAGGTCATGCTCCCCATGGAAAAAGTGGCAGCAGATGCGGAAACCAATTCGGCGCGTCAAGTGTTTCAGAAATCCTTGAAAGAGGCTACGGGGAACGGAAAAACCGAAAGGTCACGAGACCTTGCCGCAAGAAGAGAAGAATAATGAGCCGAAATCGGCCCAGTCATCATCCGGATCGTTGGCGAAGTTGAAGATTGTTGAAACAGAGCCAAGAAACGAAACCAGCGGACTCGGCATTATCCCCCAGAAACCGGAAACCAGTGGTACACAAGCCAAAGACATACCGGTTTACATGCTCGGAGCACCATTGGATGATAACAGCAGAACATAACGAGAAACCAGTAGTCTTCTCGAACCGGAGATGTAAAGCGTGGAGAGTTGTCATAACGGATGCGGCAATTGACAATATCGACGGAGCATCTGAACTGGTGAAAACGTCAAAAACGTGAAAGGTCACCGTGTTAGAATGAGACGATTGAACTTAAAAATGGCACGAGAAAGGTCATCACGTAAAGTAACCAAAGGTCATCAGAATTGAATGCGAAAGTCTCAGTTCAGTACGGTATAGCCTAACTAGGCGCAATGGTAAAGTATAAAGGTCACGTAACATATTACTGAAACTGCGTTCGTGTACTAGTTGTTTTCAGCGTTTGTAGCACAGAATCAGAAAGGATAAAGAAATCATGTGGAGCATCTATTGGGGTTGAAATTGATTCGGTCTCTAAAGCCGGCCCCAAGGGACAAGTTACGGCAGTTAGCCGGCTCTCCTCCTTAAGCGATTCAGTGTTATAAATTGGCAAGAGAAACTACGGTAATCGCCGGATCTCTTGAATACGAAAGGGCCACAAGCGGCGAAAAAGAGAAAGACAACAGGAAATTTTAATGGGGTAAACTTGATGCGGCAGTCAGCCGTATTCCCCATTAGAGTTGCTGTAAACTATGCCGGCAATCTCTCCAAGCGAATCAGTGTTATAAGTCAACGAGAGAAATAGCGGTAATCAAGCCGGATCTCTCGTACGGAAGCTGGGCCACAAGCGGCGAACAAGAGTAAAGATTTAATGTGGAAGCTTTATGGGGTAAATTTAATGCGGTAGTTGGCCGGCCCCATCAGAGATGCTACGGTAATCTCTGCCGGCACTCTGGCCGCTCGAGGCATATTGAAGTTGGATGTGCGACGGAAAGGTCAACTTAAAAGTTTTACCAGGAGGCAAGCGAAGAAATGCTTGACGGCCGCAGAAATTGGCTGTTCCTCCATGACCTTTGATGAGAGTTTGAAGAGAAGTCGGATGACCTTGGGATTATTACCGCCCAAGAGAGTCACCGTATTAGAATTCGTCGCATGACCTTTGGGACCATTAACCCAAACCGAGTCGCACATCACAACGGATCATCTCAACAAAGGATGACCTTTACCAGGGAGGAAGCGAACTACGCTGGTCTATATGACGTCCCTCCATGACCTTTATGGATCTCATTTTGAAGTCGTACAATTGATACGCACCATATTCCAAAGATGAAGCAGTATTCCTAAAGTCGTACTTGATACGCACCTGATTCTCAAGCGGATTGTGATGAAAAGTCGCACTACGGATGCGCGGAATTGCTCAACAGAGCGGAATAGGCCAAAAGTGCGGAAAACGGTGGACAGGACCTGTGACCTTTACGAGTCAGAAGTGGAGGATCCTAGTCTACATTTGATTAATACTTTTGTTGATCTTATAACTGTTGACCTGTTTTTGTATTAGAATTGATATGGAATAGTATTTGATACAGATCTCTTTAATTCACATAGTGCATTTGGAATTGATGTGATAAATGGAATAAGAGAATTTGATGTTTTTGAGCACGCACAGACACCGGCGACCGTCTTTTCGTGGATTCGGGAGTGTGTCCAGCCTCAACGGAGCTCGGCATCCCCCCAGAGGCATGTGAGACGAGGCTCACTAGCGTTCACGTCCGTGGCGCTAGGCGCTACGCCTTTGGATTACGGTCTGTGACGTGTCTCGCCTCTGATTGGCTGGCTTGAGTTGTGTTAGTGGGCGCGGCATAGCACGTGCTGCGCAGTGTTGCACACTGTTGAACGGGCTCTACGTTTTACGATCGAGCTGCGCCGATCACTTGTTGATTTTCTGTGCTCCAGACTTTCAATAATATTAAAAGTCAGCAATTACGGTGCGACGTTTTGTGTTTCCGCATAGCTCGCCATCCAGATCGTATTGCTCGCTCTACGGGATAGATTCCGTTTCTGTCTCCGTCCCTGGATCCATTCTGGATCTAGCATTAGAGTGGTGTCAGTGCGCTGAATCCCTGCCGCTGTACAACATTACTTTGCCGTGATTGGCTGCAGCAGTGCAGCACGTGCCGTGTCTACGGCACTTTCCACTCAGAAACGGAGAACAATGGTCACTGACCGTTTCTCACGCTCATCCGACAAGCTGACCAGGCGTGTTTTATCGAGCTGCACAACACAATTTCTGGAAATTTTAGCGTTTAGAAACTGTGTGCTAGCGATGTTGTGTGGTTTTGTTCCTGATTTCCGTGAGGTGGCACGCGCGCAGGAAACCGCAACCCTTTACTAGCTCATTAACGAACCTGACCAGGAAGCGGGAGAGAGTGGAGAATCCGTAAATATTATAAGTACTCGTAAATTATTAGTATGTTTTACAGAAAGTACATTTTTATCACAGTCTGTACAAAATCTGTAAACCCGGCGCTACATTGACAGATACGGTGGGATCAGCAGGCAGCAAGTGCAAGGATTGGGCCAGGGCATTATCGAGGTCGTGGACATGCTGATGCCGAATGAGCACAGTGAGACATGCGGGACACCGCTGCGCGAGATCGTCCTGGAGCCCCATTAGCGCTTCCCGGTGCGCGAGGTCAACAGTCAGCCGATGGTCAGCGACGCCGTCCACAAACTGCGGCTACCGTGTGTGGTCTCGCGTCCGCATCAGGCTGCACTAGACGAATCGGAACTGGTCACGGAGTCGGCGACGGGATGGACCGGGATCCCGGTGCACAGAAGAAGACGGTTGGGGGCCGGGAAATGTCGCGTGTGCTGCTATCCGGGAGCGGCGGGGGCAGCCTGATGATGGGCCGCAGTGGGATTTCCTTGCCGACGGCGGTTCAGCGTCCCGCCATGGCCCATTCAGGGGCCGCCACGGCGTGGGGTTGGTACCGCCGGCAGCACGTCCTCTTGAAACGGCGGGTGAAGCAAGTGGAGGCAGCGGGCCACACGATCAAGCGCCCTTTTACGAGCTCTTCCTCTACTTGCTCCTCATCAACATCGCCCCGCTTTTCCGGGTACGCCCGCAGCCGGAGTTGAAGAACAAAGAGGGCTTCATGACGCCCGACAACACCATCGAGGTCCTCAACAAAAAGGACCTGCGCCAAGTTCTTCTCATTGCGGAACTGAAGCGTCCCGGCTTCAGCGAGTCGATGCTGGTGCAGCAGTGGGAAAAGCAGGCCAATAAAGCCCTGCAGGCTGGACTGTGCGGCGAGGGGCAGGGGATAAAAGGTGGCAGTGGCACCTGCCACTGGCAACTGCCACTGGCAGTGGCAGGTCACTGGCAAGCGATGAAACATGGCAGTTGCCACAAACACGAAATTCCAAATAAACTGATTGGGGACACCGATTTAGCCATTAACTTAAACTGTGTCGTCTCATGGTCAGAAAAGGTTCAAAAATTGCTTGGCTATATTGCCGAACCCAAGCCGTGTATAACCGACCAGTAGACTTCGCGCGGAATAAATCACGGATTATTAATGAATGAAAACAATTCAAAGTCATTGGTAACTGCAATTTACAAATACAGGGAGGTTATAATCTTGATGAACGGACCGCAGAGCAATAATAATTTAATTTTGGCAAATACTTTAGTGACTAATTAGTAATTTGTGATCTTTTTGAATTTTTACGTTAAACACTGTAGTGCTTGTGGCTTATCGTGCTTCTGACAGCTCGAATTATTACTGTGGTGCCAAGAGAATTCCGCAATTTTTCGTTCAGCATGCTAGACAAGCGCTGTATGGACGGCTTTAGCGTTCAGTGAGTTCACTGTCTACAGGCTTATGAACTGGCTGAACGCGCAATTTGAAATAATTCATGTTTAGTAGTATATGCGGGTACGACAAAGCAATTCGTACCAGCAGTTAAATAATACGTAATACAAATAGCATGTTTTGTAACCATAAATAGTAAAAATTTATTTTGGATCAGATTCACGTCAGTAAATCTTGATAGAGAACCGTTTTGAAGCAGGAACGATTTTTCAAGAGTGAGCAGCGCTCCGTTACGCTCGGCCCTTTGCAACTGGCAGCCTGACGCTGTTCAGTGCGCTCAGCGAACGCTGAACCCCGTATACAGCTCTAGTATATCAGGCTTTACGAAATGGTGCGGAATTTACTTGGCACCACAGTATAAGTTGCTGTCCATAACTGTGGTGCCGGTTTTAAGTGTCATCGCTTTAAAACTTAAAAAGGGTTAACTGTCGGACGTTTGACATTAGGTAGAATTGTTATCAAAACCTATTTTTTGTTACGAATCGTAAATTCTGAATGCCACCAATCGAGCTAAAAAATTTAACTGTTACGTAAAAGCCGGTTATACCTCGGTTTCTCCTCAGAACGTTACAAGCTAAAAACTGAAAGGCTTGACAAAACCTCCACCTAATTCGAAAAACAGAAAATTAAAGACTGAATACATAGTAGCAGTACCATAATCACTTCCAATCTCATTGCCCCACCGGTACCAGCACTACTCAGTTTACCACTACAGGCACGGTGTACCAGTACTATTACCAACACCATCACTAGGATAACCCTTTCTTAGTTTTGTCAAATTTCTTGGTCTCAACTTTTCGTATTACTTTTCGTAAAAAGTACGCATAAATAGTTTTCGCAAATGCCACGTTTTATCGTTTTCGAGAAGCATAATGGCAGATGCCACTGCCAGTGGCAACTGCCAGTGGCAGGTGCCACTGCCACCTTTTATCCCCTGCCGCGGCGAGGCCGTGTATGGTCTGATCGCTCGCGGTAGTTTGGCGCAGCTGTTTTTGTTTGATGCCGCCAGCCGGAAGTGGACCCCGGTTACCGATTGAATCAATATGCTGAAGCCGCCTTTTCGCACCGAATTCCGTCGCGGAATTGAGAAAGTTTCGGGTGTAAAGATCGATGCACCGCTGTATTTAGACTCATCTGTCCTCCTTTGAACTCCAGCACATGTCCTCCGTTAACCGGCTCGAGTCAGTGCTGGCATTGTCCTGAATTGTTCGCCTTTCATAACGCAAGTGGATATACGGTATAACAGCAGCGTTCACGTGTGTTGTCATTAGTCATTAGTAGTTCTGTATTTCGGTTATTGTTCATTTTGTGTTCTCGCATGAATCACCATCGTTCTCACCTGTTATAAATCACCATCAGCATTGCACCAGTTTTTTTTGTAGTTCGATTTGTGTTTATCTATAAGTAATTAATAAGAAATTATATGATGATCCTTTTTGCGTGATAAATACGCAATTTTCATTAGCTATTTTTTGGTGAGTTGAATAAAAACTTTCAGATACGAAACCGTTCGGTAGTCGGCATGTGTGGAGCGTTTAATCTTCACACCAACAACCGGTGAGAGTCTACTGATAAGGGCATCTCATTAACAGCAAATTGTACAGTTACATAAACAATTTTCTTTATAATTTTAAAAGATACAGTTCCATAAATTATTATTATTACTATTAAAATTACTATTATTATCAGCGTCTTCATATACACCCGCGTACAAAATTCGACATTCAAATACAAACTACTTTCTACATACTACTACTGATACTAGTACATCCACTCTGTATAAAGTACCGGTCAAACTAACCAGTATTAAAGCCAGATTAATTAAGAAATTCGTTTATCGCCATCGTGACCAGCGGTTATGATGGTGATGACGCCGAATATTGCCGGCGTAGTAGGCGTTGTTGTTGAAGCCGTTGTTGTAGTCGTAGGTGGTGCCAATGCTGGGCGTGCCGACGATGAGGGCGTTGGGGTCCAGGCTGCCCAGGGTGCTGTAACTGCATCCCGCCAGCGGGTACGTCGAGCTCTGGCCGTTGCAGTAGTACGTGTAGCTCACGGCGTGTCCCACCAATATCGACACTGTACCAATGCGCATTTTATTACTATACGCAGGCAATATTTAAATTAATTTCCGTTTGCTGTACGAGTACAATTATAATTTTCTAATTTTTTAATCGATGTTTCTATTTATTTTCTTATTTCTGTATTATTTAATGTTTAATGTAATTTCATAGAAGTACTGATTTATCAAAAACATTACTTTATCTTTATTTAAAACTATCATTTACTAACGTTTTCTATTTTTGAATTATTTCTTATTCCACTAGAACACTGAATTTATTTCATATACGAGTAATTATCTACATATTTTTTATATACTGTTTTTACTGTATTGATATTTATGGTTATTTTGTAATTTGACTATATTAATATCTTGCTTACGAATTCCAGTGTGAAGACACGATTTCCACAATCCGACCGGGAACATGATGAATACGGAAGGCGCAAAATTGATGCACAAATGATTAATGGATAATTTATTTACAGAATAATTCAGTAGACGTTAGCTATGGCTTGCACTAACTGGCGATAGCGGGTTTCCGGTCGAAATCTCAAGGAAATTAGATTTTACTCTCACATTAACAGTCGCTCATGTTTGTGTACCCAATGCATATTTTTTTTCGTATAATGCGTTGCATTTATGTATGCATTTACAGAAAGCATTTAACAGTGCATTCTTCGGCTCAGTTTCAGCAGCATTCCGGCACGCTTTTCGCCATATGCTGCCCGAGTGTTTATTTGTATTGCCCGGTGAGTGTTGTTATGGTTTCCCGAAATATGCGCACAAGGCATTGTCACGCGCATTATTCTGAGCGGAGGTCAGCCTTTTATAAGGTGGCGTCGCCGTGTTGCCGCATAAACAAAACACTCGGGAAAATAGCTTACTTGTGGTGTAAATCCACAATTATCAGAAAAACCGCGTTGTTACCGGACGCCGGCTCATGGAAAACACAGGTTATTAACCGGGAAAAAATTGCCATGCTTTCTTGGATGAAATACAGTGATAGTCACCAGCATGTGACACAGCAATTTTTGGTATTTTTCTGCGCAGAATTAACTACTATATACAGCAAATACGTTAAAATTTACTATCCAAGTAAAATACATTTCAAATTAATTAATTATGTTTCAGATCAATAAAAAATAGAAAGGAAGCAATTTTTATTAAAATATTTAAGCCATAATTAAAAGTCGAGAGGAAACTGCTCAATTTTTTTGACTAATAAATCAGAGGCGCGGTATAAAACATAGTCGGTGCGGCTGCGTGTCGGCCGTGATGCCGGACGTCGGCGTCAGATCGATGTCGGCGGATGCCACGCCCTCCGGCAACCGGATGTCGAAGCGCTGCACGATGCCGCAGAATAAAATGAACAATTCGGCGCGGGCCAACGCTTCACCCAGGCACCGTCGTTTTCCTAAAATAAATAAACAAAATAATATAAAATACACTTATCAAAATTAGAATTCATTAAAATTTATTGTAGGAATTTATAAGAAGTATTTAAAAGGAATATTAAAAGAGCAAAAATAAATCTAAAGAAATCGCGGAAAAATTTCCCATCGGTAGACTATCGTGAGAAAAACCCGCTTACCTAGTCCAAAGGGCATCAGATACTCCGACGTCTGCCCTTGGCCGACTATTAAGAAACGCTCCGGGCGGAACCGCTCCGGCTCCTCCCACCAGGCGTCAATATGGTGGACGAAGTAGATATTGACTTGGACAATCGATCCTGCCATTAGAAACAGATATAAAAAATAATAATAATAAAATAAAATGAATAAATCTAAAAGTCATAAAGGTCACGGTTTGGGATACCTTTCGGGACGTCGTATCCCTCGATCTGGATGTCCTCGCGGGCGCAGTGGTCCACGCCCATCGGGACGACGCTGGCGTAGAGGTGCACCTCCATGAGGGTGGCCTCGGCGTAGGGCGTGGCCAGTTTCTCGGAGGGCGTGGCGAATTCCCCGTTGGCGGCGTTAACGTGTCGGTCCAGTTCGGACTGGACGCGCCGCTGGATGTCCGGATGCAGCGCCATCATTAACAACGCCTGCGATGCATAAAGTCATAAAGGTCAGGAGCTGCTTATTTTAATTAGTTTTTCCCCGTTACCGAGCGCAGCGTCGTGGTCGAGTCCGGCTTCGAAGAGGTCTTCCAACAGCAGCGGAATTTCAGTCGCTACAAAATTCACAATCATCTCTAGATCTGTAGATTTATTTCTAACTATGTATTTTGTACTTGTATATTTAATTTAATTATTACCGAATTACCTGAACTGATGGAAAATTGTTCCCTAACGGTAATTGCCGTTCTAATTTTTGATTAAATTTTTAATGGCAGTAATTATATTATTTTGTTTCAGGCAAGTGTTAAATTTTTCGATAAAAAACTAATTTGCCTCGCTAAAAAAAGTCCAAGTTAATCTTCGTAATTTCTTCATAATTTTATAACTAAATTCGATTCAAACTTTAAACCATATAAATCTGTAAAGTTCTCAATTAAAATTGAGTAATTATTTTTCGTAATTAAAATTTTAATGGCCTTAATTAAAGCAATTATCTTGATGTTTATTTGCTGCTTAAAGTGGAATATAGTCAGCTTTTTATTGCTGCTCCCGAATGGGCGGCACATACCGCATCACCGGCAGCACCGCCAGGATGACCTTTTTCATAGTAAACTCGAAATTCTCCTTGGTGTACTGCAGGAATAAGCGCAGTTGGGGGTCGTCCATCCCGTATCGGGCGCCGGCGATGACGCTGGCCACGCTGATGCTCAGCGGCACCTTCGTCTCCAACGGCCGGCCCTCCTGCGCTTTCAGAAAGGTCACCAACGCGCCGGCCTCCGCCACGATCTTCTCCTCCATCCGGAACTTCCCCTATGTCGCACGAAATCCGCCATGGACAGCTCATACCAGCACACCTGCGCGTTCAACAGCTCCCCGGCGTCCAACGGATATATCCAACTGGGTGGTGCGTCCCCGGCACACGTACTCGTAATCGCGGGTGTAGGTACTCATCTAGCGCGCCACGTCCGGAAGCGACGGCCCCAGAGAGAGATCCCGGCTGCGCTAGAAAGATTACGGCGCGGCATAGGAGGTGCCCGAGGGGATTGAGGGGGCCGGTGGGACGGTGGGCGGGGTCCAGGTGCCGTCTCAACAGGGCGCGGTACTTCTCGTCCAGGGGCTTCCCGGGGTCCGCAATTCACCCCGACGTCCCAGATCATCTCCGAGTCCGGAGCGGGGATGTCCTCGCCGTAGTTGAGCAGGAACTCCCCGCTGTTTTCCACATGACGCGGATCTAAAAATCATTTATTTTACTGTAAAATCAAATCAAATAAATTGGCCAAATTAACTGATGACGAACCTTAAGTTAACAAGCACCTGGGAGGGTCTCCGGCACGTTTAGGGGAATAGAGCCATCCTGTTGGAACCACACACTATGCAGCATATTGGCCGCACTAATGCGTTCCTTCGGATTCATCCTGAAACACCGGCTCAACAGATGCCGCGCGGCATCGGGCGCCTGATACGGGATCTCGGGCGTCGCGCCCTGCACCACATACTGCATCAGCACCGGCAGACCCACCCCCTCCCCCACCGTCAGCGCGTCCACCAAGACGTCCTTCCCTTCCACCAATTTTTCAAACCGCACCGGCTCCCCGTGGCGGAACATGTCGACGAGAATGCAGCCGACGCTCCACATGTCGCTCTTCCGGCCGACGGGATGACCTTTCCGCCCGCCGACCAGGACCTCCGGCGGCATGTAGCGGAAGTTCCCGCGGGTCTGGAGGTCCTGCGCCGACGTCGTGGAGGTCAGCAGGGCGAGGTGGTCGTCCAGGTCGGTGAGTTTAGCGCGCCGGTGGAAGGGGGCGCTGGTGTCGTGGGCCAGAACAATGTTGGCCGGCTTCAGGTCGCCGTGGATGATCTTGTGGGCGTGGATGGCCACCACGCCGGTCAGGATCTGCTGGAGGAGGTCCTTAATCTCTTCGATGGGCAGCGGTGCGCTACGGATTAACGTGTCCAGCGTCCCAACTACAGAACATGGCAAAGGTCATCAGCATTTCAAAGCAGATCGAACTGACAGTAGTATTCAAATTAACCAGGGCCCCGCCCCTGCCTGAAAATTCCGAAAAATTTCAGATAGATAGAGGAAGATAGAGGAACATTGGACTAGGAATAAGAAATTATTCTCATCTGCCATGGCCGATGGGCGTGGCCAGAACAAAATTTAAGCGGAGATTTTTCACTTTGTTTAAGTATTATTTTAATATCGCTTTTTAAACTTCTTGTGGTGCATACGATCATAGTATTTTTAAACCCCTGTTCAACTTATTGAATTACGATTACAGTTTTTTTGTTTAAATCGCTTGCATTTCAATAAAAACTCCAGTTTCTGTTTATAAACCGTAATTAAAAGTTTGTGAAGAAAAATTCATAAGCTCCTGGTTAAAAATTGTTGTTTCTGAAGCGAAACGGCCAAAACATTCGGTACGGCCAAACCATCATGGTGCTGGAGAATATTCTGGAGAATCGGATCGGGAGACCGTACGCATCCGACTCACTCACTTATTTCTGGCACGGTGCCATTGATTTCGGCTGTTTTCCTCGCATGAAATAACTGGCTGCCCAGCAGTGTTATTTCCGCTGTAAGAAACAATGTCAAAGGTCAAGCAAACTGACAAAATAACGATCAGGAGAATCTATATCCGGCAGATCCCGTTAAATAAGACAATACGCAATTTCTGGATAAAATACCCAATTCAACATATGATTTTATGTTTTATCGTTTTGTATAATACATAATTTTTTGTCTAATGAAATCGAATAATTATTATCCAGGTTTTTGCTAATAGCATTTCAAGTACTGTATGCGAAAATTATTGCGAAGTTTTTTTATAAAAATGCAGGCTTCTAAAATGGCTAACAAAGTACGTTTCATTACCACCGATAAGCTAAACTAAATGGGTAAAGGGCAGCACGTGCACCATTGAAAGAACGTAGCCCGATATAAGGCACTAAATTCTTGTACGAATATGTACGAGTACATATACAAACACTGAATTTTTTAATTTTTTAAAATTCTATTTGAAAACTGAAAAGAACAGTAATTCTTGCTCAATGGAAGAAAGATTTTCATATTCATGTGTGTAATTGTGGAAAATTTGAATAGGAGCGGTTCGAAATGAGGCTTTTGGTATATCTGAACTTCATTAGACTTTTTGGAATATTTTTGCCACTATAATAATACGCAATATCGCGCGTAGAAATACCAATCATCTGACTACAGAATGTCATAAAGCAATGCAAAAAAGTGTTTACGAGGGTGCGAAGGTTTTCGTGCATGTACACGAATCTGGTGCCATATATCAGGGTCTATAAAGGTACCTATAACTTAACTAAAATTAAGCTGTAATTAACAAAAAAATATATAGCTTGTTTTGTTTAATGCAGTATCCCCGGGCCAGGACCCCGGCAACGCCTCGCCGAAGATGGAACTGTACGGGAACGGCAGCCTGGCGTCCAGTCCGTCCGATCCGCTGTGCAACGGCTTCCACTACAGCGTCGACAGCGAGTACGCCAGTCCGCTGAACGGTCTACGCGGGGCGTCAGCCCCATCGACGGCCACTGCGGTCCGGACCAGTGCGCCCCGGCCGACAACATCTGGTCCATACAGCCCGGCACGCCCGTCAAGATCCGCATGGGCAGCCACCCGCACACCGACGGCGTCCAGCCCGAGTCCGTGCCGACCTGGTTCAGCCGTATCGAGCCACCAACAACGCCTCGCGACCGGTATGGACATATTCCGCTGAACGCTGGGTCACAGCGTTATAACGTGGGGATGTTTATAGGCACTAAAGGTCAAGCGTGACGGGGCGTGGAAAACCTGGAAGTACCTGCAGTATCACAACGACGTGGTGGCCGCGGCCAAAGCCTTCATCCATCGCGGACTGGAGCCTTTCCACGCTGTCGGGATAATCGGGTTTAACGCGCCGGAATGGTTCATTTCCGATATATGGCCGCCATTTATGCCGGGTACAGAAAAAAACTTATTTCATATATAAATATTAAAGTGCACCGAATACAAAAATTCTTTTATCGTGTAATTCTTTATTCTGTGTTATTGTACACTATAAAGCTAATCTGATCAAACTTTTTGTTGTTTATATAAAAACTGATATGACTACACATATATAAAATTAATTAACAAATTAACACATTTACAGAAATTGTTATTTTTAGATAAGCTTAAATATTTTTTATGCAGCGTGATTCGATGTCTTTCTGATTAGCTGCATGCTATAATATTGGGAAATTAAATAAAATGATTACGCTTGATTTTATACAGCGGCTTGGCGGTGGGAATATATACGACCAACTCCGCGGAAACCTGTCTATGGAACGCCTCGGACTCGCGCGCCAACATCATCGTGTGCGACGACAACAAGCAGGTGCAGAAGATCATGAAGATCCACCACGAACTGCCGCACCTCAAAGTTATCGTCCAGTACCTGGGCACGCCGGCGCACGGGCCCGAGGAGAGCGTCTACAGCTGGGCGGAGCTGCCGGGCCTGGCCAAGTACGTGCCGGACGTGGCCATCCAGGAGCGGCACGCCGCCATCGCTCCCAACAAGTGCTGCACGGTCATCTACACCTCCGGCACCACCGGCAACCCCAAGGGCGCCATGCTCAGCAACGACAACCTGCTGTGGACCTCGCGCATGGCCATGACGGAAGCCTTCACCACGCTGAAGAGCCGGCGCGACATCCAGGAGACCTTCGTCAGCTATCTGCCGCTCAGTCACGTGGCGGCGCAGATGACCGACCTCTACCTGTCCATCAACACCGCCGGCGTGGTCTGGTTCGCCCAGCCGGACGCGCTGAAGGGCACCCTGGTCGACACGCTGCGGGAGGCGCGGCCCACGGCGTTGGTGGGCGTGCCGCGGGTCTTCGAGAAGATGGCCGAGAAGATGCAGGCGGTCAGCAAGAAGAACGGCGCCGTCAAGACCTGGATCGGCTCCGTGGCGCAGGATGTCGAACTGCGCGGCAATCTCAAGCGATTTAACGGGTAAATTGTAATGACCTTTGGCGACATAAATATATATTAATGCGGCATATTGGTTCACATATAAAAAAATAATAAAAGACATATATGCATGTGCAAAAATACGCCAAATAATTAGGCTTACACGTACATAAAATATTTTATATAAAACTGTCTGTACATTATCTTGATGACCTTCCTTAGGATAGCGAAGGCTTCCTTTTCATTACCGGTCGCCTCAAGGAGCTGCTCATTACCGCGAAAATGTCCCGCCCATTCCCATAGAAGTACGTGTGCACTTGATCAGCGATATCATAACTCTTACACTCGTAGATAGATTAATATGGCGATACTTAAATAAATACATGCAGATAAATAAATGTATAACATGTTTCCTTCATAAATATACAGTAATTGCAAATTTGTAGTTTTCAAAGGATATCATATGAAACTCGGTAATATGTATAAATTAAATTAAATATCGTACTTATTAGGTAAATGTGTGTTTAATGTATATGCTTTAATCCAATAGGACGCGATTAAGGAAGAATTGCCGCTTGTCAGTAACGCCATGGTTATCGGCGACAAGCGGAAATTCCTCGCTGTTTTACTAACACTGAAATCGGAGATTGACCTGACGACGGGTGCTCCGCTGGACAGACTGACGAAGCCCGCACAAGAATGGTAACAACATTGTGATGAACAGGCCGTTTTCGTATTAGTCAATAAATCCCTTGATTTTTTCGATTTTATTCAATATTTTTGTTTTAATCTGAATAGTGTAAGTATATGTTTTACTATTTGCACGTATTCCCGCCGTCGTTACAGATTACAGTTAAACTTTTCGCCCATTTTAATTCGCCTTATCTCGGCAACCGGATGTTGCACGCGCAAACGGTTTTCGGAACAATGTATACAAATTATTTAGCTTTAGAATGACATAATGTATTGCGAACAAGTGATTTGTAATGCGCGAAAGCGAAAGTTTTAGTGTGTGAATCCCATTTGTCATCGCATGTACCGGGCATTTTCCTTAAAGTCTGTTTCTACAGGATTAAGGAGAACGTCGCGGCCAGGACGTGAGCACGGTAACGGAGGTCGTCGGGCTGACCAGTCTGCAGAAGGTGATTGAGAAGCGCCTGGCGCTGGTCAACAAGCGCGCCACCAGCCGCGCCCAGTGCGTGCAGAAATTCAAGCTCCTCCCCGAGGACTTCAGCATCCCCGGCGGCGAACTGGGTCCCACGCTGAAGCTAAAGCGCAACGTCGTCGCCGCCCAGTACCGCGCCCTCATCGAGCAGTTCTACGACGACACCGATTCCTGAGTCAGGCCACGCCCATCTCTGCCGTCAATGGTCGTCGTCGCACGCTGCTGTCTTTTTCTCTCTAATATTCATGTGTGCTGAGAGATAGCATGGCCTTTCAGAAAGCGTTTTTCCTCACTGTAGTATAATCTTTCGCCATTTTGAGGATTCTCATTTTTCTGTCATGTGCACGGTGGATAATGTTATCTACATGATATTAAGTATCTCTTACCGAGATTCGCTCATAATACTCGTAATATTCGTGCATCAGCATTTTGTGAACGTTATTGACATGTGTCAACGTCGACTATGCATGCTTAAAATACAGTAACACACAGAAAGAACAGCCTATATGTCCGCAATATGCCCTAGTAGCCCTGCTTCGGTTTTTCTCAGATTTTCGTCACTGACTCACTCTCAATATTCTTTCTTATATAAACGTTCTTTTATTTTGGTCACCTGTTGTTAAAATTTCCTGACAATTGCAAAAATACCAGAAACGAATAGCTTTCATAGTGAAAACTTCGCTCTGAGTAATTTTGAAGCAGGAACTAAATTTCCATAAAAATCCAAAAAACAGGGACTGGACCAGATGCAATGTGAAGCCACCGCTCTTCCACGTTTACACATTTTAGCAATGTTAAATTCCAACATTTTTAATTTTTGTTCCAGTGACTACCGACCAGTAGACGAAGAACTGCAACAGCACGTGGTGCGATCAGCAGCTGCTCCTGTAGCGCACCACATGGGCGGTGGTGTTAGTGACCGGTGAGCAAAATATGCAACTCTGTAGGAGTACTTCTCAGTTATAGCAGTCAGCTGGTCTGCATTCTGTGCAGCGTCTTGTGCGCTAGTAAACCGTCGATCAAACCGACAACATTATGGCCAACTCTCGCCTACACTGGGCGACAGCACGCCACTTTCGGACCGGCAGTTCAAAGTTCATCCTGCCGTGTGGCAGTCAGCCGAACCTGTTACCTGGCGGCCACAGAACCCTGCCGTTTACCTTCGCACCATTACGCCACAGGTCATGCCGTCGCATTATTTTTAAAAATCGAACCACGGCTGCGCGTCTGTACTTGGCTTTGCAGTTTTCACCCAAGAACGAGTCTTTCGCATTAGATCTCATGACGCAGTTCCTACTGGGACGCTTCTGGTTCGGCATTAACGTCGGAAAGGAATCTTCCTTGAACGTTTCAGCCAACTCTTGTGACTTTGTAGCGCATTACACGCTGCGGAGTGCGGACAGCCATCACTCGAAAGGGACGAAATGGAAATTCGAAGACATTTCGCCACAGTGGATCTACGTCATGGCCTGCCCCAGCAACATGCGCCGCAGCCTCTCCTGGATGACTAATTCCCAAAATCGTCCGGATATTCGGGCTGAATCTTCCCTGGGAGAACGGGAGCGAGGAGAACGGGATGGACGATGATGCCATCCAGTGTTTTCCCCTGAAGATGGGCATTGACACGCTGGCTGCCCGCCCGGGGCGGCAGGCACAGCGTGTTAATGGTTACTGATTTCAGTCGGCGTCGGGCATCCCAGGCAAAATATCCTTTATGGCATCACCGAAAATATAGCGACGAAATACCGAAAAAAAGGTCAGATGTTACTTTTTTTTGCTGATTTATTTGCGAAACATGTTTAGCGTTCCTTAACATAAATCTAAGGATTTTTTTTCTGATTTAAGCTTATTTTTTGATTTTAAAAACAATTATTTTCATTACCGCCGATGTAGTCTTTTTAAAAATTAAGTTGGTTTCTCATTTTAGGAAAAGTTCTAATTTCGGTAACATTCGTTTTTTTCCTAATTTATGTCTGTTTTGGTTGTTGCTAGCTTTGTTTTTAAGTCATATTTATTTTGGTTATTTTTAAAAAAACTAGACGCAATAATGTAATTGCAAAATTAATACGTCCAGCTAGAGTGATATTTAATAACCACATGCAATTGAACTTAGAAAGCCTAAAATATAAAACTCAGCACAAGGAACGGGATGCTCAAATCGAAAACTGAAACGAAAGAATTAAATTTTAAAAAAAATCTAGATGGAAGAGAACTGACCGTTCGGCCTCCGAGGCGGTGGGCGCCGGGATGACGGGAACCTGGAATTCAGTGAGACTGCAATTGTACGGTGCAAAACTAAATCAGTATCGTAGATGGACGCATCCTTCAAATTGTAATTAAAGCCATAATAATCTAAAAGTTACGCTAAATTAATTGATTTAATTCAAATTTAATAAAAATTAATTTGAATAAATCGAATTAATTAAAATTTAATTTAATTTAGTTTAATTTAATTTATGTGTATTGATCTGCTGATTGATTTTATTTGGTACAGTTTAGATCTCACTGAATTGCAGGCGGCGCCGTCATCTGCCACATCCGTGTCCCGTTATCCGGGAAATCCTGCGCGGGAGGGTGCCGGCTGTGTGGCGGACGGCTCCGGTCAGCGCTGCACGCAGCCCGGTATCTGCCAGAACTCCAGGGCGTCCGGGCCGTCGTCCGCTCTTCCGCTGATCGTTAGGAGAGCGCCGGCGCGTGCCACTTCCGCTGTTCCGCCAGCTGCTCAACCAGATTGACCAGATGCCACGCAGCTGGTAGTGGTCGGTGTCCTGCGCCAAGATCATCCCTAAGAAAACAGCCACAACGCCAGCAGCAGCGTTTGCGCAGCAGCGCATCAGCGTACATATCCAGCGAGGCAGCGCATCGATCGTCTTCAGATGATCCCGCCTTTTCCGTCCAGTTAAGACCCACTACTGATAATCAATTTCCACTAATTGAATGCATTAATTTAATTTATTTTACAGAGTTCCCGGTTAAGTTCTTCTCATAATAATTGCTATGCGCCGGTCACTGTGACTGTGGTACTTACCTGATTAAATTAAATTCATTTAAATTTTAATTACGGCACTAAATTAATTTAAATTAATAGGTTGAATTTAAACAGCAACCACAGTGACCGATGCCTAACAGCTGCTGAAGCATAAGTGGAAATTAACTGGGAATTCGGCAAACTAAATTAAATTAATTTTATTTAATTAGAGAAAAGTCGAAACTCATTTTCAGTACAACTACATACAGACCAAGTACAGTACAACTGTACTTGGCTCAACCGGACGAAAAGGACAGGATAATCTGCAGACGATCGATGCGCTGCCGCGCTGGAATGTGCGCTGATCCGGTGCTGCGCAAACGCTGCTGCTGGCGTTGTGCCTGGTTCTGCCGGATCATCTTGGCGAAGAAACCTTCCAGCCCGCTGGCATCTGGTCCGAACAATCCGTAGCTCTCCCAGCGCAGCGCGGACGACCGATCATCTTGGACGCGATGCTGCGCTGTTTCTCGGTCTTGCTCCGCTCATCTAGCGCTGCTGCTGCTTCCTTCGGCACGAGTCGAAGGCGCGGCGATAAACGGCAAGGCCATATTATGGTGTCACGGCAGAGTTGGTTACAGAAGGAAATATATTTGAATTTTGGACTTTTTGAAAAAATTAGTTAGTGTCAGAATTATTGACTCGTCATCGTCCGGCGGCGTAGCGCGCTGAACGGTGGATGGTGGGCCGTCTGCAGCCTTTGCGGATGGGATGGCCGCCCAGGTGGCCGGCTCACTACGCCGCTGGACCTTTCTTCTCTGTGCCTGCAATTTCCACCAGCTGCACGTGCGTTGATTTTTGGTGAATTAACCGGTTTAACTGCAGCAGGCATATGCCTGTTGCGGGGTTAATAATTTAATTTAATTTCCTAAAACAACCTGAATTTTCTAGTTTTTCCCCATTAAGCTTTTATTTACTGCAGTGTGGTCTCTCTGCTGTAGTTTTAAAATATAATTGTTATCATCAGGGTATCGTTATTCTGCTGGCCGCCGCTGCGATGTCTGCGTGCTGGAAAAGAGGCACTATCTGCCTGTCACCGACGTGCCTCGGCTGGTTGATGCTTCTTCTTCTGCCGCAGCTTCATTTGTCCGCCGGATGTTCCCCTCAGCAGTTAGCGCCCGCCAACCGTGAGTACTGCGTAGTTATCTACCAGGAAAAATAGCTTTCCCCCTGGATTACGGCGAGCGGTGGGCTGGTTATTCTCTGCGGAACGCGTTCCCGGAAAACAGGCTCTCCGATTGCGCAACTGCGCCGGGTTTCAGGCTCACATCTGTGCCGTTGTTCTGCGCGCTGTGCGTCGTGTTAATTTGACTGTCCAATTCGAGATTTCCAATTTTTGAAAATTATTACGAGGCCGGTGTGTCGAAAATAAAAATAAGTTATTAGTTAAGACTGTCACGATTTTTCATTTTTCAATTAATTTCGATGTGATTTCACGGGAAAGGGGGTGCGTCGCTGGGCGTTGCGAGCGAAACCAGCTTCGTCTCTCTGAATTCTTTACTGGGACAAAAGCTGAATATTTTCTGTAATTCTGGACTGCGCGACGCATGAGAAATTTGACAGTGACCGCCCTGGGCGCCCCCTCTGACACCAGGGGGATAATTATAATGTTATGTAGCTCGTGCCACGAGCTACATAACATTATATATGTAACATTCGTGCCACGAGCTACATTACATAACATGACTTTTAGCTAGATTCTCAGACTGCAGTGAACAAATAGCAGCCCCCTCTGTCTTGCGGCTACTTGTACTGTTGTACACCTAACGCAGCCTCTTGGTTTAATGGTTGCTTCTTTGCCAGAAGGCCCAGAACTCGTATGCACGATTCTCGTCAGGATGGCGCCCTGTGGCGGTTGGGAGCCGTATGGCTAATTGTAAACTACGCCGGGAAGTCATCGTAGGCCCACAGAAACACGTGCTTATCCCGGCACTTTTTAAATAGCTCGCGTTCGGCAGCTATACTGCTGGTTAATTGCGCAGGTATAGGGAAGCAGAAAACCATCCTCTGCAAATGGGGCGATCAATGTGTAAATATTTACACTATCCTTAAATTAAGCGGTAGTCCTATGGCCACGGTATTACGTACAGTCTGTATGACAGCACACGAACAGACACAGAGCGAACGCGTAGTTCTCCTGCTGGCGCACCGTATTATCGCTGTCTGTAGAATCGTGAAGCTCTGGATAGCTGCGGTCACGGTGTCGAGGAGTACTCCTGCAAATACTGCAGTAAACCACTGATGCCGACACCGATCCGGTCCGCTCCTGACTTTCTGAATATGGTAGAAGGATGGCCGTATGTTGCGGCAGCGTTGCTAGGTACGTCCCTCAACACTGAGCCCAGTCCCTGTGGTAAGACAGAGAAACCCGCAACTTCTAACTCCGACTGCCGAAGTCGCAGAAGCCGCCAGACACCGTACAAATCGGCGTACCAAAAGCCTCGTTATGGGCCGATTTGCTTCGAATATTCCCCATAATATCCCCCTTTTCACAGCGCATCAGGATTTTGCATTTTTTTTTAAACTTTAAAATAAGTTGTGTGAATGAAATTTTAATAATATTTTTAGAAATGTACAAAATACGAGGTTTCTTACAATAACCACGCGTCAGGTTTCGGTGGGCCGGGTGGCTGAACAAAATAGCTGTCTCCGCTTTTGATTTGTTTCCCGCGAACCATCTGCCGCTACCGTAAACGTTTTAGTCCCGTTCCATAGAGGATTTTATCGACTAGTAAAAAACAACAAACTTTAGTTTGGGTAATTGAAACAGGCTCGTTACCAAGGAGGCCAAGTGAAATTGTGTAGAAATTTATCATGATCTCCCACAATTCAGCTCCCACTGAGCCAGCGCACTTTGATAAACCAGACGGGCATTTTGTTCAGCTACCCGCAACAGAGTACGACTGGTGGTGCGCAGCCGCTGCGCAAGGACTTGCCGAATGCCGATTGTGTTTTCTTTAAGCAACGTGCCCCGAATGGGATAAGCAGACGTAATACTCGTAAAATAAAGCTGACAGACCTGTTAATTGATAGTGAGCGACATGCTGGCGGATGCGTTGCTGAATAACCGACAGGACGACCGCATCATCCTGACCGGGCTGGTTCCGAGCGACATTCCACCGGACAGCGTGGTGTCCCGGCCGCGTCTGGGGGAGGACGCGACGTTTATCTGCAACGTTCCCGCGTCCGTCGACTGGCGCCACGTGGCCTGGCTGCACCAGGACTGGCCCGTCTACGAAGCGGAAGAGCCGCAAGCGCTGCGGGACGGCGACACCACGGGGCAGACCTACAACTTCTCCCGCGTTGACACCACCCTGATTCTCGTCGTCCGCAACGTCACCATGCGTTCCGGGGGCAACGTGCGCTGCGTCATCGAGCCGCAGGGCCCCGAGTACAATACGGAGCGCCGCGTCCTGCAGCGCTTCCTGCTCCTGCCGCTGATCACGCACCGCAGCGAGGTCTTCGCCGCGCCCGATCCGCTCGCTGTGACCGCCACCGAGGGCGAGGCCGTCGCGGTGCCGTTTAGCATCCGGCTGCCCGTACCGGAAGACGTCTTCTTCGGACTGCGCAACCATTTGCTCTGGGTCCACAATGGCCGCGTCGTGGAAGGTCCCTGGGAGGCTGCCTACCGGAGTTTGGTGCCCAGAACGAAAGGACCGCGTGACGTCGAGCCATACTACCTGGGAGGGTCCGTCAACAGCCCGGGCCAGCTGGAACACGTTAGACTCTACTTTCGGGCCGTCAGACTGGCCGATGAAGGATACGTCCAGTGCTGGTTCCGGCCGCATCAGTACCTCCATGAATGGGTCGTGCAGACGACGACGCTGCTGGTTTCTCCTAAGAACAGCACGCAGTAGAGTTTCATTGGGCAAGATCCGGAAGGGGATCATTCTGCTGTTACCCTCAATGATCTATAGAAATCTAACCAAAAACTAAACGCGATGCCCGCTTTCCTGGCGGAGATGACCTTTCTTGTATAATCGTCATGGGCTTTTTTGATTACATAATGGCAGAAATTAATTAAAATAATTCCCGCTTTATTATTCAGAAAAAGATCAATATTACGCGGCCTCCCCACAGTCTGGAGATCTCTCTATCCGAAAACTTTTAAAAAAATCTGATACCCCAGTGAGATCGGCCGTGGTCCAGAACTGCGTCACATGACTTTTGTTTTGAATACGTCTGATCAGAATCGTGCCGGCTCGATGCCTCAAACGATCCAACCCCGTTTTAGGTTTACCTTGAAATTTAAAAAAGTTTTGCCTGGATGCAATACGCAATACTCCTCTGTACAGTAATAGACACGCAAATTGAACGGAATAAATTGAACTTAATTTCGTACATCACCACAAAATTTAACAATCGCAAGTTAACCTATCGAATGTTGTTTTCGGCACATTTATAAAATAATGGTAGGTGTTAACCATACCGACAATGTGTCACACGTAAGTATAAGTTTATCGGGCTGTTCGATTTTGGTTGGACCGGTCTTCTAAACAATTGCTAAAAGCTAGGAGCTCCATTATTATGAGTGAGTTACCGAGTTACCACTATTGTCCATTAAGCAAATCGCTAATTGACTGAGTGAGTGTCCGATCTACCTCGACCGTCCACCGTCGAGCACATTCGCTGATTAAGTGAGTGAGTTAATGAGCTACTATTTACTGTCCAAAGAGCAAAAATCGCTAACTGAATGAGTGAGTGACTTAGGCGCCGCCACTTTTAACTTTTAAGTGATCCTCGCTACGTGGACGACTAACCGAGGCATTAGTTGATTCGGGCCGTGGATCACAAGAAACGCGGAGGCGAAGCCGCACCTGTTTCTCGTTGTATAATATTAAGTTATTAACCATAATTTAGCTGTTTTAGTTCAGTTTGTGTCATGATGTCGGTATCTTTTTTGACAACGAATTTTAAGAAAACGGAATAAGAAACTGTGCAGTTACAGTAATGAGACATGCCCAGCTTGCCAAGCGAATTGCGAACCAGGTTTTGACGTTGTAAGATGCATGCGACTAGTGCGTTCTGTGGAATAACACAGTACTGTATAGTATCGAAAAGAGGATCAACATTAAAAGCATTACTAGAGTCAGTAATGTCGCGAACAGCAAGCTAACCAGTGCCGAGGCTTTTAACCAACCTCGTGCAGAACCAGAAAAGAAAGAAGGATGCCGCGCCCTTTATCATGCAAAGGGTCAGTTTTGCTTGCATGTTTAAGCTTGCTGTTCGCGACATATTACTGGCTCTAGTAATGCTTTTAAGGCACACCAACGATTTGCTGACCGCTTTCTTGCTGACCGACAACTTGCTCACGACTTTTTGCTGACCTAAAAAATGTTTACCGGACAGTTTGTTGAACGACAACACGATGATCGACAAGTTTCTGAACGACAGTTTGCTGAACCCCGACAATTTGCTGACGACTATCTGCTAACTCACTAAAACATAAGAAAACACGAAAAAAATCTAAGAAATCTAAGAAAGTACCGTAAAAGAAAATGTAAGAAGACAACCAATATGAGAAGCACAAGAAAACAAACAAAAAACTTAAGAACCTACGGCAAGCTAAGCAAACGAACGAGAACACCTAAAAAGCTAAGAAACCTAGAGAAAAGACCGATAAGCAAGCTGTCTGTCAACAAAATAGTTTCACAATAATTATGATGTCCATATCGCCGGGCAGACAATTTGTCGAACAGTTGTTTGTCGGTCAGTTATCTGTCGGTCAGCAAATATCGACCGCACCTTTCTGAACGTTGGAGCTGCTGCCGAGCTGGCGGAAGGGGCCAGACTGAGCAAACACGCCTGGCTTTTACCAAGATACAACCTCAACAGCGGCAGCGTTTGAAATTTACGGACCATGGGGGGACGGAGCGAAAATGCTCGTTGACAAGGTTGGAAACGGGATAGCAACCGCCACAGGCCAGAAGTGGGCGAAAGAGTTTCTTAAGCAGCGGCTGTCTGTTCCAATTAAACGCTGAAATGCTATATGTGCGATGGGTACAATCCCCGATCAGGATAGCATTCAGGAAGTGTTATTCTTATGAATTTGTGTTGTTTTGAGTACTTAGTTACAAGGGGCATACCCGACCACCTGGCACTCAGATCAGTTCATGCTAGGTATCATTAGAATTCTCAGAAATTCTATAATATAATTTTCTTTAAAAGTTAACTTTTCCCCAAGTAAGAAAGGGGATTTTAGATACCTCAGAGAAAACAACGCGGATATGATGGCTGACTTCGATCATAACGTCAGCAGACGCTGTTCAGCCAGCAAGACGCCATACGGCGTCAGTACACTGTACACGGATGCGTGCTTACGCAACCGGCTTTAATCAAGAATTCAAAAGTGTGGGACGCGACATGCTGGGATACGGTGGCAGTATCCCACGTGTATGCCAGCTCGAAGAAAGCGGGAAGTATAGCACAACTGGCTGAAGCAAGCAAGCGTCGGACATACGATTTTATCGAAGGTCTGGGCTACCTGTTTTACCCACTGGCAGTCGAAACGTTCGGGACTTTCGGAACTCCTTTTGCCGAGCTGATCCGTTTCGTCGGCAGAAAGATCCGTGAAGTTACCGGGGAGCCTCGGTCTACCGCCTTTTTAAGACAACGATTCAGTTTAGCTGTAGTCCGGGGAAATGCAGCAGCTGTTTTTGGTATACTGCCTGCAAGTCCGAAGGCCATGAGTGGCTCTAACGATTTTGGACGGAAACAGTAACAAAGCATTGCAAAAAAATAATATTACTGGCATAATATATCGCAGTAAAGAAATTCGGAACGGGGTCACATATGATTTGAGTACCGAGAGCAACATGTTTAAATTTTCTACCGGTGGACGGACCGTTTGCCGCGCTTTTACGCTGGATTTCTACGCTGACACGCTGGCGTAAGTATTCGGTCACTCGTGCCTATCTGATTTCTCATCGTAGGTTAATACTGAATTTCCGTTATTAGACGACTATCTTCCGATCCAATAGGTCGAAGAATTTTGCAGCTGAGAGAGCGGTCCTCGGCAATATTTCAGTATCTAGTCACTATCTACTACTTATAGTTCTCTTGCCTTGCTCGGTCTGTGCCACCACTGCTGCGTACGCGCCTTGCATGTAAAGTTGTAAACTGCGGTTGCTGATCTACAGTACTCTTACTATTAACTGTTGACGCTACCGACATAGTCGTCAACTGATTTCGTGGGAAATTAGTCATACTTGTACTGTAAGATACGAATTCGTAATTTACTTCTGATGATGATTCATGAATTACTGTGGCAAGCGAACCGTCACTTTGTAGACTGCAGTTTAACTAAATAAGGATTCCATACCCGAGTAGTTTCTTCTACGTTTAAATTGTACCTGCACTGTACAATGCAAGTACTGTGTCCGCGTTTACACTTTATGGTACATGTGGCTTGTATGGCGGCTGTCGCCTAATAAAACTAACTACTAAGGATTTGGGATCAGCCAAAGGCCCAAATATGTATGAGCCGTATAATTAGCACCGCATGTTTTCCTGGTAGCAGTAGGCCTGCTGCCGGCGATTATCGATTAAACATACGTCGCTATTCAGAACGAATAATGATTCTTATCGTACACAACAGTCATCATTTACAATTTACAAAAAAAACAGCTTCGCCTCCGCCTTTGCATTTCGTGTGGTTTACAGCTGGTTCCGATTATTTATTAGCTTGGCATTAATGTGTATTTTACGTTAAGCGTAATCTGGTAAAGCGCTAAGGCGTAAGTCTTATTTTTATTAGGAAACCCTAATCATCTTCTAGTACGCGGACGCATTTCATTTGCCTCTACACATGCCTTTATTAAGTTGTCGAAGCAAAAATAACCCGAAATCATACTGTCTGTCAGGTATCAAATTTCGCAGTTCACAGTACGCATGCACTGGATAGTATCCAGTGGATACTGGTGGTAATTCGGTCACTTACCCAGCGAGCTCTGTTCACTGGACAGCAGTAGTAATTTGGTCGCTCCGTAATCTAACGGGCTCTGCTCACTGAGCAAGTGCTGTCCTGTAACCAGGGCCCAGTAGGCACTAGGCAGTAGGCGAGTGATGGCCGAATTACCACTACTGTCCAGTGGGTAGTTTGGTCACTTACTTACCCAGCGGGCTCTGCGCTCTAAGCAGTAGGGGTGGACGTTTGCTGGCTTTCTGACATAGCGGCTCAGTTCTTATGTGGCTGTCCTTTGCACTGGACAGCTGCAACGGCCGTTTTGTCATTTTGCCGCTGTTGGATTGCTGCACTTGACAAAGATGGTGGTACTTTGGTTACTGAGCCACTAGGGCAAGTTTGAATTCTCGCTTTTTTATTCGGATGCAATTTAAAATCCATTCGTCAACACTTTTGTTCACTTGACACTGGTACTGTACAGCACAGGACGTCTGTTTACTGGTCGTTGTAATTGTTAGCATTTTGTTTGCTAGATGTTTATTTTTCTGCATAAAATACTTTTTCTTCTTCAAAGTATCCAGGCCTGCACTGAACACTTATTGTCAAGTAGCAGAACCGCCTATTCCTGGGGAATGAAACCGTCACCACTATCCAGTCGTCAGAGCTATCGATTACATGAAATTCATCGCGTGTGACACCGTATACAGGTCGAAGTCAAATAATTTCATATAATCATTATAAATCTTGCAGTGTTATCAGTATTGTTCGACATTTTGCGATTTTTCATGCAAAACGACGAGACTTCGATGTTCTGTGCCCAGTATTCCCTTATCGTCGAGAAATATATTAATTGGCCAATGAGCAATAACTGCAACTTATGTTATAAAAAGTGAACTTTAGTTATTAAACGTTATGCACTAATTTGTAAGCTTGCGTTTAGACCGTTCGATAACATTCGAAAACACCATGTCAAGGCGAAACTTTTTCTAGTACACATACATTATTATACCTACCATTGAGCTAACACTTTAATGTCCACAGAGTAGACATTTCCGAGCAAAGGTTTTCTTTTAATGTGACCTTGAAGCACGGTTGAATCGGTTACGGCATCATGCCGGTGCGATTTTGGTAGGGCGAATCCGAAAACAAAAATCTTTTAAGCTAGTTCTGGACCACGGTTGGTGCAAGTTTCGTTAGCGACGCGTTGGTTAGCGAAATCTCGAAACTATGAGGAGGCCGCGCTGACTATGATCTTTTTCTTAATAGTGCCGAAGCTCGATCAATAGAAACGGCGCGATTCTACTGTAATTTATATTAACTAAAGTGCTACAAAGCGTACATATCTAGACACAAGAAAAACTGTTCGATAAGCCAAAAGCAGCTACAATCGGCAGCGGCATAATCACATGTACAACTTCAGCTTTTTTGTAAATCGGAGTTCGAATAGTTGCCGACCAAGAATTGATTGTATCAAACAAACCTTGAAGCGCGAAACTGAACGATGACCCGCACAACAAAACAGGATTTTGTACCCGTACAGAAATATGATTTCCCGTTCTTCCTTTAAAACCTGTCAGGTTTGAGCACAAACTACATTAACACATTAATTTAATCCGAAGCACTGTACTTGAACGAAAAAGAATACACAGTAACGCAATCGTAAACTTTAATGCTCAAAATCTGCTGCAGTTTGAACTGCGTAATTGGAATTTCGAGAATTTTTGATGCCAGAAATATTACGGCATACGGGAGTGTGCGCTATGATCCCTCGTTTAATTTGGCAGCTGGGTGTTATTCAGCTTGGCAATAACATCCAGTTTGGCAGCTTGGCAATAACATCCAGTCTCGTCTTTTGCTCGATCCACTCGTGGACGGTCTCGTGTGGGCGGAAGTAGCATTGAATTTCTCCCATATCCGCCAGGCTGACTGCCGAGATTATGACAGTATCCCTGAGAAACCACCCGGCTCTGTTCGGGGGCTTCGCAAAGTCGTACTTGACTTCCCGCGACCATCCCGTGGTGTTTGCCGTGGTGAGGATGAGGGATTTGTATGGAGCATCGGAAGGGCCGTAGACGATACGCTCGTTATGTCCCCACATGATATAATTGCGCAGACGGACATACACGTCGTCCGCGACGGGCAACCGCACACTGCACGACACACTGACCCGCTGACCCTCGGTGGCTGTCAGGGAGGGCGGGTCGGTCATTGTGAAGACGTCACGGCGGCGCGTTATCTTCGGCAGCAGCATGAAGCGCCGTAGGACGCGAAGGTTGCTTGACTGTCCGGTGGGGGCGGCCAGACACTCCACGGTCCCGGTGGACCGGACGCTAACGTCCAGAATATTGACACGCAAGATGGACGATCCATATTCGCGGCGAAATTCGTACAGCTGCCCGGAGTTGTCGTTTACCGGTTTGTGTCCTCTGTAGATCGTTCGATTCTGGTGGCGCCACGCCACACTGTTGCCGTCGATGCCGGGGGGCATTCTGCACTGGAAGGTGGCATAACCTCCAATACGCGGCCGGTACACCAGGCTGTCCATAGCAGCATCGCTCGGTGCAGTAAGGGCCGTAAGGGTAATACGGTCACCGTGCCGGTGATGTCGCTTCGCCTCGGCCACAATGTCATCCACTGCACCAAATGAGCCGGATTAATTGGGAATCAACAATTCATTTAGAATTGCTTGTACGAGAAGTATTTGTGAATATGGATTGAAGTTCAAGCATAAAATAATTCAGAAAGCTATTCGGAAGTAAATTTGGAGAAATGATAAATTAATAGCATTAATAATGAACTGTACATGATAAATAAAATAAAAACCCTAGCGGGGCGTCCCCCCCGTGGGGACTGTTCCGAAGGACGGGTTTTATTACATAATAACTGCAAAAAACTTCTGTTGTGGAGTTTACTGGGAAGATTGCCTGAGTCATGAGTGCAAGCTGGACGGCTATTTTAGCGAAATAGTCTGCGGCAAGTGCAAGTGACGGTGACTGTGCAACCACCTCGCGTACGCGCATACGTGTAGTCTCGACTTTGGGTACCTGATTCCGACTGCCACTATCTCCAAAACTTGCAGCATCAGTTTTTCGTTGTCACTTTAACGAACCTTCCCAGTTAATGTTTCAGAATAGAGAATAAAATTTTAGAATTTTTTGATATTTTGAAAGTAGGTTTTATGGAGAACCAAGAAGTTAGTTTTGTTTTGGTTTCTCGTAGACTTAGCATAGGTCCGTGCTTGCACCCTATGCTATGTCTACGAAATACTTTCTTGGTTCTCACAAAAACACTTATCAGAGATCAAAAGCGTCAAATTTTTCTTTCTATCTTCTGAGATGTTGGTTAGGAAGTTTTATGGAAAGGTAAACGAAAACTAGTGCTTGAAACTTTGGATTAACTGACGATGACATTCAGTGCGTTCTTTCACTGTTCACATACATGCTCCACCTCTGCCTCTGCATCTCTGCCCATCCTGAGTTACAGCATTTCTGTCTCTCTTGAGTTTACAGTAAATTTCTCTCTATTTTCAGTAAACGTTCTGTCTGTCCTCAGTTACAACCTTACAAGTTACAATATCACACGACATGGATCCATACCTACAGGTATATATATATATATATATATATATATATATATATATAAACCTGTGAACGTATGCAGCGCTACGTCCTTCGGAAAATAATAATAAAATAAAAACTTTGACAATTTATCTGTTAGTTAAAAAATGTTTGAAATTGTCATAAAGATGCGATATGTGGATAAACAAAATGGTCGTTGACAAGATGGGCTGAATCCATCCAGTGTCTGATCAGCAGCTCGTAAGTTTCGTTTCTACGATGCCAAAGTTTAATTAAACCGATCATATTCTACGGTTTCAGTTCTTAATAAATTATTTTTAAATCATGAGCGGAGCGGTGGATTTAGAAGACCCACAGAAAAGATTCCAATTTCCCTATGTATTTCGTAATAATCAAAATTTGCTATTATTCAGTCGCGTAGATCGTTGTATGTATGTTACGTTAACATTTCTGGTTGAGAAATTGTTTCCTGTTTTTTCGCTTTTAAAAAATGAGACTTTCTACACGCTGTAGTAGCCGTGTTAGCCTTAGAAAGGGGAAACTTGATAAAATCCCCAAATAGGGCTTTCAAAAACGAATTCCTTATTAGAGCTTAAGAAATCATCCTGATAAAAGGCGTCTCCGCAATGGAAATTTATTACAAGCATTTGTCATGTAAATGGACATGCCGTGTTGCAGCCGGCCGTGGAGGAAAAATTGTAACAACAATACTCACAAAATTTGAGATAAAAATTATCATAAAAAACTAGTATTTTTTCGAAATTTCACCCACCATGACTGCATAGCTCATCTGGCGCAAGTGCCATGTCAGCAAATTTCTTTCTTTTTAGAAAAGAAGTGTTTTTAAAAAAGAACAGGTGAAATGTTCAAATATTCTTACGCGGGAAAGAAATTTTGCGGGATACAGGGCTTTGTGAGCTTTCACACAAATAATTTTTTCAAAACGAGTATTGTTGTACCCGGTCGCCAAAAAAATTATCTTTCTGTCTTCCGATGAACTTAAGCCGTTTGCGGTGCGATGTGTGGATCACGTAAAACAAACGATAAGAGCAGACAAATTACAAAATGATTAAGGAAATAATTTGAGAGCATGACCAACAGTTCGAAACTTTAGCCCATAATTTGAGAAGTTCATGATAATTTACGAAGTAAAATAAAAATTAATTAACAAGAATTTGAAGGTTATTGGAAAGGACGTTGGTGGTAACTGGATAGCTGGGTCGGGCATTATTTTAACATAACGTCGGAAAATTAAGGCCAGTGCCAAAACGCCGGCAGAATTTCCTGCCGGCCGAATTTTTGTGTGGTCAAAACGCCGGCCGAATTTCCTGCCGGCAGAATTTTTGTGGGGTCAAAACGCCGGCCGAATTTCTTGTGGTCAAAACGCCGGCAGAATTTTTCAACATTTTCAACTTCAAGTAGTTGTAATAAAAATACTGAAAAATATTACCTGGCTCGAGGTATACTTGCCGCGGTGTATAACAAAGATTTGGGCACTTTAACACTTACATTTACATAAGGACCGTTATCGGCACGCTTTTAGTGCTGTTGCATAGACAGCGTGCATAGAAACTCTCGGAAGAGAATGAAAAAGCCGCGCAAAAGAGACGGACAAGTTGTTCAACAATGCCACAGCGGCAGTAACACCGAAGTGTGATCTAGTCTGATTCCTTTCGAAACCGCAGTTCACAGCACAATTTGCAAATCATCTCGATGGCGGCCGCAGTCGCAAAATTTCGCGCTAAAATTTAATGGGCGACGTCGGGCGTAACGTTGATTTTACACCATTTATGTTTTTTTGTTTTACTTGTTGTTTTGTTAGTTTTTCCGGCTTATGATTAGGTGATTGGCTTTTGAAGGCGCAGTGGATACTCCTTTAATTTTGCTTATTTGTCGGACGATGGAAGCTCTTCCGAAACGAATAAAGTACATAATGTGTCAACCCTTTACTTTTTGCGAGGATCGCTTTAAGTTGGTTTTCTACCTATTTTTAACACCTTGTTTATCTGCTTTGCGCGGCTTCTTCATTCTCTTTTGCGAGTTTTTAGGCACGCTGTCAAAGGAACACTAAAATCGTGCCAATGAAGATACTTGTGTAATTGTATAAGTGCAGAGTCCCAAACCTTTGTTATACACCGCGTGGCAAGTATGCCTCGAGGCAGGTAGCATTTTTTAGTATTTTTACTTACAGTTGAGAATGTTGAAAAATTGTGCCAGCGTTTTGACCACAAGAAATTCGGTTGGTGTTTTGACCCCACAAAATTCTGCCGGCAGGAAATTCGGCCGGCATTTTGACCACACAAAAATTCGGTCGGCAGGAAATTCTGCCGGCGTTTTGACATTGGCCAAAATTAATGAATGAGTGAAACATGGGCAACACGAATTCTTTGAATAACACAGAAGTTAACTGAAAACCTAACCAGGGCAGCGTCACCGGCCCCCCTCTCAGGAAAATTTCATATTATGCAGGATGACAGAGCAACGTGCACTGGGGTATGCTTGAAAAATTAGTTTCATCGGCCATGGTCAGGAGGGCGTGGCCAAACAAAATTTAAAAGTTAAAAATTTACTATCTTATTAGCCTATGACCAAATGCATTGCTTCGTACTTTAAGCCCATTTACGATTTAATACAAACAACTTCATGTTTTAGCGTACGAGCTTACGTGTGCTGAATATTCTCGTTTCCGAAACGAACGGGCTGGTAGATGTTAGTTAATTATTTTTATTTGTAGATACTTTGTAGGTAGATACGTTTAGCGGTTTTCGTGCTAGCAGTATGTGTTAAAAACTGATAGCGCGAAACGAAATGGAAGTACGTATTGACACCTGCTGATCTAGCTCTTACAAAATATTGTTAATTACCACCTACAGGCCAGCTTCATAAACAAAAACATAGGCCCCGTACGATAGCGGTTAGGACACACATAGGCCTCGTACGATAGCGTATGAAGTGGCCGTATTAAAGCTTATACAGACCCTATTAAAGTTTTTTTTGTGTTTTTTCAATGATACGTTTTGACCTTAAATCGTTACGTTTTTATCCTGTAAGACACAAATTTGTCCGCTCAACGACAACTTTATCTTTTCGGACATCTTTTGTACTGGTGCAAAAATGTACTTTTTAACGATGGAATGTGTGTTTCGTATATCAGGTCACTGCCAATAATTACTGCGAATTAATTAGAATATATGTTTATATTTATCGGATGCTGTATACGTAGCGAATCATGTTATTTTACACAATTTTGGACGTTGCAACGGTATCAGCGCAAATATAATTGGCTCGAATTTTGTTAATCAAGAGCAATAATGAAACAACTGACAAATAATAACCTAAACGGAAACAAAATTAACGCTGCATACTGAACACAAGTACACTGTTAAAGAAAAATAATTCACCCTTCCAAAACAAGAACACAACCGCTCCACTGCAATGCGAAAATAAAACCACGCAGCACATTATGATATATGAAATTAAACTAAATGAAATGTCGCAGTCGGCTGTATCTTGTAAAAAACACTTGTCCAAAACTCGAAAGTCTAAAACCTTAAGAAAACAGCCTCTCCATTTCCGCAAAAGTGCGAATACGGTCGCTATAGCTTTTCCGCAGCTTTCCCTGGATCTTTTCCACGTCCAAGGTCTCAGTCCATCGGGATGCCGGGTCCTTTTTGATCATTCGTCGCTGATGTAATTTAACGTGATCTATAAAAAGCGGTACACGGTTAATTAAACAGAATTTCCAGTTTGATAAATGCGAAATCAGCCAAATTTTTACACTCGTTACAATATGAAGTGGTGTACGTTGACAAGTTTTTTATTATGATTTATGTATATTTGTGTAGGCTTTATACTTACTCCAGAATGCGAGCCAGTTGTTTTTTCCCAGCACCTTAGCCAGACCAACACCCTTCTGCTTGTGATTGTACGCAATGGCAAGGTTCTCATGGTCCATAATGGCCTTCATTAAAGATTTGGCATATTTGGAAGCGCGCGTAATCTTGGGATCCAATTTCAGCTCGTTCAGCTTGTCCACACTGATAAAGATGTCGCCGGCTTCATCGAGCTTTACACAACCGTTTTTCTGCGCCTCCTGCTCGGCCATTATGAAAGTAAAGGGAACGCTCTTGATAACTGCAAAAGAATAAACAGATAAATCTATGGAAGTAATCCAGTGCATGGGACAAGTCTAAGCCATCTGTTCAATATAAATAACTTTTATACGAAAGCGTTTTAAAGGAAAACGTTCGGCATGAAACGCCCTACGGTGCTATCGCAGATTGAAGGTTTTGACCTTGTCGAAGGATTTGTGTTGGATATAATGCACCAGTTCGATGAAGGCGTTACCAAGTACTTACTGGGACAGTTATGTGAACAGGACTCTGTCTTACGGCTTCCCAAATCAAAAATTCAACAAATTAACGAGCAATGGATGTCTGTTGTGATTCCTGTCATCACAACCGACCACCACGAGATATTCTTGAGTATAAAAGGATGAAAGCGCATGAGTTAAGATTTTTTATGCAGCATGCCGCGCCATTTGTGTTAAGAAACATCTTACCGGAAAACGTTTACAAAGTTTTTTGCCATGCTTCGCGTGTTATTTGGCTGTGCACGAAAGAATCTATCACGAGAACTGATATCAACGAACTTCGAACTCAGTGCCATGATTTCTTAAAGTCATTTCAACATTACTTTGGAATTGGCGAGATGAAATATTCTGTCCACTTGATGCAGCATATTCCATACGCGGTTGAACTGTTTGGACCGCTACATATACTATCGTGCTACGGACCGGAACACAATATTGGCAAGATTTCTCGACGCGTCCTCGCAATGAATAACACCGCTAAGCATATCATGAACAACTTTAATATGTTAACCACCTGCGCTCTCAAATTAAATGAAGCACGGAATAACAGCACAGCCATTAGTGCGACGCATCATGCGGTTTCCGCCGTACTCGGACTGTCAAGGTTAAACCATTTATCATATTTTCTCATGTTATGAAATCGCTGATTAAATTTTTGGCTGATCCAACTTCATATTTATAATTTTTATGACTGCATTTCAGGCTAAAAGTCGTAATGTAATATTCTACTTCCTAATCTACAACGAGAATGTCTTGGATGTTTTAGAGAAGCCGAATTTTTGCCGGAAGCTGGAGTATCCGGCGCCCGCTGCACATTTATCGGCAAGGCCACTCCCCTGCCAGTTCATCATACGGTTTATCGCCTACTGCAAGAGCGTTTACATCGCTCAGCGCCGCAAATGTTTACATTCCAACGTTGTAAAGTGGAGAATGGTATTTTTGTCCGAACAAGAGAAAGAAACGAAGGTTATTTGCGGAACGAGTGCATAGTGTGTACGGACGATGGAATTGTTATCGCAGTGGATCACGTGATTGCTGTTGTAGACGACCGCTGCGTGATCATAACCGATTCATTCGTATCCGGTCATTTGTTATTACGTAATGATAATTGCGGTCCTGTAGCCGGCACACGGGAAGCGAAAATTGACCACATTTTCCCAGCCACGTTGGATGAACAATCAGATCTAGTGCTTTTCGAGACGAAGTCCATAAGTAAACAGATGGTATTGCTACGGCCACCTAAAGATGGAATGTACATAGTTAGCCCGCCGTCAAATCAGTTTAGGTTATCGTGATTAGAATATGCGCAATCTGAAATTTAGAAATTAATACAGTACATCGTCTGCTATATCAAGCGCGCTTAACGGCAATGTTTTGTTATCTTCGTTACTTACGCTAATTATTTTTCTGCTCAAGAATTGCCGATATCCGACATAATTTTCTTGTGGGGAACTTTTTTTGTGTGCTGACGATGAATTTGTCGTTAAAACACAAATGTTTAATCTGATC
Source organism: Paramacrobiotus metropolitanus (assembly GCF_019649055.1). Lineage (NCBI taxonomy): Eukaryota > Metazoa > Tardigrada > Eutardigrada > Parachela > Macrobiotidae > Paramacrobiotus > Paramacrobiotus metropolitanus. The sequence goes on along the minus strand of NW_026570252.1, from coordinate 1,238,095 downwards.
CAGATAAAGAAGTACTGTGTGCACGTTAGCATGTCCGCATGGAACGTGACTTTCGTGAAACGTTATGCAAAAGTATCTACCGCATCAGTTTTTTCGTGCCTCACTCAGCCAGAACGCATAAGTATGTCTGATAACACAGAAACTATTAATAGGGAGATGTACATAAGTATTAAAGTACAAGGCATGCATTGGCTACAGCATAGGAAATCTTTGATTTTCAGATTCTATTTAGCCACGCCTTATTGACCATGGCAGATGAAATTATTTGCCCTCTCATCCTGCAAAAAAATTAGATTGTTCTGAGAGGGGGCCGGTGACGCTGCCCTGGTAAGTAGAGAAAATCAGGAAGGTAATCTGATGGCTTCGAGGATTCTTTGCAAGATTTCAAAAAACTTAAACAATCAAACAAATTTTTAAAAAAAATAGCTTATGGGACTAATATGAACATATTAAATATTATTAAACTGAAAGTTTGGAAAACAGGCTAAGAAACCTGATTGCTTGGAAATTTTGAGATCGTTTTCGAAACAACATGGAAAATAACTTCAAAATAACTGAAATTAAATGGGAGAAAATTTGCAGTTTCATTATTTTGATATTTTCACGAATGCGGAAGACAGCTTGAAATTAATTCCAACATCGGGAACTAATTTGGAAATAGATGAAAAAAAGTCTGGATCCTTTAAAAATTTGGGAGGAAATGAATTCTGGAGCTGCGTAAAATTTTCCCACATAAGCTGGTAGCACAGATAGGTCAAACTGGCCTCGTAGACATTGTGCGATAGCGGTATACGTGTAATGCGGTGCATTGTTCATAGGCTACAGCGCATTGTAGAATTAACTTTAAATCACTTTTCTGGCCGCGCCCATTGGCCATGGCTCACTAAATCAGTTTTTTAAGCATCCTACAGAGTACATATTCGTTCTACCATTCTGCAGAAAACGAAATTTTTCTCAAAGGATAGCATGAAATGTTGCCTGGTTACTGGTTAGCTCATATTCTCGTACAAATCACAAAGCTAAAATTGCGTTCCCGTTTGGTTATAGAGTGACTTACAGGTGCCTGGATGATTTGCCGGTGGACATCCTGTACATAACTGCAGCACTAACAGCAAAACACAGCGTACTGCAGCACAAATTGCGTAAGCACAGGTTTAACGTGCGCAGACATAATGCAAAAATTATTTGAACATATATGACCGCTAAACATAACTTAACCAATTTCCAGGAATCCCAGTTCAGAAAATATTGTGTGTTGGCGTAGCCAGTAAATGGCGTAGCGAAGTAATGCCGAAAACAGCCAGATGGAGTGACGGCAGATAGAACATTACTGCAGGTTTCAATGCGCCAACACAGTGTATACACGACCGGTCGTGTGGTCAGCGTTAGAAAAGAATAATAATTAATTTTTTTCTACCCGCTAATCGAAGATCGGGGCACGTTCACGCACACATTTTGCTCGCTTTCGGCGTGTGTAACGCTAATGGACAGTGGACCCAGAAACGGCGTCGTCCATAGAAAGGCATTGCTTCGTCTACATACGTATCGGTAATAACAGCAGTGGAGCATACGATATTTCGCGCATTGGTGGTAACTGGATGGAGTAAAGACATAATCGGAAAGAGCCTTCACAAAGCACACAACTGATAAGAATTGTCACACTGTTATTGAAAAGCTCTATAGCTTGCCGGCATACGTTATTGGCGGCACAATTATCGGCCCGCTTCAGCAGCTGGGCGGAATGCATGCAGTACGCGCAGTTTTTTGTTGAATTAATGTTTTATGCCGCGCGTTTCCATTATAAGCACCGTGACAGTTGTTGTGATATTATCGAAATAAATTACTAATGTCGACTGCTTTACTGTGGACTCAGCGAAGTATGACAACAGGATTAAAAACCAGAAAAGCAGCGGAGATTATTACAGTAAGAAAAAAGGCAAGAAAAGGGGCGGCCGGGAATTGGAGCCGGGACGTCCTCTACCCGAAACAGGGATCATCCCGCATCTTCGCACACGCTGGACTTTACCACTACTTTTCCAATTATCACCTTTATTTTTGTAAAAACTACGCGGGAAATAGCCATAATAAAATTAATTAATTTATTATGGTTATTAATTTATTTTTTTTATTTTTATTATTTAAAATTAATTAATTTTATTTTATTAAATAATTTTTTTAATTTTTTTTTATCTTTACTAGACTGAACAGCCAATACATAGAAATTATCGCACGCAATGGACGGCATTCCTCGTACACAGATTTCTCCGTTGTACAAGCCGGGTGATTTATTTCCTGCGTTAAATTACAGCCAAAGATATACTTCTATAGGGGGAATCTAACTGCTGAGGCCATCACTCCCTGTACTTGTTGCCGTCACCCGGCTGAAGTGTGACGTTACGGCAATACACACGGCTAAATCAGGCGCGGTACATAAGCACCATGTTTAGCCACAGGGAGTGCTGGCCTCAGCAGTTGAATTCCCCTTATAGATTCATAGACTGCACTAAGCTCCGTACCACGGCCCGCCATGTTACGTGCACTCTTTGTTTGCCACGGCTGGTGCTTTTCACATGTATTTGACATGCATCCGCCAAGGCAATTGCGCGTAACGCGTAAATATCGGTATCGTATCAACGTACGAGTATGTACCGGCTACCGCATAACCAAAGAATTCTCAATGGAATTTATTTATCATAATGTTTATTTGTTAATCGTAAAATAAAATTAGCGACTACAATAACTGTATTGTAGTAACTGTTTATTAAGAGACAGTTATGCTGGTATCATGTACACTGCACATTTTCAGTGAGTTTCAGTGATTTTTCAGTGGTTACCAATTTGACTAGTTAAAATAGAGACAGCATCGCGGCTGAATATGTACACGTACTAGTTACGTACTACCATCTTTAAGCAAGAAATTAATTCCCCAAAAGTGATTTTTTTTCTGTTGGATTACCAATCGGAAATGGAGACCTGTGCGGGGCATGTCTAACTGCTTAGGGGGGGTATAATATTTATATGATTAATGGCAGCAGCATTACCTGCAGCATACCGCCTGCATCCAGACCGACCGGCAGACGCTGATAATCCACACCAACGCCTCCGAGCTGACGGTCACCGGCACAGTATCTGAACCCTGACGCTGCACATGACTTGGCCGGAACACACAAAAGCCAAGCTGGAATTCTTGACGCAGTCTGGAACTACCTAATGGTGCTTCTACACCCTCCGATCCGGTTTAAGGAAGCCGGCTGCTTCCCGCATTGCCTCAGATGCGGCAACGTTAAATACAGTATGCTTGTCGTTATAAGAAAATTTCTTGTAATTCGATGAGCCCGAGATAGTCGTTCACAATATGTCATAATCATGATAATCGTAATCATAATCATTATACATATGTTATAATATTCATAATACAGTATGTGGTTGTTTTTGTCAACGAAATATATGTATAAAAATATATGTTTATAATTTCCAAACCAAACATAAGCATGGCTGTATGTGTATTAGTTTGCCGTTCATGCGTCCCTTACTTGTCCCATCCTTCTGGTCATATTTAGGAAATTCGTGGGTATGCTGGCCGATGGCCGTCCAGGGTTTACGCGGTCAAAAACTTCCGAGCGACCTGTCAAAATACAAAGCTAAAATTATAAAACCATCGATGCACAAGAGGCCTGTGATACCTTTAACAACCTTTAAGTTTTCTGGACTTGTCTCTCGTCAGTACTGGATTGATGTAATTAATTTTGCAAACTTTCTCGCTATATTTTTTCTACGCCAGTTGTACTGTTTTTCACATCGCACCATTAACAGGAATTTAGAGGACACTTAATCCGCGGCAGCTTCCTTCCAGATGATCTCTTGAAAGAAACCCTCAGTATGGACTGATGTAGTACGTACCTACAGCACAATTTGACGAAACAAATCTTATCGTGATCGTTAAGTGCATTTTAATACATCTACAGTATTTCCGATTTTAGTATTTACATGTAGTTTTAGTTTCTCCTGCGTTTTTGTCTGCCGGTCAAAACAATTTTTTTACCCCCTTTCCTAATGCCCAGTACATAATACACAAACAGGCAAATTTCCCATACACTGGCGGTACACATGGATCGGAATCTACGAAACACAATGCAGAAGTTGTTTGTGGTCTCACCGGCTCTGGCATGATTTCCAGTTACCGGTATCTTGACAGTTGACACTACCTTCCCTCAGCAAAGCACCGGATTCTCCCACAATACAATAACTTGGTACTTAGTTTTTATTTCTCAATATGTACAAGGCGAGCTTCGCTCAACAAATATAATCAAATGAAGAATTTGTCCCAATTAACGTGGGAAGGGACTGTGCACAAGACACTCATAGCATTACCCCGCATAATCTCCAAACTTAAACGTTGAAACAAAAAACTTGGTACTTTGTTTACTCCCATATCAAACGTCCCTTGTCATCGGTACTACGATTCACGAATCCGAACCTTTCAGAAGGCGGCTTAGGCCTTAAACTGTCAGCAAAATTCATCCCGTCAGCCGACAAATCACAACCGTTACTTCGATTTTCTGCGCAAACAGTTGCCGCTGTTTAAGCCTGTGCATTGTGTTTTCCAAGAGATCCGCTGCTTACATCGCAGCAACATGCCGGCTTTCGATGATATGATTTATTTGAATAATATTTTTACCGCTAATTTGCTGTCAGGAAGGGAAGAATGCCGCGTGAATCTGCAGCTGTAGATTTAGTCTTGCAGTATTCCTGTCTTCCGTTAGTACTTCTAAATTGTCTACGGCATATACGTATGTACTTCTAAATTGTCTACGCGCTAATCGCCATTCTCCGTTACCTGTCGCCGGGAATCGCCTCTGGTCCTGATCTGCGGCAACACTTCATCTGACGCTACTGCGGAGTGTACTTACTTGGCCCTGCCGCCCGGGTCATTGCTGCAACAGATCGTCTGTCTACAGTTCGACTTTCTTTTGTGAAAAATCTGACGATTGTACTGCTTCTGTTGTAGGTACGTCTGCGTGGTAAAACAAATGTACTTTAAAAACAGAGCTATAAAAAGGTAAGGGAAATATTCAGATTGCTACTGTAATAAGGTTAGAGTCTCCTGAACTTCCTTGATAAAAACTTTAATGCGGAATGTTTTACTTGCTGCTAGTGCGTTCCACCTGCGCCAAATTTCGGAATCCTTCTCTTGCGCCTTCGGAAGTATTCCTTGTGACAAAATAAACTTGTCCTGCGTCGACCGGCCAACCACCAGCAGATAAACTTATGGTTAGCTTTATGTTTTCACGGACAGACCAGCAATCTCGAATCCGTCGTGTTGTAGTCTAGAAAGTGAGTGCATCAACTCAAGCTCCTCCCCGAGGACTTCAGCATCCCCGGCGGCGAACTGGATCCCACGCCGAAGCTGAAGTGCAACGCCGTCGCCGCCCTAATACAGCGCCATCATCGAGCAGTTCTACGACGACACCGATTCACGACAACTCTGCCGTGAATGGCTGCCGTCGCACGCTGCTGTCTTTTCTCTCTCTTCATTCATGTGTACTGAGAGAATGCATGACCGTTCCGAAAGCATTTTTCTCTCATTGTAGTCTAATATTTTGCCATTTTGAAGATTCTCATTTTTCTGCCATATGCATCATGGTACAATGTCTTTTACATAAAGTGTCTGTTTATTTTTTACATAAAGTGTTTCTACATTTTTACATAAAGTGTTTTTTTTGTAAAGTGTCTCTTACCGAGGTTTGCTTATAATAATTTTGCGTGCCTCAGTATTTGATGAAGTAAAGAAGTGTTGACATGCAACGTCGACTTGGTAGCTTATAATACGAGTAGTGTACATGCCGATAGCCGATGGCCAATTAAATCAAATAATCTATGAATGTATTCATTGAAATTCAATTAAGGCCATAATAAATTAAAAATACACTAAACTAATTGAATTAATTGAATTTAATTGAAACAGCTACGACAGTGACCGACGCACAGAAGAAATTAACTGGAAATTCTATAAATTAAATTATTTGTAACTAATTAGTTGGAAATTAATTTTCAGGAGTGGCTCAACTGGACTGAAAAGATTATTTGAAGATGATCGATGCGCAGCCTCGCAGGATTCTGCGCGGATCCGTTACTGCAGAAACTCTGCGGCTCGCGTTGTGGCTGTTTTCTGCAGGATTATCTTGGCGAGGACAGCACCCAGCCCGTTGGCATCTGGTCCGCATAATCCCCAGCTGTCCCAGCGCAGCGGGGACGACCGATCATTCTGTATGGTGTTAAATTCCATACACAGAAAAAATTACCTTCCGCTCAAAAATTTTAAAAAATACCGTATGTATTATGTATATATAAAGGTCAGGTCTACGCGCGAGAGCTCTCACGCGCGTAGCACTTTGTCTACGCGCAAGAGCTCCTGCGCGTAGTAGTTTGTCTACGCGCGAGAGCTCTCGCCAGTAGTAAAAACCGCACAGAATCAGTTACGCGCGATAGATTTTGTTTTGAACGTATGCTTTGCAACCGCTCTTCAGCGTCGTTGTAATCGACTTGTGGGTTATCTCTTCGTCTTTCCGGTGAGGACGATATTCGCCCCCCTTCTTGCAGATTAATCGGGCGGAGCTGTATGGGAAACTTGCATGGTGCGGATGAGTTTTAGATGTCCGGGCGTTTCCTCCGGGGTTTGCAAAGACCTGATTGGTCAGTTTTCCCCGGTCTTTGACAGCTTTGAAGCTGCTTCGTAGGACATAAAGCGGTCGCCAGTTTTGAGCAGGGTTGAGTCCATTTTAGAGAAGTAAATAGTACACAAACAACCGTTACGAACACCGTTAGGTAGCTTAACTGTGCCGGCTAGTACTGTAATACGAAATTATGCCGGCTTATAAACAGTACCGGTATAATACACAGTTTTACGTCCTAGAAATTATTCGGACAGTTGACCTTGGTTGTTATGGTATTGGTTCTTGCCTGCCGCATTACTGTTTATTCACAAATCGATTATATATTTTTCTAATTTCGCTAACTCGCGCGCGTAGTCATTTGACTTTGCGCGAGAATCTCTCGCGCGTAGTCAAACCTCTACGCGCGCGATACTCTCGCGCGTAGCCATTTCGATATATAAAACAGTTCACGTATTGCAATAAAACGAACGGAAGAATATGAGGTGATAATTCAGAGCTAAAAATGGGCACCGGCCGGTCCCCTTGTTAATTGGTAATATATTTTTGTATTGTACAGTAATCAGATTTGCTTATAATAAAAACTCCCGAAGGTTTTTCTACGTAAGACACATCCGTAAAGGTCACGGTCGTGGCGAAGGCTAACACGTGAATAAATAATTAGTATTATATTATTATTCTCATATTATCGATTTTGTGTCTTATCTTATCTTATCAGCTAGCATGTGATATGTATTCGTGTAGACATGCATAGAATACCGTTTAGATTAATTATATGTTATAACATTTCATCATTTTCATGTTTATATTATTTTATGGTTAATTAATGATTGCATTAATATTACACTGTAAGAAGACGTAAAACGACATCTCTGATAAAACGGGTTTGTTCATCGGTACAATTTATTACTGTTAAAAAGAATGTGGGACGGTGCAGTACATTTTTGCAGCGGTTTCCATACAACCGCGTACAAAATTCAACATACAAATGCACACTACTCCCTAGTCCCTACATTCTGTACTAGTATCTGTACATATTCTTATCATTCTGCTTAAGTTGTTTAAGCGTCAAAACAACGAATGACAGACTTTATTAGCTACATTAACGTTCGCTCATGAAATCCGATTAATAAATCCCACTAATGAACTAACATGAAAACCAACATGAAAATGGAAAAAAATTCCAGTCGAGAAGGTGAAATGAGGAATCCGATAAGAAAAATCGAACCGAGTGTGCTGCAGCTGCATGCTCAAGCCGTGCGACTGTTATATTAACTACTGAACCACACCGACTGCATAATTATTACGTAGTATGTTCATCAGGCGATTTTAACCTACGGTTGCATAAAACGACAAGAAAAAGAGCACCCACGGAGGAGAGTCGGCGCTGGTCGGCTGTGATATCACAGGGCGATAATATGCTGGGCCAGTCGCTGTAACGCCGGCTCGGCGCTGCTCTCCCGGACGTCGGCATGTTGGCCGCGGCGCTCCGGCAGCTGCCCCGGCCGGGCCACCCCCCAGGCGAAACTGACGCCGTGGACGAGGAGGAAGGCCGTGTCGTCGCGGGCCCGCTCCACCGAGCGGAAATACTGCAGCAGGCTGGCCATGACCCGCTCCATGTCGTCCAAGGTCTCGGGTGTATCACTGTGATGGCCCATGACCAACAGGGCCGGAAAGACGCCGGGCCCGCCGGTCAGCCGCCGCTTGATCACCTTCTGCAGCACCAGCAGGGGGCGCGCCCATGCCGGATCCTCGTCACTGACGCCCGTGTCCCACCATTCGGGAATGTAGTAGCCGGCGGTGTCCCGGCGCAGGATACTGCGGATGACATCGCGCCACGCGAAGAACCATTCTTTCGTCAATGCGTTGTCGCTAGATAATTCCAATCCTTGCCGGGCAGCCTTGGTTAGGAGGCCCTGCTCCCTGTAGGGAAAATGTTCGGTTGCTGCTTATTCGTTATAACAGTGATTTCTATTCACGCAGGAGCCAGTCAACACCTAACAGCAAGCCCTACGTTGATAGATGCTAATAAAAAATTCCGGTTTTACACATTAAAAAAAACGAAATTCATTACTATCATATCCGCCTTTTGGTCGCGTATGTTGATGCACTCAAGGCAGCGGCCGCATTTCCTCTAACAACAGCCGGACTCGGCCGTTATTCATCTTAGATTGGCATAAATCAAGTTAATCAACACAAGGTGTTATTTTTATGTACCACTTGCTTATAAAATTTGAGGGAACTGGGTACTCACCCCGTGCGCACGGCCGCCAGCTCTGGGTCGAGGTGTTTCTGAAAACCATTATCAAACCATTGGTCAGTTAATTCCGGACTTCGTTCCCATTGGACGGAATGCCGAAATCCCTACTGACTTACATCTGTCGGCGGGGAATCTGCTGCTTGAAGCGGGGTCGGCCTTCGGGATTTACTGCACAGTAAAAGTCCGACATATATACGACGGTACACAAGAAACTGACTGTGGTGTACTAACGAATTCTCATTACTGATACTGTATTATTAAAGCTACTTATCATTATCACGTACTTTCTACACACTTCACACTGACAGTTCATTAAAATTTGGAACTAAATTTGGAGAAACAGTTTACACCTAAAGAGTACACCATTAGTACGTAACAGCGCTTGAAGTAAATTAATTATTTTATGAACTGCAGAAGTAGAACAGTAAGGAACGTTTTACGGAAGCTGTCGTAGTAATACAGTGTACACTCACTACCAGTAGGAGCTACAAATGTTAGTATTACTAATGCCCGGTAGTCCGCTGCATTCGAAGTCCGCGCTGTTGCCACTGCACACTGCCAACCTGCATCTTGGGCGTGTCCCCAGCCGCCCCTAACAGGAATCTGCAGCAAGAATCATCGTCATGAACAAGAGCCTCAATACCACAAGCAACGCCAGTTACGCCCACCATTGAGTCGGAGTATCGAAACTCGAAGGAATAAATAATTCAGATTGATAAATTGATGTGTTAGGCTGCTACACAGTAAGTACTAATTAACAGTTAGTGCGAAAAATGAAAATTCCCAGTACTGTAATTTCTCATGAGTCCTGCTAAACACTCTCAAGGTCTCACCCACCTTTTTAGTGCTAGTCTCAACATTCCTGCTGCTTAATTATGGATCCACATAATATTATGACGGCACTAACCAGACAGAGCAAAATTTAGAAAAACGAGGGAACGTTTTGCTACTCGTCAAATAGGAAACCGAAAATTACTGCAGACACTGGCAGACTGCCAGAAATAATTTGCTATACACTGTAGATCAGCCTAAATATGCATTCCAGTATCCAACGGCTATGTATAGGAATGGCTAGTGGTCGGCGTCAGAGCCAGTCTATCTTGCAAGCCGTCCTCTGCAACACTTGCAGTCTAGTCGTACTGTAGTCAAGCTGAACAGACAGAGCGATAGAGCACAGAGTTATCTTATAAAAGTAGCTCTGTCTGTTCAGCTTGACTACGGTCTAGTCCAAATCGCCCTGGGGCATCTGATACCCGCCTGCTCCCTGTCAACAGATCACAGGAGGGAAACAGTCGATCAGACCGGACAAACGCATGTGGTCTGAAAACTCTGAATAGCCGTGACTTGCGACTAAGAAAAACATAATAATAACATATAGAAAACGAAAGAAACGGATAGATAGCTATGTGTATATGTATGTACGTATCTCAACCTTTATTGCGTTCGGTTTGACGTTATGCGGCAAAATCTAAGAGTAATTTGCATGGCTAGTGTACTGATATCGTATAAACATATATTATTGTTTATTTGTTTATTGTACGGCAGGCAGGTAACCCATTGAAAGCTAGGATCGAATCTAGCGTGGGAATTTAAACCTGGCTAAATGACAGACAACAGTATGAATTTAGAGCAAAAGCCATTAATACAAGAGAATTACTAAGAAAACGAAGGCAGTCAGGCAATGGTAATATGCTTCAGTGCATTACGAAAAACAGCAAGCGAACTGCTACTAAGAATGTCGTTTCCGGCTTCGGTTAGCCGGTTTCTGATGTTGTTCAGTCTCCACGCCAACGTAGACTTCCCCGTCCTTGTGGCCGCGTCCGCTTCGATGAAGGTCCTGTTTCCGCTTCGAAGATTGTACGGTTTCGATTGTTGCTTTATGACGATCATTTCTGTGAGGTAACGGGGCACTAGGAATTTCTCCGGGTGCAGAATTTTGTAAAGCCATGTTGCTTCTTGGTGTTTCCATCGTTCAGACAGTGGCGTAATCCCGTATTGTTTCATCAGGCTGGTGGCAGATACTTCGGCATAGTTAGCGATAGCTCGAATAGCTTTTCTTTGCGCAACAGCCAGCGGCTCCAGCGTGGACGCAGGCGCACCGCTCCACACAGTGGAGCAACGGTCCAGGTGAGACTGGACGAATGCGTGATAAAGTCCAACGCGTTGGGGCAACGGCAGTCCGCTCTTAACACTGTTTATGAGAGCGATTCCATGGTAAGCACTTTTTTGGACCTTTTTAATTTGGTCAGTCCATTTCAAATGCTCATCAATTATCACTCCCAAGTGTTTGACTGACTTTTCCGGTTCAAGCTTATGCCCGTTCAAATCAACCGACACGATACTCTTATCACGACTGTACGCAGAAGTGACCATTTGCAGTTTCGACTTTTTTTCGTTGACAAACAAACGGTTCAAATGAAGCCACTCGCATATTATTGGGAGCACTGCAGTTATTTTGTCTGCTGCTTCCGACTTCGTGTCTGCTATCGCGTAGCAGATCGTATCATCAGCAAAACTTTCTAACTGCACATCTGGGCAATGAAATTCGATTTTTAGCAGCTCGTTTAAATAAATTATGAAAAGTAAAGGACCAAGAATCGAACCCTGTGGTACACCTGTGAAAACGCGTTCCCATTCTGACCACCGTTCTCCGATACGTACACGCTGCATTCTGCCAGTAAGGTATGAGTGCATCCATGTAAGCGCGTCTTTGCTAAACCCCAACTCACGCAGTTTCGTTAGCAATAATTCATGACACACTGAAGGAAAAGCACTTTTTAAATCGAGAAAGACACAAGCAACACAGCTTTTCTGGAGTCCACAGCCTTCTTCCATGTTTCCGTTACTTTTAAAAGCAACGTTTCACACGAATGACCGTTACGAAAACCAGACTGATTTTGGGACAAAATGTCAAAACGTTTCAAGAATTTGGCGATTTGTAACTGAGCGACTTTTTCAAATACTTTCGACAAATTACATAACAACGATATCGGCCGCAGTTGATCTGCCGATTTTGGTTGAGCGCACTTGGGCAGAGCTATCACATCCGCCTTTTAGAAAATATCTGGAAAGATATTTTTTTTTAAAGCACTGATTAATCAAGTGCGTCATGGGTTCGATCAATAAAGGAAATATTTCGTGCAAGAGTTTATGTGGGATGCCGTTAGGCCCTGCGCATTTTCTCTTGCTCAGTATGCTGGAAAAAGCTTCGGCTACGGTAACAGCAGTTACTTGCTCGAATTCAAACACCGGTGACGTAGGTTCTGTAGGAACAGGAGTAACCGCCGGCGGGTGCCGACTGCCATGTTCGCCCATTTTGGCAAACTCGCGGTTCAAATCATTGGGATCAATATCCGGTACAACGTTCGGTTTGTTTCGGTTCAACATTCGGTTCATTTCCCGCCAAATAACCGCACCATTTTTGGCATTCCGATCGAAATACTGTCTTTTAGCTTCTTTAATTTATCGAATGGCAAAAACTGTATGAATCGGATTAATTTATCATTCATGAAAAACTGTAATCACCTGACGGAAAAATTATTTGTTCCTCTACTCATACAGAACTTTTCTTCAGACCGTTTTCTTCACTTTTTTAAAACGTGTGAAAGCACTTTGTAAATACCGTGACCCTTCAGGCAAAAACGAATGCGTGCGCTTTCTCCTAATCGGTAGTAGGTTAAACCGTTAAAGAATGTGGCGCGGCGGGAACCGTGATTTGGAACTTTGGAGTTTGGCGTAACCCGAACCTGTAGTTCTCGCAGTATCTTTACGCAGGAAATAAATCACTGAGCTTGTACTCCGTATTTTTAATACAAACGCGTCCGCAATGGACATACTATGTAGTTGTCGATATTGTTATATACACAGGTGAACGTCTACAACAACGATCTGGAATGTAATGTACAGTACAGTACTGCACAAGGTGCGGTAGACTAGCGAAAAGGAAAACACTACCGCTGATGGCTCACATAAGAGAAACAAAAAGAAGCCACGGAATATTCGAATTCAGCAGTGAAGGTTAGAGTAATCGCTTGACGTTTATGCTATGGATGAAGGAAGCCATTTTGGTACACGGGCCACACTGCAGTTGCCAGAGACCAGTTCCTTTTCATCGCCAGCGGGACCAGCGGTTGTGATGGTGATGACGCCGATTGCTGCCGCCGTAGTAGCCGTTGTTGTTGAAGCCGGTGTTGTAGTTGGTGGCGAGGCTGGGCGTACCGACGATGAGGGCGTTGGGGTCCAGGACACCCAGGGTGCTGTAACTGCAGCCGGCCAGCGGGAGCGTCGAGCTCTGACCGTTGCAATAGTACGTGTAGCTCATGGCGCAATCCACAAGCATCCACACTGCAAACGTAATGCGCACAAATTATGGTACAGTAAAACCTGGTTGCTAAGTACACCTTCGGTTAAAGCAAAACCGTATGTGTTATCCAGGTGTATGTACTCGTATTACACAGAGTTATGTATATTACAATCTATGGATAATGGGACACGCCGGTTAAACGTTCCGCGTATGTAATTTCCAGGAGTATATATTTACCGGTGTATAAGACAGATTTTACTGTATTCTAAGTCTTCATATTAACAAAATCAATACAATACAATGCAATATTAAAAAATAAAAATTTAATAAGTAATGTTATCACAAACTGACATAAAGTACGGTAATTACTGTAGATTATATGGTACTGCATTCGACCTCGGTACATTAAAACAAAAAAAAAATAATAAAAAAATCGTACAATATAACAATATAAGATAATCGTACAATATATCTTATGCGATAAAATAATTGTACAAAAAATAAGAATAACCTCAATTTTAGCCACAGCAAAATAGAGATTATTATGAAATAAATATATATAATAAAATTATATATATCTAAATATGGTGAATGACAACGATGAAAAAAATTACATGTTTAAAAAATAATATAGAAATTTTATATAAATCATAAGTGTAAATAAACCGAGTGAAATTGTGCTTCACATTGTTGGGCCAGTCGCTATGGCAGCCTACGAGTAGGCAGCCAGCGACAGTCCCGCTTCCGGTGTGCTGACTCACACCGAGTCGCACTCGCTCTCGTACGCCGTATCGGCCTCGACTCTGGCTCGGCTACGCCTTACCACGCCTTCGGCTATACGTCTCGGCCAATCAGCGTTCGTTTGCTCGTGTTGGATCAGCCCAGTGCCGCAGATAGGCATTTTCCATGTTACGGCTCATTCAGCCGATCATTCCAGTTTAGTCATGATTTTGCTCACGCACAGTGCTGTACTTTATTGCTATCACACAATAAAGCCTATTTCCTCACTATCGTGAGCCTCTGTTCGCCAGCTGTCACATGGTAGCAGATCTCGGTTTTTCCTTCTGTGGAACCTTTTGAGAGACGGTGTAGACCTACATCCGTAACGGCCAACGAACAGGCAGGGGAGAACTAAAACCCAGTTCCCATCCCCACCCGAACGTTGCCAGCCAGAACGGTGTTTTCTCTCTCGTGGACGCGGGCAGAACGACCTGCGGACCCTTCTCTCTTGTGCGGACAGAACGATCCTTGCGCGGACGACCAGCGGTACGGATCTCACGGGCCATTCGGACGGAACGCTCCGGATACGGGCTCGTTACGAGAGCCTGCAGCGCGTAGGATTAATCATACGGGGTCACCTTTGCGTTAAGTCGCACCCGCAACTTTACCATCGCGGACAAGCGGATCAAGCGCGCGGGATTCACCGGATAACCCAGCAGAACGACTCGGATTAACCCGGTAAAAAGGGTCGACTGACCCTCGGTAAACCGAGTAGACCCTCGTAGACCCGATATAGCCGGGCTATTTTCATTTTTGTCGGTTGAAAAGTGGTTTTGGACGGCTAAAAGTAATTTTCACCCGGATAAACGGGCTTAAAATCATCTTTTTCCGGGTAATCTTACCTTAGCCTACCGAGCCTCTGAACCTCGGCTAAGACCCTTCGAGCCTCGGCTAACTTCTTCCTAGAATTTCAGAAAATCAGGGGATAAATTTTCCCCCGGCTGAATTAATTTTTGGTCGGCTAAAAATCGAAAAATAGAATTTTTTCCGATTTTTCCTGATTTTTCTGTAAATTTTAATTCAATTTTAAAATCCGAATGTCCTTGTGACGTCACGGTAGTCGATTTATAGTACTTTACGGCAGCCAATCAGCGTAACGGGGAGATTCCCTATGCTAAGCGCCCGTAGTGAGTCATACTTGTTTACAAATTTTTGCGCCCGGCACTAAACTTGTGACGTAGGCAGCAATTAGCAAGATCATTTTGTGTGACGTCACAGTGCTTAACGACCGTAGTATAGGACGTACGTAATAACCGTACCGTACTGTAACCTGTACTGAGTCACAAGTAGTACGAGCACACCCACCACATCACCCCCCCACCCCACCGGACCTGTGCCCCCACGGACCCTCGGAGGCTCTTCAACCCAAGGAAGTCCGACTCAACCGGAAGTCCCCAATAGGGATATTCGGTTGATCCAACGGAGGCTCGAAATCAACTTAGCGAAGGTTTGACTTGACCAAGAGGTCCCCAATAGGGATATCTGGTCAACCCGGCTGAAGCGAAAACCGCTTAAGCCTCCACCTTCAGTGGTAATCGGACATTGTTGGACGGACGTCCCCAATTAGGGACTCCGACCGACTTCCGCAGATTGCCGGAACCACCGCACCCGGACCTTCGAGGTTGGACATATCGAAGCCTTGACCCTCGAACTTCGAGGCCGGACACATCAAAGCCTCGACCCTTGACCTTCGAGGCCGGACACATCAAAGCCTCGACCCTCGACCTTCGAGGCCGGACATATCGAAGCCTCGACCCTCGACCTTCGAGGCCGGACATATCGAAGCCTCGACCCTCGAACTTCGAGGTCGGACATATTGAAGCCTCGACCCTTGACCCTCGAAGCCGGACGTACCGAGGTTGATCAATTTGAACCCGTTGACATCAGACGGTCCCCAAATAGGGATAGTCTGTACGTCTCGGCAGAGGTGCTGAAGCATCAAACCGATTACCGGACCCTCGAAGCCGGGTATACCGAAGCCTGAACCCTCGAAGCCGGACGTACCGAGGCTGAACCAGCTGAACCTGTCAACATCAGACGGTCCCCAAATAGGGATAGTCTGTACGTCCCGGCCGAGGCATCACATCTTCATTTCTCGGGTTACCAAGGCTGAGCGTCAGAATGAGCGCTCAGACCCGTAGTTACCAGACTCCACCGGAACCGATGAAGACCGGGGGTTACGACCCTCATCATGTTAGTCCTGCTGGCCGCGACGTACCATCCACGGGCCCAATTAGGCTAGTGGGGGTACAGGTAACCCCTTCACCGGGACAGAATGTCCCTCATATCGGCCTCGGGGCTTCACCTCAGTCGGACCCTCGGTACGCAACCCCGGTGGACTGTAGACCCGACCCATCAGAAGGGCGCGAACAGAACTCGCCACTTCTCCAGCAGATTGCTGGCCTCCTAGGGCAACTGCAAGCGAATTCAGCGCAGAACTTCGGCATTTTGCAACAGAACCAGACGGACACCCTGCAAGCCGTCGGTACTTTGCAGAAAAACCAGACGGAAACCCTGCAGGCTGTTGCTACACTTCAGCGGGAGCACATGGAAACCCGGCATGCCCTCGGCACCCTACAGAATGAAACCCAGCATGCCCTTGGCACCCTGCAGCGGAACCTCGGCAACTTGCAGACGGCTACCAGGCAGGACATGGAAGCCTTACATCGGCGGATCTCCAACTTGGAGCAGCAGCAGCCTGTGCTGGAGCCAGTGTCACAACAGCCTCATTACCCGGCAGTTATTGTGTCTGCACCTCAGAATGAGGTTACCGGACCCCATCCTGCGGATCCCAGCCGGGACCGACCCTCGAGGGTGCTGCTAGACCAGCAACCGAGGTACGTTCTGCCGCAGGAGACCCTAAATATGACCCAAATAGGTCTAATTGAGGGTCGCGACCAGTTACCGGACCATTACTCGGAGTCGTCTTCATCCAGCCCGACCCCAGAAGGCTTCGCCAGAGCCTGCAGCTATCTGCGACTGCAGAATCAGCTAGTTCGGGCAGATGCTGACCCTCGCTCTCCGGCTACCGGATGTGTACCGCAGAATGCGACTCAGCCGGAGCATCCGAGACCATTGGCACCGGGAGATCGACCCAACTTAGTCGACCCGCGTGGTTTACCTGATATACAGGGCAACCATCCGGCTCAATACCCGGTCCAACCTCAAGTACCATACATGGCTCAACCACAGCCGGCTCAACCCCTGCTGATTCCGGTGGCCCAACAAGGCTACCCGGTCGCTCGACATGATCCCGACGCAGAACGTGTCATGGCAGCCCTACAGCATGCCCGGGATCGTGAAGAGAGATTGCTTCGGATGATTGACCGTGGCAACCGACCCCGGTTACCGAAGTTTGACGGAGTCTGCACAAACCTGGACAGATGGGTGAAATCCATCCGACGGATTTACGGACCGGACGGCGACCTGGATGAACCGGACGTGAACTTCACGACCGCCCTGGAAACTGCCCTCTCCGGCCCGGCCCTCGAATGGTTTGAAAACCAGTCGACCTCCGAGCCTGAAGAAGGCTGGACCGTCAATGAATGGCTGGATAAATTCATCGACCGGTTTGCGGAGAGCAACAAGCAGGCCAACGCTATAGCAGAGATCAGCCAACGGACGTACCGCTTTGGGCTAGAGACACCGGAGCAGTACTACGATGCCATGATGAATATTAAGGCACGTGGTGGTCTTTCGGAAAAGCTGGCCCTCACCTACTTACGCAAGAACGTAACCGAATCAGAGTTACGCCGGGCCTTGGACATCAGGATGCCGGAAACCACGGCTGACTTCTTGGCATATATCCGGAAGTTCACCGCTGGAAAGCCGGAGTATAAGATGCCAATCGAGGACTCAATTGTCCGGAACGTGATCCTGGCCCCAAGACATGAACGAGCAGTGCACTTTGCGTCCCCAATAGGGATGCCAGCCGTGCAGCCCCGGGCCCCGTTGCCTTTTTACGGTGGCCCCGGCCAGTACCCAGGAAGTGGGTGCGCCGGCCAGAATGGAGGCTACAACGGAGGGTGCAATAGCGGAAACGGGTTCTGGCAGGATACCCATGGTCAGGGGAGAAACCTCGGCCAGAATGGTCAGAACCCCGGGCCCAATCAGCGCCAGCGGACCCTGGATGCCTACGTGGACAGACAGGAGGGCCTGTTCTGGCAATGGACATTCGAGAATGGGATTACCTGCGGCAACTGCATGTGGGGCAATCACCACAGCAATGCCTGCGTGTACGCGAACGTCGACCCGGCGTTCAACCCGAACCTGCGCTGGTACAAGGACTGGCGTCAGAGGTATGATGGCGGTGGCCCGATAGGCTCGGCAAATCCGAACCGTGCGGCCTTGGTTCCTTCGCGCCCAATAGGCGCAGGGAGACCGAGGAGAAGGGTCAACCGGAACCAGCCCCCCGAAGGAAGAGTTAATGGTGGAGGTCAGCCAGATGAAGGTGGATACTACTCCGAACATGACGGATACCAGTACCCCACCGGACGGATGCAGGAGCCAATAGCTCCGCAGCCCTCAGGGTCGGCACCTTATCCCCCCAGTAACGGTGGTGGATCAGCCCCGGTATACCTGACGGGAAACGAGTATGGTCAGTAAGAAACGGTGCCTTAGCTGACCGCTTGCCACCAACCGAGCCACCGGACAAAGACAACCCATTTGGAGGATCCACTGCAGGCGCCCATAATCGCGCCGGCGGGCCCCCGTCCGACGAGAGAACCTTCGCCGGACCTCCTAAAACTCATAAAAAAGCTGCTAAATCCGGAAAGTTGCCGAAGATTAGGGCCACCGCAGGCGCCAATAGCTGCCGCGGTCGGTCCGTGCCCGACAAGAGAATCTTGGACGGCCCGGATGGTGTCCGAACGGGAACCATCCTAAACAGAAACGACAACGTTGCCGGACCCTCGACAGCGACTCGTGCCGTTAAGCCGACTGGCGACAGTATCGCCGTCAGCCCACCACGGACACGGCCGCCGACGACTCAGGGTAAATCCGGATGTTCGGTTGAACCGAGTCAACCGACCCTGGGATCCACCACGGTAGCCCAATTAGGCTCCAGTGGGTCCCATCCTCAGCAGAAGACCCTTAAAGGACGACATGGTTCCCAAAAAGGAATAGTGTCGTCCGGTAGCAGCAATGCTGCCGGGTCGTCTGGCGCCAATAACGTCGCCAGACCAACCGGTGCCATTAACGGCGCCGTGCCCCTCGGACCCTCCGGTGCCATTAACGGCACTTCGTCTACCGGAACGTCGGGCGTCAATAACGTCGCCAGACCAATGGGTGCCAAGAACGGCGCCTTACCAACCGGACCGGACGGCGCCACTAAAGTCGCCACGGCAACCGGACCTCGAGCCTCGGAGCAAAGGTGTAACATGACCCCCCAGGATTCGAGGAGGCCTCTTGGATCCTCCACCGCACCCCCAGCGGATGGGATGCCCGTCAAAATGACGGAAGGATCCCCCGGTAAAGCTCCTGGTGGATCGTCCGCTAAAATTACGGACAAGATTGCCTCCCACGGGCCCAGGGATGGAACCTCGGCGACGGCAAGCAATGTCGCCGAATACAAGGAGGCTTACGCTCGGGCGCAAGCTGACGGAGTAGCTACCCGTTCAACTGCATCCGACACGAGTCAAGCCATACCGCCGGTCAACAGTATAGGAGAGCTGCTGCAGAGGAACCTCCGGTCGACAAGCAGAGTCCCAACGGACCCTCCGGATGACCGGACACCTCAACTGCCTAACCCGGTAGTAAAGCCAATCCCGATACCAGAGGCATCGGGCAGTGTGGAAAAACGGGTAAACCGGAGTGCGCACACCGGTGAGAACCGTATCCCCTGCCAGGATCGAGCTGGCAAAGGACAGAAGGCTACCGCAGCAAAGCAAGACCGTAAGGAGGATAAAGCCCGCGAGGTAAACGGGACGGTAAAGCCTATCCCGATACCAGAGGCATCGGGCAGTGCGGATACACGGATACACCAGAAGGGTGACATTTGTGAAAACCGCACCCTCGGCCAGGATTGCACCAGCGAGCAACAGACGATTGCCCCGGAAAAGAAGCTCCGAAGGTGGACCAACCCGGAAGGGAGGATGAGACAGTGAAGTCAATCCCGATACCAGAGGCATCGGGCACTGAGCGGCAGATAGAAGAGCCGCTAATGTCTCCTTCGAGCCAGGCCAAGTTAGCAGCCATGCAAGCCGAGGTAGAAGCACTTTGGGGCAATGAGAAGCTCCTGACGGAGTGGTTCTTTAGATGATTGCCTGGTGACCATTCCTGAATGCCATGAGATACCTGGAGAATGACCGGGATAGAACTTCCCAAGAGCCATCCCAAACTGGATCCGAGGTTCCGACTTGCCCAATAGGCAAGAATACCGTGAACCCGGAGGCTCAGGTTGGCTTTGAGCGCCCAATAGGTGCCATGCCAACCATTCCTCCAATCAACGGAGGCTCGTACCCGGCACTAACCGTTGCCGCGGTGTCATCAAACCTCGATGACCCGATGTTACCCCAGTGAGGTGACACGGTTACCAGAACAGATCCGGAACGGATCCAAGGGACTTCTTCCCGACACGGAAGGTGACTCACAAGGCGAGTTTACCGGGTGGAACTCTGATGTTCCCGACTTGGAGCCTCAAACCACCGAAAAGCAACCCTAGTCATCCGGAAAGGACCGAGAATCGGCCTTGCCAAACCGAGAAAGACGTTTGGGGACCCCAAACGCACCCCCGAAGGATGAATCTCGGACCCTCCCAAATGACGGTGGGAACCCTCAATTAAGGGTCCGGACCCTACCTTCACCGAGCAATATGGCTGGAAAGCTTGTTTGGCCCAGTCAAAATTGCCATTTTTCCGGCGAAAACTCGAACCCCGTCGGCTAAAAAGAGGGATACCATCGACAATCGGATTATAGCCAGACATCATGGGTGAAATCCACCGAATCACCACTGGACGGAGTAGTCAACCGGACAGAGGCGTAAGAAGTGGTCAACCCAAGATATGGCCGGACACCACGGGCGGAAATTGCCAAATCGCTGCTGGACGGAATGACTAACCGGACAGAAGTGCAGGAAGCGATCTACCCGAGGGTGACATCGGAAATAAAACCCTCTTTCGAATGGCATTGCCTTGTTCAATAAGCCAGGAGGCGGTGACTTCCGACCCTGCGGCCGGACCTGTGCACCCAATAGGTACCTTGCCAGGCTTCTTTCAGGCCATTTTACCGGACAGCAGAGCCTCGAGCCCGGCGCTAAGTAGCTCCGAGGTGCCACCAGACAAGGGTGAACCTGTGCCGCCCCAACAGGGCGGCATGGCTGGACAGAAACAGAGGCAAGGCCAGATGAGCCCGAGCCAACTGAAGGGTACGGTATCACCACACGGGGGGTGACCCACAAGGCGGGTTCACCGACCAAGTCCCCACCGACCCTGGCTCAAGGCCCCATACCAACGCGCAAATCCTTGGACAACAGTCGGAAACCGACGTCGCCGGACCTGAAACGACCCCCCGGGACTCCGAAGGCGACCACACCGAACCCGAGGACCCTTACCGCAACCCCAACTCAGACTTCGAACTTATCGAAGCCAACCTCGGGGACATCAAAATCACCAACGGGAAGGTTGCAGTCGGCAACAGCCTCGGATACCGAGGCTCGGACCCCCAATACCGGTGCCCGAACTTCGACCCAACAGGTTGGAACACCCAAAACCCGGCCGGCAACCCTCACTTCCTCGGCTAAAAAAGCCGTTTTTCCGGTAAAATTCCGGATTTCGTCGGTTGGAACGGACATAGCCTCCGCGGACGAGGTTGAGGGTTCGGTTACCGAGGTTAACTTAACCTCGACCGGCATCCCCGAAACCCATATCCCCTGGCAGCGAACCCATGCTGATCCAAGCTAGCCGGATTGAAGGCTCACAGGCAACTCGTAAGTCGAAATCTGCTTCGCCCAAGGTTGCGAAGCCAACCGAAGAACCCCCGGCAACCCCACCGATGTTCGAACCCTCAAACCCCCGAACCAGCAAAACACCATCGCCGACAGAGGATGTGTTTGACGCGACTGTGTTACCCAATTAGATGACCGAGCGTCCGGACAGCAGGAAGGGCTTCGTAAGGACATCGTCATGGAAGTAGTACTCTGGTTCCCACATCGGAGCCTCGGACCACACACCTCAGCGGTACCTGGCTAAGGCCCCCATGAGGGTTAGCCCACCTGCAATCCTCATACCCCTTTGACGGAGAATCGTCCGAAAATGACGACGGTAATGCGAATGACATCAGCGTCCACTTGTCGGTATGATGGATAGGGATGGATAAGCCCCCGGACGGGACCCCTGAAAGGTAAACGGCCTGGCAGCCAACTCTTAGAAGACACCTGGAAGCCTCTGAATGAAGGTTCGTTATACTTAGTGGGTGAGTTAACCGCAATTACGGTTTCTCACCAGGCCGATCATCAGCTTATCCCGGCTAAGTCTGGCGACACCGGCTTGGATCCGGACCCTATGAACGAAGACCCCAAGGATGATGTTTCCGAGACGGAATGACGAGTATTTTTTTAACCGACGACGACCAGATTGCTCAATAGGCGACATTCGTCGGAGGAAAGCCCGTTATGCCTCGGATAAACCGAAGGAAGCCTCGGTTAGTGATCTCATCAGGAGATAACGAGCAGTTAAGGGCCCGGTTACAAGCATCCAAAGTGCCCTGCCGTTATGACTCGACCGAGGTCATTCGACCCCAACAGTCCCGAGCGGAAGTGATCCCTGCGCCAGGATTTGGAACAGCGGCTAACGACCCCCGGTGAAGCGGAGGTTGGCTCGGAGTAGCCTCGGAGTATGGTACAGTAGCCTTCAAAGCCTCGGAGAATCCGAATTCAAGGTGCAGAACACCTTCCTTACCTGAACCTGGCACCCCCTGACCCGAAAACCGAACCTTCGTTAGGATGCCATCCGATGGAATACCAGACGGCCAAACGTGTCATAGGGCATAGGATCACAGGATGTAAAATTATAGGGACTAGTGAATCCGAGATTCAATCACTACCGTGCCTTATATTTCTAACCATAGAAGATGGAGGAATACAAGTACAACCACAGATGTTTGGATTGTATTGCCAACAACCAGGCGAGGTACGGACGATTCCCTTGTTTCCTGTGTTTGACCCGAGGATCGTTGGACGAGTCGGCAATTTTGACGGCTTGCACCCGAGAAAGCGCCCGTGGCAACCCGGAAGCAACTCTTTTCCTGTGTGCCCGCAGACGTTATCTCTCTGAACTGCCCGATCCTTCTGCCACCCGGCCGAGCCTTCCCGCACCGGCAGTTCTACCGTCAACAGTTCAGCAAGATCAGATACAGAGAATTCCCCAGACACCGGCAGAATTCGCGGAAGACGTCACTTCAAACTCGGACACAGACTCCGAGCTTGCCCGCCTATGGGACACCCCCTTCGGACCGTGATGTAATGGAAGTAACCGGTAGTCGGACCCTCAATAAGGGATACGGCGCACCATAAAACCGGTAAATGGACGTGACGACGTCCCCAATAGGGACGTAGACGAACTCTGATGGACTCTAACCCCTGAAGATCGAGTGACTCGTCCCCAATTAGGGACGTGGTAAACTTGAATTACTGGACCCTTTGCGACGGTGCAAGACCCCCATGCGGGTCGGCTCGTCCGCATTACCCAAACACAGAAAGTGGATCCTTGACCGACGGCGAATAGATTACCCATTTGGCGACATTCGTCGGGGGTAGGCCCCTTATGCCGGCCAAACCTTATTAACCAAGCAAGCCCCGGCCAAACAAAAGGAACCTCGGTAAGAAAAGCTATGTCAGAGAGGATCCTCCCGAACCCGGCTAGGAACACACCCCACCACCCCCGGAGAACCCGAGGTTGGTTAACGCCCGGGAACAGCGTCGCGAGGAATTTCGCGAGGACGAACGGCGGAGAACCGCAGAAGCAAATGTTCGGCAACCATCGCTCAATGTGGAACCCAATAGGTTTCCTAATGAGCAGTTCGCGCCGACTCATCTGCCGACGACAGCCATACTGACCGGACCGGACGGAGCTCATTACGTAGCCCAGCTAACACGGATTAAAGCCCCGGTGACAACCCCGCCAGTTAGTTTACTGGTCAACAGGGCACCTCAGCTTATCAGCCTCCAACCGAATATCGTACCGAGACAAACCCCGGTACAACCTTCGATGGTGGTAGTGGCCTCAACAGGGTCGACCCCATCAACTCACAAAAGCTCAACCGGCCCCGGACCATCGTCTGAAGAATCGCGCCGACGGACGGAAGCTGGTCACCGAAGTAAATCGGAAGCTCAACATAAGTCCGATAGACATCGGACAGCAAAAGAGCCTCGGTGAGCTGGAACTTAATGGTAGCCGGACCCCAATAGGGTTAAGCTCACCATGAAACTAGCTGGAAATGGTCATGACGACGGCCCCAACAGGGACATGGACAATAGTTCCCGGACCTCGCTACCGCAGATTGCGGCATTCACCTTGTTCCCGCTACTAGCCGGACCCTCAATAAGGGATACGGCAGTAGACCCCCTGTGGACTGCATTCTAACCGCATCTTCTACCATACGGACCCTCAGTAAGGGAGACGGTGGTAGAATGGACCGGAAGCGCGGATCGTATCAACTACGCTCTGCTAACCAACCGGACCCTCAATAAGGGATACGTTGGTTGAACCCTCCTTGAAAATTCTAAGTCCAGTCCGACCCTTGGTGGAGAAGCTTAAGTTCGACTCCACCCTCCGAGGGTCAGCTTTCCAAATCCAAAGGAAAGGACTCCCCGGATTGACCCGGCAATTACGAGTGCAGCCGTCAGAATTTCAGTGCTTGCACCGTACCGGCATGTCTCCCGCGGTTTCCCCCGGACAGCATCCGTCAGAATGTTCGGATCCTCCGGTGCTCATAACCTTCATGGCACAGATCGTGTCCTTAACCACATCTGCTACCAACATCGCAGATTGCGACCTCAACCACGTTTGGCTACCATCACCGGCCCAGAACGGAGCCTTTGCCCGAGCCAACGATGTATAACCTGCAGATCGCGGCTAACCACGCTCTGCTACCGAAGAAAAGTGACAGAGGACCGCCACAAGTACGGCCGTCCGTGGAGATCTTCGCGACCATATTCCATTCGCAGATCGCGGCTCTTAAGCACGATTTGCTACGTCGCAGTCTTCAGCCATATCAAGCCACTGAACGGATGGATCGTTAATAACCTTCCCGGACCCTAAAGGCTCCGGAGCTTGAGGCCTAATAGGTGTCCATCTTAACCCTTGTGGAAATTCTAAGTCCCAATCCACCCTCGAACGAATATCGAAGTCCTATCAACCCTCGGTCAAGAAGCCTAGAACACCGAGAAAGAACCCCATTGGAGTTGACAGAACAGGGGCCAGACTCCCGCCCAGAGGATGCTAAGCTAGCCTTTCACGGACCAGGACGGCTCCCAATAGGGGCCTCCGTCCCGACCAGAAGACAAAAATTCATCGGAGCCGGACTCGGACTCGAGCCCAGAGCCTTAACCTCAGACACCGAGGTTACCCTCACCCTACCCAACCTCGGAGGGTCGGTGATACCCCTCTTTACGTTGCCCAGTAGGCGACGGGAGAGCGACGGGAGACGAAAATAAGGGTTTCGCCTGGATGAAACATAGGAAATCCGACCCACCAGACTGCCCAACCCCGGACATGAACGGATCCCCCGGATTGACCCGGCAAATACGGGTGCAGCCGTCGGAATTTCAGTGCTCGCACCGTACCGGTATGTCTTCCGCGGTTTCCCCCGGCCAGCATCCGCCAGAATGCTCGGATCCTCCGGCATCAACAACCTTCGCACCGCAGACCGCGGTCTCCAACCACGACTTGCCACCATTTTGGCCCAGAACGGAGCCTTCACCCTAGCCAAGGCAGGTCGCCACTAACCACGATCTGAAGGCAGGGCTCCTTACGGACTTCAACTTGCCAGCCAAAGCCTCAGGGCCGCCAGTGGACTTTAACTCGGCAGCCGGGGTTACAAGGCTGTAGTTGGACTTTAACTCAGCAACCCCCTGGCATCCCTCGGATTAGACCCTCGAAGCCCAGTCTTATCCGGTCTACGTTGCCCAACAGGCGACTGGACACGGAATTGACGGGTTTGCCCGGACGAAAGACCTCGAAACTTGAAAAACTGGCCGACTGCAAGGGCTCGGACTGGGACTTTACCTCAGCAACCGAGGCTGCGGTCGAACTCAACCCATAACTTTGGCGGAATCTATGATACGAAAAGCGACGGGACGGTGCTGCGCGGCGCGATTCGCTTCGCTCCACCGGCCTGTCCCTCCGGCAGAAGGACCCTTGGAGGATGCAAGCCACCGCAGATCGCGTATAACCACGATCTCTACCTTACCGTGGACCCTATCCATAGGTTTGGACCCTATCCAGAGGCATTGACCCTCTCCATGTTACCCAATAGGTGACGGGAGATTTTAAAAAGGGTTTCTGCCCGGGCAAAAAGCCTCGAGGCCAGCCTTAGCGGATGCTGACTACTTCACCACCGAGGCTGCCCCGGATAGCGACTTCATCTTATCGGTGAAGACGCTCGGTAGAGTTGTCCAATAGGCGACCTACACCGCGAATAAGGGTTTTGCTGAAATGGAATGACCATCGGACTGTCAACCGCCAGTAACCAGGGCTCGGAACCTTTGACCCTTGGATCGAACCTCCGACCCTCGAGGATCGACCCTCGAGGATCGACCCTTGGACCCTCGAGTACCGAGGCTGCCTCGACTCTTCGAACCCCCGGCGATCATCCTCTCCGAGTTACCCAATAGGTGACGGGAGACGAACTTAGGATTTTCAGCCGAGCGGAACATCACCACACCCATTTGCCAGTGCAGCCGAGGATACAACCCGGACTCTAACTCGAGTACCGAGGCTGCCAAAGGACCTAGACTCAGCAACCGAGGCTGGGCGTGGACTCTGATTCTGCAACCGGAGCTGACCTGACCCTAGGTCACCGAGGCTACCATCGGACTTCACAACCTTGAAGTCAACCGGATACAGGGTCGGACTCCCGCACAAAGACCATACCATCATTCGGACCGGAATGGAGACCAGGCATTAACCGGTCCTTGTTGCCCAATAGGCGACCGGACACAACATTACGGTTTGCCCGGATCAAAACCTCGGATCACCGGACTTCCCCGGAGGATCCACCGATCAATAGACCCAATAGGTCTTATCCTGCACTCAGAGAGGGTACCTTACGGTATTCGCGACTGCGACAGTGCCTCTCCATCAACTCTACCCGATGAACCTCGGTTGGACGTAAGCACGACCTGTCTTACACGGCTGCGAAGGTTCCAATCAAGCCTTTATCGGAGGATCCCGGTCGGAAAGTGTGTTTCAGGCCCGTTTCGCACCCGACAATGGAGATCCATACCCTTTACCCGAAGTCAATAGGGTCGAACCTCTGACCCTCGAGGGTCGAGCCCCCGACCCTCGGTGAATCGAACCGGTAACATCGGGTATCCCGAGAACCGATGCCTCGGACCTGGATGACCGGACACCTTGAGGACAGGAGACCCCGAAAACGGACGTCTTCCTTGTCGGAATGAGCACCCGGACCAAAGCCCCGGACCAAAGACTTTAATTTTGTTTTTCTGTTTTTCTAACTAAGAAAT
Organism: Paramacrobiotus metropolitanus; assembly: GCF_019649055.1. Lineage (NCBI taxonomy): Eukaryota > Metazoa > Tardigrada > Eutardigrada > Parachela > Macrobiotidae > Paramacrobiotus > Paramacrobiotus metropolitanus. Next base: position 1,210,400 of record NW_026570252.1, on the reverse strand, counting down.
AATGTTTTATTAAGAGAGAGAGAGATTGATGTTCATTTTTACTTTCATTTTTCTTGCCGTTACGGATGTTCATCAACAGAAGCCTACACCGGTCCAACAAGAAACCCGACCGACCTTCGGATTTCTGCCGTGAGTTGTTTCGCCACCACGGGTCCGGAGGAGAACGCGGCACCGAGAGACCTTCATCGGACATCACCGAGGCGCAGCCACCGACCCCAATAGGGTCGAGTGCGGAGCGGGCACTGGAGCGGTATGAGGCCGGTCCTTCGCAGGGGCTCGGACTCCCGCCCAGAGGCATGTTGGGCCAATAGTGCTATGGCAGCCTACGAGTAGGCAGCCAGCGACAGTCCACTCTCCGGTGTGCTGACTCACCGAGTCGCACTCGCTCTCGTACGCCGTATCGGCCTCGACTCTGGCTCGGCTACGCCTTACCACGCCTTCGGCTATACGTCTCGGCCAATCAGCGTTCGTTTGCTCGTGTTGGATCAGCCCAGTGCCGCAGATAGGCATTTTCCATGTTACGGCTCATTCAGCCGATCATTCCAGTTTAGTCATGATTTTGCTCACGCACAGTGCTGTACTTTATTGCTATCACACAATAAAGCCTATTTCCTCACTATCGTGAGCCTCTGTTCGCCAGCTGTCACAACATGCGGCGCAGAAAGCTGCTTACGCATTATTCCAATATGCAGGCACTGTTTCCACAATCCCGCCGCGATCATGATGAACGTAGAGTGATAAAGTTAAACCAAAAAAATAAGTATTTTTTCCAATATTGTACAAATGTTTATTGAATTAAGGATTGTATCCAGTAATTAAAATTTTCCCTGTTTTTTGCTGAATCAAACGAATCAAACTGTACAAATGGCGGAATACTACATAATTTAACAAAATCGCTGAAGCTACTGACTGCGTATATCCAGTGGCGCGCCTGGTTTATATACAATTTTTCCGGGTTAAACTGTGAATTTTCCATTACATGCCGGCACGCTTACCGGCGATGTGAATCCAGAGTGTTTATTTATGTTGTCGATGAGTGTATTGTTATGGTTTCCCGAAATATATACGGCGCTTTGTCACGCGCACATTTTCTCCGTATTACGAACGCCCATTGTCAGCATTTTGCGGCGGCGTTCCAAAAATCAAGGGGATGCGGATCTGCTGTCGCAAACGACAACACCGGTCAGCATTTTTAAAGGCGGTGGCGCAGCACAACAAAACGCTGTAGAAGAATACCGGTGTTGTTTAATCTCAATTATTTGGAAACCGCGTTTGTGTCAATCACCGGTTCATAGAACACGCAGGTTATTAACCAACAAGAAATTTCTATACTTTTGGCTAACAGGCAAAAAACAGGGAGAATGACCGCGTGATACAGCAGTTTATCGTTTTCCTGTCGGCCAAGTTAATTATAAAATTAATTCTATCAGAATTAATTTATTGATCCTTGTTAAATAAGAACCGGTAAATAATTAAAAAAAAAGCTAATCAAAGTAAAACTCCAATAAAAATCGAAGTTAACGACTGTGGTCACAAAACTATAAATTAAATTATATAAGAATAGGAAAAAGCCGTCGATTTACGGCGACGTTGAAAATTCAACGCGCGGTACAAAACACAGCCGGTGCGGCTGCGTGTCGGCCGTGATGCCGGACGTCGGCGTCAGGTCGATGTCGGCGGGGGCCACGCCCTCCGGCAGCCGAATCTCGAAGCGCTGCACGATTCCGCAGAATAGGATGAACAGTTCGGCACGGGCCAACGCTTCACCCAAACACCGCCGCTTTCCTGAAAAATAAATACGAAAAATAATAATAAATTAAAATTATTAAAATCGATTATTTTAAGAATTTACTGTAAGTAAAAATAAAATAAATAATTATAAATATAACTAAAATTATAAAAAATAATTATAATAATAAAATTATGGAATTTATTTCTGATTATTACAATAAATCTAAAGAAAATGCTAAAAAATTTCCCATCGGCAGACTATCGTGGGAAACAGCCGGGTACCTAGTCCAAACGGCATCAGATACTCCGACGTCTGCACTTGGCCGTCTTTTAAGAAACGTTCCGGGCGGAACCGCTCCGGCTCCTCCCACCACGCGTCATTATGATGGGCAAAGTAGATATTGGCTTGGACAATCGATCCTGCCATTAGAAACAGATATGAAAAATAATAATAACAAAATAAAATGAATAAATCTAAAAAGTCATAAAGGTCACAGTTTGGGATACCTTTCGGGACGTCGTATCCCTCGATCTGGATGTCCTCGCGAGCGCAATGGTCCACGCCCATGGGGACGACGCTGGCGTAGCGGTGTACCTCCATGAGGGTGGCTTCGACGTAGGGCGTGTCCAGTTTTTCGGAGGGCGTGGCGAATTCCACGCCGGCGGCGTTAAAGTGCCGGTCCAGTTCGGACTGAACGCGTTCCTGGATGTCCGGATGCAGCGCCATCATTAACAAAGCCTTCGCCACAGAAATTTATAAAGGTCATGGGTTGCTTAATAATTAATTTCTGCCCATTACCCAGCGCAGCGTCGTGGTGGTCGTCTCGAAACCGGCTTCGAAGAGGTCTTCCAACAGCAGCGGGATTTCTGTCGCTAGAAATTCCAGTCTGTTAAATTTATTTTTCGGTTTCATTTTTAAGAACGCCGAGTATATTTATTTTAGTTTAAAATCCACAAGTTTAATTGCATTTTTCTTGGTTCTTGCGCTTTAGTTTTCACATGTATTGATCTCTAGTTCCAAGAATTGGATTAATTTCGATTCACCGTCTAATCTTTCCACGCGAAATTTCCGTTTACAATATAATTTATGTAAAAATTTTCGTTAAACCAAAAAGTGTAAATTTATGGTTAAAAATCTAAATTTGTTATACTAGCTCTGTACTTGTAGTTCTAGTTTCTAAAATAAAATAAAATTTTTTTATTTAAATTTTAACTGCAGTACGTACTGATTACTGAAAATAGTTTTAGTGATGGTTTTACTGCTTAATGTGGAATATTGTCCGCTTTTCACCGCCGAAATATAACTCTCCAGAAAATCAGAATTCCGATCGGGCACAAAATTCTCAAGATGCTCCTTCATCGGTCGACTGAAGAACGCATTCAACCCGTGCAAAATCTCCATAAATCGGCGGTATGTCTGCCGAATGGGCGGCACATGCTGCAGCCACGGCATCACAATCAGGATAATCTTTTTCATGGTGAACTCGAAATTCTCCTTGGTGTACTGCAGGAGCAGGCGCAGTTGGGGGTCGTCCATCCCGTATCGGGCGCCGGTGAGGACGCTGGCGATGACGTTGGCCACGCTGATGCTCAGCGGCACCTTCGTCTCCAACGGCCGTCCCTCCTGCGCCTTCAGAAAGGTCACCAACGCCCCGGCCTCCGCCACGATCTTCTCCTCCATCCGGAACTTGCCCACGCCGAAATCGCGGAACGTCTGCAGGATGAAACGCCGGTGCTCCTTCCACATTTCGCCGTCAGCGAAAACCACGCCTGAAAATATATTTTTTTATTTATTTTGATATGATATTGATTTTTATAATTTTTTTATGTTTATTTTTTTCTGTGTAATTTTTTCAATTACTTTTTTTAGTTACCATCAGCAGTCGCCATAATATTGTCATACATGATTTCCAAGAAAATAATTTACTCGTACTTATTAATTTTACGCGTATGCTTATCAGTTACTCGTGAACTTTCCAATTCTTACGTATCTCTTCGGCTTTTTTTCATACGACTTAATTACTTTCTTCATATCTGTTTAACCATTTAAATCCGAGTCTTGCTTTATACGAAAAATTCACAACTGCTTTTCAATGTTCGGCTGCAACGCGTACAGTCCCCTGTAGGGGAAAATCACCGGTCCGGCCTAACCCGTAACGCAGTGCGCTCCCGGGAAATACAGTGCAAATTCCATCGGTGCGGCTAAATTTTAATTTGCTAATTTTCGCAGTAATTCGTAAGGGTATTTTTCAGTAATGCGATACCGTATTAGCAACGCCTGCCGGCAGAAATTCTATTTGTACCGGGACTACTGACGGACCGTGGCGAATTTATACTGGCCAATGGGTCCGTGTTTTAACTGCAGAGTTAAACTGCCTTCAAGCGAGTGGTCAGTGTGAAATCCGTACGCGGTGTAAAAGCGGGTTGCATGTTGCACGTCTTGTTTTTGTGTTGCGTTGTTATATGCACTGTGTACAGGGCATAGGAATAGGTAGCATAGGGACACACACAAATAAACAACTAGGTAATTTGGCATAACGCGAGTAGCCCTCCACTGGCGGCGCCAAATCAATCAAAGAAAGGAGATATTGATGCAATTAAATTCCTGTTTTTCCTTTGGTTCTTTTTATGGAAATTTTTTTAAAGCTCATGCTGCGAAATTCAGTGAGCTAAGTTTTTACTATAAAAACTCTTAATTTGTGTTTGACAAGAACGTTTAGCACAAGGTGACCGAAATAGGAAATCGTATACGTGAAGTGACCGAACTACGAGAAAAACCGAAGTGTAAGTTATGAAATGTTAACTTTTCTTTATAATAATCTAGAATCTTAAGGGAAGTGGGCCGGTACATGGTACCGAATTCGTGTACATGCACGAAAACTTACAATTTCGCGCACTCCCAAACACATTTTTGTTTCGGTTTATGACGTTTTGTAGCCAGAAGATTTGTATACACGGGCGTGAAAACCGTTTGTGCGCGCAACATCCGGTTCGGGAGTTATGGCTGTTAGAAAATTCCCAAAAGTTTAAATGCGTTCAGGTGTACCAAAGGTCTCATTATGGACCGATCTCCCTCAAATTTTGCACGTAAATGCACATAACCACGAAGAACGTTTTTACACCATCCACTGTTCTAGCATGTTTTTCAAATTTTAAAATGAATTTCAAAAATTTTAAAATTCATTTAAAAATTTGAAAAAAATCATGGAAGTCTGGATCGGTGTAAAAACGATCTTTATGGACATGCGCTTTTACCTGCAAAATTTGAGAGAGATCGGTCTATAATGAGACTTCTGGTACACCTGAACGCATTTAACTTTTTGGAATTTTGCAGCAGCCATAACTCCCGAACCGGATGTTACACGCACATACGGTTTTCACGCCACTGTATACAATTCTTCTGGCTACAAAACGTCATAAGCCGAAACAAAAAATTTGTTTGGAAGTGCGCGAAAGCGTAAGTTTTCTTGCATGTACATGAATTTGGTACCATGTACCGGCCAACTTCCCATAAGTGTTTTCATATACACGTGTATTTTACTTTATTACCGGTGGCGCCCCGGTTGACGCGGTTGCGTTGGTGAATGGGCCATAGAATGGGCCGCGGCAGGAGGACATCGCGGCTGAAGGCCTCCTTAATAATCCGCGGATCGTTCAGCTGGATGGTCTGCACCGGGCCGATCTGCCGGCGCACCACATTCCCGTACTTCTTAGCGTTGTCGTAATGCTGCCGCTGGAATGCCGTGAAACGCACCGTCAACAGGGAGCCCAGCAGCGGCAGACATAGCGGTCCGGGTGGCAGATTATACCGGGATAAAGTGATGTACCATTTGGCGATGTAGTATAAGAGAAGAAGAGCGGCGCTGGCCGCTGCGAAACCGACGGTTTCCAGAAACATTTTGCCAGCGGATTCGATTAATAGTTATGCCAGCCCGCAAAAACTCAGCATTGCGCCGAACACTTAGCTTCTGCTGATAACAACTGATTATCACATATTGACTGATAAGATAAATAAAACCGATAACGAGTGAATAATTACATAATATTTGTAATAGTTATTCGGCTACCGGAAAGTGTGCGCCACGGTCATGACCTTTAGCCACCCGCCCCCTTCCGCGAAATCCTTTATAAAAGCTTCTTGTTTGCAAATCCTATTATAAAAACATAATTTGACGAAAATGACTGGTCCGCATATTTCAGCTCGCATGTTGTTCCGTAGTTTCCCTTAATGACAGCCAAATTAAAACGTTGCTTCATAAAAGCAGTAGAACGCGCTTCTCCAGCTAATTCACGAGTATTACGGCCCATAAAATGTACAAATTCACTTGAAGCTGGGCCGAAATACCAAACATTACATGTATTAACATGTTTCTGAAAGCTAACCATTACAAAGTACAGAGTACAAACAGCTCATTTGATCAGTATTACTTTTCGAAATGTAAGAGCTTAAAACTTGCCATTAATTTTATGGATCCAGACTGGATCCATACAATAAATGGCAAAGTTTTAAGCTCTTACATTACCTGGATCTTCCAGGAAATGTGTAGTTTAATTTTCTTTATTTCTCTCTAGTTTTTTTGTTCCTGAGATTACGGGGTTGTTATACTAATATAGATCCTGTTCCTTGAAATGCTTCACTTGATGCAAATTACTAGGTAACTGCCTAGTTCTTTGTGCTTACGTTTAGATTACTTATAAGCCCAAAAAACCTTTCAATTACGGTTGCTTGGCTGTTAATGAATTTTGTTAGCTGGCTGCTGTAAGCATGTTAGTACAGTACTTACCGTGAAACGTGAAAACTGAGTACTTAATACTGCCACTGCAAGTCTGCTACTGCGGGTCGCTGACGACTTATTAAGCAAAATAATTATAAAAATATAATAATAACACTACTTATTATAGTACATAATAACAGTACATTCAGGATAATCCTGCTATACGAGCGACGATGTCTGCGCGCTGAGGGATGACGAGACGCAGTGTTTATCGGCGGCCAAGTGCATGCGGCTCATGGTGTTTGCTGCTGCAGTTGTACGTGTCGACAGGATGTCTGCCACCACCTCAAAGGTCGTCGTCAGTCAACCGTGAGTAGCGAGTACGAAACGGAAAAGAACCGCTATCCGTGTGATGGTTGCGAGTATTCCGATATGTACTCCCTTCGGACTACGTTTCATTATCCATAACTGCATTGGCGCAGAACGCTCAGCTGCGTTAGTAGCCTTTCGAGCACCAGTATGTTCTGCCAACCATGCGACGATGCCGTGGCCACCGTATTACAGGACGCCTGATTTTAGACGTCCTGTATTATACAGCTGTACCAAAAACCTCGTAATGGACCGATGTTCTTTTAATTGTGCTGAAAAGGTCAGGTACATATAAAGATGGTTTTGACTATGGAACCAGAATTTCCGACATTTTTTTCAAATTCAAAAAGCATGTCAGAAAGTTACCCTAGTTCCGCGTCGAAAACAATCTTTATATGCATGCATGTGTCTTTTCAGCAAATTTTGAAGAAGATAAGCCCATAACACGACTTTTGGTACACCCGAATGCATTTAAACCGTTTGGAATTCATTTCACCCATAAGTTAACAACCGGATCTTGCACGAACAAACAATTTCCCCGTCCATGTACACAAATCATTCGGCTATACCAGTGTCGTAAAACAATGCAGAAAGTGTTTGGGAGTGTGTGAAAGTAAACGTATGTACATGTGCACGAATTTGGCAGTATGTAGTCGGATTACTTCCCTTAAGCTTAAGAATTAAACTGGCTGACTGATTAGTGAACGACTCGCTGGCGGAAGCCATGCTGCACAACCGACAGGACGATCGCATCATACTGCCGCGCCTGGCCCCGAGCGACATCGTGGCGGGCAGCGCGGTGTTCCGGCCGCGACTCGGCGAGGACGCGGCGTTCCACTGCCGCGTTCCGACCGGCGTTGACTGGCGCGATGTGATGTGGCTGCACCAGGACCGGGTCGTCTTCGAAGCCGGAGAACCGCTGCGGGATACGGACCAGACATGGTCAGTTATAACTTAAACTCTATAACTTAACGCGAGTTATTTGCGAGTTTTTGAGTTTTAACATAACTCGGAAGCGTAACTCGCTACCCAAAAAACTTACCTCTAACGTAACTCGCCGGAAATTTGTATATATTGTCTATGGTAGCGTAACTCGCGGTATAACTCAGCACCCGGTTTTACTTGCATGAATAGCGTAACTCGCATACCCCGTGTAACTCGTAACTCTAACGGTGGGTGTATTTTCCATAACTGCCCAGGTCGGATACGGACACCGCGGGACAGGCCTACACTTTCGGCCGCGTTAACGACACCCTGATCTTCGTCGTCCGCAACGTCACCCTGCGCTCCGGCGGCCTCGTGAAGTGCGTTGACGGGCACGCCGGCCCGTACACGCCCCACCGTCGCATCCTGCAGCGTTTTCAATTGCTGCCACTGATCACCCACCGCCGCGACGTCTTCACCGCGCCCGACGCGGACTACGTGAGCGCCGTCGAGGGTCAGCGCGCCACGGTGTCCTGTGATATCCGGCTGCCCCTCCCGCACGGCGTCCTCACGAATCTAGAGAACCATCTGATGTGGGTCCACCACGGCCGCATCGTCAGCGGTCCCTGGGAGGCGCCATACGGGCTCCCGCGGCCCGCTAAAGGACCACCGCGTGACCTTTACTCCGGCGTGGAAAGTGGCACCAACCACTCCGGACAGCTGGCCGTGGTACAAGCTAGATTGAATTTTGCTTCCGTTACACAAGCGGATGGAGGATTTGTGCAGTGCTTGTTCCGGCCGCATCAAGGCGTACATGAGTGGGTCATGCAGACGACGACGCTGCTGGTTTATCCCAAACTGAACCCGAAATGGTTTCATTGACTGTTTGGCACTGCACGATGCCAGCGCATACCGCTGTTTACACTGGTCGAACTCAATCATCCGCCGAATAAGGGACAAATTATCCAAATGACTATTGTTTCATCAGGCTTTCCGGTTTAACCGGAAAGATTGAAGGCTGTCCGCTTTCCTACTTGTTTAGAATATTGTCGTAGCTGGCCTTGTTGGGGTATTACATTTGAAATATTTCTCGAAAGCTATTTTATTGCTACACGAAAAATATTTTGTAATTTTTTTCATTCTTCCATACGTCAAAAACAACAGTGGTCGCGCGTTAGCGCGACCGGTACTTGCAATATAATACGAGTAATTACAGTTATACAATCCTACCACTTGCGCCGTATTTTCTTTTGTACTCGTATCTATACTTTGAATTAGGATAGAATTATGGACTTACGAGTTACGACAGCCAGGTTTACTATTATCGGTGTAATTACCACAATTCAAATCATTACAAATGTAGGTATACGAAACAGCAATGAATTACGGGCTTTGGACATCTAATGGACGGTATTCTCGAAAGTATCTGTATGAAAGCTGCAAGTCGTAAGAAAATGTTGCACAACGAAAAATTTGCTTTAGACTCGTAGACTGATATTGTAAGAAGGAGGGGCACAATGCTTTAAATTAATTTTTTGTGAACGGTAAAGCCGCTTAACAAAGACGTGCGCCCGAGCGGCATCGCGTTGGTACTTTCCCCGCCCGGTTAGTTGATAACTTGAGGCCTTCTAAACATCAAACTGAAATCGTAAATTCGCAATTCCTATTTTAAGACTGGAATTTATCGCAAAATTTGGAATTACGATTAAAGTATATGGATTTAGCATGATATTTCATAAATTCAAGCCTAACCTTTCCAATACACATTTGCGGCTTTGCTCGCGCTCCGCGCTCGGCTTACCTTGTAATCATTATCACTGTAACACTATAACAAAAATTAAAAATAACTGGAACTGCTAATAAAACAGGATTTCATTGTGTTCCGCTGCATATGTCTGAAAGGCGAAATATATCCAGTAAAACCTCCCTGATACGTTCATTTTTATGTACGTACACTAGAGATGGGCATCTGATCCAAAATTTAAATCCGAATCCGATCCGCGAATTTTTTAAAAAATCCGAATCCGATCCGTATCCGAGTTGTTATTGATTGCAGTTTCCGAATCCGATCCGTATCCGACCATCGGATATCCGAGTCCGATCGGATTTAAATCCGACTTAGTTACAAAAAAAAACTAGTTTTTGATAATAAGCACTATACCCGTCATAGCAATTTTCGCAATAAATAATACTAGTTGGAATAACCGTTTGCGATAACTGCTGGTAAAAAAACCTGAATCTGTAACTTAGAACACTGAGAAAAAAGCGAGTGCACTATCTTTCGGTCAAATCCTTAGTGAAACACCATTGCAAAACAGACAAATCATAACCAAATTGCTCAAAACGGTTTATAAACCTGCTGGTTTTCGACCCTGCGCGTGTGCACTCTTTACAATGGATTCAGCTTTAGCGGTTAAGGAGCGCTAAGAGTATGCATTCGGTTCAGTTGTAACGTGTAACAGGAATTTTAATTTTCCACCGCTTATATTCTTGAACCTCTTCCGGATACGGCGAATGGATTTTTTCTATTTTTTAAAGATGAAAAATGTTTTATTTGCCGTTGCGCAAGCCGGTCGGATTTTCTCGGATATTCTTTCAAAATCCGATCCGTATCCGAATCCGAACTCGTTCGGATATTTATCCGGAAATCCGACCCGAATTTCGGATCGGATCGGATTGGATCGGATATTCCGACCCGATGCCCATCTCTAACGTACACTCTCTGTATTAAGTACACTAAAACGCTAACCAAAATTACTGTACACTGCAAAAAAACACCTCTGAGTTCCGTACACCCTCTACATTACGTACGAAATTTTCTTAACGGAGGTGTACGTATAAGAGAGGTTTCACTGTAGACATACTGCAATTCTTTGTGTGCCGGCAGCTTTGGATCAGATCGAGCAGACGATTAGGCTCAACGCCAGGATGAATCCTCTCAGGCTGCCTGAGCTCTCTACCGGTCGCACAAAAGAGGCTTAACGTTAACCCGATTACACCGCATATGGCCCATGTTTGTGGCTGTACAGCCACAAACATGGCCATACTTGGTGTAAGTGTAATCGATGACACATGTGTTATGCAAGCCGTCTGCATGCTGCCAGTGCCGGCTAGTCGGATGTGCGCGGTGTGGTGGCGCGTGCCAGCCAGACGCCGGAATGCGATGATTCCAGTGGCGTGGATCACTCATTCCTACCATTCCTAGCTTACCTAATTCACTGCTGATTATGCGTGGTCATGTTTGCATGTTCTTGATGAGAACTGTTACCATGGTGCATATATGGAATGTGGCGATGGCTGTTCTCGTAGGCTATCATAGTGAGCATTTACTGTATGCTGTTTGTGTATTCTACAGATACAAATCAGACAAGTATGTTCGTTCGGCCGACTGGAAGGATACGTGATTCCTGTCGGTCATATTTAATCGCTTGTTAATGCTTTACACATTATCATTACATTACACCGAATCTGAAGTTCAGTCTGTTATCCGTTATATCATTAAAACGTTAACCACCAGCCATTGCACAGTGTACGGTTACGAGTCTATCAGTTATCGATGTTAGTTACCCTGGTCAGAATCTTCTCGGTCTTTTCTCGGGCTGGGCGAAGTTCCTCTCGAAATATTGCCGCAATATCCTTCAGCATCATCTTCAATGTGGCATTGGCAATTTGCTGGACCAGGTCATCGTCAATCAGCGGGTCAAAACCCGTTATGTTAGGACAGGACGGGTTTTGGCCCGACAAGGACGCAACAAAACCCGTCGGTATCGAAATTACTCGTATAATGACAAAATATAATACTGTGGTAATGAGCATGGCCATCTTCAGGATTTTAACTCGGTCTGCATCGGCGCCCGACTGACTGACGGAGACGCAGACGGCGTATCCCGGAGAAACACGAGCAACAAACATCACTCCCACATTCTATTCCCTCCTGCGGCTTGTGACAACCAATTAGCAACGAGTGATCAGGCGAGCCGAGAGAGTATTATAAGGATGTCAGTTCTCGGTAGAACGCATATCGTGCATTTAGGCTGGCCTGTCATCACGTACGAAAACGCTGTCTGTGGCATAACAGTGTACTCTGTATGCCTCAATTACTAGTCATCATTAGTGATGGCCGCGTTGCTAATCCAGTTTTCTTCCTCTGCAGTGTCGTGTCAAATCAACTGGAATGGGACCGGATGGATTCCCATTACGACTACCGAGGCAATCTTTGAAGGTCTATAATTCGCCTCTAGACGTTTGCTCAATTAAGACTGAATAACTCAGTCTGTAACACAGTATTATTGAGCAGCGGCAATTATGAATTTGCACATGTGCGATGAAGAACTGTACATGTGCGACATGTACAACAGTACAGTATGAAATTCTTGTGAATTGTACTTTGTACATTTGTACATGTGCGATTTGCACATGTGTATGATGCGATGGATATGTACAACGGCAATGCAAAAATGTTAATGTACAGTACATGTGCAGGGGTAATACGCAATACGTAATAAATTACAAGCCCAGCACAGATGAATAATGTCTTAGGATTTCGAGCATGTAAAAAGGTTAACTGCATTTGTATTAAATAATGGCACGATGTTTATTAAATTAAGGAGGCACGAACAAAATAAAAAGGCATGATAACCTGTTACAGTATTTTTGCTAATTCGCAGTTCGCTAATTTCAATGACAATTCGATATAATAACACAATCATAGTAACAATCTGGGGATTTACAAACAGCCCATGTTAAGCTAATGGCCACCATGGTAACAAGCTTTTGAGTGACCACTGGATTGTGGGTAGTGGGCTTTCCAGAAAATTGATGATGTAGGAACACTCTCGACACTGAGAGGATTCTGTAGCACTTTAGAGCGTGCAGATTGGATGTGTGGAACGGGAGAAAATTAGTTACAACGGCAAATTGTCGTGGACCCTGGTTACGTAGTTAGTATTCATATAACCAGTCTACGGGATCTACATCCGTACACAAACTTTTCGGCGCAAGTTTGTTACGCAATGCACACTTCGCAACGGTTGATCGCATTGGTCCCAGCCGCTAAGAAAACTACGAAAACAAAGAAAGAGAAAATCTAAGAAAACATGAGAAACCCTAAGAAAGCCTAAGAAACCTAAGAAAACTATGAAACCAAAGAAATCTAAGAAACCTAAGAAACCTAGGAAACCTGAGAAACCTAAGAATACCTAAGAATACCTAAGAAACCTGAGAATACCTAAGAAAACCTAAGAAACCTAAGAAACCTAAGAAATATCGTTTATGAAAGAATACGAGGTATACCGATCACGCTGGTGGGATTGACTGCGATTAATTTTTGCACATGTTTCTTAAATTTTCAATATTTTGTAACGTGCCGATGCCGAAGCCCGCGGTCTGTCTCGGTTTTTTTGAACGGTCCGCGAACAGACAATGCTTTTATCATGTATTAATGTGTTGATTAAATAACCGAACGAGTTACCATCACGGTTCTTGACGCTATTTGTTGCTCGTGCATCAGTGTAGTTAGCATTAGTTGCATATCAAAGGTGTAGAAAAAAATTTTAAACTTTTTGATACTAAACCTGTGGCTGTTTATGGCGAACAGCACAAATTCTAGCCATTTTGCTTTCTCGTAGGCACAGCATAGGATCTGTGGCATAACCGTTTGGCTTGCAATCAATGCTTAAGTTTAGTACAGGTTTAGTATCAAAAAGTTTAAAATTTTTTTCTACACCTTTTGATATGCAACTAGTATAGCTGCACCTTGATATTCACGGAGCGCGAGCGTCTGAAAGTAGTGAGTAAGCGTCCAAGTTTTAGTGGTGGCGTGTCGTTGCGAGGTTATTTTGAACCGCGGACCGACTGATCGGTTCAACCTCTTTTTGTCGTACGTTGTATGTCTATGGGGGCCCATGGCAACAATTTGTTTTTTGGGGCTACTCCTTCCCTTTTGGGGCGTATCGATGGCGCAATAGCGTAAGAACATTCGCGCCGTTAAGACGAATTTAACGCACTTGCCCGCGTCGAAATCGGTTCAGCCGTTCGCCCAAACATTGGCTACATTATCAATCGTGTATACGTGGTTACGGATGTAGATAACCAGTTTGCGGAGGACTACATCCGCATCCAGCTTTGTGGCGTTACGGCGCATAATTTTATGAGGTTTGTGGAAAACATTTGCTTTTTTTACGCATCGAGGCCGGTGAGCGAGGTGCGCCCTGTACAGCTTAGGACGCATAATCCCACCCAACAGCATTCCGAACGCATGCGGCGCAGTTGCGCTGTACGACTCAGCTAAAATATCCGGTTTTCGTACAAATGCACTTGCCACATGCGTACGGATATCTGGGTGTGGGGTTATGCGTCTTTTTAGTCCTAAGCTGTATTTCAAACCGGAAATAATAAGCAGTTAATATTGTTAACAATACTTTGCTTTACCGAAATGGGAGCGATGTCTGAAGCCGAGGCTGACAGGCCCATGGCAACAATTTGATTTTTGAGGCACCTGCTTCCCCCTCGAGGCGCATCGAGTCGGCAATAGCGCAACATCACCCGCTTCGTTGCGACGATTCTGGCGCACTTTACCGCGTCATAATCGGCCTACCCGTTCGTCCAAACATAATTTTCTTAGCAAAGGCCGTCATGGCTGTTACGGATGTAGTTAACAAGCTGAGCACGGATGAATATTGGCTTACGACGATTTTAAAAACTTTGTTTTCCATGTGCAGTATATTTTTTAGCTGGCATGTAATTCAGTTTCCCGAAAAGTCAGAATGGCAAAGCCAGACAAGTGCTCAGGATGGTTGTCCGCGACAAGCGTACTGCGTTGTTGACCTGCGCCCTAGAGCTTGTTTTATTTTTGACTCGCCTGCTAGGTCTCTGCTCAATCTACCGTATTCTGAAATTGCCAAATTAATAAGCTGCTTTATCCAGTGCAGTGGCCGAAATTATCTGTTCACTCAGCCCGTGAACAGAAGAAACGCAGAGGCGAAGCCGAAGCTTTTCTTGTTGTTTGAATGCAGTATATAATGCGCCCGTGGTAACCGGCCAGCCATGTTAGCCTTATGGCATCCATGGTAACAAGCTTTTTAGTGACCACTGGCCTTGATAATTTGATGATAGCAAAACAAGACTGGTCTTACATCACCCGCCAGACTGAGAGGTTTTCAAAACATTTTAAAGTACGCAAATTGGATGAGTAGAAGCTGAGATTACCGCGGTCTAACAGAAGAGGCCAAACACCTGCAAGAGATGTTTAGTATTCATATAACCAGTTTACGGGATCTACATCCGTACACAAACTTTTGCGGCGCAAGTTTGTTACGCAATGCACACTTCGCAACGGTTGATCGCATTGGTCCCAGCCGCTAAGAAAACTAAGAAAGAGAAAATCTAAGAAAACTTGAAAAACCGTAAGAAAGCCTAAGAATTCTAAGAAACCTAAGAAACCTGAGAAACCTAAAAAAACAAAGAAACCCAAGAAATCTAAGAAACCTAAGAAACCTGAGAAACCTAAGAATACCTAAGAAACCTAAGAAATTTAAGAAACCTGAGAAACCTAAGAAATATCGTATATGAAAGAATACGAGGTATATCGATCACGCTGGTGGGATTGGCTGCGATTAATTTTTGCACATGTTTCTTAAATTTTCAATACTTTATAACGTGCCGATGCCGAAGGCCGCGGTCTGTCTCGGTTTTTCCGAACGGTGCATTTACCATGTATGTCTATGGGGGCCCATGGCAACAATTTGTTTTTTGGGGCTACTCCTTCCCTTTTGGGGCGTATCGATGGAGCAATAGCGTAAGAACATTCGCGCCGTTGAGACGAATTTAACGCACTTGGCCGCGTCGAAATCGGTGTAGCCGCTCGCCCAAACATTGGCTCCATTATCAATCGTGTATACGTGGTTACGGACGTAGATAACCAGTTTACGTAGGACTACATCCGTAACCAGTTTGTCGGAGTCAGATTTTGTTGAATAATTTAAGTTTTTGTTCGCATCGAGGCCGGTGGCCGAGGTGTGTCGTGTCATTTACGGACATGAGAACAACTTGTCCATGTATGTCTATGGAGACCCATGGTAACAACTTTCTTTTCCGGTCCCCTTTTTTCCCCTCGAGGCGCTTCGTCTCGGTAATAGCGTAACATCCACCGCGTCGTTGCAGCGGTTCTTACGCACTTGACCGCGTTGAAATCGGCCTACCCATTCTCCCAAACATAGGTTTTTTTACCTTATGCCGTCACGGTTGTTAAGGATGTAGTTAAAACCAGTTTACGGGATCTACATCCGTACACAAACTTTTGCGGCGCAAGTTTGTTACGCAATGCACACTTCGCAACGGTTGATTGCATTGGTCCCAGCCGCTAAGAAAACTACGAAAACCATGAAAGAGAAAACCTAAGAAAACTTGAGAAACCCTAAAAAAGCCTAAGAAACCTAAGAAAACAAAGAAACCCAAGAAATCTAAGAAACTTAAGAAACCTGAGAAACCTAAGAATACCTAAGAATACCTAAGAAAACCTGAGAATACCTAAGAAAACCTAAGAAAACCTAAGAAACCTAAGAAACCTAAGAAAACCTAAGAAACCTAAGAAACCTAAGAAACCTAAGAAACCTAAGAAATATCGTATATGAAAGAATACGAGGTATACCGATCACGCTGGTGGGATTGACTGCGATTAATTTTGCACATGTTTCTTAAATTTTCAATACTTTGTAACGTGCCGATGCCGAAGGCCGCGGTCTGTCTTGGTTTTTCCGAACGGTCCGCGAAAAGACAATGCATTTACCATTTATGTCTATGGGGGCCCATGGCAGCATTTTGTTTTTTGGGGCTACTCCTTCCCTTTTAGGGCGTATCGATGTCGCAATAGCGTAAGAACTTTCGCGCCGTTGAGACGAATTTAACGCACTTGGCCGCGTCGAAATCGGTGTAGCCGCTCGCCCAAACATTGGCTACTTTATCAATCGTGTATAAGTGGTTACGGATGTAGATAACAAGATGAGCACGGATGAATATTGGCTTACGACTGGGCAAATAGACTAGTTTAAATTTCAAAAGTTGCAGTGTGTTCGAGAAGACAGTAGTTATGATTTCATAGTTAGCAGTTATGGCTGTATTCGAGCCTCGAGGAAGCAGTAGTCATTCAATAGCAGTTATGAATTTGTTTGAAACGAGTTAATTTTAGTACGAGTATAAGACAACAGATCGCCTTATTAGATTTAACTGGTGACGGGGAATGATCTGTGGTCAACTTGCGTATGTATCAGCTCAAATTTTTCGTGTTCCTGCATTTAGTTTGGTGACTAGTCAACAAGCGGACGCTTACTGGCATTACATAATTATTACGAGTACGTTAGCAGTCTGCACTTTTTCTTATGAGTTGAGGTCGATCAGGCCAATATCTGATGCCCGGTTCTTCAAATGTTGACCTTTCGCCATTAAATTTTTTTCGTTTGTGCCTCGGCTGCTATTTTGCATTTATTCTAAAACTAACTGAATCATTCGTTCACTCGGTATTTGGTCCACAAAAAACGCAGAGGCGAAGCCAGAGCTGTTTCTTGTTAAACCCTAATTTTCCCGTGGTGACAGACAAGCGTATGTTAGCCCTATGGCATCCATGGCAACAAGCCATTGAGTGACCACTGGGCTTATCCTACTTGTGAAAACTACATAAGAAACCCAAGAAACCTAAGAAACCTAAGAAACCTGAGAAACCTAAGAATACCTAAGAAACCTGAGAATACCTAAGAAAATCTAAGAAACCTAAGAAAACCTAAGAAACCTAAGATATCTAAGAAATATCGTATATGAAAGAATACAAGGTATACCGATCACGCTGGTGGGATTGACTGCGATCAACTTTTGCACATGTTTCTTAAATTTTCGATACTTTGTAACGTGCCGATGCCGAAGGCCGCGGTCTGTCTCGGTTTTTCCGAACGGTCCGCGAACAGACAATGCATTTACCATGTATGTCTATGGGGGCCCATGGCAACAATTTGTTTTTTGGGGCTACTCCTTCCCTTTTGGGGAGTATCGATGGCGCAATAGCGTAAGAACATTCGCGCCGTTAAGACGAATTTAACGCACTTGGCCGCGTCGAAATCGGTTCAGCCGTTCGCCCAAACATTGGCTACATTATCAATCGTGTATACGTGGTTACGGATGTAGATAACAAGCTGAGCACGGATGAATATTGGCTTACGACGATTTAAAAAACTTTGTATTCATGTGCAGTATATTGTCTAGCATATAATTCAGTTTCCTGAAAAGTCAGAATGGCAAAGCCAGACAAGTGCTCAGGATGGTTGTTCGCGACGAGTGTACTGCGTTGTTGACCTTTGCACCTAGAGCTTGTTTTGTTTTTTTGCTCGCCTGCTAGGTTTCTGTTCATTTTACTGCAACTACCAAATTATTAAGCTACCCTAACAAATGCAGCGGCCTGTGTGATCACTCAGCCTGTGGGGCACAAGAAACGCAGAAGCGAAGCCAACGCTTTTCTTGTTGTTTGAGCGCAGTATAATGTGGCCCTGGTAACAGCCCAGCCATGTTGGCCCTATGGCATCCATGGTAACAAGCTTTTGAGTGACCACTGGGCTTGATATTGGGAAGATAGCAAACAACGACTGCCCTTAGATCACCCGCCAGACCAAGAGGTTTTTAGAACACTTTGAAGCAGGAAAATCGGATGAGTAGAAGTTGAGATTACCGCGGTCTAACAGGAGAGGCCGAAGACCTGCTCAAGATGTTTAGTATTCATATAACTAGTCTACGGAAATCTACATTCCCGCACATTTGTTTGGCGGCAATTGGCGCATTTTATTTTTCGTTGGATATTGTGAAGACACCAACGAAGTACAAAGATGTCTGAGAATTATCATACGTAAGAAATTAAAGTACCTAAGAATACCAAAGAATACCTAAGAAATCTAAGAAACCTAAAAAACTTAATTAACCTAAGAAAACTATAAAACTAAGACAGCTAAGACGAACCTAAGAAGAACCGAAGAGGAACAAAAGATGATTCTAAAGAAGAAAAAAACGAACCTAAGAAATTTAAGAAACTAAGAAAAACTAAGAAAGCTGGAAAACTTAGGGATACTAAAAATCGAAGGAATTCTAAGAATCTAGCAAAACCTAAGAATTATATTATTTCAAATAATCCAAAACACAAGAGTGATCAGAAAATTTTACAAATTTAGGATTTTAGGTCATGCTGTCGGTCTTCGGCTATCGCCATTGATTTGGCCATGTTTTCTTAGATATTTCTATAATTTTACTGATTTCCTTTTCGATTTTTTAACGTACCGAGGCCAGAGGCCGCGGTCTGTCTCTGTAGTTCTGACTGTGCAAAATGTTAGTCCACTTCCGTCTATGGGGGCCCATGGCAACAATTTGTTTTTTGGGGCTTCTACTCTCCCCTTGGGGCGTATTGAATTAGCAATAGCGTGTAAACCTTCGCGCCGTTGCGACGATTCCAACGCATTTTACCGCGTCAAAATCGGCCCACCCGTTCGCCCAAACATCGCGTTGGTTAGTAGTTCCTGTCATAACTGTTTCGAATGTAGATAACAAGCTGAGCACGGATGAATATTGGCTTACGACTGGGCAAATACGCTTGCTTAAAATTCAAACGTTGCAGTGTGTTCGTGGAGACAGTAGTTATGATTTCATAGTTAACAGTTATGCCTGTATTCGAGGAAGCAGTATTTATAAAAGATATGAATTTGTTTGAAACCATTCAATTTTAATATGAGTATAAGACAACAGATCGTCTTCGGTTTATTAGATTTAACTGGTGACAGGGAATGCTCTAAGTTTGTATCAGCTGAAAATTTTCCTGTTTCTGCAATAAAATTATTGACCAGTCAACAAGCGGACGTTTACTGGCATTATATATTACGTTAGCTGCGGTTAGCAGCTTGCACTTTTTCTTATGAGTTGAGGTCGATTAGGCCAATATCTGATGCCTGGTTCTTTAAATGTTGACTTTTCGCCATTAAAATTTGTTTTCTTTGTTCCCCGGCTGCTAGTTTCCATTTTATTTTAAAACTGACTGAATCATTCGTTCACTCGGTATGTAGTCCACAAAAAACGCAGAGGCGAAGCCAAAGCTGTTTCTTGTTTAACCCTAATTTGCCCGTGGTGAAAAACAAGCGCATGTTAGCCCTATGGCATCCATGGCAACAAGCCTTTAAGTGACCACTGGGCTTTTCCTACTTGTGAGATAAGAAAAACCACTAGCTTTGTGTTACTCTACGTTTTGAAAAGATTCTGTGAAAATTTAAAGTTGCAAAATCGGCTCAGTGGAAGCCGAGAACATAGGTAACAAAGAGGAGAGGCCGAAAACCTGCAAGAGATGTACAGTATTCATATAACCAGTTTACGGGATCTAAATCCGTACATAACCGTCGAAGCGACAGTTTTTACGCGATGCACACTTCGCATCCGTTGATACCGGCCGTTAAAAAAACTATGATAATATAAGAAACCTGAGAAAATCTAAGAAATCTAACAAAACCTAAGAAAACCTGAGAAAACCTAAGAAAACCTAAGAAAACCTAAGAAACCTAAGAAATCTAAGAAACCTAAGAAATCCAAGAAATGCAAGAACTCTAAGATATCTAAAAAATCTGAAAAATCTAACGAATCAAAGAAATCTAAGAAATTTAAGAAATGTAAGAAATCTAAGAAGCAAAGCAAGGAAACAGACTGCATTAGTCGCCAGCTTGACTACCATTATTTGTCGAATTTTTTACGATTTTTTAATTTTTTTGCTGACGCGATGCCGAAGGCCGCGGTCTGCTTCTGTCGCTGTGACTGTACAATTTGTTAGCTTACGTTGGTCTATGGAGGCCCATGGCAACAATTTATTTTTGGGGCATCTGCTTCCCCTTTGGGGCGTATCGATTCCGCAATAGCGTAAGAACATTTGCGCCGTTGAGACGATTCTAATGCACTTGGCCGCGTCGAAATCGGTTCAGCCGTTCGCCCAAACATTGGCTACATTATCAATCGTGTATACGTGGTTACGGATTTAGATAACCAGGTTACGGGATCTACATCCGTACACAAACTTTTGCGGCGCAAGTTTGTTACGAAATGCACGCTTCGAAACGGCTGATCGCATTGGTCCCAGCCGCTAAGAAAACAACGATATTTAAGAAAAGAAATTCTAAGAAAACTTGAGACACCCTAACAAAGACAAAGAAACCTAAGAAAACTAGGAAACAAAGAAATCTGAAAAACCCAAGAAACCTGAGAAACCAAAGAAAGCCTAAGAATACCTAAGAAGCCTGAGAATACCTAAAAAAAACCTAAGAAAACCTTAAGTTTCTTAGGTTTCTTGAAACCTAAGGAAACCTAAGAAACTTAAGATTTCTATGAAATATCGTATATAAAAGGATACAGGTATATTGATTACGCTGGTGGGATTGACTGCGATTAATTTTTGCGCATGTTTCTTAAATTTTCGATACTTTGTAACGTGCCGATGCCGAAGGCCGCGATCTGTCTCGGTTTTTCCGAACGGTCCGCGAACAGACAATGCATTTACCATGTATGTCTATGGGGGCCCATGGCAACAATTTGTTTTTTGGGGCTACTCCTTCCCTTTTGGGGCGTATCGATGGCGCAATAACGTAAGAACATTCGCGCCGGATGAAAATTGGCTAACGACGAGGTACTGCGTACTGAAAATAAGTGAGTTAGGATCTTTGGTAGGTCGTATTATTACTGTTTAGTTAACTGGGTTGCTTTAGGTGAGTGATTTACCGAACTGTTGCTACAGCTCAGGGCACTGGGCCCCAAGGTGCGACAGTGACAAAGTGAAATACTAGAAAAGGGTGATGTGTTTTCGACTTATTTCAGACCTCATCAAAATCTAAAAGGACACTATATCAAATTATGAACTGATTGAAATAATTATTAATGCAGGTTTTCCGTCGGTTAACCACAAGAAGCGCAGAGGCGAAGCCAAAGTTGTTTCTTGTGCAAGTGCAGTACGTACAATATGCATGATGAATTACAGTACGAGGAGGGGGTAAATACACGGGATAGACAGAAAAAACGGCAATAATAAGGGATAACCATTCACGTGTTGTGCAACACTGCCAGCCACCAAGTGAAGGCAATTCGGTGACACAGTGCACAACAGCCGTTGAGACTACTGTCTCGAGCTGTTTCTCCGTAGACTTCTATGTTAAACTTAACCACCTTCGTCTTGCACATTTCAGAACTAATCCGCGCAATCGATAGCTCAAAAGAACAGGAAAAAATTTACAAGATTTTTGATATCAAACTACTCGCCACTTATTAAAACTGAGGCAAGATTGAGCCATTTGAGTTTCTCGTAGACTAAGCATAGGAGTTGGATGGTTTGCTTCCACGTTGCTCCTGTGCTTTGTCTATGGAAAACTTAATTTGGCTCTAACTTGTCGTGTTTCTCATAGATCACGGCTTACGTGGTATCGAAAATCTTGTTAGTTATTCCTTGTTCTTTTAAGATATAAATTGCACGGTTTGATTCTGAAATGTCCAAGACGCAGGTGTTAGAATATAACATAGGATTCTACGAAGAAGGCAGCTCGGGTCTCAAAGCCTGAATTTTGTGTAATGCCGCTGGACTGCCTGCCCTTGGTGGCTGGCCGTGCTGCTCAACACGTAAATGGTTATCCCTTATTATTGCCGTTTTTTCTATCTATCCCGTGTATTTACCCCCTCCTCGTATAACATGCCCGTGGTAACAGACAAGCTCATATTAACCCTATGGCATCCATGGTAACAAGCTTTTGACTGACCACTGTCCTTAGGAATTTCACAACAGCAAAGGTCATTAGCCGCACAACACCCACCGCCCTGAATAGATTCTAGAATATTTTAAATCAAGAAAATTGGTTCAGTAGGAGCTGAGATCACTCGGGACAACGAAGAGAGGCCGAACACCTGCTAGAGATGTTTAGTATTCATATAACTATGAAAAATATTTCCAATAGGTTAAACACGTACTTCCTCGCAAACCGCAATTAATTTTTACTTTGCTAGCATAATGACCACTGATCGTCAATTATATATGTACAGTAAACGCAATCCCAATAAGGAACCGTCTGCTTTTATCAATAAAATTTCGGCAACAATAGTACTTTATTGGGTTATTCAAGTGAACATTAAACAGAAACAAACAAATTACGCGTCAATAAAATTAAATAGTGTGATCTCGCTGTTACCGTTAAAAATAGTATTGTCATTGACTGTACATGAACCTGCATACTCACATAAGCAAAGATAATGGAGATTGTGGTGTTGGTGCCCAGTTTGCGGGCGGACCGGCAGCTGACCAGCGGTCTGAACGGCACGGACTACCTGTCGTATCCGCGCGAGATGTTCCTGTCGGGGAAAGTGTACTACCTGTGCGCACAAACGTTGGCGCTGGGTATCCTGACGATGGTGCTGCTGACGTACGCCTTCATGATCATTCCCAAGGCCACCGCCATGGAGAACACCTTCAACATGACCCTGGCCATTCTCCTCCTCATCGCCGGCATCGTCAAGATCGTCCCGACCGAGCAGCGGAAGTTATAACCAAGCTAATAAAACTATGTAAACGTCATCAATATAATGCACTTTTAAATAAACTAGGAAAGTGCACCGCTTCAGGCTAGCACTATAAGACCGAAGCGAAGCTAGGAATATAGCCCAAAAAGGTCACACGTTCAGGTCTGCTTGCAAAGACTACTCGTACTAAGACATAAGTTTAAGTAGTTGCTCACATTGGAACAGTACTTCTCGTACTAACTATTCTGTATAATGTAAGTAATATAACAAAGTCCTTGAGTACGATATTGGTTACAACTACAAGAATGTATTTCCGTAACATTCTACTGACGTTCGTGACTCACTATTAGTACAAGGTGCATGGAATATTAACGCCGCTTACTGCTTAAGGGAAGTGGCCCGGTAAATCGTACCAATTTCATGTACAGGCACGAAACTTACACTTTCGCGCACTCCCAAACACATTTTTGTTTCGATTTTATGACATTCTGTAGCCAGAAGATTTGTATACACTGGTGTGAAAACCGTTTGTGCGCGCAACATCCGGTTCAAAAGTTATGGCTGTTAGGAAATTCCAGAAAGTTTAAATGCGTTCAGGTGTACCAAAAAGTCCCATTATGGACCGATCTCCTTCAAATGCGCTCGTCCCTGAAGATCATTTTTACACCGATCCAGACTTTCATGATTTTTTTCAGATTTTAAAATGAATTTTAAAATTTTTGAAATTCATTTTGAAACTTGAATAACATGCTAGAACAGTGGATCGGTGTAAAAACGTTCTTCGTGGTTACGTGTATTTACGTGCAAAATTTGAGGGAGATCGGTCCATAATGATACTTTTGGTACACCTGAACGCATTTAAACTTTCTGGAATTTCCTAACAGCCATAACTTTCTAACCGGATGTTGCGCGCACCAACGGCTTTCACACCAGTGTATACAAATCTTCTGGCTACAGAATGTCACAAAACCGAAACAAAAATGTGTTTGCGAGTGCGCGAAAGTGAAAGTTTTCGTGCATGTACACGAATTTTGCACCATGTACCGGGCCACTTCCCTTAAGGCGCTAGTAAGCGACGCTTGTCTTTTTCAAGTTGCAACCGTACATACCGCTTCTCTTTAAACTGCAAGTGATACGAGAAGGCCTTTTGATCATAATATTGGTTAGCAAAGTACATTTCCTCACATTCCTATAACAACGTTTATTAATTAGTACAGGATGCATGAAATATTAGCACCACTAATTACTACTAAACCTATGAATAAGTAATTTTGTGTAGAAGCTGCGGGGCAGCAGCCAATACAATAATTACTTTTCTATTGCTTATATAAAATGTTATCCTGTTATATTTTGTGACGTTTATTGCGCGCGCAAACTCTTTATCGTAGATTGCAAAAGAAAATGCAAAACTTCGGAATCACTGCGTCACCAACCTGCTGCTGGTAGCGCCCGTTGCGCTTTTAAAAACCCGATAGATTGAGCGCCCATGCGCCTGTTTTGAGCGCCATATAAAGCAAAAGTTGTCCCCGATGGGAGCGTGGTCCCTACCTACAATCTTTAGTATGCCCTATTACGCGCTCACAACTCTGCAGTTTCTTAGTGTCTACACACCTACCAATCCATTGTTTCTTAGCAAAGAGACCTAAATCATGCTGAACGTAGGACTTTGCTGGGTTGCATTAGTTACTGTTCTCTTTTACTGTTCCGACTCCCAAGCTTCGGTTTGGTCTTATAGTGCAAGCCTAGAACGGTGGACTTCTAAACTCAGTGGTAAATATGCTACCGGAAAAAAGATAAGGGTTTATTTTTTTGAATATAAAAGGTCTGCTATCGCTTTAGCTGATAAATTAGTAAGCTATGCGCTGTTACTTGGTAGTTAGTCTGAGGACATTGTATTACATAGTACAGGGCTTAGTAAAACGTGATCTTAGGACCGTATAAGCACATTAGTATGCCCGTTAGTGTTTTGCCTGAATGGTCGGTTAACGGTTTCCCTATGCTGTCGTGCGTAAGTGTTATTGAGCACCTAGATGTCCCCCTAAGTGCCCCTAAGCGTCGGTCACGCCCTAACTTCTTAGGGCGTGACCGACAACTTAGTGCGTGACCGACGTGCGTGACCGACGCACAAAAATTCCCGTTTTCTTGAACATAGAGGACCTTCGCTTCGCTTCGGTCGATCATTAGCGATAAGTGCCTAAAATACTCGTACAATGTTTGACTGCTATTTGTTTGCCGGCGCTGTATTACTTCAAGCTGCGATGCTCCAGCCGCAAATGCGGGGCCGGTCGGGCCGGATCGGCAATGCCGCGACGGCCTTGCCTTACTGTCGCAGCGCTTTGTAGTTACCTCTCCTTGCACGGCTTGCAGCATCCAGCTGGCGCCGCATACAGACGTGGTGCAAGAGACGCCGGGTGTCCTGACCAGTGCCGCGCCGGTACAACGCGGGACCGCGTTGTACCTGGTTGAACTGATCGACTTCAAGGATCTGTCACCGCAGTACCATCTCCCGAAGTCGAAACGAATCCAAGCCAGAGCGAAACAGAAAATCGGAGAAAGCACGCTGGCCATGCGGTTAAAGAACGGATTTTGAGCGGATTCAAAAAGTTAATTCACAGATACTCAGTGTTAGCGGTGTCAGCTTTTTCAAGTTCGCTCTGAAAACTGTTGATCTGTCTAAATAATCTCTTCTGTAACTTTTTGCTGCAATTTTTACCGACCAGGCATTGAAGTCCTGTTAAACGGGTTGTCTGCTCCTGATACATGAATGAATGAATGAATGACTGAATGATAACCGGCGGCATGCGCATAAAATAGACAAACCATGGCTGATGCCGACGACCCGGTACGGCGCGCCACACCGACATAGGTCAGCGCCGAGTCCTTTCCGCCTCACTGCCCCGCTTAACACACGCGTGTATGCGCCAGCGGCGCAACGCGTACGTTACCGGCCTAATTAAAATTCTGGCTGAGTGCTTTCGTACCGGTATCAGACTATCAGCTTCCTCTTAAGTCCCCATGCCCCGTGACCTCGACATTACATGATGAAGCCAAGGCGCAGAAGCGAGCCGAGCGCACTCGATAGAAAAAAGTATAACCCTGCCCGACATATATATGACCCGACAGCTCCGTGAAACGGGCGCATAACACGCGTTGGCGTAAGGTTGACAATAACACAGACTTAACGGCCTGCATAATTCACGCAAGCGTCTCCGTAGACGTGATCGTCTTGTTTTAATTCAGTTCAATTAGGGACCGGCCGGACTTTTGACAAGGCGTCCACTTGACGCTGCTATCAACAACGAGTACAGTTGACACTATTACGTGTGCACCCTTACGGCAGCAATTAAAATATGCTAATGGTTAGATTTACGCCAGTGACCAGTGCGTTATTGTTAATGAAATTAATCGAATACAGCCTGTACGAGCTATTGCATTATATAATTTGTGTTGCATGTAGTATTTATTACTTACTGATTAATTTTGTTTGGCCACGCCCTTTGAGTGTCAGCAGATGAAATTATTTTTTTAATAATACTACGATGGTATACTATGTTTCTGCAAGAGATGAGATTTTTCTGATTTTGGACCCGGAAAATGTGCCCGGGTAAGAAACCTAGGAACCCTAAGAATCCTAAGAAAAAGCAGCAAGAAGTTAATAAAACTCAAAACTAACGTATCAACCCGAAAAGTCATGTTTCGACAAGACGTTGGTCAACAATTTAGCAGAAAAGCGAATTATCGGTCAGCAATTTGTCGACGGTCAGAGAATTGTAGGTCGACGAATTGACGTGCTACCGGCCGATTCATGCCGAATACCGATTTACATTATAAACTGTCAATATAAATTATAAAATGTTAACTTTTCTGCTTCACAATTATCATAAATCTTGAGCGGAATGAATTTTTCATTGTGAAACACGTAGTGTAGTGGCAATTGTTCTTAGCGCAACTTTCGCGCTACCTTTACGATGGAAATTACGAGACAAGCTTATACCATCACTACCACCGCACGCCGCTCTCACCGTCGTGCTCTTCCGCCAACCAGGGATCGCGCAGCAGCTCCTCCGCCGTCGGCCGCTCCGCCCCGTTCCATCTAAAACACCTCCGCAATACTCCTGCGAACCCTCCCAACACCCCGTCGACCACCTCCGGAACGCCGTGATTTAGCACAAAATCCATGATCAGAAACGGTGGAGTGTTGGCGTCGACGTCCAGATAGTCCGTCGGCACCGGCCGCTCCCCGTCCATCTTGATGAACCGCAGCGGCCGCTCCCCGCGCGTCATCTCCCCTACCACCACGCCGGCACTCCACACGTCTGTCTTCCTCCCGACCCGTTCCCGCCCCGGATGGTGTCCGGCCAGCCGGAACATCTCCGGCGACATGTAGCGGACCGTGCCGCGGGTGGCACGGATCTCCGAGCGGGTGACGCTGGCCAGGATCCCCACGTGGTCGTCCATGTCCGCCAACTTGACCACTATCCGACCGCCCTCGGAGGTGGTTAGGAGGATGTTGGTTGGCTTCAGATCGGTGTGAATGATACGCTGGGTGTGTAGGTAGTGCAGACCGCGGAGGAGGTCCCGGGTGCAGCCACGCAGGGCGGCTGGAGACGGAGCCGGGTGGGTGGGGTTCCGGCGGCACCGGGCCAAATACTGCTCCAGATTTCCGACTAATTACACCGAAAAAAGATGAATTAAAAAGGTTTTCTTTGGTTTTCTTAACCGTGTAAAGGTCACGTACGCGGACAGTATTCCAGGATTACCACGCCTTGTCCGGTGTCGGGGCGCATTTCCGCATGCAGGTATCGGACCAGATTGGGGTGGTCCAGCCCCCGCATCCGCGTCCAGTTAGCTTCGAGCTGGGCGCGGAAGACGCTCGGCGCCGAGTCCGAGTTGTCGGCAGCGCCCGCGGTGACGGTCGGTCGGAGGATCTTTGCGGCGTACAGCGCCGTCGGGTCGTCTTCCTGCGCCACGAGG
Source organism: Paramacrobiotus metropolitanus (assembly GCF_019649055.1). Classification (NCBI taxonomy): domain Eukaryota; kingdom Metazoa; phylum Tardigrada; class Eutardigrada; order Parachela; family Macrobiotidae; genus Paramacrobiotus; species Paramacrobiotus metropolitanus. The sequence continues at coordinate 1,182,135 of NW_026570252.1, read as the reverse complement.
TATACGGCGCCGAAGGAGCCGCGGCCCAGGCATTGCGCGGCGCCGGTGGTCGGGTCGCGCTGGAACACGTAGGTGGCGCTTCCCACGGTTATTCGCTGACCGTGAGGATTGGACATGAACCTCTACAGTGTCGAATAAAAGAGTGGAAATCGGTCAGGGTTAAAAAAACATACGAAAACGAAATGCAGTGCAAACATTAGGACATATGCATGTACGCAATGTAGGACTACAAATGTGGAAATCGGCCAGTCGGCTCGCGGTTCAAAAATTGAATAATAAATTCAACACACTGCATGCAACAAGAAGACATCAAATACGTACACATAAATCGGGTTCAGACAGGGAGATGCTGGTTTGCGCAATAACCGTTAAAAACGATACGTCTACCAGTTCTGTAGTCGTACATTCGTTTACTTACGTAGTGAAATAACAAACGATGCGTGCTTTTATAGGTTATATCACTTTCCGGCGGTCTACTACAAATTGCACTAAAACAACAATATTATCAGCGACAGACTGGCGTTGGTACGATTAGATAAAAGGCCGATTGCAAATAATAGAGCAAACCTATACTTTAAACATCAAGTTTCGCGACTGCTGCATGTGATTTGCTTTAACCAGCAATTAAATGCTGAATTTGGAATTTGGGAGCGCGCGTGCGATGCCGATCAACGTTAAAGCGCGATGAATCACAAGTCTCTACATAAGTAGTGAAATCATTGTGACGACCGATGCATTACAAGGTGTATATGTAACGTGTACAGTGTATATGTCTGTATATTGTACTTATATGTACGGTGCATGTCGTACATTATGCGCCGCAAAATGAATTAATTGTCAATTTCACCGCGAGCGCTGCTTAGCCTACATGGACCGTACAGCGCAGACCCGTTCCCACGAATGACATCACATGTGAATCATGCGCCGCCACCGCCCGCGGCAACGATATGCGTGCAGTACCGGTGGAGTCAAACGTGCCGTAAATACAGTACGGTTGTTAACGTTCGGTTTGTCTGGCCGAGAACTCGGATTGGCTTAATTGTAGTCTGGTTAATTCCGGTAACGAGCGAAACTCTAGCCAGCTAAACAGCCAAATTATCCACCATGCAGGGCCAAAAAAAGAGATGCATGGTTTTTTGTGACGCAGATTGCGCACACCAGTGCTTCGCTGTTCGAGGCCAGTACTGGCGATTTATGATCATTTTATTTGTCCCTGTTGCACACTGTTGGATGGTGTTAGAAACCAGTTTTTGAACCATAAACTAACTGGTCGATTTTCTTTTTTCTGTCCATACATTGTAGTCTGGTTAATTCCGATAACGAAGGAGACTCTAGCCGGCGTTGCTTTCTTACTAGCGTGCGGCGAGAGATGGCGGGACAGGTGTTCGAATTTGCGGACGACGATCACGTTCTGCAGTACAAGCTGGCCGCGCCCATCGGAAGCGGCAGTTTTGGGCAGGTGTGGGAGGCCAGCCAGTGGAGCGACGGCCGCTCCACCCACCGCGCGGTGGCCGTGAAAATCACGGAGCACATCCTGGACACCGGCACGGATAAGGCGCAATTGCGGCGGGACATTGAGGATAAATTGCGCCGGATACGCAGCATCCGCAGCGACAACGTTATCACGTATTATCACGCTCGCGTCGACGATGCGTACGGTCTACTGGATCCGATTCTGCAGACCATCATCGTCATGGAATACTGCACCTGTCAGTTTTTCTACATATGCCGAACGTTTCGCTTCAGAAACAATAATTTTTAAAGAAAATCTTAATTTTCATACCTAACATTTTTTTATTGCGGTTTATGCTAACATTTTTTTATTACAGTTATGAGTAGAACTCAGAGTTTCTATTGAAATGCATATGTTTGAGCAGGAATTGAAAAATACCAAGAAATTATGCGCCCCAAGAAGTTTAAAATGTGTATTAAAAATAATAAAAAAATGCTGAATCTACTGTTAAATTTTGTTCTGGCCACGCCCATTGGCCGTGGCAGATGAAAATATTTTTTATGCTAATTCTAATGTTCTTCTCTCTCCCTGCAGAAAATGAGATTTTTCTGAATTTATAGCCGAAATGATGATGACCTTTGCCATGTTCTGCAGTTGGGACGCTGGACACGGTAATCCGCAGCGCACCGCTCCCCAACGACGAGATTAAGGACCTCCTCCAGCAGATCCTGACCGGCGTGGTGGCCATCCACGCCCACAAGATCATCCACGGCGACCTGAAGCCGGCCAACATTGTTCTGGCCCACGACACCAGCGCCCCTTCCACCGGCGCGCTAAACTCACCGACCTGGACGACCACCTCGCCCTGCTGACCTCCACGACGTCGGCGCAGGACCTCCAGACCCGCGGGAACTTCCGCTACATGCCGCCGGAGGTCCTGGTCGGCGGGCGGAAAGGTCATCCCGTCGGCCGGAAGAGCGACATGTGGAGCGTCGGCTGCATTCTCGTCGACATGTTCCGCCACGGGGAGCCGGTGCGGTTCGTTAAACTGGTGGAAGGGAAGGACATCCCGGTGGACGCGCTGACGGTGGGCGAGGGGGTGGGGCTGCCGGTGCTGATGCAGTATGTCGTGGAGGGCGGGACGCCGGAGATCCCGTATCAGGCGCCGGATGCCGCGCGGCAGCTGCTGAGACGGTGTTTCAGGATGAACCCGAAGGAACGCATTAGTGCGGCCGATATGCTGCATAGTCAGTGGTTCCAACAGGATGACTCTATTCCCCTAAACGTGCCGGAGACCCTCCAAGGTGCTTGTTGACTTATTGTTCGTTATCAATTAATTTGTTAAATTTATTTGATTTTATTTGATTTTAACGCCAGTGATTTTTAGATCCGCGCCATGTGGAGAACAGCCGGGAATTCCTGCTGAACAACGGCGAGGACATTCCCGCTCCCGACTCGGAAATGATCTGGGACGTCGGGGTAAACTGCGGCGCGCGAGTTCTCATGCACCACCGCGCGCACACACATTTCCCGGTCGCGTACTACCGCGTGGAGATCGAGCGCGTCAAGAAGAACGTGGACCCCGGGAAGCCCTTGGACGAAAAGTATCGCGCCCTGTTGCGACGGCACCTTGACCCCGCCCACCGTCCCACCGGCCCCCTCAATCCCCTCGGGCACCTCCTATGCCGCGCCGTGACCTTTCTAGCACAACCGGGAATGTCCCGCCTCTCTGCCGGGATCTCCCTCTTCATCCCGACCCTGGGCCCGTCCTTCCCGGATGTGGCGCGCTGGATGAACACTTACACTCGCGATTACCAGTACGTGTGTCGGGGACGCACCGCCTGGCCGGATATTCGGGCGCTGTTGGACGCCGGGGAGCCGGTGATCGCGCAGGTGTGCTGGAATGAGCTGCCCATGGCGGAGTCGGTGCGACAGATCGTCGCGTTGGCCGGGTACGGGGAGCGGTGCCCGACGACTTTTCCCAATATGTGCGCGGTGGTGCTGCGCGGGTACGACGGGGCCGGGACGGCGGGGGAGCCAAGGACGGTGACCTTTACGCATCCCTTCGGGGATTCGCGGGTGGTGCGCTATGCGGATTTCAAGCAGTATGCGAACTGGGTGTCGGCGCACCCGATCACGAAGGAGGTGCTGGAGTTGTCCGGCTATGAACCGGCGCAGATTATCCACCGTGTACAACGCGGGATGAATGGGTCAAACTGAAAAAGTGCGGATTTTTATATGCAAGATGTTCCGACAGGATGTGAACAGAAAAGCGCTTGTTTGCGCGGTATGTGTCAAAACGTTGTTTTAGTCGTTTATTAATATACCACTAAACGCCCACACCGGAAGGAATAAGGCATCACGCGCATACTAAACGAATGCTTTTGCTTGCTTAACAGCGGTGACCTACAAACAGCGAAAATGCTCCGGTAGATGCGCTAAACACAGTTCTCAAGTACAGATAGTCTCAGTTGTTTTCGTATATGTAAATAATTTGTATGTGTGTACATGCAACGTAAGATTTAAAAAGTGGAAATCGGTCAGTCGGTCCACGGTTTAAAATGTGATAATATAATTAACAGGCAGTGCGCAACAGGAATACATGAAATGTGCATAAAATTGCAAGCACTTGGTCCCAAACTCTTAATAGAGAACTACTCGTAGCAGATATCCTTAAGTCATAAGCAGTGTTTTCGCAGCGGACTGAAATTAAACTGAACATTGGAGGTGAATCTGGAAAACCTTCACTGTGGTCCGTCAAAAGACAAGTAAAGAAATGATGCCAGGGTAATTCCCTTCCACCATCATCTACATCATGGTGGTGGGGATGCAGGCCGATCCACAAGCCAACGGACAGCACTTCTGCCCAGTCGAGCACTGACTATCAGCGAAGCACTGCTGAATACACGGTCCCAGGATGAAGGGCATCCCGGCGGCCGGCGCCTGCAGATCCGGTTTGGGCGGGCAGTGGACGGGCCGTTGCGCCGCTGGCCAAGCCGTCGTCCAGTTGCCGCTGTTGGATGTGGCGTTGGTACCAGCTAACCCTGTAACGAAAGGTCTTCAGTGTTCCTACCGGCACAACCGGCACATTTTCCTACCAGGATACCGGCATAACTTGTACACGTGGAAAGGCTCGTTTAAAGGGAAGTGACCCGGTACATGGCTCCAAACTTGTGTACATGCACGAAAACCTTCGCTTCCGCGCTCTCCCCAACACTTTTTCGCATCGGTTTATAGCCATATGATTTGTATACAGTGGCGTGAACGAAACCTATCCGCGCAAAACCTGGTTGGGAAATTAATAATGAAGCGAATTTCCCATCATATGCACAGTACAGATATATAAAGTCTCATTATGAACCGATCTTCAAATTTTGCACGGAAATGTTCCGTCTGGTGTAGGAACGATCCGATGTAGTATACGAAAAAGCCATTTGACTGTACCAGGTTTCTGCACATGCACAAGTCGTTCGCGTAAACTACTTTTGGCTACACTATGCCTCAAATCAATACATGTACAAAAGCGTGTTTGGTAGTTGCGCGAACAGGAACTTCCGTCCGGCATGTCCACGAAATGTGGAACCATGTACCGGGTCGCTTCTCGTACCAGTTGTCATCGTGGCGTTGCACTGCAACACGGATAACGCAGCCACAACCAACAGCGGCAGCATAAACCACAATCCCATTCTGCAATTACGGCGTCCTCCGGGAAAGGGAAGAATTTCCTCGATCAATAAACGAAAGATTGCGCAGTGTTACTCGTCAATGATTGCATAAAAATTTAACAGCCACCGTTGACAAGAGATCGAACAAAATATTCTGATCGAACAGAATAGCACGCTCGTTGTACGCGCATAAACAGTCATGGCATGCTAGCCCGCTTCACAAATGACATGGCACAAATCGAGGCAGCTCTCTTTTACCCATGTTACATAAGCAAAATACAGTATAAACCGGTCAGCCGTTGCAACGGGATTTCATGGAACCGTTTTGATAGGTACGGTATATGTATGCAACCAGCCGGTTGCCAAACCGGTTTTTTTATACTAGTATCCGTATAAATTTCTAGTTAGGCTGACAGCGCTGTATATCGTACACAGCTTGTCTACAGTAGGCACTCACGATGTACGACTGCGAAACGTACATGTGTTTAAATTACTGCACTGCACTAGAACCCGCAACACAGCTTTCGCACTGACTGTGCTTTCGCACTGACTGAAATCTTATCATCCCGTTTCTTGATAGCACGAACAACACCGATAACACAATTTGTACATAAGATTGTGCGTAACGTCAGACAGCCAGAAACGCTGGTTTAATTTAACAGCGTACTGCCATTAGGTGGCTGATGTAACCAAGATGTTGACGGAAATCTTGAGTATCGTGGCGGGCAGCGCCGCTCTGTACTTGATCTTCTACATCGGTACCTGGTACCTGCGTTTGTCCCAGTACCGTCTGCCACCGGGACCGCTGTGTCTGCCTTTTGTTGGCTCGTTGTTGACGGCCCGATTTACCTTCTTTCAACGACAGCATTATGACAACGCGAAGAAGTACGGAAGTGTCGTGCGCACCCAGATCGGACCCTTCACCACCATCCAGCTCAACGATCCGGTTATTATCAAGGAAGCGTTTAACCGCGATGCGCTCGTGCCGCGCCCGCATTTCTGGTCTATCGAACAGCGCAATATCGTCAACCACGGCGCCACCGGTAATTAAATGCAATTTTCGTACTTATTTGCTGCGAATTTTGTGTACACGTAAAACCTGATATAGATTTTGCCCCCATGTACGTATTTTATTTGTTATTATTTATATGTTCACTGTTCACAGCAACTTCACACGCATATTTACGATTATATCCCTGTAACTTAAGTAGCATTTATAAAATATGACATCCTTCTAAAAATTATAAATGTATAAAAATATAAACATATGGACACAACAGCGAGTAATAATTTTTAAAACTAGATAAAAACCGAAATTTACAAGGTTTCATTTTTAAAAATACATGCATGGTTTAAAATGTATTAACATGTGCACAAACTTCAAATGATAGATTTTTTTAAAAATGTTATATCGTTGCGGCGTTTTAGGGGTGGTTTTCTCCAAAGGCGAAATGTGGAAGGAGCACCGGCGTTTCATCCTGTCGACGTTCCGCGATTTCGGCGTGGGCAAGTTCCGGATGGAGGAGAAGATCGTGGCGGAGGCCGGGGCGTTGGTGACCTTTCTGCGGGCGCAGGAAGGACGGCCGTTGGAGACGAAGGTGCCGCTGAGCATCAGCGTGGCCAACGTCATCGCCAGCGTCCTCACCGGCGCCCGCTACGAAATGGACGACCCCCAACTGCGCTTATTACTGCAGTACACCAAGGAGAATTTTGAGTTCACTATGAAAAAGGTCATCCTGGCGGTGCTGCCGGTGACGCGGTATGTGCCGCCCATTCGGGAGCAGTACCGCCGTTTTATGGAGATTATGGAGGGTCTGTACGCCTTCTTCAGTCGACCGATGAAGGAGCATCTCGATAACTTTGTCCCCGATCGCAACGCTGATTTTCTGGAGAGCTATATTTCGGCGGTGAAGAGCGGGCAATATTCTACACTAAGCAGTAAGTAAACACTGCTAAAGTTATTTCGATTAATTAATGTCCCTAGAATTTGTATATAAATTATATAAATTTATCCGATATTATTTTAAACTAAAAAATTGATTTCGTTAAAAAAATTAAAAGGTGATTATAAACTAAATTGATTACAAATTTCGCAGCGACGGAAATTCCGCTGCTGTTGGAAGATCTGTTCGAAGCCGGTTTCGAGACGACCACCACGACGCTGCGCTGGGTAATGGGCAGAAATTAATTATTAAGCAACCCATGACCTTTACAAGTTTCTTTGTCGCAGGCGTTGTTAATGATGGCGCTGCACCCGGACATCCAGCAGCGCGTCCAATTCGAACTGGACCGACACGTTAACGCCGCCAACGGGGAATTCGCCACGCCCTCGGACAAACTGGACACGCCCTACGTCGAGGCCACCCTCATGGAGGCACACCGCTACGCCAGCGTCGTCCCCATGGGCGTTAACCACTGCGCCCAAGAGGACATCCAGATTGAAGGATACGACGTCCCGAAAGGTTTATACATACACAGTCTGACCTTTATAATTTTGTTTTTATATTTTTACTGGATTTGCACGTCTGTAATTAAATTTATAAGACTTGATTTTAATTCCTGAGTTTTCGTTATTTAGTTCTGTAAGGGTGTCGTTAATTATTAGGAGCGTGGGTGCAAGCCAACATTTATTTCGTCCACCACAACGACGCCTGGTGGGATGAACCGGAAAGCTTTAAACCGGAGCGCTTCCTCAAGGACGGCCAAGTTCAGCCGTCGGATAATCTGATGCCCTTTGGATTAGGTAAGGTCTACCTAATTAAACAGTAATTCACCGGCAGAAATATCTTTGAACTGTATTCACTGTGCATAAATAAATCGAAATTAGCGTTAGATTTATTTCTTCATGGAAACTTATTTGACGACAGGAAAGCGACGGTGTCTGGGCGAAGCACTGGCGCGCGCGGAGCTGTTCATTCTCTTCACGGCCATCGTGCAGCGCTTCGAGATTCGGCTGCCGGAGGGCGTGGCACCCGCCGATGTCGATCTGACACCCACGTCCGGCATCACGGCCGATACGCAGCCGCACCGGCTGTGTTTTCTACCGCGCATATAACGGTCCTAACAACAATATTTTGTCAGAATTCAGTGGAATATGTTATTGAAATTATTACTTTATGTTAACTAGCGATTTGCAGCGGCCAATTATTTTTTCATATTCATTAAAACGGAAAACGATTACTATTCTCGGTTGAATTTCCAGAGATTTCTGCAGTAAATCTGCTGATTAAAGTTTAGCGGATAGCAAAAAGCGAAAACTACGTGTTTGGTTACTTAAAGTGCACGTTCTTCTTGGATATGTAATAGCGATGTAACATGTGGTGCTTTACAACCAATCAACCAGTTCAGTGTGTAGGTAGAATGCGCCATCCTGTGTGCCGTTCGGGATCGATCGATATACAGCATACAGTGGCACAGATTTGTGTGTCGGTGCGTGACAGCATGAGTGCAAGTCCCGGTTCGCTACGTGCGCATATCCTCACTATATACGCATGGTACAATAATGCGATCGATCGATTTGCTATTATACAGCAGAAACGCGGAATCGGTAACAAGTATTTCATATCGAACGGTTGGACGAGATGAACTGCAGCACTACGTACGTGTGCCAAATTAGATTTTAAACGTTTAATCATTTTGCTGGAGATTTCTTTCATTTAAAATGGTAATTATCCTTACAGAATACTTACTTAACTGACTTCTGTGGGTTACGTTACAACTTACCAAGTTTTTATTTAATTATTTTTTTACTAGTTTTTTTTTAATTGTAAGGACGTTGCTTGGCATCTCGTATAATCACTTTGAATATTTTTGTATTCGTTGCCTTTTATGTATTTCATGATCTTCTTATCATTCCTGTCAGTTATCAAAGTTTATGCAGTTTATTCTCAGTTATCTTAGGTTTGTTCTTGCTCTTCCAGTTAGCGGGGATTGGCGTATGGTGTGTGATCGATTCATTTTAATAGCGCGATAACGATATCATGATCTAAATACGGTTAGACGAAACTACATTCTCCACGGTACCCATCACTGAAGCAGCATTACCACGTTGAATTGCTAAAGAGATGTTCTGCTTCAAAAACTCAAGACTACGAATATCGCCGGTTTGTAGTAAAATTCTCTTCCCAATCTCGTTAACAAATCGTTTGGCCGCCGCCATCGCCAACCCCTGTCTCCAGCTCCACGGCGCGCCGGCCGACCACCTGGGTTTCAACGCCGCCGAGGGTGGCCGCTCTGACCCCATCGACCCTTTCCTCCGATGTACAGCTGGTCCTGGCCTGGTCCGAACACGGTCGGCTCCGCGTCGGAGAACAGGGAACGGCCGTCGCCTCTCGTCCCCCCTCATGGTCTTCCTACTCCCCTTCGCGCCTTAGCGACCTCTCCGTCACCACCCGGCCTCCATGAGCACGTGTGCATTTCCATCGCCAACGCTCTACGCGGCCCCCGCCGCCCCCGGGAGAGGCCACGAGAGTGATCTTCAGCAGAGCATCAGGAATGCTGTACTGGAGACTGCTCTCCCGGCCTTGGCGACGGGACAGGCATCCTCGGGGGACGCCCGACGCACCGATGATCGGCCACAGCCTGCCCATGGCGTCGCCGGCGTCCTCCCATTCCAGCTCCGAGCACCGGGCGCCAGTCATGGATGGCCGGGCCCCGCCCGGCAACGACGACGCCGGATTAGAAGCGCACTCGGGTGGTCAGTGTCCTGGCCGACAATTCTGTCCAGGACCCTGTACGTCAACTGAGAAATAGTATGTACAAACAGGCGTAACAGCAGGTAGTAAGAGTATGTACAAGATATAGGTAGGGGCCTCCTACAAACGCCAGCGCACCGGGATGGAATAAGAAAGATGATGTGGCAATTCCGGAGGTAGTCGAGCGAAATTTGCCGCCAAACCCTGTGATCCGCGACAAGATTGTATGCAGAACTTTGTTGTTTGGTAAACGCGGCTAACTCGGTGGACATCTTGCTGTTGATATTTTGCTGACTTAAGAAACCCAAGAAACCTAAGAAAACTAAGAAACCTAAAAAACCCGGAGAACGAAGTTTAAGAAAAAACAACAAGAAGTGTTAAGAAAACTCAGAAACCAACGTATCGAACCGAAAAGCAAGTTGTCGGTCAGCAAAAATGTTTCGACAAACGTCGGTCAACAATTTAGCAGGAACAGCGAATTGTCGGTCAACAATTTGTCGGTCAGCGAATTGTGTATGTCAGCAACATGTGGGTCAGCAAATTGTTGGGCAGCGAATTGTAGGTCGGAGAATTGACTTCCTACCAACGTACTGACTCATCCTAATCTGAAATGCACCATGCTGAGAGAGATGCTGCCCAGGAGGATAGCCGGAAGGTCGTCAACGCGCATTTTCTTCACTTCGGCAAAATTCGGTACCAGCACCTGGCTATTCGGGCATGTCACGCATTAATCGTTAGAGACGCTGCGCAAATTGTTGCGCGGTTTCCTTTCAACACGGTATTTACCATTTTATTTACGGTATTTACGGTTGTTTTTTTATTTGCCAAATTGCCAGGTATCTGATGAACGCTATGGTAGTTGCATTGAAAAGAGCACGTTTGCTGCATATAAAAGTGAAGTCACAGTAGCCTGTAAGAAAAGCGTGACGGTTTTATAAATTGTTTTTGAAAATGAGGTGGAATTGGAAGATGCCCCGGAAGCGAATACTCGAGTTGACCAATTTCTCACTAAAAATTCCTGTTATTCAACTAAATAGATTATTTTCTGTCGCGTTGCTATTTCGAATATAAGGGTTGTTTGTGGTATTTTTTACTATAAAGAATTCGATATCATAGTGACAGTGTTTGGACAAGAAGCGGGAGAACTGAGAGCCCACATTTCGTTCTCGTTACATTCGTTAAGCAGACTATTTGAAAGACGTTTCCTCACCAACCGTTCAAGAGCTGATGTGCTTAAAACTTGTTTTTGTTTGGGCGATGGGTTGATTACATTTTATCATCAAAATAGACAATTTTTTGTTGCCGCCTGTCGTACAGCAAAATTTTCTAACGAAAATACAAAAAAATACCAGATAAAAAGCCGGCATTTTTTTGAAGTCACAAAGTGTACTGACTATAAAACTCCTCCAGCCCGTGCACCATGCAAAAAATATTTTTCTGTTGAAACATCAAGTCCTTCTCGAGACAAAACAGTTAAAAAAAAAATTCGAACAGTTCGAAAAGAAAACAAGAGCTCCTTAATCTGGTGTTTTGCAAATTTGGCCAAAATAAATTCTGATATGATTTCAATTGTCACCTTTGTACACAACCTTATACTGCTTTATTTCCTTTTGCCCACAGAAACAGCCGAGTGGCTGAGTGAGATGGTCTTTTTTTCCGCTTTCTTTCCTGCGAACCACTTATGATTCAGTAAGCAGTTTAGTATCATTCGATAGACAATTTTTTAGCTACTAAATTCAATAAACCGTTTATTTAGAAGATTAAGCCCTGCTATTAAAAATTAAAAATAATATAGATAAAATGAAAATCAACTGATAAACAGATCTAGCAAATTAGCAGAGATTCAAGTTACAGAATCTGACCACCTTAGATTAATTATTGCTTTGACACGTCAAAATACAGGACAGCTAACCATAAACAAACCGCTCTGTACAGACAAAAACGTTACATACGTGTAATAAAAATAAAAAAAAAATTATGAATGAAAAAATTTATCCCCGTTTCGTTCGGCGCAAGCTGCACACCCACATCAGCGGATCCAGCACCATCTGCAGCGAATACAGCGTCCCGATAATCGTGAAGAAATCCCGCGGGAACCCCGTGATCTGCAGGAACGTCGCGGCAAAGTAGTACACATCGGCCGGCACCCAGCACACCACCACCCCCACCGACGTCAGCGTCAGCACCGTCAGCGGCCGCACCTTTGCTCGCTGCGGTCGCTCGGCGCGCGTTGTCGACACGCTGCCCTCCAGCGGCCAGCGGCTACTTTGAATTTTCGTGCGCTGCCACCGCCGCCACATAATGAACCCGTACGCCACGATAATAAACAGCAGCGGCGTAATCCGGTTGAGAAATAATATCGGCGCGGTACCAGCCAATCAGCGCGCCGGAATTATGGCGACACTGCTTGCTATTGGCTGGAACGGTACGCGGATAATAATACAGCATATCGACGAGAAAAGCCGGTAGATTAATTACATGGACAAGGACAGCGGCCGCGATACAGATAGCCACCGCCACGAGGCGGGTGTGACGCTGTTTGTAGGAGACGGGAAAGGTCATGGCCCAGAGCCGGTTGGCGGAGATGAGGACGTGATACACCACCGGCAGGCAGCTGCTGACGGCGTTGTAGTTGAAGAAAACGCATAGGGAAAACCCGGATCGTGATAATAATCCGGAGAATTCATCCAGCAGCCCGATGGGGCGGTTGGTTAAGAGGTAGAAGACGTTGCTAATGTATAGCGCCAGGAGGTAGACGCCGAACGGGTTGATAAACGCCGGGATAGCGCAGTGCACGGCGATGACCGCGGAATTAAGGAAGAAGGAGGCAAAGGTCACGGTGACCTTGACGGTTAGCCATGCCGTCCAGCCGGCGCCCACCGGGATGGAAAAATTCCCGGTGGCGTTGGGAGACGCGATGGAGTTGTTGATGGGAAACATGGTGTGCCCCGATTAAAGGTTGTTGACGAGGATGTACGCTGGATTTTGTTCGTTGACACACTGGGGTGTACGGCAGCGGAAGGAAGATGATCCGCGGCCTGGAGGAATCATTTCCGGTTGCGCGCGGGAGCGGGGAAAATTTCCCCGAGTTGAGGAAGAAAACAATGACCGGAAGTGGGAGATTGGATTGTGCATGAACCGGACGTCATAGGGTTTCTTGTTACTGATTGGAAGTTCAATGCACTAGTTTGAGAAAAACGGTTAAGCGAAATCCAGGTTAAAGGGAACGATAGTGTATAGTGTTACGCGCCAGGTAACGATGACACAGATGCGATACTTCGGTAATCCTTCGCTGTAATGATTTAATATTAGAAACACTCAACTGCATTGACAGCTATAGGGAATTTTACTTTCGTAAGCTGATAAGTCTAACACAACACCGTCTACACGGTATAACGCGCGTGTTTCTTATAATGCGATTACCGATGTATGGATATAATATTTTATTAAACATCCTACGGGATAAATAGACTATAGCGCGCTTCCATCAGACAGGAGCGTGATGGTGAAGAAAACATGAGTGATGAATATGTAATGATGGTTAGCGGCGTCGTGCTGACGTCCTCCGATTGCATATTGTCTGCTAACGTACAACGTCTGCACCCGGTTCAGCCGGGGATTTTATTCGACACCATCCGCGTGAGCCTTCCAGCCACGCGCCACGGTGTCCAAAACACGTTCAACGCTGTGATCAGGCGCCGTGGCTAATTGTAGCCCGTCGGCATTCACCGTCTCGATAAACCGGTATCGATCACGGCCTGTACAAGCCTGTCCCGTAATTTCCTGCACATAAATACAACAAAACCAAAACGCCAAACTCTATACAAAGCCGTGCCACGCCACACTGTTTAAACACGTAACATGCATTCGGCTGGCTGGTGGCTTGATGCAGGCCAGACTTTAATGTGAATAATCGTAATTGCCTGGCGGAAGGTGGCTAGAAAACGATCGATGCAGTAATCAAGCGCCAATCAAACTGCGCAATTTAGGCCGTGCGGTAAACGTAGTGAAGTGGCCATCGATTTAAGCGCTAACTTTGCTCTTTTGTACCTTTACGTAGGAAATTACGGGACGGGCTTGTATTGCATATACTGTCATATGCATACTATTATAGATGCCGGTAAAGCGTTTTTTTTTGTGATAATTGCATTATTAGTATAAGCTGATTGCAACGGAAGTAATTAACGACATGGTGACCTTTATCCCTTCCCGGAAGCACGCACGCGGCTGCTTCCATGAAATTTGCGAGCGTTGCTGCTGTTAAAGTAATCACGAAGGATTTCTCGTAACTGTCCTTTAACTAATCATCGATACTCTTTACAGTATTTTTCCAACGATAACCATAACGGACAAAGTGGACTTCCTACAGAGCTCAACATTCGGCCCAACCGGGTCAAGGACAGGACTCGATATGCTGATACTTGTACATGGTACCAAACTCATGTTCCGGACGAAAACTGCCGGCTTCGCGTATTCCCAAACACTTTTTTGCTTTGTTCTATGGCATTCTGTTGCCAGATGATTTGTAAAGTATACATTGGCGTGAAAACCGGCTTTTATGCGAAACATCCGGCTGAGAAAAGATTTCGAAAGGTTCAAGGTCATGCTAAGCACAGTCAGCTGTGCCAAAAGTCTCATTATGAAATATGAACCGATCTTCTCCAAATTTTCTATGGAAACGGACAGTATAAACCAGGTTTTTATTCTGTTTTTCAACTTTTAAAATTCTTTTTAACCTACCTGAAAAATGCTGAAATTGTTTCACTACGAGAACGATTTTAATATTTATTTTCCCAAAAAAAGCGGTTCGAAATTTGCCGAAAAAAGCAAAAATAAGGGATAACCATGCCTGGCTCATGCAGTACGAGCAATTACATTCATAGTTGTACTAACTGCAGTTATCTCATTAACGCTAACGCTTTCTTCTCGTGTATTTTTGGGGTATCATTATTTTAACCATTGTCGTACAAGATACAGAAAAATCCACAGGATTTTTCATATTAAACAAGTAAGAATTCAGACAGACCCGAACAAGTTACAGTTATTGTTTATTTTCTCATTGAATTAGCATAGAATAAACGGGCAAGGATTCCTACACGAAGTATTGTATATGCCCATGAGAAACCCAAGAAGATTACGTTTTGGTTATAAAATGCAAATTGTCTGGCAACTAAAATCGTGTGGATTTTTTGATAATTTTCCTTCATCTTTTACTATACAGTATATCACATATAAATACGAATCGTCGCATAAAAAATTCAAAAACTTGTTTGGTGATCTGGTTATTGTCCTTTGTTTTTGTTATGCTCCTGTAAAAGGAAACGACATGTAATCATGAAGACCATTCTATACGCCGCTAAGTATGCCAGAGATTTTCTTGTAAATTAAAATTTAAGAAAACGTAAAAAGCACCTAAGAAAACACAAAAATTCAAGAACAAACACAGAAATATGGCTGCATGACCTTTGTAGTTAATTACCGCTTACGTACGCCGGATCTTTGTCAGTGAGCTTTATAGGCGCGTGACCTTTTGACCCGTGACCCCCTGGGTCTTTACCTGTGTTTGAGAAACTGGAAAATCATAGCAATAATTACTAACTGAATGGGAAATGCAATGTACTTTTCAAGATAGAAAACAACCTACCCCACTGTTCTGCGCTTTACATGAAAATCTGAAGGTTCGCCCACATCGTCCAGAGCTATCCTTACCGGTCCATTGCAGACACCGGTTATACGGTCCCGAAGACCGGCCAGCGATCACCGCGGATGGCAACGCTGCGCGTCCGTTTTCGTCAAAGACTAATGAGGTTGAGAATAGTCGTTTGACGATACCGGACGCGCGGCATTTTACGCCAATGCAGTGCACATAAATCGCCCAGCGATGGACTCGAATAGAGAAACTCTTGTGTGCGCAGGATGCGTTAAGACGAACCGACTACTTTTTCTACAACTGTTCTGAGCTGCGTGGTTTCCTATAGTTATAAAGACATCGAGAAATTTATTAAATATTTGTGCCACATCACCTGCAACAATTTTACTGGAAATTCTTAACGGTGAATTTGCAACGATTTGGAAACTGAATCGCGTTGTTTGCCGGAACGATGATATTAATTTTCGCTGTTTGTCAGTCCGACGGAAATGACCATCGCTCATCTTCCGTCGTTTTCCCCAAATATCAATATCTGCGTTAGCGAGCGTTAACTGAAACAGGCAAGACAAACCTTCGTTAATCTCGCAGCGTAATTAATCTGGGGAAATCACCCGCTCTGATGCTGCGCCTCCCCCAATTAACCTGCTTTCCATTTAGCAGCGTTATCCGCTGCTTAAAAGCCACGGTTACCATGTAGTGATTTCTTATTCCGTTGAGGGAATCGCTCCAGCCACACGGCGGCTGTGGCTGGCGGGTCAGTTGCCGTTGTGACCTTTGCGTAGTTCGCCATCGAACACCCATTCCGTTGTGTCATAATCCATCGCCTTCATTCATTCCTACGCTATGTCAGTATTAATTTCGTGACCTTTCATTCATTATCCGCATTAATTTGATGACCTTGCGTTATGGTCAGCATTGATTTCGTGACCTTTCATTCATTATCCGCATTAATTTGATGACCTTGCGTTATGGTCAGCATTGATTTCGTGACCTTTCCTTATTTTCAGCATAAATTTTATGACCTTTCATTATTTTCAGCATTAATTGTGTGACCTTTTATTGTCAACATTTATTGTGACCTTTCATTCTTGCGGCCATCACCGTTGCAGCCATAACTTGCCACCTGATTTTTGCCCACAGTATGACCTTTTCCATGTGTATCGCATAGCACAATTTCGGACAATATTCATTCCGTCGGACCGCCAGACCAATTTAACCACCTGACCGGAATTAAACGAAGCGGCGCTCACTTTTGTGATACGAGAAAACCGGTTTCTCGGTCGCTGTTCACAAAACCGGTTTAGTGCGATACATGCGTCGGACCGACTAGAACATGAACACGCTTTGTGTGAACAGAGAATCGCTGGATTGCGCTTTTAAGCAATAATCTTTGGTGGAAAGGAAATATTGTCCTAGAATGATATACCATCCGTAATAATTTTCACCGCTTCATTATTCTATTACGATCGTCCACGATACTTCCGCTGGTGACGTTTTTTACTGGCCGCAATCGCCCGTCTATTTATCTGCCTTGGATGATGCTGGACTTGGGGAATCAATCATAACTCGTCATAGATGGCTACCATTATCACAGTCATTTAAATTTGCTTTTGTAAATTGATTGCATGCCCATTGTTTTAAAGTAACGCCTATTTTCAATGTTTCGCTTGTTTGTTTTTAGAATGTCTGTAGTGTTTTGATGAAAATGCATAGAATATAGTAGTTACGAGCCAAGCGGTAGATACGCACATTCCCAGAAATTGCAATACTATGTACAAATGTTAATCCCATAATCCCATTTAATCGCTTCGACCGCTAGTTAATTACGCCGTTATAAAATATGCCTCATGAGACTGCGCGTATTGGGCACAAAAACCTTGCAATTCAGCTTTGTTGAACAAAATATACTCTGCAAAGAAATATACAGAGAAATTGATAGAATGTGGCACACGCAACGTAGGAGTAAAAATCGAATAATAAAATCAAAATTTTTAATAGAGTGCAACAGAAGCACATTCAATGCGCATAAATCGTCAACACTGGGTTCGTACAGAGAAGCGCTGGTTTGCGCAGTATCCGCTAAAACGAAGCGCTTATTTTATACATTCTTTACAGCACAGATTTTCTGCGGGAACTGTTCTCACGGATGCCGGTCGTTCGCGTAGCGGTTCATGAACAGCTTGTAGATGGTCAGAGTGGCCGCGTTATGCGGGAAGGCCCGCAGCAGGGTGGGCCAGAGCCCGCGGGCGAAAACCCGTAATCCCTCCTTTTGATAGCTGTGCCACACACTGCCACGCGCTGCGGTAGTGTTCGTCGGCCTGGAAACGCGACTTGACGACGTCCTGCGGGAAGCAGGCTAGCCAGGAGACGGCGCCGGCCCCGCCCCCGGCCAGCAGCAGCCCGGCCACGCCCAGTTGTCCGGGGGTGCCGTCGGGGCGCGGCGATGGGGCCATCCGGCGGCTGAGGTACTCGAAGGACCAAAAGTACGAGCCGAAGCCGGGGAGTTCGCGGGCTAAGGTCACGGTGAAACCGCGGAAGACGGCGCGCAGGCCGTGGGCGCGGTAGCGGGCGTAGAGGAAGTGGGCGGGGCTGCGGTATAAACGCGTTGGGCGGCCGTGCGTCGCACCGTCTGTTGAAGGCATAATAATTACGTACATATATTATTATACAAATATACATACAACTGCGTATATAGGTTAAACCGGCTTTTAACGTAATCGATTTATTTCATTCAAAACTGAAATTTTCATTTAAATCGTTTGGAAAGCTAGAATTTGTCGGCAGCTGGATTATAAAATGGTTTGTTTTGAAGCTTGAAACGTACTCGTAAAACGCTTGCAGGTATGATTTCAGTTCTTATTAGCTATATACTGCATATGATGTACAGCGAAAAAATTGAAAAAAAGGAAAAATTGAATAATAAAATCATCCAAAAAGGAGCGCATCCAATGCGCATAAATGGAGTGCACCGGGTTCCAACAGGTAAGCGCTTGTTTGCGCAAGATGCGTTAAAACCCGGGTTTGTACTTTGTACAAAAATGGGTGACCTTTCGTACTTAGTTAGCGCATATAATTTACGTGCAAGACCTTTATCGGTTAAGTGTGCGTAATTCTATATACGGCTTATACCGCGATTTTCGCTTGCTTACCAATGACGCCCTGTATCTGCATTTGTGTTTTGGCCAGTTCCACGGGACACGTGACCAGCGTCTGCAGCGCCCCCGCCAGCATCCCGGCCAGCAGGTGATTGGTCAAAGTGTCGGCGCCTAAATACGCCATCCCGGCGCCGTGCACACTGAAGACGATGGCGTTCTGCGCGGCCACACTGACCAGCGGACTGCTCATGCCCTTGTACAGGCCGCGCAGGGATTCGCGCTGCAGTGTCGCCAGTAAGCAGTGGGTGGTGCCGCGGAAGAGGGGCGCCGCGGCGTTCTGCGTCTGCAGACGCACTTTTATTGTGTCGAAGGGCTGCGGAGAAACATATAGGCGTGAGTGACCAAAGAAAGCATCAATAAACTGTCCGTGCGTTGGGGACATTTGATCTGGATCAAGTGATTATTATCGCCACACACATTACGGATGTTTTTCGAGAAGCGCGTATCAGCGCGTGGGATGTGACGTAATGCGCGCATCAACGCGCACGTTGTTGACAAACAACGTAATAAACACTTTGCCTATAGAATTAGAAATAATATTTTGACGTGCTCGCTTTCTGAAAGTTAACAGTTATTATCTGTGCAAGCAATTTTTAAAAAAAGCCTGTTGAGCCACTTGAGTGCAGCTGTATTAATCGAGAAAAAAACGAAGCCTGTGGAAAAAAAGGATTTTTTAAAATACAAAGTGTTTAAGATTGGGAAAAATAGCAAACGCGTACAGAAAAATCACTTAAAAAAGTTTGAAAACCCTTCGGTGTTATTTTGGCAATTCTTCCCCAGTTGCTGTGTTCAAACTTCAAACAAATTCATTTTTTTCTACATTTTATTAGCGAAGAACGTTTATACCTAACTATATGAATAATATTAACTGAGGGGCGTAAATGCCGGGAGATGCAAAATCCGGAAACCTGTTTTCGGAAAGCCCTTTGTAGTACTTTAAGAAAAAGTTTTCCTAGATGAATATTGTGGTTTCGTACACCTTGCGCTGCGTACAGCCGCCCACGTCTTCTTTCTCACCTGACCAGCCAGGATCCCGGCCATACCGCCCAGGGTGCCAGCCAGCAGCTCGGCGATGACCGGATGCATGCCTTGTTTTGTTGCCCTAGACACAACAGCCTGTGCTGTGCAATATATCGTGACCTTTGGCCAAGTGCAAAACGCGGACTCTCCTCTGCCACTTTATCTCGATAAACGTTGCCGGTGTACACTATCCATTT
Organism: Paramacrobiotus metropolitanus; assembly: GCF_019649055.1. Classification (NCBI taxonomy): domain Eukaryota; kingdom Metazoa; phylum Tardigrada; class Eutardigrada; order Parachela; family Macrobiotidae; genus Paramacrobiotus; species Paramacrobiotus metropolitanus. The sequence continues at coordinate 1,162,301 of NW_026570252.1, read as the reverse complement.
CGGGGAAGGAAGACGCATACATAATACAATGTACGTGGTACATCCAACATTTAACCATATAGTTAAATTTCGATTTTAGCTGGAATATTAAGTAATGCCTGAGCATAAGACGTCGGGATGTTTTTATAAGAAGCATTTCAAGACGATCAGGGCGATAATCGTAAAGAAAGGAAGTCATAGGATGCATGACAATAATTGAAGAAACGACAGTAGAAGGCTGGCCGCTTTTTCGTTCCCGTCAACAAGCGCCTGCTTGGTAAGTCATTCTTACGTAACCACTAAGCTTGTACACCGGTTGTTTACAGAAGGAATCACATGCGCTTCCGCTGTAGTATAATCATGTATTCGTGTGTGTACTACAATACTGCACCTGTATTTGCGCGTTGAAGCTGCACCCCTCCATTGGCTGCTTTATCGCCGTCTCCACAGTTTACCATTGTCCGATCACTGCGCTACTTTATGAGTATATTACACGGCGGAGATAAGGAAGCGTAACACCGTATTATTGCCAGCAAAGGTGCAGCTGCGTTTACTGTAATCAAGCACGTTACTAAGATCAAGATGTATTTTCCCGTTGATTCTCATTTATAATTACTGCTCATGACGGCTTTCACAGAACGCTTTCGAAAAGCACGGATGACCTTTCGCTAAATTTGCGCTTTATGCCACTGGGAAGACAGTTGACGTAAGGATCTTGATTTAGTCACTTCGACGTTTCTTAACAACCGATCAACTGCACTATATATTTCAAAAATTCACCATCGCAGTTATTCCAGTTTCATGAAGGTAGTTTCTTTACGGTAATTTTTAAATAATGGTTTAACAATGTCCTCATTTTGTGTTTAACTTTTAAAAAACATGCAAATTACAATCACCGCTCTGATACTCCGTTAAAAGAAAAACTGTGATCGCAGTTCCAGTAACGTGCGTTTTTTAAGCTGGCGCAGACTTTTTAATTACTTTAGATAGATTTTTTTGCTTGAGCATGTGAGATAAGTACTTGTGATTTGCACATTAACGTGTAAACTTAAACGCAAATGAGTACTAAGTAAAACAATTTTTGGAATTTTTGAACCTTCCGGACATGATACATGATGGATTAGTTAAGCAAGGGAAAACTTAATAATTAATTTTTATCATTTGTAAATTCTGCCGAATCACGGTAAATCTTGACGGTATCCAGAAGGTGAGCAATCGGTGTTACGCGGGTCGGTTTGAAATTTAGCTGATTGAAATATAATCGCCTTGTTTATCAGCCTATATCTCCACAGATGCTGCCATTACAACCAGTACCGTCAGTATCTTTATTTGGCTGTTTATTCGTCCAACGGAAATGACTGCCCGCTATTACACTCAGCTGTTCTGTTAACCTGGAGAAAATCGATGCGCTAATGGATCTTTTCCCCAATTGACGTGTTTTCCATAACCACCGCCATCGGCTGTTTAAAGACCGCCGCTGCCACCGGGAAACGCTGTCATTCCGCTGTACGGGAATCGCCTCAGCCACGCCGGTGGTTGGGGTCAGTTGCTGTGTGACCTTTCCGTAGTTTCCCTTCGAACACATCGCGTCAACCTCGGTAAAAGTATTATTTCCGTGACCTTTTCCTATCATCCGCATTATCGTTGAAGCCCTAATGTGTCCTATCGTCATCGCCAGCCACCGCCAGTGGATGACCTTTTCCCAATTATGGCTGCACATCTTGCAAAGGTCATCGTGCCTCGTCCCGATCTCATCCATTTGACATACCGCTTGTTTTTCCTCCATTGCACTACTTTATTATTCTCTTCACTATTCGAAGATACTTCCATAGTGACCTTTAGTACTGGTGACCGTTTGCATACCCTGGTGCTGTAGGATGCGTGGAAGTATTTATTATTCATTTTATCATTGCTATTCAAGCCCCTCTCGCAGATATCCGGCCGCTATAAGCGCAAGGCATTTAAACCGCGCATAATAATGTTGTACCACATCGCACGGTAGTGCAATCATGGCAAATCATACATTACGTGGCCACATAGTGCACGTGTGATCACGTAGTGTAGTGTCATGCCCTGGTGCAATGACTCCGCAACATGTTGGACGCATCAAGAAGCGCATGTGAAGAGGGATTACAAAAATTCCGCCTACAACGGTCTAGAATTTGCGAGACGGACTTTTACTTGTCCTCATCATGTCGCGGCTCATGAGAACAAGCGTGCTTCTGTTAATTGCATAGTCGGGATTTCCTGCATTCCTTCTTTTTCATTTAGCGCCTTTACCGGTTTAGTGTTTTTACGCTTTTGAAACTGCTGATGGAGTATCGTGTATATTTCGTAGGTAGAATAGTTACGAGCCATGTGGTCTAGACGCACACTCAGCACAGGCAATTATCCTTTTGGTATAATCGCGGACATAATTCGCGTAACTTGGTTATGTATACTGTAGACGCTCATAATAAAATGTTGCCCCAAATTGTAAATCCACGCGGCATCACAGTAAACTGAAGTTCATACAACCGTGCAAACATTCAAGCGAAGAAATGACCTTTGTGAACACTGTTTTTATGGCTAATACGCCAGCTATCGATAAATCTGCAGACTCGTGCTATGCTCATAGTCATGGGCCATGGCCAACTGTTCAAACTAAAATTTCTGCGAACTACACAGAATTAAGAAAACCAATCCGAATTACAACCAGGTTCATACTTAACACCAACTTAATATGCCCACGGTCTTTGCTAGTTGGCAATTTTCCGCTCGCATTGCCGTTGGGGTTGGGTGATATCCACCGTGTTGTGATGGCGAGCCACTTTTCTCAACAATCAATCATTTTCGCTCTTTATTTTACAACCAGCTATCTATTCCAGTTTCTGGACGATATAGATTCTTGTACGTAGTCCGCACTTTGCATTTGACGTTGACACAAAAATCTGCCAATTACAGTACGACGATGGATCTCAAATTCGAAGCGAATCCATTTCGATAAAACAACTTCGCCTCGCGCAGTGACTCGTATATTGTACTGGACAGCTCATTGGTTGTCAACGATTTTGCGATTTCGAGTATCAGTAATTTAATCGCGCTTTGTACGTAGCCGTGTTCGTGCTAGCGTGGTATTCTAAATTTCTAAAATCAATTTGGTTGTTTATCAGTCCGTCGGAAACGGCGTACTGCACCTCTCGTATTTCACCGTTCTTCAAAGAAATCGATATCTACCTTGGTGATCGCTAATGGACACGGACCAACCTATCCTCCATTAATATGCAGTTGTTAATTGCGTATGAATATGGGGAAAATCACGCGCTGACTGCGCGGTTTCTCTAATTAATCTGCTTGCCCGTCAACCTCCGGCATCCGCTGCTTGGAAGCTTTCGTTGCCACTGGGAATAGCTTTTACTCCGTTGCGGAAATCGCCCCAGCCACGCAGCCGGACCCCAGGCAAATTGCGTGACCATCCCGTTTCCACCGAACGCCCATCCCTTTCTACTCATCGGTTAGCGCCTTAATTGGTTATTTCGCTGTGTCAGGGTTCCCGCCCTGCCCTTGTATTGTCGTCAGCGTTGTCGCCGTGCTGATTGATATGACTCATCACGTCATCTCCCATCACCGCGTGAAGATGGGCCAATCCTCAAACACAGCGGTCTCTCCTGTATCATCTCATCCCGACTTTAATCTGTTCTCAAACTTTAAATGGGTGCGAAGTCCGGCCTGTTCAAGTGCGAATCTGCAAACTCGGTCAGTCTGTCGACAGGCTCGTAGCTACACTGTCGCTATTGTCCCAGCTGATTCCGCTTCGTGACCTTTGTGCCAACCGTGTTCGCCCGTGCATCTGACGCAACCGCATGTTGCTGGACTTGTGGATGCGTAATTATGTACTTTTCAGATTGTTCACAACATGCTAGTCGATCGATAGTTGTTCTCTGTCTTTAAATTGCTGTTGATAATTTGTTTCTAGTGTTGCTGTGTATACTGCCTCTTAATCTCTTGGTCCCAATGCAACGGTTCGATTGGTGCAGTTTATTGCTTATACGTTTTCACGTTTTTTTGTATGGTTGTGGTAACTTTGAGAAAATAATTTGTAAATTTGTTACGAGCCAAGTAGAAACGCATACACACACTGAACGCAATAATCCAAATTAGAAACGTAGCCATCTTCCGGTAAAACCGGCAAAGTCATGCTACACTCAGGGCAAATGCATTCCGCGAACAGCAGTCACAACATGGCCAACCGATTAGACACCGTTACATCCGCTTCAAGAAGTCAAGCGAGTATTGTATATCTAGGGAAGCGTTTGAGCAACGTTTACGCTGGAGGCCGTATAATTATCGTGTCAGAACAGAGTTCGGTACAAAGTCGAAAAACCTGTATGGTTTAGTATATTGAAGCATTATCTGACAGACGTTCAGCACAGCTGTGTTTACACTTTACACACTGGTGTCGCACACTCGCACCGCCACGTATTTATTTAGAATTTCGTCCCACCGCAATCAACGTTCATTATCCAGTATGTCCGTCACGGAGATCCCCATTATCGACCTGACATCCTACTGGTCGCCGTCTGGCGATGCGGACGGAAATTTGGCTACCACAGTGGTCAACACGCTGCGCCAGCATTCGTGTTTCTTAGCGCTGAACCACGGTGTTCCACAACACAACGTAAACATCTCCTTTAACAACCATTCTGCAGCGACTATAAATAAATTTTATTATGTATACACAGCTGGACGATTTGATGCATCAGTCCCGGGAGTTCTTCGCACTTCCCTTGCCCATCAAGAATCAGTCGGCCCGCGATCCAGGGTTTGCGCCTTGTGCGGGATACGTGGGTACCGGGGTGGAGGCGTACGTACAGAGGCGTTCTCATTGGTCAATTCAATTTTACGCGTAATGCTGCTGTTGGTTTGACGGTGGTTTATCCGGGCACTGTTTTATAGAGAGCCGGACGTCGCTGCACCGGAATTGCGGGAGTGTTTCGATCTGATGCTCAGTTCCCAACCAGTATGTGGAATTATTATTGATTGATTATTGTATGACAACCGGGTCATATTCAGTTTTTTAAATCGGTTCTTTTACGAGTTTTGTGCAAAGCATTGTACAGGAGAGAACTGCGTAACAGCCGTTTCTCATAAGCTGATACAGCACATGTACAGTACTGTGCAGCCGGCTTTACGATGTGTACATATCGCGTACATTAACTAATGTACATATCGTATACATTAACTAATGTATATAATATCGTGTACATTAACTAATGATGAACACGGTTTGCAATTAAGCAAAATTATTTATTTAGCCAGCGGCCGATCCCGTGACCATCCGTCTGCTCGACTGCATGCGCACCGTCAACCAGTCCTTCCACAAACTGACTCTGGCCCTCTTCGACTGCATCAGTCGCGGCTACAACCTCAACGCCACGCAACGCGACGACCTCTTCGCCGCGCACCAGCACATCGGCGACGTCAGCCGCAACAGCACCATGCTGCGCAGCGCCTTCTACCCCGCCATGGCAACCACCCAGCTCACCACCCACACCCGTATATCTCCCGCACACCGACTTTGGGACGATTTCCTTCATTTACCAGGACGACGCCGGCGGTCTGGAAGTGGACCCTAACCGCGGCCGCTTCGTGCCGGTCCACCCGCTCCTGGGGGCGGTCCTGGTGATGGCCGATGATGTGCTGCAGTACTGGACGGCCGGCGAAATTAAAGCGCTGGTATGTGACCATTAAAAATTAATGCCATTAAACAGCTGCTAATAAAAATCTTAGAATTAAAGTGGTTTTGGTAGTTTGCTTTAATGAAGTGTAATTCTGCGCTAGTAACACTGCAGTAACATTTCCTTAAATACTCAGCAAAACAGTCAGAGTGATTAAACTTCTGCGTAACAACATTTCCTACAAGGTTGGTTTAAGACAAAAAGCTGGGTGTCCAGGATCATTAATTTTAACAAAAATACTGTAGGTAAACCAATAAATAATAAAAACCTAATAACCCAAGGGTGCTTCTCCAATTCGAAGCGAATCTAGCTTTGGTACCGTTGCTCAACCGCACGAGGTGGCTGCATGCAGTGGCCACGCCTACAGATACGGTACGCGAAGCCACCTCGCGAGGTGGAGTTGCTGTATCGCAACAAGATTCGCTTCGAATTCGGGACGAGGCCTAAGAATAAAAAAATCGTACTACAGATAGTAGTTCGAAAATACAGTAGGTAAGAAAATTAAAAAAAGTGTTGGATTAGATAAATGCTTTAAGAAATAAAAACTTAATTAATTCAAGTTAAGTAAATAGTTATTGTATTCAGGTGTGCTTATTTTAAGTCGATAAAATTTTTTGGTAATAATAAATTAAGCATGTTGTGACCTTTTTAGAATCATCGCGTGGTACCGCGCCACGACAACTACCACTGGCTGCGCCAGAGCTTGATTTTCTTCGTCGATCCCGACTATGACGCACCGGTGGTGCCCTTTAACCAGCCGGATGCGCCGCCTAAACTGGCGAAGGATTTCGTCTTGCAGCGTTATAAAGCGGCTTTTGACCATTCAGTAAACACATAAATTCCTTTTCTCCATCAATAAGTCCAGTAAATTTTCAATCGGTCATATAGATTTTTTTACAAATATTATGTTTAAATTTTACAATCAGACCTATCTGTATTTACAAAAGAATTTTATCGACCGCAGCGCAGCGAAGGACCTCTAGCTCAACAAAACTAGAAATCTGTCGATCTGTCTGTCAGGTTAATGGGTTACCTGCTACCGAGATGAAACTATTAAACTATGGAAGTGGAAGGTCACTTTTTATTGTATCGTCACTTTCATATTACGTCGTACAAACTACCAAACTACCAAAATCCATAGACAATTGGATTTTGGTAGTTTGTTTGGCTATGAGATTTTAGATATCTTAGCCGGGTCGGGTATCTTATCTTTCATAGTTTTTTCTTAGAATTCCCAGATTTCCAAAGATTATTTTCTTAGGGGTTTTTGGAATCGTCAACACTCTTGGCGACGAAAACAACTCAGCTACACCTCTTACTATTCAATTACTCAGTAACTGCACAAGCTACAGGAAACTCAACAAAAACTATAATTGGCTACAAGAGAAAAACTACAGCTGGCTACAAGAGACCTTTTGAACTACCGGTGGCTACACGAACCAAAGAAGACTACACAAGCGACTTGTTACTTGTTACCGTTATAACCCTAGACCAGATTGGCAGTGTCCGAGAATTCGATCCTGGCTGACGGCCTGCGCTAAGCCGCGCTGACACGTCCGCCTCCGGCGGACGGCCTGCGCTAAGCCGCGCTGACACGTCGCCTCCGGCGGACGGCCTGCGCGCGCTGACACGTCCGCCTCCGGCGGACGGCCTGCGCTAAGCCGCGCTGACACGTCCGCCTCCGGCGGACGGCCTGCGCTAAGCCGCGCTGACACGTCCGCCTCCGGCGGACGGCCTGCGCTAAGCCGCGCTGACACGTCCGCCGGTCGGAACCGCCTCCGTACCGAATAAAAATGGGCGCGTACATGTACACGCACATATCCGTACAACTGCCTAGTGTGTAGTGTACACTGAACGCTTGTATGACGTAGTAACCGGCTATTTTGCACACGTGCCGCATTTTTTGCATTTTGCATGTGGACTTGAACCCCAGACCTCTCGCTAACAATCCACAGCACTAACCACTGCACCACCGAAAAGGGCTCAACCCTTACAAATAATTTTGTCGCTGCAGCTGAATTGTATCGGCACAGCTGGTAGCCACTGCACTACGATGACGGCTCAGCCTTACATTCTGATGAGTGGTTATTATCGGAAGTTCAAGTACCTGTACAGTGACAATAATTGGCAGTAATTACTCTGTCAGATTTTTATTAACCAGTAGTACCTTTTCGGTTACAGTAACCACCTAATTTTTTTGGAAGTGAAATTATAAATTTCATCTTTGAATTCTGCAAATGGACCATAGTAGAAGCATAAACTTAATCATTTCTTATTTTATTACTGTTCAGATTCAAAAATACTGTTTATTATTGAATTTAAAGATACTGTTTAGAATAAATTTTATTATTACTGTATTTATTCCTATCTTATTTTGTTACTGTGTTCAATACATCCGATTTTAGTGCACGACTGCTGTAATAAATATCTGATTTCATTTGTAACAATTATTGAATTTTATAATAATTATTATTCCATAAGTGCTGCATTAAATAAGTACGAGTACGTAATTTTATGGTACAACTAGATGCGTAGCAAACTTATGATTTAACTTTAATTTTCTGTTTATCGATAAAATAAACTGCATAAAAAATAAATAACAACACTTTTGTATTGATTAAATGAACTTGCTGTACTCGTATGAATTGCTGTGTGCTGGCACAGATAAAATGGCTGTATTAAATAATTTTATTGTGCAGTTATTGTCTTAAGAATCCATGCAACGTATTTATTTTCTCTCAACCGACTATGTAAAATTAACGATTTGATAAATCTAATTTTATTCCACAAGTGCTGCATTAAATATGTATTTTTTTAGTACATTTATTTTATCAGCAGGCATTATGATATTATTTAATTGTCTATTTATCGATAAAATAAACTGGCACGACAAAATACAGCAGACCCAAGCAATGGTATCACTGGCATGGAGAAACATAAAACACGCAGCATCCACTGGACCGATCGGAATGGAAGTGCAGGGTGCGGTGCAAAGAAAGCAAAAAACAACATGTATTTGGTGCGCGGTTGAACTAGATTAGGAACGAGCGAATTTTCGCGGTCAGGTCAAGCGTTATTTCCGCACCAACGGCGCCGCATCATCCTCCGTCTCCGGCTCGGCATCCTCGTCGGCGTCGTCCGCCACCGGAGGGCGGTTATCTTCCGCCACATCCACCTGGACATTAATTATTTTCCGCAATTAAATTTCAATTTTAAATTAATTATTGATTTTATTCTTATTAAAATTTTTAATGAATATGATTTTGTATAAAAAACCAATATAATGATTATTAATGATTAAGTTTCTATTTATTTTTAATAATTATCCCGTTTATCCGATTTTTGACGGGTATATTTTGGATAAGAAAATCAACAGAATAATTCTCGATTAATTTTTATATATTTTTTATTAATAAGGCGGCTTTTGATGAATTTATTTGGACAGAAAATGAGAATAATAATTATCGAATAATTCTCATTTAATTTTGTATTTATTGTGCAATTATTATCCGAGTGCTGATGAATTTATTTTGAATAAAAAATCAAAATAATAATTCTCGATTGATTTTGTATTCGTTTTTGAATTTTCTATCAGCTTCTGATGAATTTTAAATTTTGGTACAGAATCAAACATAATAACCATCGATTACGTTTATGTTTATTTTTTATTAATTATCCGATTTTTGAGGGGTATATATGAACTAAGAAAATCAAAACAATATTCTCCATTAATTTTCTATTTATCTTTTACTAATGATCCGATTTCTGATGAGCAGATGCAGATATAAAAAATTAAAAAAATCTAGATTAATTTTGTAGTAACTATCCGATTTCTGATGAATTATTCTGAGTGAAAATATAAAAAAATTCCAGATCCTAACCTGGACATCCTCCGCCTTCACCGCATCCCCCACCTTCTCCGCCTCTTTTTGGCCGCCTCCTCCTGGCGGTTGCGCTCCTCCTCCTCCAGCCGTCGGCGCTCCATAACCACAAACTGCTCGGCCAGTTCCTTGCACTCTTTGCGATGCAGCGGCCAGTGCAGCTTCTGGCATTCCTCGTTGCAGTACGCCACCATGTGGCAGCCGCTGCACTTCTTGTGCGCCTCGTTGTCGTTGCAGGTCTCGCAGGGCGGGCCGTCGCGGCCGGCCATGTGCTGGCCGTTGATGCTCTGCTCCAGGATAGATAAACTGCCGCCGGCCCCGCCCAGATTGGCCTTGGCGATGGCGTGCACCATGGTGGTGTGCAGGGGGGTCTGGTAGAACGGGAAACTGCGGATGGACTCGCGGAGGAATTTCTCCATGTATTCGGGGAAGCCGACCGCGTCCCGGCCTCGCACGAACCTAATTTCAAAAATATTTTAAATTTATTTTGATTTTTTTTAAAATTCTATTTCAATCCTTTAAATTTCTTAAATTATTAACACTAACTAATTTATTTAATTTTTTCAGTTTTTTTTGGAAATTTTATCATCACCATTTTATTAATTTAATTTTACTAATTTTCACTCATTTCTCTGTGTACTCCGGGAAGCCGGCCGCGTCCCGGCCCCGCACGAACCTAATTTAACCGACATTTATGCAATTTATTTAAAGTTTTGTAATTTAATTTCAATTTTCCAGAAATTGTTATTAAATTATTTCACAGTTTTTATCGGCTCTTTATTAATTTTGGCTTTGCCCTTCATGCAACTATTTTTACAAAAAAATTTTAAATTTATTCTGATTCTCCACAATTTAACTTCAATTTCTCCATTTTTCAACTGTTTTACAAATTAGTATTCAATTATTTTACGTTAATTTTGTCAGTTCTTAAATCATTTTAGCTTTGCGTGCCACGCAACCAATTTTACCTACATTTTTAAACTGCTATTAATTTTTTACAATTTAACTTTAATTTTCCACACTTTTCAAAATTATTTTTTAATTGTTTTACGTTATTTTATCACGTCTTTAATTATTTTGGCGCTGCCCTCGCACGAACCTAATTTTAGCGACATTCTTAAATTTATTCTCATTTTTTAAAATTTAAATTCAATTTTCCGAATTTATTATTTAGTTATTTCGCATTTGAGTTCGATTTCAATTTTTTCGTATTTATTACATACGAGTAATTAAGTATTTCGCTGTTTATTTATTGAAAAGACGCAGAAAGGGTACATACAGTTTCACCATGTCTTCGATGGATTTTCCGTCGGCCGACATCTTCTTAACATGCCGCAGAATGCAGGATAAATAGTGGATTTTCATGGCCATGATTTCGTTCATCTCGCGCGATTTCATCTCCTTATCGATGATGGTGTCGAAGGTGCGCAGAATCTTGCCCGATTCCTCCTCCAGCACCGGGTTGCCGCGGATAAAGAACAAAATCTACCAAAATAACCAATACAAATCAGCGGAAACGTTGAAAAGTTCGTGCAACACCGAAAGAAAAATTTAAATAAATTCAGCAAACTAAAAAAATCTAATTAAAATAAATTCCCACAACTGGAGATTCGGTATTATTTATAACAGCAAAATTAAAAATCCTCAACGAGGAATCCGTGGGAAATGCACAAGAATGCTGACCTTAACGGGATGGAGATTATTCTGCATAATGAAACGGTGCACCAGGGGCGCAATGGCTGGCGGCAGTTTCGGCTCCTTTTCCAGGCCTGCAAATTTTTATTTATTTTAACTCACCATTAAAAAATATTTATTTAAAAAATGTACATTAAAAACAAGCTAAAATTAATTATTCAGTGATAAATTAACAAAGCGTTCATCAAAAGCAGAGAAAAATTTATTAATATGACAAACTATTCCCTACAAGATCTGCATTCAGTGTTAAGATAGCGTAGTACAGTGGCAGAGTACAACTACTGTAGAAAATCGCTGCAGCTGCAAATAATCCAAAATCCGTATTAAACCATAACAAATTTTAATTTACATTTTTTAGTAAGTCTAGATACAGAAAGTAATTTCCAATAATATTGTTTACATTTTTAATATGCATTTATTCTTGTATTATTAGTACAAGCAAATTTAAAAACCTCATTAAAAATCATTTCTTAAAAACAAATTAAAAAAATTGCAAACTAAAAACACGGTACCTATTAGTACATATTAATTATCAGAAAATGACTTGATAAATGTACATAAAAACAGAATAAAATTATTTATTCAAAACAAATTTTAAAAAATTCCACACCAAAAATACACTACATATTAATTATCAGAAAATAAATTTTACAAAATCTGCAATAAAAAAAAGATTAAAACTAACTTGGACAAAACAATTTAAAAACATCTGTCCAGTAAAAACACAACAAAATAAATGCTATTTAACGCTTAAGGCGTTAAATACCGTTAACGCCGGGCGAGTTTGTTTGTCCCTGGCAACATAGTCACGTCATCCAGTAATGACGTGAACAAATTATTAGAAGGAACTCAGTTGTGTTCGATCCAGTTTTAACTATTAGTTTCCCAATTTTCGCTAAAAAATGGCTCCGAAACCTCGGTCGGACGCGCCCGTTGCACACAGAAAACGCAGACGGGGGATTGCTAAGAAGTCAGAGCAACAATCAACAGATTCCATCGATTTAGTTGCCCTTCAGCATACAGTTTCTCAACTGCAAACGCAACTGGCTGCTTTAGCAGTCCAGCAACCCCAACCGCCCGCCCCCACTGGTTCTCCACCTTCACTTACCACTCCACCGCTGATTGACCTTTCCGTTTCGGAGCCTAGTATGTCACTTAAACCACCGTCTAACTTGTGTTTACCCACACTTGATAATCCTACATTAAAGTTACTGTCCGATCGGCATGGCTTCGTCAATTTGCATAAACTTCTACCGATTAACAGAGGAGTCGAATCAGTTTCCGATCAGCCCTCGTATGTGCCTGATAACGACGGCAAATTAATTCCCACTGCTGCTGTGTCTAACCGCCGGAAGATCGACTCCTTTAACTCATGGCTGGATGCCTTTTTACTTTTTGCTCGTTACCGCGTTTATTTTCATCCCGGTCTGGCTCTGGCGCTGTTTGCATACATCGACATTATCCGTGGTTTATCACTATCTCGTCCTCTGTTAATCTGGCTGGAATATGATCGAAGGTTTCGTGATAAGATGAGTAACCGTGACATTTCTGACAACGCGTGGTTCATCGAAGATTCTTCTGTTATTGCCGAGGTCATGCGCACTATCCCATTGAACTCCACGGGTCCTCCTTTACAAAAAGATATCCGATCGCCACCGCCGTCGGTTTCAGCGAAGCCACCATATGGCTGCTATCTGTGCCGTAGCCCTGATCACTACGCGAACTGGTGCCCCCAGCGTCGTAACCCGTCTGAAGCATCTACTTCCGCTCAGCGTCCCGCTCCCGTTCCCATCACCCAGCCACGTGACCAGAGCGCTACACAACGTGTGAATCAGCCCTTTCGTCCACCCCGCGTTGCAGTCTGCCGGGACTACAACGCGGGACGATGCTCCAACCCGTGCCCCGGTCGTCGTCTGCACATCTGCGACGAATGCTTCGACGCTTCCCATACCCGACCTTTCCACTCATCTTCAACCTCGTCTACCAACTAATCCGTTCACTCCTCTTCGGCCCTACAAATTTCTTCGTTACCTACGTGAGTACCCGAATCGTGGCGCTGTGTATCACTTTATTGCAGGTTTGCTGAATGGGTTTTCTATTGGCTACACCGGTCCAAGTTTAGTTCGGTCTACTGCCAATGCGCTCACTGCTCGACAGTATCCAGATATAGTGCGTCGTTACATTGCCAAAGAGATTGAACTGAAGCACACGTTGGGGCCGTTCGCATCCCCGCCTTTTAAATTCTTCGTCAGTTCGTCTCTAGGAGTCAGACCGAAGAAAACTGGAGGAGCACGCTTGATTATGGACCTCTCCCGGCCTTTCGGTAGCTCCGTAAATGACTATATTTGCAAGAAAACGTACACCATGCGATTCTGTTCTGTCGATGACGCAATCCGTATTATTATCAAGCTAGGTGCCGGCGCCATTATGGCCAAAATGGACTTGAAGCACGCCTTCCGCCTCATACCTGTCAGGCCGGAAGATTGGCACCTTCTCGGGTATTGTTTCGATGACCGTTTTTATTTTGATGTGGTATTACCTTTTGGTTGCCGCTCTTCGCCCGCCATTTTCGATAGAATGGCATGTTTTTTGGAATGGATAATTCGAAACGTGTGTCATTTTCGGGATGTTCTGCACTATATGGATGATTTCTTCTTCGCCGGTCCATTCGGTTCTATTCTTTGCCAGTTAGCTATTGAGCTTATGACGCTGCTGTGTTTAGATCTAGGAATTCCGTTAGCGCCTGATAAGACGGAAGGACCCTCAACAAAATTGACCTTTCTCGGTGTCGTCCTGGACTCCGTTGATCAAACCATCTCGCTCCCACCCGGAAAACTTCAAGATTTAATCGATGAGTTCACGGTGTTCTCCACCAGACAGTCAGCTTCTAAGCGTGACCTTCTCAGTCTAATCGGCAAGCTCAGTTTTGCTACGAAATGCATTCCAGCCGGTCGGATTTTCTTACGACGGATGATCGATTGTGCCAATTCAGTCCGCCTCTTACATCAGTCGGTTCATTTAAATTCTGAATTTCGAGCTGATTTGGAGTGGTGGATTAAATTTTTGCCACTGTGGAACGGTACTGCTTCTTTTATCGAGCCAGACTGGACAAACGCAGACAATTTTAGCTTGTATACGGATGCGTCTCACACTGGGTGCGGCGGATGTTTCGGTAACAGATGGTTCCAGTTAACTTGGCCTCCTGACCTTATGATTCTGCATCCGCATATCACCTGGTTGGAGATGCTGCCAATTCTTTATGCGTGTAGATTATGGGGCACACACTGGCACAGCAAGCGGTTGACGTTCTTCTGTGACAACCAAGCTGTAGCGGCAGTTTGGAGCAAGTTCTCTTCCAAGCATCCCGGGGTCATGGCATTAATTAGAGCATTACATTTTGAGGCAGCGCGATATAATTTTCATCTACGTATTGTCTATTTACCGGGGAAGAGCAATGCTACAGCAGATGCGTTGTCCCGTGGCAATATCGAGCGGTTTTTCGAACTTCTACCGTCTGCAAATCGGCTTCGAGAGGAATTTCCGTTCAATATGGTTGAATTCTTTGACGTTCTTGCCGCTCCTCGCAAGTGCCGTAATCGCCGGATAAAGTATCGTTTTCATTCTTATGTTATCTAGTTGTTCACTGTTATTAACGATGTGCTTTATTGCAGAAAACGCTCGTGTACTTAATGCTCACAATACGCCATTTCGTCCAGTTATCCAAACTTTGTTGCAAGCGCATCTATCATCCGCCAGTCAGAAAGTGTATCGGGTTGCACTGCGCACATTTAATTCTTTTTGTAACCGTAATGGTTTTCCTTTTGTGCCCACGGATTCTGCAACCATCTTTAATTTTGTTGCCCAGCTCTTTTTGGATAAACTAACCGTAGCCACTGCGCGAGTATATGTTTCGGCCATTATAACCTATAGCACTTTAAGCGGCTATCCGGACCCTGTTCCGGATAAACGCCGCCTGGCGCTACTTTTTTCTGGATGGTCCAGAATCCGTGGGTCACCTCGCGTTAAGCGTGCTGGACTGACAGTGACAAATCTGCGTTATTTGTTTCGCTATATACAGTCACTTCCGTATTGCATGTTCGATCGCATCATGTTGCAAGCTGCCACGATGATGGCGTTTTATGGATTTATGCGTGTATCTGAATATTGTGCTACTACTCAATCCCGTTCAGCTCCCCACTGTCTTCGTGGTTCTGATATTTTCTGTGATTCTTATTGTCTCCAAATCACTTTGCGAAGAAGCAAAACATCTCAGCATGCACCTGTTGTGATATCAATTCCTTCCCTGACTGACATCACTTGCCCTGTTACTGCTGTGTCTCGTTATCGAGCGCTTCGGGATTCCTGTTTTGATTCTTCATCTCCATTCTTTTGTTTTTCAGACGGGAAATATCTAACTCGTCAACGTGTATCCATTCTGCTTCAAAGTTGCTTCGGTCACACAATGTCAACCCATTCGTTTCGCATTGGTGCAGCTTCAACTGCTGCTAACGCCGGCATCACATTAACGGATGTTCAAAAGATGGGGCGTTGGACTAGTGATGTGGTTAATAGATACATTCAGCAGTCTTCTGTATCAAATTCTCATCTGTATACTCGTTTATTATCATGAAATCTTATTACAGCTCTCCCGTGTTCGGTTGTGTTTTGTCGTTTCCGGTTGGGCCGCGGCTTCGCTTTGGGGGTGTTCGGCGCGGCTTGTCTCAACGGAAGTCGGCGACCAGCGGCGCCGTTCAGTTGCGACCGTTCGGACATCGTCGGCTTTCGAGCACTTGCCCCGACATCCTCAAAGCGGCAACTGATTGAACGAGCCCGAAAGCGTTAATGCTATTTAACGCTTAAGGCGTTAAATACCGTTAACGCCGGGCGAGTTTGTTTGTCCCTGGCAACATAGTCACGTCATCCAGTAATGACGTGAACAAATTATTAGAAGGAACTCAGTTGTGTTCGATCCAGTTTTAACTATTAGTTTCCCAATTTTCGCTAAAAAACCGCCCGCCCACCCGGAAATATACTATGTCATCACTTGTCCTGTTGTTGATTCTTCGATCTTCTCCGATCTGCTGTTTATTACCACCAGCGTTGCTCTGTTGTGTTCAAAGATTCAATAAAGGGGTGTTCGGCGCGGCTTGTCTCAACGGAAGTCGGCGACCAGCGGCGCCGTTCAGTTGCGACCGTTCGGACATCGTCGGCTTTCGAGCACTTGCCCCGACATCCTCAAAGCGGCAACTGATTGAACGAGCCCGAAAGCGTTAATGCTATTTAACGCTTAAGGCGTTAAATACCGTTAACGCCGGGCGAGTTTGTTTGTCCCTGGCAACATAGTCACGTCATCCAGTAATGACGTGAACAAATTATTAGAAGGAACTCAGTTGTGTTCGATCCAGTTTTTAACTATTCGGAAACTATTAGTTCCCCAATTTTCGCTAAAAAACCGTCCCGCCCAACCGGAAATATACTGTGTCATCACTTGTCCTGTTGTTGATTCTCTGATCTTCTGTTTATTACCCCCAGCGTTGCTCTGTTGTGTTCAAAGATTCAATAAAGGGGTGTTCGGCGCGGCTTGTCTCAACGGAAGTCGGCGACCAGCGGCGCCGTTCAGTTGCGACCGTTCGGACATCGTCGGCTTTCGAGCACTTGCCCCGACATCCTCAAAGCGGCAACTGATTGAACGAGCCCGAAAGCGTTAAACACAAATTTAAATTGCGTTTAAATAGAGAATTATCGTCGATTTACCATTAGGAACGGTATAGTAGGTGAGATCCTCGACGGTGAAGAAGTTGCTGATGGTGACGGCGACGGCGTGATGGCCGACGAAGCCGGCCAGCTGCGAGGCGGTGCGGCCGATGTTGTTGGTGGCGCTGGTGCGGGCGCCGTGGCGCAGCAGGATGCGCACCACGTCCTGCTTGCCGGCCAGCGCGGCGAACATGAGCGGCGTGTAGCCCTGCGTCTGCATGTTGTTGTTCACGTCCGCCCCGGCCCCCAACAGCAGCTCCACCAGCTCCTTGTGGCCTTTGTAGCACGCGTGCTCCAGCGGCGTCGTGCCCGACTACTCAATGCCAAAACAATTTAGAAAACAATCGTCAAAATATTTTATTAATTTCCACACAGATTCAGACATTTTCTTAGCTACAGAGTATCTGCAATTTTTATTAAATATTTCCGCTGCTTCCAAATAATATTTTCAAATATTATACATGTAATAAAATTCCAAATAACAATAATAACAATTTAATTTAGAAAACCCACTGTGAATTTTCCTAAAAATCAAGGAAATTATTCGGCTTCTTCCAGAATTTTGCCCGAATAATTTCAGTTATTTTTTCTTAGCACGGGAACAATTTTATTACTAGTACTTTTATTGTCGAAATTACTCGTACTTTATATTTAATTGTAGCTGTGGATTTCTGGAATAATTTTTAAACAGCTCGGTAACGCCATTTTATGACTATATATTCTTAATTAGTTATTTCTGTTACTGCAAAAATTTGCAAACAAATAGAAGAATTATTCCGCCGGTTGCCACAATTACCAACAAAACTGAACTAGAAAACCTGTAAGAATTTTTGCCAGTAATTTCGATATTTCGAAAACGTCAGTCTTTCTAGGTTCTTGAATTTTATAACCAATATGTTATTTATTTTTAACTTTAGTTAATTTATTAACTAATTTCTAGTCGTATTTTGAGCGACAAATGAATAATTAATGCTTTTATGCACCGTTACAGTACAGTATATTTACTTTATTTAATCACAGTAAGTATTCTTCTTAATTTCTTTAATCCTCGATGAGTAGCCTGGTTTCGAAGTATCTATAATTTAATTTAATTTATTCTCTCTTATTTTTAACTGATTTTTCAGTTAATTTTGGTGCCGCCACTTACATCATCGAGGCAGTCGATCTTGATTTTCTTCTTCTTCTCACTGAGCAGCCGGCGCACCTCCTCCAGCTGTCCCTCCTGGCTCAGTTTCAGCAGCGTCTCCTCCTCCGGCTTCAGCACCCCGAAGCTCTTGGGCCGCGGCGCCTTGACCTCCGGGGCGGACGGCTGTTTCGCCGGCGTTTTGGCGGGGGTGCCGGGCGTGGGGGGAATGTTCTCCGTCAGACCGGGCATGTTCTCCTTGTCCAGGGTGTCGCGGCGACTGCCAGCCGTCCTGTCGCCATCGCCACCCGCCCGCGGATCCGCTGCGGCAGCCGCCAGTTTTTCTTCCGTATCCATCGTCATTTTTCACGCTTCGCTGCGGACAAAAAAGCACTCGTAAACTTTGCAAAAAAATAACAAGTCATAAAAAAATTTAATATTTATAAAAAAATTCTATAGGAGAAAAGGACGTAAACAAGAGGGAAAGGGAATGTCAGTGGAAAATCGCTGAAAAAAGCAAGCACTGCTCACTTGACTTTGAAGACCAATTGATTCAAATCCGATCAAAGAATTCTAATTCTTTCCAGTTATAAAAAAATCTCTGCTTAAAAATCTGCAAAATAATCCGGAAAAAATGTTGATATCAATCATCAGAATTAGTCAGAAGAGGAGCAACGAAACGTCGGGAAATTAGCAAGCACTGCGTGTTTCGTGATCACGACACGTTCCAACACGCTTCACATCTTGGCAACAGCGAGCGCGTTCGATGACGGTCGGCTGTCACATAACACCTGAATGATCCACACACCTTTTTCTAGAACAGTCAACCACCCGCAACACAATCGATCAGTCCAATCTGCAGCCAGACACGGCAATCCCAGTATCCCGAGGATCAGTCGTCCATCATCATCACATTAGCTGATTAACCACAACAAAACGAACGCACTGTGATGATTACTATAAATCTTCAAAAAAGGCTTGTGTTTTCAGAATTCTCTGCTTATAGTTATGCGTTCCAGCTATGCGTCGATCAATAGCGGAGGCATTTCTCGTCAACAACGCTGCAGAAGCAGAAGGAATGCCAGGCGGATATCCGGTGTGTGCTCCTGTGCTTGCAAGCCCGCCCCCGATGAGCCAGAGCAGCCAATGGCCGTTTGCCGCTGTGCCGAGCTGAAGCAATGATAGTCCCATGCAGCCACACTTTCGCCCCGCTAAATTTGCTGCTCGGCACAGCACGCCATATGCAGCTGTAAGCACCGCCCCGATCAGGCAGATAGTCGTTCGGTGCTGTGTCGAGCTGAAGACTGCTGAGAATCGTTTACGCCCCATGTAAGAAGCTCGGCGCGCCGCGCCACCGAACGTTGCCGTCACGCAGCATTTTTCGCACTGCCATTTTCTGAATTTCCCGCGGTGAATTTTAATTCCTTTTTCCGATGATCGTTTTAGTTTCTCTCCGACAATTTTTTGAACCTCGTATTTGTCGTCTAAAAACAGTTATCTGCGTGTATTTTTGAATCGATTACGCGTGCCTGTTGGGAATCTTGATTGATCGGAAAAAAGTAACGAAAACCAGCGAACTTTAATCAGCAGTTTCTCGCTGATTTGATTATTTCCTTGCCTTCGAGGAAAATCTGTCGTCTTCCTGATTTTATCTGTGCCTGGATGACTCCTAAATAATAACAGCATTCTTTATAAATTTATTAAGGGTTGAGGATGGAGAAGATGGACGTGGACGGGGAGGAGCGGCGCAAGGAGAAGAAAAAGCACAAAAAGAGCAAAAAATCCTCGCGCACCGCGCCCGAGGCGGACGCCGCGCACGACTCCGGCGACGAGGCAGCGCGGCGCGAGCGCAAGAAGGAACGGAAGCGCAGTAAGCGGCGCCAGCGGGACTCCGGGGAGCAGGGGGCGGAGGAGGGGGAAGTGCGGCACTCGCCGTCGTGGACCGCCACCGGGGCGACGCTGCCTTCGCCCGCGGAGGAACTCACCTCCGTCGCCGCGCTCATCAACAGCCAGCCCTCGCCCAGGAAGCCCAACGAGCAGCCTGGTAAGCCGTCACCGCTGAAATGTTTTTTCTAGAAATTTAAATTTTTTTTCTATTTATTTTCCTGTTTATTATTAATTTTGTGTAATTGTTTTTGGTTTTTTTAAAATTTTAAATTTATTTTTAATGGTATTTTTACCTTTCTTGACTTGGTACTCGAGATTTATTTATTTTTTATTTAACAGACTGTGTAGTCGGTTTCTAACGTACACCAGTACCTTGTACTAAATGTATTTCCCGTTTTTATAATATTGTAGAGTAGGTTGATTTGTCTTTATTTTGGAGTTGTTATATTTTTTATTTCGTTTTTTTTTTGCTGTGATGTCTGTACAAATTTCTCTGCTTGTTAATTTAGATATTAGTATGATTATTAACTGTAATAAATAAAAACTGTCTGGTATGTCGCGTATGCGTTGCTGTGGATTTATTTCTGTTTTCTTCTGTTAGCGTAGGTTTTCAAATGTTGATTGAGAATTTATTGGCGTATTTTGTCGCTGTTTTTTTCATTTCTACTGTTGTTATTTTTCAAAGATCTTTATTTGTCTTTAGCGTTTTTTTTATAGATTATTTTGTTTTATTTTTACTTTATTTCTTAGAAGTGGAAAAGGAGCCCGGGGAAGTGGAGAGTTCCGGCGGGGGCGGCGCGGCGGAAGAGCTGTCCATCGAAGAGACCAAGTAAGATCATCCCGTAATCACGCCAATAAATTCGCCGATTTTTATGGATAATAAAATTATGCCAAATTAATTTACTAAGTAAATATTTGGTTTATTTGATTTATTTATTATTAGCAAACTGCGCGCGGCACTGGGCTTGAAGCCGCTGCAGGTGTCCGGGAGTAAACCGGCGGAAACGGCCACCAAAAAAGAAGACGTCCACGCTCCGGCCGGCAATATCGCCCACGACCGCCAGGCGCAGAAAATCAAGGAACGCCTGGAGACGGTCAAGAATAAACATGCCGTGGAGAAAAAACTACGGTACGCATGGGTAGAAATACGTGTGACACCTCAGCAGGGCTCACATTTAGGTAGGATTTTAATATTTGTTTTTATGAATTTTTTCTACTTATTTTTTGGTTTATTTATTCATATATTTGGTGGAATTTTAGTTATTTTTAATTTTGTTTTACTTCTGTATTTTATTTACCAAGTTTGCCATTTCTGTTTTATATTTTGCGGGTTTATTTTACATTTATTTTGTGGGCAATTTTCTCTTGTTTTAGAAGAGGTTTTAAAAAAAAAACAGTTTCTGATGTTTGTCGTTTTTTAGCTGGTGTTTTGGCTATGTTTGCATAGTCGTTGTGGAAATGTTGCTAAATAATTGAGTGAACTTTGTAGTGTAGTGGCGATGTGTGCAAGACGACATCTTATCACATCTATCGCGAACGGCCTGCTGAGAAATAATTAATCAGTAACTCAGTAAATAATTATTCATAAAAAAAAAGGAAACAAACAGGTAGTTCGTTTCCCTGTCTTTTTTTTTAATTGGCGGTGATAAGTTGTAAAGACCGGTGATATTTATTTTCTGTCGATTAGATACTGAATCAGTTAATCAGTCAAATATTTTCGATTGAATAATTAACCACTGGATACTTTTAAAAAAATTGTAAATGAATAAACTAGGAAAGCGCACCGCTGTTGGCTTGCACTAAACGACCGAAGCGAAGCAGTTTAATAAACTGTCTTAAAAGTGTAATAAACTGTTGTGAAAATACGTTTACTATTAAAAAAAACTGATAAACCAAAATATTTTTATATTAAAAAAATAGTTTTTCTATTTTATTTATTATTTTTTGGTGTTCTTCCTTATTTTATTTGAAATTGTGAATGCGTGACCGACAAAATGCCTGTTTGCCTGAACATAGAGGACCTGCGCTTCGGTCGAGTAAATTGGTAAATCAGTGGAAAATAAATCGGTGAAATTTCTGGCAGACATGTCAAAGGCCTGGGCGAAGCCAGCGACGACGAGGAGACCGCGGAATCCTGGGTGGAGCGGAATCGGCGCAT
The DNA here is from genome assembly GCF_019649055.1 of Paramacrobiotus metropolitanus. Lineage (NCBI taxonomy): Eukaryota > Metazoa > Tardigrada > Eutardigrada > Parachela > Macrobiotidae > Paramacrobiotus > Paramacrobiotus metropolitanus. The sequence continues at coordinate 1,140,107 of NW_026570252.1, read as the reverse complement.
TGTGGAGGCCCGACGACAGGCGGAACTGCAGGTGAAACCTGGTTCACGCCACGCGTCAGTGTGGCGGATAATTCTGAAAAGATTGATTATTCCAGGCGGAAATGCAGCGTCGCGCCGATGCCGAACAGCAGGAGGAGGACGAGGAGCCGACGAATAATCTTCCCTATTATTCTGCCCGGGAGCTGAAGGGTCTGAAGGTGGAGCACGATCTGGACCGGTTCCAGGAAGGCAGCGATATCGTCCTCACGCTCAAGGATGCCGGTACAAAAATTCGTTTGAATTTTATTTGTTTTTTTATTTATTCGAAATTTATTCGAAATTTATTTGAAATTTATTTGGAATTTATTTGAAATTTATTTGAAATTTATTTGGAATTTATTTGGAATTTATTTGAAATTTATTTGAAATTTATTTGAAATTTATTTGAATTTGTATATAATTCAGCCATTAATTCCCGATTTTCGCCGACATCAATACTATTTATAAAAATAATAATTCAGAATTTAATTTATAATGGACTTATTCATAACGTAATTTGTCTTAATTATAAATTCCATCATGTAATGTAATTGACTAATAACGAGTGTTTTCGAAATTGTGAGATTTATGGAAATAATTTGTTTCGTTAAATTTTCGATGTATTGAAATTTATTCCATTGTTCGATTGTACAGAGTAGTATTTTGTAAATTGTAATATTGTGCATTTTGTATTTAATTTCTGTTTACTAATTTAGAGTTAAATTTCCTAACATTATGCTGGTATTTCACAGTAAATAAAACACAGTTTTACAAATTATTGCGATTTATTAAGAGTGTTTCAACGATTATAATCCTCAGTTTTTGTAAAAAAAAATGTACTTTAAGTTGAATTTTCCAAATGACAATTATTAGTAAACTAATATTTATCGTCCCAAAAGTTTATGTAAATTTTACTTGAATGTTCGTTGATTTTCTGTTTTGAAAGATGCCAAAACGTAAACACTGCAAGCTAAAATACCCCTGTTTTATGCCACTGTACTACGGAATTTTTATTACACACTGGCCGTATAATAAGAGAACTAAAATACAAAGGTATTATTATTTCCAAAAATGCGAATTTATTATGGAGTTCAATAAATTATTTCCCATAATTTTCTAAATTTTAATTATAGTGTTCCAGCATTTGTACAGAACAGAATATTTGCAGAACACTGGGTTTATTCCGCGATGTTTATTTGAATCCCTGATTAAATTCCTAATAATTATTGTAATTATTTTATTATGAAATAAACGGCTGTGTTGTGTTCGTATAGGTGTGCTGGAGGACGGGAGTGATGTGCTGGTGAGCACGGCGCTGACGGAGCAGGAGAAGCTGGAGCGCAATCTGGAGAACAAGAAGAAGAAGGCCGCCTACAATCCCTACGAGGACGCCGACGCGCTGCAGCGACCGGGATTATTAAAGAAGTACGACGAGGTCATCGACGGCGACCGCAAGGGCCAGTTCACCCTGGAGACCGGCGGGACGGCCCCCGGGGCGGTGGACGCGGCGCGGAGGGATCTGGCGGTCGGGACGCCCTTCCGACCGGAAATGGTACGTCCGGAATTAATTATCCAATTTTTCCTTATTTATTCTGTTTTTTGTCGATTTATTTACCGTATTTAAAAGTAATTCGTGTTTTTACTTATTTATTTATCACATCTGTTTCTGGTTGTCTTACCTTTTTAATCTAGCTAATTATAATTTTCTTATCCATATTTTTGCCAATTAGTTCTGATTTTTGGGATAATTTACTGATAATCCATTTAATTCCATTTTAATTACGTACGTGGCGATCTTTGAATTTTTTTCTCGTTTTTTTTTCTTTATTAATTTTGCTTCTTTCTTATTTTTTGCGCCTATTTTCTGAACCTTACTGATTCTTATTGAATTTATTTCCTTTTTTGAAAACTGCAAAATCACGCATCGGAATATTTTCTTCATGGTCAGTTTATTTTTTTACATACTGTTTTTGTTATTTTTTACCCGTTTAAAAATGCGTCTGATATTTTTATATTTCTTTACACATAAATTTTAAAAGATTATTTATTTTCAAAAATATGTGCGATATTTAATTTTACAGCTGATTGCCTCATATTTTTGTATTTATTTATTCAAAAATTTAATAAGCCTATTTATTTTTGAGAAAATTTTCGAAAAATATGGGATATTTATTTTCATAGCTACAAACGCTGCTAACCAACGAGCGGACCCTCGCCCGCGACTTCTTCAACGAACAAGAAATGGCGGGGAAATTCAAAAAAGTCAAAAAATCCTCGAAAAATCGCCGCCAACAATCCGTCAAAGACGAGCCCCTCCCCGTGATGAAACCCGACCCGGGGACGGTCCCCGACGAAGAGGACGACGTGGAGCTGCAGCTGGCCCTCAGCCGCGCCCGCCGCCTGCGCCAGCAGCAGCAATCCACCTCCGGCGAGGACCTCCTGGAGGCCCACCTGGCCGCCGCGAAGGAGACCGCCGCCCGCCCCCCGGAGGGGTGGTACGGCGGGGCGCAGCGGGTGTTCCTGGACGAGACCAGTGAGTTCTGTCGGCGGGTGGGCACGGAGTTGTCGGCGGTGCGCGCCGGGAAGGAGGAGCCCGGGGAGGGACCTCCGGAGTATGGCGGAGGGTTTGCGGGGTTCGGGGAGGCCGGGGAGGAGGAGATGGAGGTGGAGGAGGACGAGGGGGAGCGAGGTGAGGGAGAAAGCTTAATTTCCAACGTTTTGCCTTTCCAAAAAAGTGAATGAAATGAAAATAATAGAATAAAATCAGAAGGCTAAAAGAAATCAAAATTAATTACAAGTAAAAAAAGGAAAAATCTTTTTTTTTAAATATTTATAAATCATATGTATTGTTTTTAATGATTTATTTCTTAAATTGTTTATTAAATTCAAACAGTTTAAAAAGAATAAAACTTGGAGAAACAGCAGCCAAAAGGAAACCTATTTTTTGAATAATTTTTTTCACTTTTTATAATGACGATTTTAGTCGATCGCATTTAATTTTTATCAGAAAAAGAACTCAAGAAAATAAAAGGTAACTTGTAGAATGTATAGGATTAGTTTAGGCTGACAGGATTATTTTCTGGATGTTATAAAATTATGGAATACCATTACTTTTACTTCGCTGTTGAAATTGTAGCCGAATGTTTCGAAGAATACTGTAGAGTAGTGGCAGAATGCAGCTGGTGCGGCCTTCTTCGTTGGATCATGAAGCAAGCGATTGATAATATTTTCTGAATTTTACAGTTCGTTTTCCCTCGATTTTTTACCGTTTTGAAATTGGCCGCCATTTTGCTGTATTGTCGAATCAAAAAAAATAATAAATCAAATAAAAAATGAATAAAATAAATCTGACCGGTAAATATTCAAGCGTAAAATGTCCAAAGGATCCACCACACCATAAGCGGCTGAAATATTTCTTCGTTTCTACAGTAAAAAATAACAGCGGAATAAATTTTGAAGAGATCCCTTTTTGTTGAATTGCAGTCTGTTGTAGATAAATCGATGGAGCAAACTACCATAAGTAGTGATTAATATGTGCGTGTCTTCGTTGCCGTTGTAGGGGAAAATATTTGGAAAATTATATAGTAATAATATTTAATTTATTTTATTTAATTTTCGATGAATTTCTTGGCCAGTCAGTGCAAAAACAGCACGTCAGTGTGTGTGATTTGTCTACCGTAGAACGGGGAGCGCCGGTGGAGCGGAAGGGCGGCTGGAGTGAGGTGCAGTTCGAGGCGGAGCCGGCGAATCTCGGGAGCGATCAGGAGGAAGAGGAGGAGCGCCGGAAAAAGCGCCGCAGCCGGCCCAACAGCAGCCGCTCGGTAGGACCGCCAAATCTTATTCAAAATTAATATTTAATTCAGATTTATTCGTAAAACATTAAAGAGAAATGTAAAGCAATTATAAAAAAAAGATTTAAAAATATTTAAAAAATGAATTCAAACTGTTAAAAAATGAAAAAATTATACAAATAATGAAGAATAAATAAGTTAAAGTAAATCTAACAAATTAAAAGGTTTGTAAAATGAATTAAATCTTTTTGAAAACGTAAAAAATTTTAAAATTTAGAAGAAAAAGAGAAGAACATTGAAAAAAGAAAATTAATTTGCGAATGTTCAAAAAAATTACTTAACGCTGTGAAAAAAATCTTCTTAAGAATGCGGAATTATAAAAACTAACGGAAAAAAAAATATAAAAATTTTATATTAAAAACTATTATAAAAACTAATGCGGAATTATAAAAATGTTGGGAATTTTTAGTCAGGAAGTACAGTTCCTCCATGACAAGTGTAACCCATAAGCACGGTTTGTAGGAAGACTTTCTGTGACACTGCACTACGGATTTCGAGCTAGTTACTTGGCACTTGGCAGTACAGCGCTACGTTACGTACCGCACACCGTCAACAAAAATAATAAGAAAATAAATAATTTTTATTGAATATGGGATGAATATTATTTAATACTGGTCAGATGATTTTTATTTTATTTTGGAAATTTGTGCCATTTATGAATGATGGATTTCCCCTTGAAGAATCTGACGCGATCGATTCTGGACGATGAGCCGACGGCCGGGCGGGGCATCGGGACGACGCTGGAGTTGGCCATGAAGAAGGGTCTGATTGAGGACGTGGCCGAGGCGAAGAAGGCCGCCGCGCTGAAGAGTCTGCGCGGCAAGAAGAAGTCCTCCGTCCCGCAGCAGCAGTACACCGTCGAGGATAAGAATTTGTACGTACACCTTTCGCCAGCAATTAAATGGATCAATTATTTAAGTTACTAAAAAAGACATCATTAATTATTAACTTACTAAAAAAATTACTATTAAATTACTAAAAAAATTATTAACATATTAAAAAAGAAATTTAAAAATGAAAATAATAAATAATGATAGTACCAATAATAATAATTAATAAGAATAAATAATAATTTACAGATTAGCAATTAGATTGTTTGAATTATTAGGTTGTTGAATTATTACGTGATTTTGAAGGTATTATTAATACATAAATCAATAAAAAAGTTATCGCTTCTTTTGTAATTACCCGTAGGTAAAAAATTGAACAATTTTCAACAATAAATAATATGTGAATTATTATCAGAAAGTAATTCTGATAAATACGCTGTTAACACGGTAAAATGATACTTGAATTTAGGAATTATTATTAATAAATCAGTGAGGAATTACAGTCCCGTCATCCACTGGTTAAAAGTACATTTTAAAAAAATGTGAGAGTTTTTTTAAAATATTTAAGAGAATGCTTTGCATTTGAAAGATGTAGCACTCTTGAAAATTTGTCCTTGAGGGCAACGGCATGCCACTGTACTATGAAAATCGTCGCAGATCTAATTGCGTCAATTTATTGCGGTATTAAAATAAATTAAGAATTAACTGTTTTAAATTAAGAATTAATTGTTTAAATTGAGAATTAATTGTTTTAAATTGAGAATTAATGGTTTAAATTGAGAATTAATTGTTTTAAATTAAGAATTAATTGTTTTAAATTAAGAATTAATTGTTTTAAATTAAGAATTAATTGTTTTAAATTAAGAATTAAATGTTCAAATTGAGAATTAATTGTTTTAAATTAAGAAATAATTGTTTTAAATTAAGAATCAAATGTTCAAATTGAGAATCAATTGTTTTAAATTAATAAATAATTGTTTTAAATTGAGAACTAATTGTTTTAAATTAAGAATGAATTGTTTAATGTGTTTATTGTTGATTGCTAGTGATTAGTATACGCGTATGAATGATACGGTGTGGTGTGTGTAGTGAGGACGATAAGCGGACGCGGCACAACGAGCGCTACGCCGGGCCGCTGGTGAACTTCAAGGACAAGGCGGAGTATATTCCCTCCTTTAAGCTGGAGTACCACGACTCGGCCGGCCGCCAGCTGGACGCCAAGGCCGCCTTCCGCGATCTCTCCCATAAATTCCACGGCAAGGCCTCCGGCAAGATGAAGACCGAGAAGCGCGCCAAAAAATTCCAGGAAGACAAGGTAATGCGCCCACAAATAAATTCGACCATATACTATTTTTTAATAAATTAATTCCAATATGAATTGTCTCCGAATTTCGGTAATGGATGAAACATTTAAGAGTAAACACTGTACTCGATATTTGTCTTATTTATTTTTTTTATAAAAGATGTACGAAAATATTTTGGTGTTCAAAAATATTGTGGTGTTTAAAAATATGATTTCGTGAATTTATTTGTTACTTTCTTTGAAAATTTTGTGTAAAAAAGTAGGCAAAATATCATGGTGTTCAAGAATATTTTGGTGTTGAAAAATGTAATTTTTTTATTTATTTCGTTGTTTTCCTTGATAATTCTTTATAAAAATGTAGATTTCGTTTCTGGTGGATTTTATTAATAAATTATTTGTGAATTCTTTGTGTAGTTGTTGCAAGAAATGTCCTCGGTGGACACGCCGCTGGGCACGGTGGCGAAGATGAAGCGCAAGCAGGAGGAACAGCAGACACCCTATTTAATCCTGTCCGGCGCCCACCAGACCAAAGCCCAGCATCTCCATCCGACGCCGCTCTCCAAAAAATCCTAACCGCCGAAATTAATTCTTCCCCATTTATTGCACGATTTTTTTCTTATTTTTTCTGTCATATTTACAATTTTTTGCAGTGTGAATTTAAATTAAATCTTAATAAACGCGAGTGCAGGTATTTTTTATCATGTTAATCAGCGTCTTTCTCAAGCAACAAATAACTGGCGAATTAATAAAAAAAAAACACACGCGTGGATATTGCGCAAGAGCCGTTTGATCACACCGAATTGATTTTAGCAAGCGAGCCAAGCGAGGAATGTAGCGTCGCCGTAAGGAGCGTTCCCAAAGAATTATTCGCAAATTAATTGCGAATTATTTTCGAATTAATTCAAATTAATTGCGAATTAATTGCAGATTAATTGCGATTTATTGGCGAATTAATTGCCAATATTAGGAGCGCTGCACGCGCGGATACAATGCCAGCAGATTGCGCGGCACGTAGCCCTGCGCCGCGGGCGGCGGCTCGGCGCGCTCCGCCCAGTACCACTCCGTTTCCGTCTCGTCGGACAGGCGCAGGATGCGCAGTTTGTCGTTGCAGCGGAAGGTTAATTCGTCCGCATTTTGAGCTAAAAACATTGAAAAACGTATAAATAAAAATAATTATGATTATTTTGTAATATTTAGGACAAATATATTCTGAATCAAAGTTAATGCACAGTAGCTTACTTTAAATCAGTAAGAATAATTACGACACCATCATCTAGTAAACGATTTATATAACAGAAAAAATTACGAATTATTAGGACACACAATTCCGATCAATTAAAAGCAATCAAGAATTATTACAACAACAACACCTCATCCGTGGAAATTAAACAGAGAAGAATTATAACGATAACAATATCTTAATAAGAAATTCATAAAAATTTAACACCACAGAATAATTGAGGCAAAATTATCGGACTTAAAAAAAAGCTCACAGATCACGTGCACATTCAGCAATTGAGAATTTCCAGGGCAGAACTTTATTTAACCACTGGGAAAAATCACTAAGATAGAGTAAAAACAATGTATTACGGAAACAGTAATTGTCTATTACTAATCATCTGATGTTATCCATATATTATTTGTTATCTGTCTAGCTGACATTATCTGTTACTGATGTATTTCTTTAATTATCTATTAGGAATTTAAAATTTATCTGGACAGAAATGGCACAAGAAATACAAATTAACTGTGCAGAATATATATCCCGGCTGGCGTACAACACATTACTGAACAGTTGTCAGACAGCCAAGGAAAATCGTAGAAGAGTGGCGCGTACTGACAATCACAATAGCCGCAATAATAACCGGCCGCTGTAGGAGTAATGATGATGGAGATGTCAATACATAACAATTTCAATACATAACAGATGTGGTAAAGAGGTTGCGGAAAACGGATACCATGGGCTAGCGTGCAAGAAGTGCATCGGGAGAAGGGAACGGCATAACGGTATTAACGATATCATATTGCGAGCGCTATGTAATGCCGGCATTGAGTCATATCCGGGGCCTATTGGCTTTTTGCGTGAAAACGGAAAGCGCCCGGATGGAGCCACGCGTTGGAAGTGGTATCGCGGACAGCCGTTAGTATGGGACGTCACTTGTAGAGACACGATGGCGGATTCATACATCGACGCGACCTCAAAGTGTGCTGGCGCCGCCGCCGAACTGGCTTGCCGGGAGAAGATTGGAAAATACAAGTCGCTTACTGATCGCTGTAATTTTGTCCCTTTGCATGTGAGACTTTTGGCACCTGGTGTGAGACCGGCATTGTTACGTTAAAGGAGATTGGTAAGAAGTTATTTTTAAGGACGGGCGAGAGCCGCTCTACCTGTTTTTTGTTTCAACGTTTAAGTTTGGAGATTATGCGGGGTAATGCTATGAGTGTCTTGTGCACAGTCCCTTCCCACGTTAATTGGGACAAATTCTTCATTTGATTATATTTGTTGAGCGAAGCTCGCCTTGTACATATTGAGAAATAAAAACTAACAATTTCTATTTTAACCGTAAGGCGAACACAGTTCAGAACACGCACCTTCGTAGGGGTAGACCGCGAAGACGATGTGGTCGTTGATGCGGCCGAGATCGTGCATACACTGCAGCAGATACTGCGAGCAGCCCTCGAAGTCCGCCTCGTCCTCCTCGCACTTCTCCGCCGCGCTCTCACTATCGCTGCTCGTCGTGGCGAAGATGCAGGCGCCGTGCCCGATGAGGAACTGACACCTGCCCCGTTTAAACCAGCAATAAGTGAGAATAACTGGCATTTTTATTGGCATTAAATCACTTTAAATGCGCCCATTATCGGAATTATTTTTTGTTATTAATTTATTAATAAAAATGTCCATTTTCTATCCACCAAAAGGGGAAATTTAGTATGATTATTAAAGTAATAATTTTCCGCATTAACTCTTGTACCTGCCAAAAAAATCTCAATAAATAGGAATAATTAGTGTTTTAACTGCATTAAATGCACGCCTTATCGGGATTAATTTTTTCTATTTATTTTAACAATAAACATGTCCACTTGAATTGTATCAAATTTATTATTCTCTGCAGCATTATTTTTTCTTTATTAAAGAATAGTTCTCTGCATTAAGTTTTTTTAACCGGCAAAATAAATTCCAAATAAATCAGAATAATCAGCATTTTCAATTCCGTAAAATCTGGATTAATGTTTAAATCAACGGATAAAATATGACGATTGTTATTGTTAATTGTTTTGAGGGTTAAAAAGACGCAGTGTGCTGTGCGTACATGGGGAGATTGTTGCAGGAGGCGGCGCAGTGCAGGGGCGACCAGCCGTCGCTGTCCTGCGCGTTGACATCGCAGCCGTACTCCACCAGGAATTTGACGATGGGGAAGTGGCCGGCGCAGATGGCGTTGTGCAGCGCCGTGATGCCCTCGTCGTTGCTGGCCGACGGATCCATCACCTGCTCCCATGCAAAATAATTTTTAAAAAAATGAGAAAAAAAAATCAAATAATCAGACCCCGCCTAAGCAATGTCAGAACAAAAACCCACAAAGAAAATCGCAATTATTACGATAATAATTACTGTTAAAAATCTGCCATAAAATTCGGAATATTATTGAATAACTATTAGCTTATAGTCACACACCACACTCAAAAACATCACAGAAAACACGACTAATCAGCAATACTCTGTAAGAAGAAACCACAAAATGATATCATAAATTATTACAAGAATTACGAGTACTGAAGAAAAAAAATCGGTAATAAAATCCCAAATATTATTCACTGATTGTATAGTCCGTAAGAATGAATGTAAGAAAAAGTTATTCGATGCGCTGAACACGAATTTTGAAGTCGGTTTGCTAAACAAAATTTGACCGTGAAAAGTTATGGAAATGTTCCGCTTTTTGCGAGTTTTTCAGATCTCGATAACTACGTGATGAAATGGCTAAAAACTCGTTTCTTTAATGTTTAATCGGTGGAAATTATCCGGAAAATATTTCCTAATCTATTATTAATGTGCCATAATTCCTAGTAAAATAAACATATCGTAAAGAAGGAATTACCCTGCATAATACGAAAAAAAATGTTTTTTCCACAGTAATTATTGATGAGACAGTGTGGACGCACCTGTTGACACGTTTTGATGACCAGCTCTAATTCCCCCTCCAGCGACGCGTCCAGCAGCAGCGCCTGCGGATCAAACTTCACCCGCTTGGCCGCCGCCTTCACTTCCGGCTCTTTCTCAGTAACCACGCCCACAATCGGCGGCGGCAACGGCAAGTCCTTGCTCCTGCGAATTACGATGCAAATTCCCTCACAGTTCCGGGCAATTTATTAAAAATGCCGTAATTTTAATTTAAATTCAAAGAAATCCGCAATTAAAAAACATACATTTTCACCATATTATTTTTCCGATACGAAAATAAATTCAAAAAATGGCATATTCGTATTTACGAGTGTATCAGTATTTCGCGGTGCATTTTATTCAATCACGCCCTCCATCGGCTATTCGTTTTTAAATATTTTTAAAAATTAGATTTCCATTTCATCAATTTAAATACAATTCTGAATCATAACATGAATTGTTCCAATTTATCTGCCGAATTTTTCCAATTTATTTCAGAAAAAAAATCATGGACACCGGGAAATATCGTAGAGCAACGGCTTCAAAATCTGTCCATAGTTAGTATTGGCAGCCACTTTCTAATCTTGTCACCGAGATTACACGTTTATAGTTTATACTAATTTTTTTGTTGTAAATATTCGTAAGTAACTTGGAAAATTCATTATTTAAATTTAAATGTTTAAATATAAATTATGTAAGTTCAGTTCTCTAAATTTTAAATTATTTAAATGCAACTCTTTAAATTTAATTATCAAAAAAATTAATTAATTTTTGAAATTAACTAATTAATTAATTAATTTTAATTAATTAATTTTTAAATTAACTAATTAATTAATTTTTTAATTGTAATTAAATTAATTAACTATTTAAAATTAATTAATTTTCCATCTGCAACGCCTACCGAGAATGCCGCCGGCCCTCCTTCGGGGCGACACCTTGAGCCCGCCCTCCGCCTCCCGTTCCTCCCGCTGACTCGTGCTGCTGTTCGACAAACTGGGGAACTGGATAAATCCAGCACCGCCGCCCGCTCGGCCTCGGCGGCCGACAGACAGACGGCGCTGTCGTCGCTGACGCTGTCCTCGCGCTGCAGCCCGCCCGCCGCCCGCGGGGGGTGGGCGGGCGCCGGGGTTAATAGGGACTTGGAGCTGGGACCGTTCTGCACCGGCAGGGTGGGTTTCTTCGTTTCCGTCGGCGGTTTGGCGGCGTCCGCGGGCGGTTTCCCGTTCGGCAGACAGCGCACGACTTCCTCGCAATAATTCAACGGGGCCGCTTTGAAGGTGTTCTCCCGCTCAGCGAGAACCGGTTTTTGCGGCGGGAGTTTCATGTTGTTCTGTTAAAAACATAGGAAAATTACCAGAAATAATTTTCGAAACATATGGGATAGAAAATCAACGAAAACACAAAAATCGAAAAAGATGTGCAGGAAATAAAGGATTTTCAAAATATAAATTAACAGAAACCCCATTTCAAAAAAATAAGAGTAAAGGTTAAAAATTTGCAGAATTTTTAAAAAAAATACCAGTAATTCAACAATAAGGGTTTTAGAAAATAAAACAAAATTGCTCAATGAAAATATACAAATAGGGAATTTGTAAGATTTTCTGTAAAACACTCTCCAGGAAAATAAAAACAACCGGATTTAAAACAATCACAAGAAAATTAACAGGAATAAATTTTCCAAAATTTATGAGAACATGAATAGGAAAATCCACGATTTTTACACAAAATTAATTGTACACAAATTGTACACAATTTTATTACACAAAAATACAGGATTTTTATAAAAAATAAATGAAGAAAATATCACGTAACTTAAAAAAAACAAATTAATTCATATAATTAATTAATTAAAATATAAATTAATTCATATAAATAACTGTTTTTACAAATACTCTATTATGAGAATAAAGTAGGAAAATCAAGGAGTTTTACAAAAATAAATAGGCAAATACGGATGTTTTCAAAAAATAAAGAAAATATCACCAAATTTTCAAAAATACAAAATAATTTATATAAATAAATTTTAATATACAGTAGGGAAATCCAGGATTTGTATAAAAAATAAATAGGAAAATACGGGATGAAAAAAAATAAACGAAGAAAATGTCACCAAATTTTGACAAAATACACGAGAACTCTTATAAAAAAATTTTAAAAAAATATCCACGAAATTTACCATCTCGGCATCCGACATGCCGGCCGCCGCCGCCGGGCGGGCGCCCGCATTCTGCGGCTGCAGCACCCGGCGTTTCTGGATGCGCTCGACCATCTCGTTGATTTTCTGGTCCAGCTGGTTTCTGGCCAGCGTTTTGTGCAGCAACGCCGTGTCCTTCTCCTCCACCTTGCGTTTCGTCTGCTGCACGGCGTGGGAACGCTGGCGCTGCTCGTTACGCAGGCGCTCCAGTTCGGCGGTGTCCTGCGGGGAGAAACGGGACTGCGCGGCGGCGCGCAGCGTCTGCTGCCGGCTGCGGTCTAACTGCTGTGTTAAAATGTCCACTTTGGCCACGGCCTCCGCTAGTTCGCGCTCGCGCAGGGCGAACACGGCTTTCGTCTTCTCCAACTCCTCGCCTGTTAATTTCAGGTTGATTTACACTAATTTTTTTGAATTTTGAGGGTTTATTTCTAATAATCACCATTTTTAAAAGTTATTTTTCCATTTTTTAATTTTCCATTTTTTTCCGAATGATTCCTCTATATTTTTTAAAAGCTATATAAATAATTTTCCCTTATATTTTCTAAATATACTATTTTAACTATTTATTTTGAAAATTTATTTATAATGATTCTGTTCAACTTCCGAAAAACAGTACCGCTTCCGAGTTATCTACAGTACCGCTTTTTATAAATTTTCAAAATTTAAATATACTAATTTTTCTGCATATCTGCCCGTTGTCCTGCCTAAAATCAAAAATACCGGTTGACGTAATTTATAAAAGAAAAAATCGGAATAATAATGTTTATGAATTTCCCAGCATGTCTTCTCCCAGTTTTCCAAAATTTATTTATATTATTTCCTATATAATTTTAGATGCTGTTTATCCTTTCAAAAAACGCAATTTTCACCGTCTGAAGAATTTAGACAATTTTCTTGACTAATAGAATTTCGTTCAAGTAATAAAGCGGAAACAGCGCAATTTACTCAGCAAAAAAATCTGAAGAAAACCAGGAAAAACTGCAAAAAACTGGGGAAAACTGTCGCACGTACTGAGCTGATTTTTGTCGACGGTCTGGCGTTCCAGCTGCGCCTTGAGCTGCAGGAGCTCGCGCAGACGCAGCTCCTGGGCCTGCAGATTGGAGCGGAGATGGCGGTAGTTGTCGAGTTTGTGCTCGTGGCGCTGGTACTGCGCCATGAGCATCTTGAGGCGTTCCTCCTTACTCTGCGCCTGCTGCCGCTGCATCTTCAGCATCTGCTGTCGCGCCGACGACAACCGCTCCAGCTCCTCCACCGACAACTGCTCCAGCCGTCCGCTCAACGTCTCCTCCACCTAAGCAAAAAAAATAAATTAATTTTACCATTAACATCACATTATTCTCTATGTTTTTCTATGTACGTGTAATGCTGACTGATTTTGTCAATGTTTCGTTTATTTAACAAAAATGCCACGTCGCGCGTTTTACGCGTAAAAAAATTCTATAAACGGCCTGATAATAGTCTGATACACAAAACTACAAAAATGTTTCCAAGATAACGTACAGACAATAAATAAAAAGAATATTTATTTGTACGTATAAAAAAACTGCTTTTCGTCACACAAATACGCAGTAAATAAAAGAAAACCCGTTTTGCCCGAATAAGAAAATTGTCAGCCCTCTGATAAAGTGTCATACAAAATCCACATGTCAAAAATAAATGCATAATGTTTAATTAAAAGTTTTTCTGAATAAGGATAAATTTTTCCAACATTACTGAATACGGATACATTTTCGGGCAAAAGAAACTATCGAACGCTCCAACAAAGACGCAGTAATAAAAAATAATACATAAATTCTGCAAAGGAAAATGCAGAAAAATCAAAAACTCAAAGAAAAATATTTTTACTATATATATTTCTTATAAACAAATTATAAACGCTCTAATAAAAATACAATACAAAATACGCATTACAAAATAAAAACTTCTACAGTTAATTAACGGCAAAAATTAAACCAGTGCACATTTTTGCCGGAAAAAAAATTTAAGCGTCCCCCAAAAAAAAAGACTATTGCACAATCTGCATTTGCAACACGGAAACAGATAATTATAACCAGTAAATTAATCGTTTAAAAAATTACCTAAAAAATTCCCAAGATTCGCTTTACCAGAAAAAAATCACCAAAAAATTATTATTCAAAGGAGAAGATGGGCCGACGCGTTGTAAACGTATAACTACGTAAATTATGCATCAGCACAGCCCCGGATGAGGCCCCACTTAGCCCACTTCAGCACGTTCGGCTGACGCCCAGCGGAATATTTCTCTCAAATCAGCCGGCGATGAAAAAACGGCACGAGCGATTTAACCGTAAAATACGCGACAAACGCGGTAAAGTAATAATTTCGGCCAGCGTCAACACCGGCGCGGCATTACTGCGCCTGTATTGCCGTTGCAAGTGAAACGGCGCATTGTGTGCGCGACGGTGTTACATCAACAGCGCCGTCCGCGGCCGTCACGGATTTTTTAACGCTGACTTTTCTATGGGGTGTCTTTTGTGCGTTGTACACACACGCACAATTTCCCCATTCATCGCCGGTAATTATCGCGAGTGCACTCGCGCAGAAGGATAAAATACCGTGCGCTCCATTTCCCGCCATAATAAAAATATAAATGCAGTCGGTAAAAATTTCACCGTCCATAAAACACCAATCGATACACTTTGCCTCTTATTATCGGAAATATTCTGAAAAGCTTATTCTTAAATTTGATTTAAAAATTACACCGATTATTATTATCAGCGATTTAACCGAGAAAAAAATTCTAAAAAACAACTGAAATTTTTACAATACCAAGGAGATACTTAAAATTGAATAATCAAAATTATAAACATTTTTCAAAAACCGAAAAGCCAACCGAACTGCCGACAGTATTATAAAACAAATAATTAAAACGTAGATAGAAAATTAAACAGCATTTTTCCAATATTGTAAATAAAACGTACTAAAAAGCTTTAAAATTCTGACTACGCTATAGCATAAAAAAATCGGAATTTTTGTAAACAAAATGCCTGCATTCTGAATAAATGAAAACGGCACCGATATTTTGCATGCAATTAAATACAAAATTAATTCAATACTCGTAAGTCAAAGATGGAAAACCAATAAAAGTTTGAAAATATTATGGCAAAATTTAAGACTGAAAAGAAATCATCGATAATTTTTATCATAAAAAAGCCAGTGAAATTTTGAATACTTGTAAATTACTGAAAAATTAAAAAATTTAGAGGAAAAATTTAAACCGGTTATTAAGAATCAGCTTTTTTTAATAAAAAAAAACTTATAACACGCCTACAAAAAACTCTGAAAAAATTACTGCAAGATTTAAATTAAACTGAAAACAACACCGAAATTCGTCATAAACGCCACTGAAATTTGGAAGATCATTGGAAAATTAAAATTTTAATATAACATTAAAGCAAAGACCATAAAAAAACTTCCATGTAGAAACAAATAAATGTTTATAAATCTGCTGTATAAAAAAATTCAAAACATAGATAGAAACTTGGACAATATTACGGTAAAATAAAGCGGCGAGTTTCTCCTGGGAAAAATATTTCTCAATATTTTTTTCCGACGTTAAAGCTCAACACCTTGCACGAAACCGCGTCAGCCCCATTATAAATGGAATGTTTTGACGCTTTGCATGATTATGAGGGGGGAAAACTGGTATAATAAAAATACAACCGCGGAGAGCCGAGCGAGTTCATGACATAACCTGCGGCCATCGATAAAGAGCTCGTTTGTTGCCGGTGTGCCAATGCTTGACGAGCAGCGAGTGCTGTGTCCATTTCAAGTGCAAGGTCAATCCTCCGCCGCGGCCGCACAATATACCGCATTATGCGCCAATGTCACTACTCGATATTCTCTCGTTGCTGCTCGAGCCAATGACAATAATTTCCATTGAAAAAAATACATATACTTATTCGGCTAATGATGGGCGATGCATAACAAGTGGCCGCCGCACTCGAGCGTTCATGCGCACAATGCACGAGCCAGCGTCGCCATTTACCTAATTGGTCAATATAATTTATTAGAAAAAAGTTTAGAAAAAATGGTTTAAAATATTTAAAATATCCGCGATGTCGCAAGAATAATAATTTCAACTATTTTCCAACTTCACTTGGAAAAGAACAAAAATATTTGAAATTATGTGATTTAATGTTTAATGTTTCCGCGGTTAAATCTCATCAAATTAATGGTAAATTCATTAATACAGACACAAACACGTCGAAGAAAAAAACCTAATCCATTAGCAAATTTTTTCAAATATTCTGCAGTAAATTCCCAATTTATTTTAAATTTACTCCTCATCCCTACCAGTACTTCTACCTTCCAAATTAATCCACAACAAATTTAAGCTAAGCATGTTATAAAAAAAAACTTTCCCGTTGTAGAATTCTATTCATTTGGCTTTTAATTTTGTATTTTAAAAAAACTAGGTAAATAATTTTACTATTCAACTCTTTTCGGCGCCTTTGCCACACATTACTTAATTTTTCTGTGCCACTACACTACACTAGCCCGTAAATGTACGTATGATAAAGATGATCGACGAGGACATTGTGTGCAGATTTTTGATAGGGCAGTTTGACTACGACTACAACCACACCAAATTTCATATTGCTAAATTTAAAGAGAACTATAAATTGTGGAAAATTCGTAATTTATAATTTTCTTAAAATAAGAACGGAATTATTATTTCACACTGGAATATTATTCCATTGAATTTAATTTATTTGAATTTTTTTCGTGCGAAACCACGGAATGCTCTTTGGAGATCGGATTAAAAGCATCACTGTCTATTTTCGTTACATAATTTTTCATAGAATTCATAAAATAAATTCGCTGTTTAATTTAAATTAATTTCTTTCCCTAAGAAAACTCTAGCATTCGCTGTTGAAAATGGATTAAAAACCGTCCGTGTGCAGTTGCACTTGTGACGGATAAAACGTCCGCAGCGGTAATGGGTGTCGCACTAGTGAGGGAAGATGTAGAACTTGTGGCGGGCACTTGAGGCCGCACTTGGTAAAGGGGAAGCGGACGCCATCCATATTCCATTCCCACGGCAAACACAGGCCTCTCTCGCGCTCTTCCTCATCCCCAGCCCCAATTAGACCGCAGCGAGCAAATCGATACCATTTCCGCCCGACAAGCCGCAGTCACCCCCCGGTCCCGGCCGATCGATGTGACTCGCCGCTTGATGGATGGGACAACACAAGAAAAAACTCCCCGGCCCAAATTACACAAACACGGTAACCGATACACTGTTATACCATCGGCCCTAACATCCACCAAAACAAAACGCCCAAAAAATACCAATTGTTGGTTGGCTGCAGAATTTAAGTGTAATTTTTTTGCTAGACAACTACAGCATTAATTCGCCATTTATTTCATTTTAAAAAAATCAAATTCGCTTATTGTAAATTAATTTGACTAATTCTCCCAGGATACAACGTCGTTATTTCCATCGCTTATTTAATTTTTTAAAGCTCAAATTCGCTTTTAAATTTGACCCTGATTTTTCTGACAGGAAACTAGTAGTTCAAACTACGGCAATATTTTATTATGTGGTTAATGTAATAAATCACACATTCGGTTTTTGCATTTTTTCAATTTTTTTCCAAGTAACTACGGCCATATTTCGTTATGTATTAAATTTTAGAGGAATTAAATTCGCTGTTAAATTTATTTACGAATTTTTGCCAACAAAACAACGGTGCTTCTTCATCTAGCACTTAATTTTTAAAATATAAATTTCCTTTTATAAATTATTTTTGCCAGGAAAATGCGGCTATATTTCATTATGTGTTTTATTTAAAAATGAAATTCACTTTTAAATTTATTTTTGGATTTTTGCCAGGACACTACGGCGCAGTATTTAATTTTAAAAAAATCAAAATTATTTTCGATATTTTTCTCAGGAAACAATGGCCTCGATCAATTTCCGGCCGACAAGCCGCAGCTTCCCGGATCGGATCGATGCGACTCCGCCGCGGTTGATGGATGGGACAACCGAAAAAACTCCCGGCGCAAATTGCACAAACACGGTAACACAGACACCGTCAACGGCCCTAACCATCCCCAAACATTTGCCAACAAAAATAGTTAAAATACGCAGCTGCGTATTTTCCGGCCCAATCGATACAATCTGCTGAGCATGAGCCTGATCAGCCGACTCCGCGTGATTACCCGCGAAAGAAAGAAAAAACACCGATGTACCCGTCAACGGACGGATTGGCGATTACCCCAGACGAACTCCGCAATGCGCTGCAGCGTGGAAATTGCGACGCGCAATAATGCGCTCAGTGCGAGACAATACCGGGAATAAATCGCAAGAAAATAGACTTTTATTGACAGTGTACAGCGGTTATAAAACAGCCCATACGTTCAGCAATTTATCAACAAAAAAATACCAAAATATTCACTACTGTGGAACGCCAAAAAACCATCACAAAAATAAATCAGAATTTTATTTTTCTAATTTATAAAGTCAAAAAATTATTTGTTACTGTCTTAAATTTGATCCGGCAATAATTTTCATTTACGTATTAGAAAATTCAGAAACAACTGAAACGGTACAGAACTCGCTAAACTAATATCGAAAAATAATAAATCAATAAGCAGATAAACAAAATTTATTAAAGCACACAGCCGAATAATTAAATAAACGAATATTAAAAAATATTTCCGTATCGAAAACATTCCTGAGAAAAATTACACATAATGTTCGAATAAAAATCCATAAAAATTCCAGCAACATTTTCCACAAAATGAATATGACAATATTTAGGAACTGTTTAAAAAAAACCCACGAAAATTCCACAAATACCTTACCTCAAAATAGCAACCAATACCTAGCGGAATAATTAATAAACTAATAATAAAAAATAATCCCGCATCGAAAACACCCCCGAGAAAAACTGTAGATAATATTCGAATAAAAATAAAAAATCCACAAAAAATCAACCAATACAGTATTTTCCGGAAAACGACTGGTTGAATTATCGACGTCTAATGCATACTTTAGATAAGACCGTCTGATTAGCCGATAAACGCGGGGCTAATCCGGCGGCGCTTAACACTCCGACCGCATTAAAAATGCAGGACTCACCATTGTCGTTAGACGGGGAGGATCAAGCGGATCAGCACAAGCAGTCAAATCCCCTGAGCGTGCCAATCGGAAGCGGAACAGTGGCGGCCGATATAAAAATCCCCGGCGTCCCGTCAAGCAATGAGCAGCCAATCATTCACCGCAACCACCACCGATCAATCCCGTGTTTCTTCCCTAGGAAAAACAACAGTCGCCGCGTACAGATTATATCATCGATGGAGGAGAAATAATCGAATCACTCGGTTCCGCATCGATAACGCGACTGCGCGCGCGGACACACACACGTCAGGTAGCGCCGCCGAATAACAACCGTCAAATGCGCTGCCTGACCGGAAAACACGGCCACTACACACGCCAACAACGCGATTTGACCCCGCTGACTGGGTACGTGTACGACAAGATTTTGCGGGTGATTTTATTTGTTAAAATGTTTTATTCTGCGCAGATGTACGTCGGCGGCCGACAAATCGCGTCGCAGTATTTTTTGTACAGACGGTACTTTGTTGGGCGCTCCTTCAACCCGGCGATTATGCCCCATTAGACGTCCGTGCGGTGTATCCAATAACGCCGAATTATCGGTGGCGTCTAGCGGTAAATATATGCTACGCGTATACACTAATGGATAGCCAATGTTCCTAATGAATTACTGTAAGCAAGAAAAAACGCCGCGTTAAAAAAATCCACAGCATAGTGAATTTCTTCGCCACAGAATTAAATACCAACAGCAAAATAAATACCGCATTAGAAATAATTACTGCAAATACTGTATATTCTTTTCCAAATATTTTCCCCAAAATAAATCGTACTTTACGGGAAATATACACTTTTCCAAATTCAAAAATCACCGAGCGTATAAAATTCATGTTTAATCAGAAAATCAGTACAATTCCCTTTCCGGTCATTAGGAAATAATAAAACAAGCCCTACAAAATTAATTTAAAAATAATCAACACGGCAAAATAATCAAGTCGGAAAAGAAGTAAAACAATCTATTCGGCAAATACAAAATACTGAAACCAAAAGCAAGTGCGCTTTTTTTTCATTATTATTCATATTTATAATTTTCGGCTCTCTGATCGACGACAGTAACCGTGTTTAGAAAAATTGGTAGCAGCACAATAATAACAAATGTTCAATTAGTAAATGAATAAAGACAAATTCAAAAGTTCGTCAGCAAAATAAATTTACGCTTCATGCATTTATTTTAAATGACAAGAAAAAAGCAGAAAATTACTGGTTGTTAAAAAATCAGCAGGCGACTGAAACAATTTCTATAATAAAATAATTATCACTACGATCAAGTATTTGGACGCCCACTGCACATATCGGTATGATTAGAAATGTAAAAATGGAAGCAGCGATGTAATCGCGGCTGAGTCGTTAGACGGGCCAGCCCCGTCGGAATGCGAGGAATTTATTATGAATGAAAACAAATAAATGTCAACAAAGCGTATCAGCCAGTTTGCCCCCCTTCATTTTACATTTTCACTCTCTGCTCCGCACACGCGCAGCATCACAACCGGATTTTTACGGCTCCCTCCTCGCCTAACAACAGCGGAAACATCACTTCCATTTTCCAATTACGCTATTTATGTACGAAAAATTCCCACAGCGCAGGTTTTTGTTCAGCTCTTCCAAAAATTGTTCACATAAATATTTCTGCAATTTTTGCAAAACCAGAAACAGGCTAACAAAACTGAACAAATAATCTGCCCTTATAAAAATAACATGAAGCAGGTAGAATGTGTTATAAGTGATCAAAGAAAAATATGGAAAAATACAAAATTACTGAAACACTGCTTCTCGTTATTCACTGACTTAAAAGTTAAATTTATCAAAACAAATTCTATTAAAATTATTTAGTTTATTAAAACTTATTTTATTATTTTTCAAATAAACTGGTTATCAGTTATTTTATAATTTTGGTAAATTTATAATTTTGGCAATCAGTTACTTAAACGACAACGCATAAAAAATCCGCAAAATTAATAACTGATTAGAAAAATATTCTGGACATTTTCGGTGATACAGCAACGGTTTGGAAATATTTATAATATTTAATTTAGAGTTTAGACTATTATGACAGCGAAAGACTGGACTTCAGGCTTCTTCAGCGATCGAATAGTTTCTGGCTCAAATTAGCGAATCCAGCACCCTGGCTTCCTTCCGACTCTTCTACTTTCTTCCCCATTCGCAGAATAAGAAACGATCTCAACGATTTATCATGAATTGTATGATTTCTCGCATTGTGCAATAACAGTATAACAGGAAAATGGAAATCCAAATGGGTTAATTATTTATTGCAGATTGCTCAATAAATGATAAATCCTCATCGACAATGCTACCAACCTTTTCCCACTAACCTGGCAGAAATCCACAACGTATCCCGCACAAATCGTTCAGCAAGGCTTCTGTCACAGTCCCGACCAGACCACAATCACCAAAGGTTCGCTGTTGCGCGCATCGTCCAACGTTTCTACAGTGGCAGTTGGGGATCGTGATGATCAACAAAAACTCGTCTGAACACGAATATCAACCAAAATATCCTCACGCCTCTTGGCAAGACTGGCAGCGTGACAGTCTCGCTGCAGATTGTCGGGGTATAATCACATAATCACATTACATCATCAAAAATGCCAGGCAGATACGAGGAAGAAAGTAAAAACAAAAGTTTACAACTTGAAGATAAGCCAGGATGATGAGGCAGTGAAAATGTCGGACGATGAGGAAATCAACGGCAGCGACGGTCGGACGGTGCATGCGTGCAGCAACGTGACTGCCGCTCCGCGGCGATGTGGTGTGCGTGTAAGCCGCTACCGCCTTGCCGGCCGCAGTAGCATGGAACGATCAGTCTGTGGTGTGTCAAACGCACTGAAAACTGCGAAAATGGCTTTTTCTATAAAGTAATTAAAGTACGTACTTGTAAGTTTCAACTCAGATAAATTTACTTTTAACTTACGTACTACTTAAATACTTTGGATCATAAAAAATAACAATATCTATTCGGAAAAGCCGGGAAGAGGAATAAATCGACCAAGGAAACGACAAGAATTTCAACCGCAGACTGGTAATTTACTGCCTGCCATTGGAAATTTACTCGTACCAAAGCCGTAGCATTTTCCCTTAATTTAGGCAGGATCAGCTGCATACCGCAGTATCCCGTTTCTCCAGCCTGCTCGGGAATTTTTCGCGCATAAAATGCAGCAGTGCATAATGTGGCAGCCGGGTCAAAAACACAGCGTTTCAATCACTAATGGAGAAAGAAAAGCGTTCGGTTTCCAGTGAGGAATACAGTACTTTCCTCGAAGACGTTTGGCGTTGTCTGTTTGTGTTTTAGGTTATTGGTATGCTTTATTAATGGCTTCCGAAATGATTGGTTTCTGAAATGAATGATTTCCGAAATGAACAGTTTCCGAAATGTTAGGGTGCCATCAAGGGCAAGAGCACCGAGGAAGTGTGTTTCTGTTGGCACGCACTTAGTTTGTACTTGTATCGCGATACTTAGTAAAGGTCAGTTTTTGTTCCTTGTTAAAGGATAATCAAATAAAACTTCAACACCTGCTACGAATATTATACGAGCGGCAACTGCTGTGATTCTGTGAACCAAACTGACGAACAACGATTGTCATGTTCCAGTATAAGCTGATGCAGAGCATAGGCTGTAGAGCGCTGAAACGGCCTATGCATTTGCGGAATTATTCGCAGACAGCGATTACAGTTTGATTAACTGCGCTACTGCGTGCTGTTCTTGGGAAACACCAGCAGCGTCATGCTCTGCACAATCCACTCATGAATATCCTGATGCGGTCGGAACAGGCACTGGATGAATCCTTCATTGGCCAGTGTGACGGCCGTAAAGTATAATTCAGCGTGTACCAGCTGTCCGGGGCTGTTGATGAATTCGCTGTGACCGGATTTAACGCGAGGCGGATTTCCAGTGGAGGGCATCATCTCATTATCATCAGGATCAGGGATCTCCCGGGCAGATCCATAGGGCTTCTCCCAGGGACCCTGGACCACGCGGCCATGATGGACCCACATCACGTGGTTCCGCAGATTCTCGAGAATTCCTATCGGGATGGGCAGGCGAATGCTACACTGCACCACGAAGCGCTCGCCTTCTGTCGCCGTCAGGTAGGGTGTGTCAGACGCTGCGAAGACATCCCCACGGTGGGTGATGAGTGGCAGCAGCAGGAAACGCCGCAGGACGCGGCGGCGGGTCGTGTAGATCTGGTCCACGGCGGGGTCGATGACGCACTCCACGACGCCGCCGGAGCGCATGGTGGCGTTTAGCACGACAAAAATCAGGGTGTTGTTAACGCGGTCGAAACGATAAGATTGCCCGGTGGTGTCCATCACCGGCAGCGGTTGCGGCTGTCCGGCTGCGAAGACGGTCCAGTCCTGGTGCAGCCAGGACACATGGTGCCAGCCAACGCTGCCAGGGACTTGGCAGTGCAACGTGACATCCTCGCCCAGACGCGGTCGGTACACCACGCTCTCCGTCACGATATGGTGCGGAGCCAGCCCCGGCAGTACGATGCGGTCATCCTGCCGGTGATGCATCATCGCCTCCGCCAGTACGTCGGTCACTAACATATGCGGACCACTTTTAATTTTATGATTTTATTTCTCAATATGTACAAAGCGAGCTTCGCTCAACAATTATAATCAAATGAAGAATTTGTCCCAATTTACATGAGAAGGGAGTCAAGTGACTGTGCACAATACACTCATAGCATTACCACGCATAACCTCCAAACTTAAACGTTGAAACAAAAAACAAGTCGACTCTCGCCCGTTCTCAAAACTTTTAATTCTTGTTCAGAATTGCAAAAACAAAAGCTGTTGTACCTTACGATACGAGCACACCGGCTCTGTTAAAAGTTATTTCGATTACTCGCATATTTTCCGTCACTCTAAATGTACGTTATCGAGTTATATAGATTGGGGTGAAAATGATCATGGTACGCAGCAGCAGGTGTTCACTCTCTCAAGGTTTACTGTACTCACACTTGTCTGCCGACGACGTCGACTGCCGGGCTGGCGGCAGATATCACGCACACACATTGAGTTGCAGCAGCAGCATTACACACCAACTGCATGTGCTTGGATGGAATCTCGACCTCCGTTTAACCGCAGGCATTGTAGCCGCAAGCAAGAGAATTTCGGTATCCTGTGAAGTGTGTAAGTACTGTATTTTCACAAGTTTAAGGAACACGAAAATGCCCTAGGTCTGCTCGCAGCCACC
The DNA here is from genome assembly GCF_019649055.1 of Paramacrobiotus metropolitanus. Classification (NCBI taxonomy): domain Eukaryota; kingdom Metazoa; phylum Tardigrada; class Eutardigrada; order Parachela; family Macrobiotidae; genus Paramacrobiotus; species Paramacrobiotus metropolitanus. The sequence goes on along the minus strand of NW_026570252.1, from coordinate 1,115,399 downwards.
CGGGGCCTGCAGCTACGTTCAATGCTGCTCACTGAACTCTGAAATCAAAAATTGCAGTTTTGATCTTTGAATTTACTGTTGCTCATTACCTGGCCCCATTTTATTGTTTCATTTTTTGGATATCCAGCCAATTAATAACAGGACAAAAAAATGTTCGCAAATTTGATTCCTAGAGACTTGGAGTAATCCATCGGTACGGCCTCTGTTCAACCGCTTTGCACCTTGAAGTGACGGCCTAGCTTCAGTCAGAATCGCTGAACAAGAGCGGAATTTTGCTCTGCTCATTCTCACGTCCATAATAAGACAGCCTTACCTCGTCAGAATTAAGAATCCGGGCAAGGAAAAGAACTAGACTAAATGACACAGCCACCAAAGCCTAACCACGTCTGCAGAAATGCAGAGAAACGATGTTGCCCCTCAGGGGCACCCCTTGCCAGGGGCATGCTCTGGCACACATCACACTGATGCCGAACTCACATTCCTGGGCCAATAAACAATGCGGGTTTGCAAATCATAAAAGAATCAATAGATATTTTGGAAAAAATAGTAAGTAACGTATACTGTGAGTTGTAACGATAAGATGGGGCCCCATAAGCCGTAATGAGCAACAGTAAATTCAAAAATGATTTAAATTGCAATTTTTAATTTCAGAGCTCAGTGAGCAGCATTGAACGTAGCTGCGGGCCCCGGGTGGCTGCGAGCAGACCTAGGGCATTTTCGTGTTCCTTAAACTTGTGAAAATACAGTACTATTATCAGTACTAAATACGAGTATTTACCGTAAATTCCGTAGTTGCATCTGAATAAAGACGACGGACAGCCTACACTTACAGTACAGCATATGCTAGGCAACATCTATTTGCGCTTTCTGGAGATACAGTCAGCAATAACACGCCAACAACATAAACAAAGGCTCCACGCAACGTCTGCTGCTTGCTTTGCTAATTTGCTCATCTGTGTAATGAGGACTGTCAAATATCAGCAGCCCGCTTGTATCTGCGGCACGACTGCTGCGCACGTATCGGTTACTCATCTTTCCGCTATGACTAAGAGAAAAAAATTGAAACATGTTCCCACCACTGATAACGGATACATTCGTAGAAATAAACACCAAATCTGACAGCACCGTGGATTCTGCAATAGATCTGCCTTCAGTGCCATTCACTACCATGGACAACGCAACACAACAAGCGGAAACTTATTAAGAAAAATAATTTCACATAGCTTAATGACAAGTAATTAATTTTTTCTTCATGTGTAATAAATTTGCTAATCAGGTGCTAAAAAAACCAGGTGCGAAATTACTAATTAGGGGCAGATTCGCTAATTAATTAGCTGCTAAATGTATGCTAATTAAGCGTGAATGACTCTAGTTAGTTCATCAAATTTTCGCTCAATTAGTAATTATTAGGTTAATTAATTAAACCTTATTATCTTAAACCTTAATGGCGAACTACAGTAAGCACGGTTCGGTTTTCTAATTCAGCAACTGATTCTCCATCTGACGGTCTGACCAATGCGCGCGGCGTTGTCAGTGAATCTGTCTGACTCACAAATCAGTGCGTGAGTTGTTGAGCACTCGAGAGTTTTGACCTCGATACAATTCGCATCAGAGTCCCAATACGTAAGATATTTGACAGCAACTAATGTATACTGTAGGCTGTTTCCGTAAATACTAAGGAGTAAGGATACAGCGCGCTGAACCACAAGATTAGCGACAATACTGAACGAAGCCGTGAATGTCCGGGAAACGGAATAAAGACTTTTGTCCAATCAAACATGTTCGGCGACTGGTCGCTGTGCCGGGACCGTGACTGCGCGCCGCGGTGTGCTGCTTCGCGTCACGAACTGTAAAGTACAAAGCTTAAAGGTTACGTTTTGTGTAAGGGTTTCGGATAGAGTCTTTATTTCGGGTAAACATGTTTTCAAAATTAATTTTCCAATTTCAAGAAACGTCGTGCTGCTCGTAGAAGAGACACTGAGTTTGCTCGTGGACTGAACAAAATAATTGGTAATACTTCTGATAAAGTATTAGACCGTAGACATTACCGTTTCGTAATACGTAGTGCAAAGAGTCAACTGAATACACTAACGTAGTAACCGAGGCTTTACATGTCCGGTTGCTAAGTAGATAAGGTCACAACAATAACAGCAATAATCACGAGATATCCGTACGTACTTCCGTTCGTATGTACGTCATACGCCACAATAATCTTGTTTTTCCTAATCGAGCGAAGGTCTTCCATGTTCAGCGCTAATGAAAATGCCGTGTCGAAGCGTCGCTCACCGCCACCAGATGCACATACGCACGATGGTTTGTGCAACCAAATGAAGTTTGAATTTCGGATTTCATAATGTGATAATGTGTGCTGGTGGCGGTTTTCAAAGGTCACCGATTATTTTTGTAATGGCTACTGGCTAGTAACGTTATCTCTGGCCACTGCATTACGGTAATTAATCTATGTTACTTTACGCAGTCCACTTATTTCGCGGGACCCGGGTACACTTATGCTCGGAATGCGAATATATACTGTAGATTTTAGACACTCATAATCAAAAAGACTCCCCACAGTAACACGGCGTAAACAAGACGTGCCAATAACGTTTCCAACAATATAGTCATCGGTCATGCAGTGCCCGCAAAAAGCGAAACCACTTCCTTGCTAGTGGACTCATGGCCTCTACATACATGTATGATCTTGTTAGCAACTTACTAAAATTAATTCATTTGGAATACTGTTTTATTTAGTTTAATTAAGTGCAGCAGGTGTGCATGTGTTACAAATTGACATGAAATTGTAATGCAAAACGATGAAGTCACCGAACTTGAACATTAGTCATGAATTTTGCATGCGGGGCACTAACCATAAGAAAATACCGGCGGAGCATTCGTTCATTCACTTTCATTGTCACCTACGATTCAGCACGTTACGTAGGCTGCTGGCAATTTGCGCTGTTTTGGTCCGGTATCGTACATGCATACCGTGGGGCTATTGTGTGGTGTTCTTAGGAAACACCAGCAGCGTCATGCTCTGCACAATCCACTCATGAATATCCTGGTGCGGTCGGAACAAGCACTGGATGTATCCCCCATCGGACAGCTGAACGGCCCGAAAGTGTAATCTGGCATAACCCAGCTGTCCGGGGCTGTTGGTGAACTCGCTGTGGTCGGATTCGATGCGTCCGCTGGTGAACCACGGGAGCCCGTACGGTCCTTCCCAGAGACCTTGGACGATGCGGCCATTATGGATCCACATCACGTGGTTCTCCAGGCTCCTGTGCACACGTTCCGATATGGGCAGGCGGATGCCACACTGCAGCGTGACGGTCTCGCCTTCGGTGGCGATCACGTACCGAGCACCGGGCGCCGCGAAGACCTCGCTGCGGTGCGTGACTCGCGGCAGCACCAGGAAGAGCTGCAGGATGTGGCGGTGCGTCGAATACCAAATGGGTCGTGTCGTGCTGGGGTCGATGACGCACTGCACGAAGCCGCCGGACCGCATGGTGACATTGCGGATGACGAGAATCATCGTGTCGTTAACGCGGGTGAAATGATAGGACTCCCCGGTGGTGTCCTCCGCCGGCAGGGGTTCACCGCCTTCAAAAACGGCATAGTTCTGGTGCAGCCAGGACACATCGGACCAGTCGATGCCGGCGGGGACTTCGCACTCAAAAGTCACATCCTCCCCTAACCGGGGCCGGTATACCTCGCTCAGGCTCGATGTCCGTCACGACACCTCTCGAGGCCAACTGCGGTAGCACGATGCGGTCGTCCTGTCGGTGATGCAGCATCGCCTGCGCCACGATATCGTTCACTACAGAGCGAATAAATTTTAATCAGATTTTTGTACAATTCACGACTCACGGGCACTAAGTCGGCAAACGCTGCGAGCCTGCGACCACCGTCGCATGAAAATAACATCTAACGAGGCATAACAAAGCTAAGCCACGTGTAAAGCTAAGAAACATAAGGAACCTAAGAAATGTAAGAAAACAGATAGTTTATCAAAACAAAAATGGGTTAAGGGATTTGGCCCGGTACATAGCACCAAATTCGTGTACATACACGGAAACTTTCGCTGTCGCGCACTCCCAAACACTTTTTTGCATTGCTGTATGGTAGTTTGTAGCCAAAAGATTTGTATACATAGGCGTGAAATCCGTTTGTGCGCGCAACATCCGGTCCGGGAGTTATGGCTGTTAGAATATTCCAAAAGTTTAAATGCATTCAGGTGTACCAAAAGTCTCATTATGGACCGATCCCTTTCAAATTTTGCACATAAATGCGCATTACCATGAAGATTGTTTTGGTACGGATCCAGACTTTCATGATTTTTTTCGAATTTTAAAATGAATTTTAAAAATTTTAAAATTCATTTTAAAATTCGAAAAAAATCGTAGAAGTCTGGATCCGTACCAAAACAATCTTCATCGTTATGTGCATTTACGTGGAAAATTTGAAAGGGATCGGTCCATAATGAGACTTTTGGTACACCTGAATGCATTTAAACTTTTTGGAATTTTGTTACCCTCATAACTCCGCAACCGAATGTTGCGCGCGCAAACGGATTTCACAACTACGTACACAATTCTTTTGCCTACAAAATACCATAATGCAATGCAAAAAAGTGTTTGGGAGTGCGCGACAGCGCAAGTTCCCGTCGGTGTACACGAATTTGGTGCTATGTATCGGGCCAAATCCCTTAACTCAACGACCGGCTCGGCGGCTCGGCATCGTGCTTGCTCGATCTCGTGACGGTCAACGAAATCTCTTAACTATAAATTGGCAGGTCGCCATTCATTACTCGCCATTCAATACTCGCAGGAGCTATTCACAGTTGACCAATTACGGTGCGATTCCTAACCGGGCCGGCCCGGTTAGGAATCGCAACGTAATTCGTCAACTATCATTGACACAATAGTGTAAATAAAACGTAACGATTTATAGGTAAACAAAAACGTAAGGATTTAAGGGGTATTGTGAATCACACGTATCACGTGTCACCTAACGTACGAAAAAAAGTGCTGAAAAAACTATCATTGACACAAAAACTTTTAATAAGGGGATACAAATAGTAATGCAAAAATGTAAAATTCTACAGATTGTGCACAGGTGTTCAATCTCTCTGGCCTTCAGTGCTCACATTTATCCGCCGGCGACCTTTGAGCTGATGGCAGACATCCCCAACACACGCTTAGTTGCAGCAGCAGCATTACACACCAGCTGCATGTGCTGGACCCAAGGCAGGCACAGAGTCGCGTCCTTCGTTCGTAGGCCGACATCGTAGCTCGGTTACAGCAGGATAACAGAGTTTGTCATTCAGAGTAGCAAAAAAAACCTATTAGTATTTAAATTTCAGCACGAAGTAATGATTATTTTAAAAGTAATCGTAATCATTGTAATCCTTACTAGATATTGCACCTGCAGCACACGGTAAACAGACAACACGTTAGACAGACCAAAACGGCAGCAAGTACAAGCTGATCCTGTAATTTCTATCGTAACCGTAATGTGGAACCAACAACAAACCAACAGCTTCGATTAGAGACTCTAAGCAACTGCAGCTGCATATGTTTTTGGGCTGATTGTGCACCGTAACGGTCGTATGTGCAAATTTGTACATAGTACTCATTATTCATCAGTCAATCACTACAAAGTTCCAGGCCATGAAGACAACGACAAATGTTAGCACGAAGCCGTAAACGACGGGAAAATGAAGAAACTGGTCAAGAAAACAGGCGCAGGCGAAGCACTGATGATTGATCCACCATGTCACATGCGGAAGGAGACGTGCTCGTTGTTATTGTGCCCGACAACGTCCACTGCACAGAAGGCGGTGCGTGGCGTGGCGCAACTGTGCCGACGTCAGAATGAGGACCAGCGGGTCGAGCGCCGTCTGCAGGAGGAAGAGGAGACCGGCAATGCCGCGGATGCCGGCGTGCGGCAGTTTGACGCGGATGAAGATGTTGACGCTGGCGAAGCCGACGGAGGGCAGCCAGCAGATGAGCAGGCTGACTGTTAGCCCGGCCAATAGCAGCAGTCCGCCTTTGGGCTCCCGCGGGGCGGCGTTCTCCTGCGCTTCCTTCGATGCATCGGCCGCTTTGCCGGGAAGGTGACCGCCCGCCGCGGTGGGCTGCTCCGTGTCACGAACTGAAAACCAACAAAAAATTCATTAACATATTCTAATTTAAAATTCATTAACTTAAACTCATTAATTTAAAATTCATTAACATTTTCTAATTTTTTTTTAAAAAGTAACATTTTTCTACCAAATTTAGTGCAAAATAATATGTGTTAGTAAACTAATCCGAAAAATTAAAACACATGTATCAACTAAATATTCAAGAATTAAATTTAATAAAATTCGTTGATTTGAATATGTATTAAATAGTTCTAATAAAAGTTTCTAGATTTAAACTAATTAAATTACAATTTAAAAAAATGAACTAAAATAAGTTTCGAGCTGGAAAAGGTAATTAAGTTGTCGAAGAATTATATTTTTAAATAACCCTGATGATCGTTTGAAGTTTAACATTTCTGTAGTCTCTACCAATGCAAGTTTACTGCTGTTTGAACCCAGATGTATAATATAATCTGGATTTTAACTTAAATAAAATGAATTTTCAAAGGGCAACTTTAACCATAGGGTCATTATGTAAATTTTAAGTACTGTACTTAAAATGTTTGTTACAAAAATTAGGAAGGAGACAAATCCTAGGAAAACACGAAGCTAATTTAAGCGTTTTTCTTACTGTGCACGGATAGCCGCGTGGAACGCTGCAGCGAGAGCGCCCGTGCCACCCGCTGTTTCCGGCGCTTATGTTGCCGGCACAGCAAAAACACATTGGCCGCCACCATAAACCCGATGGGCGCAATAGCCAGCAATATCTCCCCAACAATCGCCCACACCCGCAATCGGTCCACATCCAGCATACACACCCCGGTGACCGTCACCGGCGGCCGCTCCCCGGCGTCCAGGACAATCCCCGGGAGGCTGATGGAATGCGGCAGCACCCAGGCCGTGACGCTCAACAGCAGCGCCGTGACCGGGGTGTGGTGGTGGCGGTAGTGGAGGGGCCGAGTCAACGCCCATAGGCGGTTGGCCACGATGAGGAGGTGCGCCTGGATGATGATGGCCGGTGGGGCGTTGGTGGAGTACAGGAAGACGGTGCAGGCGGTGTCGGAGAGGGTCCAGTGGCCTCCGGAGGCGGTGGTGCTCAGGATGTGGAGGGGGCCGTATAATGCTAGAAAGAGTAGGCTGGCAAAGGTCAGGTTGAGGATGTAAATGGAGAAGGTGGAGCGGAGACGCCGGTGGGTGGCGTAGAGTGCCAGGACGGTTAGATTAAGTAACAGGCCGATAAGTAAAAGGAGGAGATCCAGGATGGGTAACGCCTGCCATACCGAAGACCGGGAATCGCCGGTGTGATTCAGTGTCCCGTTCCGGTTCATAGAAATTGGTGACAATTAAGTCTGATGCAGCGGCGGTAATTCCAGTTTCAGTAGCGTATATTACAGTTTCTACAGTCAAAATTTTTGTTATTGGATGTTAGAAGCGTTTCAGTTTATAATAAATTTGGAAGGCAAGTCCAGAGCACGGGCGATGATTTCAACTCCGGTAACGTATATTAAAGTTGCTGCGGTTAAAAACCTCGTAGTTAAATCTTGACAGTGAAACGGACAGTGTGCTGGAATTTTCCAGCGGGAGTATATAAGTGACTCTACAAGATAAAAGGTCACCAAGAATAATTTGTATTATGACAATAATGTCGCATGGATAAAAATTCGTGGAACGGTGCGATATAACATTTTTCTCGGGGAAGTGCAGATGCAGTTGAACGTGTAATGTGTAATGCAGCGTAATGCAGTTGAACGAGCATCTCTTCCACTAAAGAAGGAAATTAAACAATGCCACAGAAGGTGCGACGCGGATCAACGTGATATTGAACTAATATATATCGTACATGCAGTGATTCAGATACTCCTCGTTGGCCGTTGATTGGAATCTGCACTACTTCTGCTTCATTGGAGACCAATTAACGCCTACCCATATACGCCATAAATAGACAACGTAGTGCTTACGTACGCTACTTCCGCCACTAAAGGCTACGCGAGCGGGTTCAATGGGAGAAATTAATTTTAACGAGAAATATCTGCCGGCCATCGACATTTGTACGTTCACATATTAATCAACAACGCTTTCCTGCATCGACAGGATAACTCAGCTTGAGGATCTGCTGTAATGTTACTACTCTGTACGGTAGTATTATCTCCTAAGGTATGCATTAAAAACCACTTCGCGCTTGGGATTGAACTTTGTAATTATCGCCCAGGAACGAAGATTTACGACAAAGCTGCAATTGCATTATAGACCATTAACAGATAATTAAGAAGCATAAATTATTCATAAGTGAAAAAATTTATCTCATCATTCAGTTAGGCTTTGATCTGCAGCGGCACTGCCGGCACCGGCGGTCGTCGCTGCCACACCCGTTTCACCATCCGCCCGATGACCTTGCGCAGCTCCGGCGTGGCCAACACCAGCACCACGGGATCCGCCACCGTCTGGAGCAAAAACAGGAGGTCGGAGATCCCCCGCGCCCCGGAATGCGGGTGCTTGCGCTGCGTGAAGGAGTTGACCACCATGAAACACACACCCGGCACCCAGCACACCACCAGACACAAGGTCAGGCTGACCAGCAGCACCAGCGCCCGCTCCGGCTCCCGCGAACTCATCCGGCAGGCCACGCTACTCGGTGCCTCACTGCTCGCGGCGGCGCCCGTCTCCGGCCAGCTGATGGACAGCGCCCGCTTCGTGCGGCTCTGCAGGCGGCGCTTCCCGCGGCACACCAGGAAGAAGTTAGCGCCGATCATGAAGACCAGCGGGAGAACACCCACGACGATCTCCCCAAAGACCGCCCAGGCAAGTTGGCGGTCGACGTTGAGCAGGCAGATACCGGTCCACGGTGCCGCTTCGCTCGTCGTCCACCGTGGCGCTTCGCTCGTCCTCTTTGGCATCGCTTCGCTCGTCGGGAATACTGCTTCGCTAATCGTCCAGGCCGGCGCTTCGCTCGTCGTCCACGGCGCGCCCGCTTCGCTTGTCGTCTGGTAGTATATCCCGTCCAAAACAACTCCCGGCACGGTGAGAACATTGACCAGCGTCCACGCCGCTACACACAATCCAGTGGCCACTTGCCGGCTGTGCAGGAAATGCCGGTAACTGATCGGACGCAGCAGCGCCCACAGGCGGTTGGCCACAATCAACGTATGCGCATAGATAATGCATCCCGGTGGGGCGTTCAGCGTGTAAATAAACAAACTGCACCAGGCGCCGTGCAGGGCGTTGCGGAGGTTGAGTAAACTGAGGGGCCCGTAGGTTAGCAGAAAAATCAGACTGCATCCCAGGAGGTTAACCAAGTACACCGTGAAGGGCTTCCGCCGCAGGAAGCGGTGCGTGAGGAAGAGAATGAGCACCGTCACGTTGAGGAGGACGCCCAGCGACATGGTTAGTATGTTTAGAATCGGGAGGGCGGATTTGACGGATGCGGGAAGGGATTCCTCTAGGGCGGCGGCCGCTTGGGAGAGGGTGGTTGGGGCGTCGGGATCCGGCTGAGCGAGGACGATGTAGTTGGACATAGTCCATGTGCGGTTGACGCCGGTCATCATCTCGCCAAGATTTACTATCCAACAATTAGGCCAAAGGTCACCGTGCCATATATATACGACGGTGCCGACTTCTTCCACAAAGGTCACCACATTCGGTCAATGCACGAATAAATCTCCCGCAATACAACTACAGTAATTGACTAAAAAAATTTGATGTCCAACATTGTACGGTTAGCTAATGGTTGGCGGGATTAAGGGCTTTTCCATACGATGTCGGCAAATATTTCAAAAAAAGGTCACACCATAAACTTCTCTTAATGTGCAAAGAATTTTCACATAACACCGGTTCACAATTCTAAAAAGGCTTTGAATTGAGCTGCAGATTATTACATTAAGAATCACACTGTTAAGAAATCCGGATGTCAGAAATATTAATCATCGGGTTGCTATCAAGCCCAAACAGAAAACATCCCGAACAACAACGTACTGATTTGAAACGCCGGCATCTGTCAGAAATAGCCAGCGAGTAAACAAACACACGGCCGTGAGCGGGAGATTGCCGGCGATAGGATAAATATACGTCGGCCTGATGAAGCAGCTCCATTGAGTCAAAGATGTAGCGTATGTTGACCTTAACCTCATCACAGTCGGCCGCGACGACGCTCAGCATTTTGCCGGAAACGCGACGAAAATGATAAAAATTTCACAGTTTGACTGGGTAACCGATGCAGTTCAAATTTCCCTGCGATATGCAGAGCAGAAAGGTCACGTCGATTGTCCACAACAATTACGACAACATCGGTGGTTCGTTCTGTATTACACGGCTGACTATAAGACGCGACGGAGAAAGGAGGCCGATGGGCGAACAGACCATCGTTGTCGTAATTTCTTCGACGCTGTCCTATGAGCAGGCTGAGCCTGCTCATAGCTGCTATGAGCAGCCGGTCGTTATTCATCTGGTGATAATGCCGCCATAATGCCGCACGCATATGTCGCGGTTTATAGTGAGCACGCGGTTTACTTATACTGATGAAACTGTGGTCATAAATTGCGCCATGATACGACACCACAAAAAAAAAACAACAACATACTCGCACAAATACATGTCAAAATAACAAAATCACCAAGTAAAAGCTCAAATTAATTACATCTTGTACAAAAAGTCAGAAATGCGTTGACAGACGAACAGAAGCAAAAGCAAAAAACAGTATATATTGCGGATTATTTCGTGGAATACATATGTTATTTATATAGAAAAATGCTAGTGTGGCACAGATTTATCTAATCACTGACTGTAGTCAACTGATTATTTCGTATCGTGACAATTTTATCACGCATTGTTAAAAGTTGGACGTTACATTAACGTGACAATACGCTGTCTTATCGCTCAAAGGTCAAACACATTGTCTTCGTTTTTTCCGCACAGCGCTACCGTCTCTCAACGCAGTACTACCATTTTGTGGTTGGAAAATTGTGGAAGACACCGAAAAATGTCTGTGGTTCTTTCGGTTTTGTTGCTGGCCATGTGCGCCGGCGCCGCGCTCTCCCAGCAATCCCAGTACGTGGATTACCGTGCTGGCACGTTGAACCTGATCATCTCGGCGCCCCATGGCGGGAGCGCCCGTCCCGCCGCTATCCGCAACCGCACGGCCGGCTGCTACGTGGCGGCGACTCGCCGCTGCGAATACCGACACGGCTGCACGCCGGACAAGAGCAAATGCCCCACCGCCACCGACAAAGACATGAACACCTTCGAAGCCGCCGAGAAGCTGCGCCAATATGTCTACGAGCTAACCGGTATGTCGCTAACCGTACACAACATGCAGTAATTATTTCTGGCCAGTGGATCTCAGTGAGATCCACTGGCTGCAAATTCACGGAATTTCGATGAGTGCAAGTTGTAACACTGGCAGACCCGACCGCTGTTCTTCTGCGGCCGGGCATCGCGCACGCTATTTAGCTGTAATCATTTGCAGTTCTAAAACAGCGGATAATTATTGCGCTAACACGGAAACGCAGCGTGTGTACAGATACAAGAGATGTTTGGCACTGGTACCAAGGCTTATGGAAGCGTTCTACGTGTTGAAGGGAACGTAATGTGCGAAATCTGTTTGTTACCTTGATGTTCTTAGAGTATCCAGTAAAAATACACGACATATACTAAAAATACCATATATGAACATATACTGAAAACAGGGATATACTTTTGCGGTCTGATATATAACGGTACATATCGATGATATTAATAATGCAGGCCGGTATCCGTACTTCGTCGCCAATAAACTGCACCGCACCAAACTGGACCCCAACCGCGCCGTAAACGAAGCGGCCTTCGGGGAGCCCCTGGCCGTGACCACCTACGACTTCTACCACGCCATGATCACCGCCGCCCGCACCGCCCTGGACGCCGACCCCCGCTACGCCAGCCACCTCCTGATCGACCTCCATGGCCAATCCCACACCCACGAACTGACCGAGATCGGCTACAACCTCACCGCCGCCGAGCTGGACGCCGGCGTCTACGACCTGCAGCGCAGCAGCAGTATCCGCTACTTAGCCAACAAATTCGGGAATTCCAACCAGGTGGTCATCGGGAACATCAGTCTGGGCCGGTATCTGGAGGACGCCGGGATGAACGTCATGCCGGGACCCCGGGAACCGCGGGTCAACGGGCGCAAGTATTTCGACGGAGGGTACACGGTGGAGACGCATAATACGGCGCACAGCGACGCCATCCAGATCGAGCTGGCGCGCAGTTTCCGGCTGGCGGAAGCGGGACAGTTCGACACGAATGTGCGGAATCTGGCGGAGGGGCTGGTGCGGTTCCTGCGCCAACACTACCCGGAAAACGCCGGCGCTGCGGTTTAAGTTTCATGGTTTAGCATAAGTTCTTTGCTCCAGCTAGATTTTATCAGCTAATACAGCTAACTTTCGAATACTATGCTTTTTCGAAATTGTCACGTCTTGCAGCTAACTGCTATTTAACAGAAATGCGCAGTTTTGTCCCTTTTACAGCAACGTTTCAAGTTAAGCGGATAATAATGTGATTTTCGTTTTCGGTGCACGACTACGTAGAAGTACGCGGTTTTAGAGATTGTTGTTCATTTCGGTTCATCATTATCTGTAACCAAGCAGCTGCTGAAACATGAGTGTGAACATAATTAGGCATAAGATGAAAAAGTAAACGGTGAAACCGACTGAGCCGCGCTTTTCAATGACGCTTTTACAGTTTTACAGCAGCGCTTGCAAAGCAAATGCAGCAGCACGTCGTGAACGTTAGAAAACTGAATGCTAAGATCCACGAATAACGGTTTTGGTTGCTTTTTCAGTCTCCAAATTCAAATCATTTTCATTAGCGTCCATCAACGCACCTGCACAGGCATATACATGTACTGTACTGTGTCGTCCACTCCAGTTAGCACTGGTGTTTGACAGCAAACTAAACTCCTGCTATACTTAAGTTTAACGTACTTCATACGGAGTACACAGTTTCCAACGGTCTGAACACACTGCACAGCAAATCAGGTATCTTAAATTGTCTAAAATCTTAAATTGTCGAGACAATAAAAGTTTATTTCGTTAAAGGTTCTGAATTAAACTATTTTTGATCTACGAACAAATGTTTTGCTGCATCCGAATAAAGTCATCAGACTATCAGATCAAAAAAGACATACATGCTCAGCAGTTATTTCGGCGGCTGTTGGCAAGCGATAAAACATGGCACCTGCCTAAATAGCCAACCCGATGCGCTAGACAAGAAGCTTGCGAAATTTAACGGCGTGACACGGCGATTTTGTCACGATGCCGCTCTCCAAAGCAGCCGAATCGGCAATTTCACGCGCGTAGATTTGCATGCACACGGGTATATGCGCTTTATACGGCTAATGCTATTGCCTAGGGTAGTGCATGTATTGCCTTCCAGGCGAAAATCCGTCAAGTGGCACTTGTAAAACCGGCCAACATGCATTTTTACCGACATATTTCTCGAAGCGCAGACCCTGAAACCGAACTGTAGAATGCAATGGACAGCAGATTTCGGTAAAGACCCGATGTGCAACTGCTAACGCAGCTAATTCGCAATGCGGACGAATGGTACATAAAGCGGCTATTCAGCAGCAGCAGCTCAGACTTCTAGAGCAGACCAGTTTTTAAAGCAAATACTGTCTTGTTCCCTCAGCTAAAGATGCACATTTCCCTCTTGTTCTTGTTTAACACTCTGGATGGAAGAGCGTTTAACGAAGGACCAAATTGCGTTGGTAGTAGGTTAGACTGCCCATGCAGTTTGGCCCTTTGGTTAACGCTCTTCCGTCTAGAGTTTCATGTTCCACGAACAGGGATTACTTCCGAGGGTGTGAGGATACTGTGTGGATATCGACTTTTCGAGTGCTGGAATAGTAGAACTCCGACGTTCCGGCGCATAGCGGTAAATGCCCAGGGACCCACAGGCTGTTGGTCCCGGTGCATTTACCGTTACACGGTTACCGATGTTGTCACCGCAGAAGAGAAGTTCTCTTCTCACCGCTAATGGATCCACTTCCACCCGTACACCTCCTGCGTCTACCACTAAGCCAACCGCCATTGCCGCCGTCAATTTTGCAAAAAAGAAGGTTTTAGTGGATGTTGCGAGTATGAGAACCAGTGATGGCGTCTACATGTAGTAGAAAACCGCTCGTGTGGAGAAAATGGGATTTTTGGTACTTAATATCTTTTCTGCTCAATGGCAGTCGAGATGCCGGGACGTTGGCTACGGGTTTTGCCGAAACGATCCCTTCCATCGGCAGCAATATCCGTGGGAGCTACCGAGGATCCTCGATCAACAACGGCGTTTTTACAACGGCGCTCAAATTTAGCGGTAGTTATAGAAAATGCAGCAACCCTTCTGGAAACACTGAACACGCATCCTAAGGTCACACGAATTACGGTTATGGAAGTTCTTTTTGCCAGTTTTTTGCCCTTTTTAATAGCACGTTAATTCGCCGAACTACAGTTCGCTGACCCACAAATTGTTAACCGACAGTTTGCTTTTTTGCCTATTTGTTGACCGACGTTTTGTCGAACATTTTTGCTGACCGACAACTTGCTTTTCGGTTCGATACTTTAGTTTTTGAGTTTTTTCTTGTTGCTGTTTTTTCTTAGGTTTCTTAGGTCTCTTAGGTTGCCTTAGGTTTGTCAGGCTTCTTAGGGTTTTTTAGTTTCCTTAGGTTTCTTAGGTTTTTTAGGTTGCCTTAGGTTTCTCAGGTTTCTTAGGTTTTTCAGTTTCCTCAGGTTTCTTAGGTTTCTTAGGTTTGTTAGGTTTCTCAGGTTTCCTATTTTTTTTAGTTTCCTTAGGTTTCTTGGATTTCTCAGGTCAGCAAACTGTCGTTAGCAAGTTATCGGTGTTCACGAAAGGTCGTCCAGCGAAATGTCGTTCAGTGAGGTTTGTCGTTTTAACAAGCTGTCGGGTCATTTTGTCGGTCAGCAAAAAGTCGCCAGCAAGTTGTCGGTCAGCAGGATAGTCATCAGCGAGTTGTCGGTGTGCCGCTCTTTTTATTTTGACTTGGTGTCGCACACTAGGCGGCTGACGGCAGCGTGACAAGGAAAACGTTGGAGTAACTGTGCGGAACGCGTACGATGATTTTAAAAATGGTGTCGGTTGCATGATTCATAAGCGGCTACCAAGTCACAAGTGTGTCCGCATTTCGCATCAGACCCTGCTCAAAAGTGCCCTTCCAGGATCCATCCCGAAAAGGAACGCAGTAGCATTGGCAGTATTGCAGAAATTCTTACGTGGCTATATTATACAGGAATGGCATTACCTTAATACAAAAATCTTCATGGAAAAAAACACTCCAGAGATTCTCACGTCTTAATTCGACTCTACTTACGGTGACTTTCAAGTACTTCATGGTACTGCACTAACACAAGCTCCACCCGGAGCGAATTTAGATCAGTTGTTCTCTGTTCTTAGACCTCCGGAGGCTGTTTTGTGCTGATTGAGTGTACTTCGTTGTGATTTTATTTGTTTTTCTATAAGCGGAATGGGTACCATTAAACACTAAACGTAAAAAACAAGTATAGATATTAACTGGTAACATAGTAGTACTTCCATCAAGTCGCTTTACTTGTACATAGTAGCAAATTTCGCAGTACTTGCGGTAGGTATTTTCGTTGAGAAATTGTGGGTTAAGCGAATAGGTTTTCATAAGTAATAATTATGTAAAAAATTTATAACTAAAATATACAATTAAATTCAAATTAAACAATTTAAATAATTTCCCGTGCACGCAGCCAACACCCGTGTAGGAATCCCGTGGCCGCAGCCAACACCCGTTCCCAAACTCCGTGCACGCAGCCAACACCCGTGCGGACCCAAAAATATCACCCGTGCACGCAGCCAAAACCCGTGTTTACCCGTGCACGCAGCCATAATGTAAAAAATAACAGCCGCATTGGCCGAAGGCATAATCGTAGCGTAATTTAGCGCAGTGCTTGCGTATGAGGAGTCCAGTCAGAACTGGACACATGTTAACGGTCACAGCATGTTTAATATTCATCAGTATTAACTGCAGCACTTGTTTTAAACGAGAACGAGTCCAATAAAAATCCAAATGCACCTGCTTGTATTAATTTACATCAGCATGAACCGTGAGTCGAGACCAGCGTTAGCCGGGTGGGGAAGCAGACAACAGACCATTTTGTTCAATGCATTTGAGCAGATCAGACGTTCTGATGCCGACGGTATTTCCGCAAAGATTAGCCGGAGTATGAACTGGCAGTGGCACGGAGAGAGGCACATTTGCTAAAGTACAACGACTAGTAGGTATTCACACCGCATCGGGTACTTTTTTTTGTCTCTAATTTGGTCACTTTAAGTACAGTTTACGTTTTTATATTTCGGTCACCTGGTGTCGGACAAACAAAAACGCCAGAAATGAATAGTCTTCATAACAAAAACTTCGCTCATGACTTTCAGAGCCTAAACAAACGATAATCTCCATAAAAAAACAAAGGGGTGCAATGTAAAAGAACCGCTCTTCCACGTTTGCAAGTTTAAGCAACCCCAATAATTATTTTCAGTTTTCGTTCGACGATTACAGACTGGTGAGTCTAAAAAGAAAATTGTGCGATCCGCAGCTTTTCATGTAGCGCCAACAGGGGGAGTATTGTACCTTGTAAGTGACCGGTGGCCTAAATGTGAAACCGTATTAGCTTCAAGGGAGCGAAATATGAGACAAAACCAAGTACATCAACAGATAAACTAACAAGACTAAATGCGATTAACGCGAATACCTTACCGGAATCGATTGGATGGGTGACTGCGGGTTAGCGCCTACATCACGACGCAATCGCTCAAGGAGACTGGCGTGGACATGAACCATTAGAACTGAGAAGAGTACGATTGCTTTCCACATGGCGGCTAACTTCACGTATTTTTCGGTAGTTTCGAGCACATAAGACCGAAGACGTTTACCGAGCGTTGTTTGGTACTGGAATAAAATACCTTAATATAAAATACAAAAACAATGGTGCTATGTATGCACTTGCGATGCCACCGACCTCCTTGGTTTTTCAGCTCGTTTGATGTAGGATCTAGCCCTGCCAAAATACTGGACTTATCTTTCACTGCCACTCAATTTGGGATTTGGCCTTACAGCCGATCTTGGAACTGAGATGCACTAGGGAATGATCATAAGAGCATGCCGGTCTGAGGAAGCCCATCTGGGAATCTGATGTTATATTATCTTAAGGGAAGTGGCCCGGTACATGGTACCGAATTCGTGTACATGCACGAAATCTTTCACTTTCGCGCACTCCCAAACCTTTTTTCTCCTGTTTTATGACATTCTGTAGTCAAATGATTTGTAGTGGTCTGGGAAAAAAAGCGTCTGATGCCAAATTATGTTCTCGAAAACCTAAAATGTTCAAACTGCACAGCCGACGTCTGAAAGGGCACCGGACATTTAAGCACAAGACTATCGTAGGGAGTCCCTACGAGGGACACCTTCGCCATGCGGATGTTATGGACCGGTACAACTGACAAACTCCAAACAGCAAACAAAACAGTTAATACAATGAACAAAAAGCTACAGGACAAGGCTGCACGTTAGCACAAGCACCATTACTGAATAGGAACGTCGTTTTCCAGTATTCTGACGCCGCATTTTCTCTGTGTGCCTTCATAGCGAGCATTCTCGTAAACATCAGAATATGTAACGAAGATTTACCGGTGTTATGCTGAATTAGCTTACTTCGTTCATGAGCGATGTCGGTAAAAATATTTCTCCAGGGATTTAATACAGCTGCAGCACGATCCCAGGGAAAACTGTAAGTTTGCTTTAGATGGGTCCACAAGGACAAGCGGTTATCGCCTGCTGTGCTGTATTACTCCCCTTCTGAGGACCGCCAGCGTTGAACGATATGTACAAGTTTTACAAGGTAGTCAGTTGTACCTGTGACTGCTTGCCCAAATGCGTTTCGATGATAACCTTCCACGAGAGAGTATTAATTTTTCTTTCGTCGTCTGTAGGCGAAGAATATCCAAAATTTATGAAGCTACACATGCTCAGTTTTAAGCTGGAGCCACCTATTTTTTTGAGTAAGTGTGGCTGTTGTAGCCAGTTGCCGTTGTTCGTTGCGTACCGTTCTGTGCTCTATCCGTTTACCGAACAATGCAGGTTTATTGAAAAACTTTCCCCAGCATTCATATTTTAATTGTACTGCTCATGTATTTTGGATGGCTCTGTTCATTAAGCCAAGGTTCATTATCATCTTGACGGCGTCAAAATGATTTTGCTAGGTTTCGCACCCCTGTCTGTAAATTAGCGTCATACCTGACGCTAATCTACAGACGGGGGTGCGAAAGCCTAGCATCGTACCTTCCACTTGCATTGAATTCCGACCCAAACCGCATTTGAGTCTCTGCCTCCACTCCACTACAGTCTCTGCCATCTCTGCCTGCATCAGTCTCCATTTGAGTCTCTCCAATGCCCTTAAACTTGCCCTTTCCCTTTTGGTTGTCTGGCATGGGAGCAGACAGCCCAAAGGGAACGGGGAAGATTGCTGGTTCTAGTATAAGACAGCACTAGAACCAAAAAAATAGCAATGAAAAATGCGATGACATCGCGGTTTCCCTTGCTGTTATTTTGGTGGGCACCATTTTCTACCTGGTCATTTGCATGGTTTGTGTTAACGACGGATTCGCTGTAAGTGCCGCTTAAGTTCACTCCCCTACCGCAGCAGGCGTCATCTTTATCCCATGAACCGGGAGATCGTGCGCAATTTCAGTAGTAATCTCGAAATCGGCTTTTGTGTCCTTATGTGCGGCAGCGGAATGTCCACTGGTTTAACAGTCTTTGGCACCGGTCCGGTGCCAAAGGTTCTTAAACCAGTGAACACTCTTCAATTTGCTATACTTCTATCCTTACGAAGTCCATGGCACCGGTGAAACTGACAATGCGCATGCCGGTGCTCTCGTTTGGAATCTGCATGACAGAGTTTGGCGCCGATACCTTGCAGAGCAAACAGGTAATCGTATTGACAGATGCAGAAAAGAAATCCTGTTTGGAAATTGTCATTTGGAAATCCTGTTTCGAGGCACATTTGCTAAAGTGCAACGACTTGTAAGCATTCACACCGCATCGGGTACTTTGTTTTGTCTCTAATTTGGTCACTCTAAGTACAGTATGTACCTATATGTTTTCATATTTCGGTAACCCGGTGTTCCGGACAAACAAAAATGCCAGAAATGAATAGTCTTCATAGCAAAAATTTCGCTCATGAACTTAAAACGAGTGGGAAAGTGGGCTTTAAAACAATAAGTCGTATATCATTTTCTTGACTGTACCCTCCTCCAGCATTCCTTAAAGACTTTTAAAAAGTAAAGGTCATGTTCCCGTGTTGCAGTGTGTTGATAATTCACATTCTGCTCAGTCCTGGTAGCCGGTCGTCTTGCTGTTCCCCTTTCCAAGAGTGCAGTTACATGCGGCTATCGATCAAAGAATGGAGCGGAACTAATTTAATCAAAATGCCTTCATTTATCTACTTATTGTCGAAAGCAGACGTAGCAAAAGGACATCACGAGCTTGGACGCAGAAATGTCTAACTGTCACGGTAAAAACCGCTGGCAGTAATCATTAGGAATGTATATTCTGCAGTGCGGTATGCAACGCCTGATTTGTTCTCTTATGGCAAAAATGAAAATACCAGGTGTGCGCCAATATAATAATTACAATCGTCTTCGCAACACTTGACATTTCCATGTAGGTTTGAATGAAACCTTTAAGTGTGTCTGTTGTGACGCCTCATGCTGGAAATGCGGCAGAAAGTAAAAGCGCCTCAAGTTCCTCAAACTAGCCGAAGTCGGAACTTAATCTGCTTGAGTCATGCACACTGCGCACGTATGTAACCGTCCAAAACGGCCTGTCGTCTGAGACGATAGCCTGTCGTTTCAGCCTCTAAACCGTCCGAAACGACCGGGGGCCCCCAAAACGACCGCCGTAAATTTTGCCCTACCAGTTTTCTTCGCTCTTTCAGTCGCAGACAAAACGAATGAATGTAAATTCGTATCCGGTCGTTTCTGCCGGAGTGTAAGGTCGTTTCTGCCGGAGTGTAATTTCGCATGCGGTCGTTTCTGCTGGAGTGTAAAATCGTATCTGGTAGATTCTGCCGGAGTGTAATTTCGTGTCCGGACATTCTGCCGGAGTGTAAGTTTGTGGCCGGTCGTTTCTGCCGGAGTGTAATTTCGCAAGCGGTCGTTCCTGCCGGAAAGTAATTTCGTGTCCGGTCATTTCTGCCGGATAGTAATTTGTATCCGGTCGTTGCTGCCGGAGTGCAATTTCGTGTCCGGTCGTTTCTGCCGGAGCAGGAACGACCGGATACGAATTTACACTCCGGCAGGAATGACCAGACACGAAAATACTCTCCGGCAGAAACGACAGGATGCGAAATCACACTCCGGCAGAATCGACCGGATACGAAATTACACTCCAGCAGGAATGGCCGGACACGAAATTACTCTCCGGCAGGAACGACTGGATACGAAATTACATTCATTCGTTTTGTTTGCGACTGAAAGAGCGAAAAAAACTGGTAGGGAAAAATTTACGGCGGTCGTTTTGGCGGCCCCCGGTCGTTTCGGACGGTTTAGAGGCTGAAACGACCGGCGGTCGTCTCAGACGACCGGTCGTTTTGGACCGTTACACACGTACACAGTAAGGATACGGAAAACTAATACCGCCCAAAAAAGAGGCCACGGAACTGACCATGAGATGTTACAACTTCTACGTTGCAGTGCGACACACTACCTAATTACCAACTCTGTATAGTGCTGTATAAACATTACATTTGGATATGCAGTAAACTGGATTTCATAATCTACGCTGTACTGTATGTATGCGGTATGTAAAGATGCCAGAATATGACTAACGCTGACTCCTTTGTACAGATACCATTTTGTAGGCACGAGTTATTTACGTGGACTTTAAGCTCTTTTCAAATCATCTATCAAGGTTATCGTCCAGCCTCCCCGATATGAGCCACGATAGTGAAACCCTATCACCTGTCATAAAACCTACCATAAAACCTTGCACACAACCCTGATCATAAAACCTCATACACACGGCGACACGGGCAAAGACTAAAGTTATAGCACTTATCTAATCCAGTGGGTCATGATTGCGTGCCAGGGGAGTATTTATTGTGCAGGAAATTGTGCCTGATAGCTGAGATTGTTTAACGAAAGTGCCCACACACCTTTAAGTGGTACTGTCACACTGTGTATAAAAGGGGCAACTCGTTTTATCTGAGAATGAACCCAAAAAGGGGACAAGACGTCCGCCCACCCGCAGATTATCCTCCCGGCGGTGATCCTCCCGGCGATGATCCCCCAGGAAATGATCCCCCCAGCGACGACGATCCTCCCGGATATGATCCCCCCGGGGTTGGTCCTCCCGGCGGTGGTCCTCCCGGGGGATGGTGGAATGTTTTAGAAGGTGCCTTACTGGCAGGCGGTGCTGTGGTAGCTGGATGGGCATTGCACAAATGGTTATTCAGCGAACGACCCGTGAGATTGTTTTGGGATATGGAAAACGCAAGGTGTATGATTCCGAAACATGCGACTTTCGAGAAATGTGTGGGACATCTACGTAACATTGCTTCATCGTACGGCATTGATTTACATCAACAATATAGTATTAAAATCATCTGTGGAGGGTTTGACGGCAATAGCCGTTGCTCGCAATATAAGTGCATTCAAGCTGCTAAAGTATGCAATCCCGAAACGCTAGAAACCTGGAAAGCCGGCAGTACAGTGTCTACTAGAATCGAAGGTAATAAGTTAATAAGACGCAAGCACTTCGCACTTCGGGTTGATGATTTGGCCCCGGCAGCTCTAACGCCAGTAAAATGTCAGATTTGTTCGCCGGTTAGTTCAAAAATATCGCCTACTACAGGTGTCATGATTCAGTGTTGCTGGGATGGATTACCCTACACAAAGGACAAGGCAGACAACATCATTCTGGAGCACCTGAAGGATGTGTTCAAGTCCAGCGCGTCCGATACGAAAGTCGTAGTCGTAACAGGTAAATCGCTGCAGCGCTGACAAGTTAAGCCTTTCCGAGAGTTAACAGCAATTTTATAGATTTACTGTCGGCACTGCAGTTGCAGTTGTGCGTAATCACTAACCATCAGCGAGTTTATTGTTTTACATAACGCTTTAGACCTGTACCGTTATAATACTAGTAAAGTGCACTCGCTTTTGGCGGGCACTGCATGACCGAAGCGTAGGAGGAATACAGAGTACAGTCTTGATAGATACGTAATTTAGATTTGGTCGCTTCTGGTTATATATATAAGTGTATTCTACAATATTTACGGTAATGGTATTTAGAACTACAGACTACATCTTGCGCAGAGTGGCAGAAAATTAATGAGATGAATATTAAGAAACGAGAAGACGAGAAAAAAATGTGTTTTCTAATCTGGCATGTCCATTTTTCCAGTTGATTATCGGTTGCGTCGGCTAGTTGGCACGGCTCCTATAAGTCCATCCGATCAGAATGTTGTTCTGCATCCAACTAATGAGTCCCAAGACGGAGTTTGGCCGGACGAGTTCTATCAGCGGTCTTCGTGAAACTTGCATTAAGACACGTGGATGCTAAGTTAACAGCAACTGCTAACTGCTCCACTGTAACTCCGGTTGTTGCTTATTTATTTATTTATCCGATCAGTTTATGGTTAGGTAGTTGTTACTATTCATTTCGATTTGATCGTTTTTATTTGCTGCTTGAAACAGCCTCGGCTTCGCCTCCGCGTGCCTCCGTTCTTAAATAATATCCATCAAACAGAAACAGAACGCCGTACAACCGAAAAAATTATAATATACGTGCTTGTGCAACACTTACCGACAATCAACACCATGTTCATGTCATAAAGCTAGTCTGGCTTATCATAAAGTTAGTTGGCATTAGATAGGCAGTCACTGCTGAAGCCTGAAGGTACCTATTATTATTCGGCGTTGCTGATTTAGCACTGCGAGCTTATGCAGTTGTTATACGTGGCGTACGCAGTTGCATCGCTGGAATTTCTTACATAAACAGCGTAAGCGGAGCGATCAGCAATCCTTTATCAGGACAGTACATAAGGTTATGCTAAGAATGCAAGATTATGGCCCGCGGTCTTTACTGCAGTGGCGGATGGCGATTTTGCGCGCACAACATCCGGTTGGAAAGTTATGGGTGAAACAGAATTCCAAAAAGTTTAAATGCATTCACGTGTTATAAAAGTCTTGTTAGAAACCGATCTTCAAATTTTGCATCTAAACACACGTACACATAAAGATCGTTTTTACACCGAACCAGAGTTGCACCAATTTTTTCAAACTATGAAAAGAATTAAAATTTTTTAAATTCATTCTGGTGTATGTTTATTTAGTGCAGTCATCATAAGATAGGGTTGCAATTCAAAGTGTTTTCAAAGTCAATGGCAAAACATGTTTTTAAATACCGTTTGCTGGATTTATTATTAAGATTTATTGTATAAGTAAAATTACATTTTTGTTTTTACTTTTGTCGATCGGGATTCTGACGGAAATTTTTTAGAAAATGTATCTTATTTGTAATTTCATTGGCAATAAGTTGGTCAGGTTCAAGTTTTTTCCGTAATGTTTGCCAATATTTCAAACAATGACTTATTTTTTGTTCGTGAATTTCAGTTGTTTTGATAACGTGTAAATAGTTAATAGATTATTCTAGTTAGTTAAATACTGTAGCTCGTAGTGGTAATTTTACAATTACGATACGAAAAAATTTTTTGGAAATAAAACCAAAACCGAAGACAAAATCATCGTGGCTTAATGGATTGATTTTTTATGTAGTAGAAAAGTAAAACGTAAAACTTACAGTGACTTGCTATATTTATTTATTTATTTAGCGGCGACGTTTTAACCGCCGTTCGTATGAAACGTTTCTTTTCTGGTCTGTTTTCTGCTGATGATCGACGTTAAGGCGGAAGATGACGTCGAGCGGGCCAATAACAAAAAATTGCACAATTTTTTGAAAGTTTTTTATTTATATTTTAATTTGGACTTTTTTTGCAGATTTCGAATGAAAATTTCAGTGAAATGCCGTGGACTCAGTTGTTGTAGTCATGCACCTTTTCTGGCATCGTGTCATGAAGATCCGAATGCGATGATAAAATAACCTGAATTTGGTGCACCGATACAGCGTTTAAGCGTTTTGTCCATTTTACGAGGGTTAACCAAAATTTAATGTGTTTTAGGAACTGGTATGAGAGAACATTCATACAAATTATGAACGAATTTTTTCAAATTCTGTAGCATTCATAACTACATTACAGGGCCACCTTGAGAGGGCAATGGCTAATGTATTATATATGTACAATGTATACAAAACATTCGGCTGTTGAACGACAGCAAACAATATAATATACATACATATATACATACATATACATATATAGAAATTCGTACATACATACATACATACATACATACATACATACATACATACATACATATATACATTTTGTACATACATACTCGTACATATATTATACTAAAACGATGCTCTTAAAGCATCTCAACTCGAATTGCTTACTCAGCGCTTCGAGGGAGCTTACGACTGTTCAGGTTGGAAAACGATGCAAGGTCACGAAAAAAGGTGTGATTACAATTACCAGAATCGAGAAACACCAGTTTACTGTGCGGCCAAATCCCAGGCCTAACTTTATTAGTACGTCCCGTACGAACGGACGAAAGACCCAAAACTAAAATCAGGTTCAGAAACAGAATGGGCATCTTCCGATAAATGTGTCTAGTCATGCTACGCTCATGGTGAGCTGGTCAGAACAGGTAGTCACACATGGTGAACCGCTTTGACAACATTCATACGCTTTAATACATATAGAACTTGTTTTGGGATTTGTCAGTTTCAGTGCATGTGTACTAAACTTGTGGGCGTGCCTGTATATTAAAACGATGCTCTTAAAGCGTCTCATCTCGAAATGCTCGAGGGAGTTTACTACTGTTCAGGTGGGAAAAGGATGCAAGGTCACGAATCAACTATGATGACGATTACCAGAAGTGAGAAAAACACCAGCTCACTGTGCGGCCAGATCGCAGGCCTAATTTATTAGAACCATGTCCCGTAAGAACGGAAGAGGAAACAAAATTAAAATCGGGTTTAGAAATAAAATGGGCAACTTCCGACAATGTGTCTAGTCATGCTACGCCCAGGGTGAGCTGCTCAGAACAGGTAGTCACACATGGTGGACCGTTTAGACAACATTCATCCGCTTTAATATTAATACGTATACACTATACAGTATACAGTGTAATTGTACATGTACATGTACTATATGTATAGTACCACATGTACTACGAAACCGGTTTGTCATCTCAACGGTATAAACGCCGGTCGTCCGTCAACGTTCACGGTGACCGGCGCAGGTAGCGCATCCATGTATATACGCGCATATATACGTCGCAATACGCGTATCCGCCTTATGCGTTGTTATCGCTGCGCGTCGACCGGCAACGGCGGCTGTAACCAGGTCAGGAAAACAGTCCGCCTGTGATGATGCGCCGGTTAACCAGACAGTCTTCCCACACCGACAACACATCCCGCTGACAACTGACCGGTGCAAGACCTTCCCGATAAACACTCGACACATGCAGCCACCTCCGGCCAACAAAACGCACGTATTCCGTTCAGTCGAAGGTTAGATACCGCGAATCATTCGTTATCCTCACGCGCGGCGATGTTGCATAAGTAACGCTCAACGCTGCGCAACAAAAATGGTCAAGTTTTGCTCCGTTTTCAGTAGTATTCGGATTATTTCCTTAATAGTTGTGGCAGCCCCCCGGGTGCGCGGTTACCTCACCGGACCTGATTTCTGGAATGCGCTGGACGCCATGAACGAAATCCAGACTTGGGTATGACGCTGTCCCTGCTTTTCCTGTATTTTTTTTGCAAAATTTTTACAAAAAATTCGCTAGAATATTTTTTACAATTATTCATATAATGATTACTGTTTTATTTATCGTTTATTCACTTCTATATATAAAAATTTTGCTATACAACTTATACTTTGAGTTCTAATTTTTTGGTAAATTTTCTATATCTTGTAATTTATATATTGGTAAGTGATTTATCTTTTAATCATGCTAATATATTTTTATGTTGTGCTTAATTTGTTTACTAATTTCGAAACTAAAATAAGGAACATGCTGACCGGGTTTTAGGTCAGATGGACTTTATAGTTATGACGTGTCTTTTAAAGTTTCAAGAAGATCGGATAATAACCTGACTTTTGACGCACGACAATACTTTTAAATCTTCCCCATTTTAACTTGCCACATACTTACTCTTTGTACGGTTTTATATAATTGATTTTATAATCATTTTTATATTTGGGATTATAAATGCATTTTAAGTAGCAAAATATTTATTTTATATAAATTTTCACACAGCCGCATCATTCTTGGAAGGTGTCCGACGATAAATGGACGCCGATGATGACCCCGGCGTCCCTGTACCGGCAGGTGTTGGTCGGCAACAGCAACCCGGTGTGCACGGCACCCTACTACACCGGCAATATCCAGCAGAACGCCACGGCGGGCTCCTTTATCACACGGGTGTCGGCCACGGATCCCAACGGCGGCAACATCACCTACTCCATCCCGGACACCTCCCTGCAGCGCTTCACCGTCAACCCCACCTCGGGCGACATCTATACCTCCACCAATCTGACCCGGCGCTTCCGCTCCACGTTGGAGTTCACCGTCCGTGCCTCCAACGCTGCTGGTAAGTGTCCGAGTGATCTTTAGAGGACCTCCGGGAAAGGTCACACCAAGACGGGGACCTCCGGTAAAGGTCACACCGAGAAGGAAACCTCCGGCAAAGATCGCACCGAAATAGGGACCTCCGGAGGTCCATCCATGACCGATAGAAAAGCCTTTGTACAAAGAACTTCCGGTAAAGGTCATGAACAACCGGTTTTCTAGGTTTGTACTGCGACAGCGTGGTCCGCGTTAACATTTTGACGACCCCTTCGGCGCAAACCATCGTGACGGTGTACAACGGGTCGGCGGCGGCTATTGGGGCCAATAGTGCGCCGGTATTTTCGCAGTCGTCCTACAGTTGTACCACCAGCAACTGCAACTCTGGCGGGACCATATGCACGGTGACGGCGGGCGGGGCGGTCAGCTATTCCATCATCGGGAGCAGTACCAGTAATAATCCCTTTACCGTCAGCAACAACGGCGCGATTAGCTTCAGTGGCTCCGGGAATGTGGCCAGCGGCACCAACACCACCATGACCTTACAGGTAACCGGCGGTTTCACATGGTAACAGCCAAGGTTACGCGGTAACAGTCGACGTTACCGCGGTAACCTCCATTTTCTGGTAGTAACCAAGCGTTTTACTGCAGTTTTTTCATCGTTGCTCATCGGAGCATTTTCGCTCTTAATGTTTATGGTTAACGTAGTCTAATGATCCTTCTCATTAGGCAACTAATGCCAACGGGAATTCAGCCAGTACAACCCTGTCTATCGCCACCTCCTGCAATTACTACGGTAATTACAACAGCGGGAGCAGCGGGACGTCGTCCGCCGGGAGTTACTGCGGGTGTAACGGCGACATGAACTGCTTGCTCTCCACCATCTACAACCCGGGGTACTGCGGCGGGGGTGCCTTAATCGGCTCCGGGATCGGAGGGATCGGTGGCGTCGGAGGTATTCCCGGGGCCGCCCAGCAGGTCGGCATCGTCACTACCACTGCACCGCAGTTCGGCCAGTCACAGTATACCCTAACTGCGCCGGCTTGTGGAGCCGGTAGCATTATCGGCCAGGTCACCGCCAACAACTACCCGCAGAGCTACACTATCGAAGGTGACACATGGTAGTTTTTTTAGACAACACGGGTGTAGCTTCAGTTTATAACCTAGTACAGTAGCATAGCTGCGGGGGAATTTATTCATTTTGGTACAGTAACGTACATAAGTATTTATTTATATTTCTAAATCTGTATATAGATATGTAGTAAATAAGCACTTACGTATATATATGTATTTCGTATATATACCGTACAATACAATAAATACGCATATACTTATCTTATCTATACTTAAGTACGCAAGTATCTAAATCTGTACGTATATATGCATATGTATATAAAAGTAAAAAATCTATATATACGGCATTTTATATGAAACATGCGTTAATTTACTACATATGTTTTTATCGTCATATAAAAGCACATAACACAATTATAAAGTTGTACATCCCGTATATCTACGTTTATAACTTATTATTATCCATTTATAAATTTTGTACGATTATAATTTGTTATATACATATTCATTGCTAACGATATACGATCATAACAGGGAACAACAACTTCGCCATCACCAACGCCGGCGCTATCAGTCTCAACTACGCCATGGTGCCCGGCACCCAGTCCTTCGTCGTCAGCGCCATCAACCCGGCCGGGACGGCGTACACCCTGGTGACCGTCACCCTAACCTGCACCGGTGGCAGCGGCGCGGTCATCACCTCTGCCCCGGTGGCGCCGGTGGTCCCGGGCGCCCCGGTCCTCCCAGGAGCGGTAGCAGCGCCGGTGGCCGTCGGCGGGACCACCTTCAACAACAACGGGGTCAACGTCCCGCTGGGCAGCAGCGGTCCGGGCGCCCCGAAATTCAGCCAATCGACGTACAGCCTCCGCATCATCAACTGCGGTGTCGGCTCCCTGGTGGGGACGGTCCCCTGCCAGAGCTGCGACACCTACGCCATCGTTAACGCCGGAGCCACCGCCTCCGGGTACGGTATCACCCCCAAAGGGAAGATCACCGTCACCCAGACCCCGACGTACGGCGCCACCCAGACCCTCTTGATCCAGGCGTTCAACGGGCTCGGCTCGGCCTTCGCCAGTGTCTCCATCTACGCCGACTGCCAGGGGAGTTTCCCGTACCCGGTCGGGACCAACATCCCGCCCATCGCGTTACCCGGCGCCGGAATCCCCGGCGTCCCCGTGGCGGCACCCCCGCCGGTACCGGTCGCCGTCCCCGCACCGGCCCCGGTCCCGGCCGCGGTCCCCGCCAACTCCGGGTTCTCGACGACCTCCTACACCTTTTCCCTGAACAACTGCGATCCCGGGGCGACCGTCGGGACGGTGTCGGCCAGCGGGGGCGCCACCTACGCCATCACGGGGGGCGGCGCCGGCTTCACCATCAACCCCTCCAGCGGGGTCATCACCACCAACGGCCAGGTGACCCGCGGGACCCAGGCCTTCCTCGTCCAAGCGCAGACCGCCGGCGGCAACAGTTTCGCCACGGTGACCGTCTCCGCCACTTGCGGCGGGGGCGGCGGCGGAGGTGGCGGGAGCGGGGGGTTCTCCCAGCCCTCCTACACCTTCTTCCCCACCGCCTGCAGTCCCGGGGTCATCGTCGGGACGGTGTACGCCCGCGGGACCAACGTCCAGTACACCAGCAACGGTCTCCCGTACTGGTCGGTGGACCCCCAGTCCGGGGTCATCAGTAGCGTCACCTCCGTGCCCAACTACTCCACCTTCGTCGTCACGGCGCAGAGCGGGTCCGGAGGGACCTCCACGGTGACGGTTACCACCTCCAGCAACTGCCCGGACTACTTCGCGTACAACGTGGCGGCCTGCGCGCCCAACACGGTGGTGGTGCCGGCCAGCGCCATCTCCGGGATCCTGGCCAGCGGGATCAACAGCTTCACGCTGTCGGGGCCGAACAGCGCGTTGTTCAACTTCAACCAGCAGAACGGCCAGATCATCTCCACGGGGCAGCTGCAGTCCGGGACGTATGCGTATGTCCTGACTGCCAGCCTGTCGGCGGGCGGCACCTACACCGCGTTTATCACACTAATCGTTAACTGTAACGCCGCCACGGTGACCTTTACCCAGCCGGCTTATAACTTCATGGTGGGCTGCAGTGTGTTGCCGCAGCGAGTGGGCGTGGTCACGGTGAGTAATGTAGCCGTGACCTTTACTATATATTGAAATGTGTATTTTCAAATTCTTTAATTTTTCAACTATTTTTGTTTTCAAGCAGTTTTAGGATTGTTCTGTTTATTTTAATTTTAGAATTTATGCTCTTTACAGATAGAAAGGTTATGTTTATTTCTTATGTTTTAGAGTTTACAGACTTGTTTGTTAGTCTTCCAGTTATTATTTTCAACAAATTTTCTTAATTTTTTTTACTTTTTAAAAATTTCAAAATTTATGAAGTTTCACTTTTTTTTATTTTATAACTGTTTTACTTTTAATTTTATTTTCTATGATTTTTTTTCTGATTTTGATATTTCTAATGTTAAATTTTTACATTTTAGTTTAGTATTAATTCACTTTTATTTTGTGACCTTTATAGGCGTCCTCTTCGAACGGCGACACGATGAACTACGGTCTGGGCGCCGTCAGCCGGCTCTTTTTCATCGACCCCAGCAGCGGCGAGATCCGCACGCAGACCGGGCTGCGCCGCACCGGCAAGCACGCCTTCACCGTCAGTGCGCTGGCCGCGTCGGGCGCCACCGGCATCGCCACCGTCACCGTGATTGTCGCCGGCGACTGCCGCTACTAAACGGCATAAATCCGCTGTAGAAAGATAACATAATTTTTTTTTTATATAAATGAAGCTCATGTAAATAGAATTTAATTTCAACAGCTCCGTTGCTGGTAACGGACGCAATTGGGTGTGGTCTGCATTGTATATGGCTTTCTTGTATATACTCGTAATTTTGTAGTCTACAGTCTGTAATATATTTCTCGGGCCGGGAAAATGACGGCAGAATACCTATTAACCGACGAATAATTCAACGAAAACACCAGCTTAATTTGCGAACTGGTACTGAAATATTCAGTACATGATGGCATTCGTGGGAAGTTTAGCGTATTTTCCAACGCCGCAGTGCATACACCGACAACTAATTTTCATACAGTCACGCCTGCAGCTCTGCAGCGGCTTATAGAAAATCTCCAAGTACAGTCGGCGAGGTCAGTTGCTCTGTGTAAGCTTTAAGGGACGCGCAAGCGGCAGTCAGGTAAAATACGTGACATCAGGGCGCGTAAGCAGGTAAACGGTGTTGGTAAACCGAAAATTGGGTGTGGGTTATCAGCTTACCCCTTCGTGTAACCGCGCTGCGCTTCGACATCGAAGCGCAACCATTACCCAAACTAATTTTCTCCTGCACAGATTCAACAAAATTTTTACATCCAGCGACCCAGATCCACACGCCAAAACCCAGAATGAACTATTCTGACGTCGTACCACATTACAACATCAAAACTAAATTTTTCAGTTCCACTTTAGTTGTTAAGTTGTATTTCTTGGCGCGGAAGCGTACTCGACTGACGATTGGACGATAAGTTTTTCGCTGAGTCATGGATGGAATTTTATACGGGTTTCTCCGTTACCCGACGCGCAGCGGTTACCCAAATGCAGTTGACCTATACGATTAATGATTATAACACTGTTGAGGGTTGAATTTAAAGGTTTCAAAGGAATAAGGAGCGTGTTGACTCGTACATTGTTGACATATGCGTCATATGCGTCACGAAAAGCAATCACACCGTATGCCTGTCCGAAGTCTGCACTACTTGTATGTAAACACTTTTTACTTGTGACGGCGGTTATCATGATCACACCGTATTCACACGGTAACAAAAGCCCGGAAATGTCATCGTACCAAAAAGGGCCGGGTTGGATTGCAACGCATACAGACGGGATTACAGCCGCTGCGTAAGGTAAGGCGGTGTCCGCGCGCTGCGGAGCGATAAAGTGACGACCACCACACACACGGTGCTGCCATAGCCGCTGCTCATTGGTGGCGCAGCGCGGATACCTGGGACAGCCTAATCGGAGAACATTGTCGGTATTTCAACAAATCTTCTGTGTTGTTCTATGATAAACTGTGGCGCGGCCTGATCGGAGGTGAAGCGTGAGCTTAACTCTCATTTTTAAAGGTTCATTATGGACTTTGCTAGGCATCGGAAATGTTCTTCCTTAAGGGCAATCGCCCGGCATATGTCCCGAGTCCAGACCTGTGCAGTTATTTTTAGCTATTTAACTTAACGCGTTGTTTTCCATTTGTCGAGTTACAACGTACCCAGAATACTCAACTCATAACGTAACTCTCAAAGATTTTGTCTATGTTGTCAGTGGTAGCGTTACTCGCGGTATAACGCGAAACGCGGTGTACTTGCATGAATAACGCAACCCGCACGATCCCTGTAACTCATAACTCTAAAGGTGGGTGAATTTTCCGTAACGGCACAGGTTGGGTCGTTACGTTACTTCCCCCGAACGTTAAATTTCGCTTGTTTGCGCAGCGTATATCGTTTTAGGTCGCTCTACAGGGAAACGATTAGTATGGTGCAAGGGATGACGCGGTGCCCACTGGCGAAAGTCGACGCCTATTCTTTGTCCAAATCACTGGTTATCTATCGCCATACGCATCCTTAGGGGCGGACCATAACGACAGTGTACTGCAGACGATAATGTACTGCTCTTCCGCCAGCGGATGTTCCCGGTCCTTCGTCCGTGTTTTAGTTGGACATTGGTCGCTGTCCGTATGCCGTTTTCCTATATATGCCAGCGCAGTTAACTACAAATACCATATTAATTTTACCGCGTAGCTGTTGGAATACCTGAACGGTGTAGCTGTACAGGAATATGGCCTGTTGCGGAACATGATGTGTTACGAAGCAGACTGTCTTCCTGTACACCAGCGCCGGACACTGCCGGCGTTTTTACTGCTCAAGCCTTAAGGTTTAATGGCTTGGCCTTAATGGCCTTAAGGTTGCATAGTTGACGGTTGCACACATTCAGGACAAGAGCCCAATTCGAGGCAGCAGACGCTCACAATAGCAACCATTCTCCAGAGTAC
The DNA here is from genome assembly GCF_019649055.1 of Paramacrobiotus metropolitanus. NCBI lineage: Eukaryota > Metazoa > Tardigrada > Eutardigrada > Parachela > Macrobiotidae > Paramacrobiotus > Paramacrobiotus metropolitanus. The sequence continues at coordinate 1,082,397 of NW_026570252.1, read as the reverse complement.
ACAGTATTTCAGATCTAGCTTTAAACAAGAATACAGCAGCGTGCTTAAACACCACAATTCAGTACACCCATTCGCTTACAAGCACACTGATTGGCTAAATCTCAGGTTTCCACAATTTTATTCGGCATGTCTTTAAAGGTACCAATGCGGGCGAACGTGGAAGATGAAACACTAACAAATCTGACAGAAGTTGTTTGTACAAAGTAGCGAAAATAGCCAGAAAAATATAATACGCGCCACTGATGGTATAACAGGGCAACGTCCGCGACATCCCTTACACCTACCGCACCTGCCACACCCTCGACGGGCGCGGTGAGGTGGCGCTGCTGCTGCAGTTCGATTCGTCGTGGAGGAGTGCGGCGGCCTGTGCTCCGTGATGCGGGCTATAATGCCTTCCGCTCGCAGCCCAATGGCTGTATCCTGCTGCAGTTGACCGGCCGACAGAGGGCGCTGCGGCAGGAGGATGGGAAAACGCCGGTGTGCTGTTTCCGCGATTGGGTGTTTTATGCCGATCCGCGACAGACACTGACCGACACCGGCTGCGATACTCTCACCGACCGGATCTAGAAAGTGTCTGGAGCGAATTTCAGGATTTGAGAGTTAAACGCTTGCTTGCGCAGTATGCGTAAAAAGTGTAGTATTTGAGCTACATTCAAAATGGCAAGTCAGTCGGTCATTTAGCCCACTAGAATCTCGGTCGTTATCGGAATTTACCAGACTACGCTGTAAAGCTAGAAATGGAGAATTATCCCGTCGCAACCATACCGTTGCCAACCGCAAGGTTACAGGAGGATTTTATTGGGTTCTTTACACATACATTGGGGAAACAGAAAATCACGCTGTGAATCACCTCAGTACGTAATACACTTCGTCCAACCTCTTACCAATGCAGAACGTCTCCTGTACACATGCGGCATTGCCTCGCATTAAAGCAATACTAATTCTCTGCTTCAAGAACTGAGTGGACCGCTTTTCTTGTGTCCGCTGTCAGGTTACAGTATATCGCATTTACAATAGCTTTTAAACAAACACAGCTAAACGATCCAGTAATATCTCTGTATATTCGCCCCACTGTAGACTGTCGGGACCGCTTCCGGACGCCTAGTTCCTAACGCACATGAGCAATTTCCTGGAGAGTCACCCGTTTTCCTGTGAAAAACACTAATCCTGTCTAGCATCCTAACATCAATCGTTTTACGAAAATCTCTAAACTGAATATTCCAAATCAAGAAAATTCCTTGACTTGTGGCGGCCGGCGCCGTTGCTACCGCTCGGTGTGGCAGCAGCATGCCAATATCATCTTCGCAGCTTTTGCGAATTTCCGTGTTCTAATTTTTCGCCGCAAAATGACTTTCTTTGCACTACGGGTGCATGAGAAAAACTAAGAAAAAGTTAAAAGAATCTACAGTAATACCGGTACTGACCAACCAGTCTGCTTTTAACGACGCAAAGAAAACTGCAATGCACAATACTCAAATACGGTATAAGGCGCATTCCGGCGCTTCTCCGTTAGAATCCGATGCCGGTGATTTGTGCGCAGTGGATATGTTCCTGCTGCACACACTGTTTGCTGATTTTATTATGCAATTTGTCAGCCGTGTACCAGATGTACGTACGCAGGTCACTATTATTTTGACCATCAGTTGACAGCCGGCGATGATGAAGTAAAGGTGTATTTTTATGAATACATGACAGTAAAGGTCACCAATGCCGGCAGACAGCAAAGGACCACCTGCATAGTTTAGGAGCTAGTCGTAACAGCATTAATTAAACGTACACCAATATGTAAGATTCAGAGCGATTTGCATTGGGAAACTGCGAGAATACCGATGATGGAAACGACCACAAAGGTCAAAGGTCAAAGGCCGTGTGCAGTGTGCAGACCGCAGCAGACAAGCTGGATAATTTTTGATAGGGATCACGATCGTTGTGACTGTATCTATAAGTCGGTTTACAGTCGGGTCCTGCCAGCAACGTGCCACACATAGTTGATAGAAATTCAACTGATTCTACACGTGAACGTTGGAATTAATTTGTACGCTTTATTGACTGAGACGGCACACCAGAAAATTGCACGGTATTTTGTATGTGATTGATGCGCAGTTCTTACAGAAGACATTGCTTTTCCTGACGGGATTGCTGTACCGGTATTCTGATTAAAAACCGCACTGTGTAACGCTCGTGCTCCGTTGTACATATTACGCCAGTATCAGATCCTGGAACGGAATATGCAGCGTTGGAGGACGTTGGGACGCGTGTCCCCGTGCACTGTCGGTTTATTAATGTGGACGCTGTTGCAGTTTAATCTGGGTAACTATTATTATTGTTATTGTTATTATTATTACTATTATTTTTATTTTTGTTATTGTGACTACTGCAGCTAAACGCCAGTAACGGAGACTTTACGGGGCTATTGAGGATTTTGTTTTGTAATTTATAAATTGTATATATTCTTAATAATCCCCGCATAAATCAGGATAGGTAGATTACGTGTAGATTACGTGTAGATGGAAATTACGTGTAGATTTCAATGGCTGTTGATTGTGCATTGGGGATTCGGTAGGGAACGTGGCGGGTATCTGGTGTTATTCCTGCAAGAACTGTCTGGATCTGCAGCGTGCCGAAGTAGTGCAGTGCGGGACGACGGCCTGTCATTTGTTCATCCAGGCGCACGGTAACGAATCACTACTCCAGTATCATTCGCTAGAAAAATTTATTATCTAAATTATAGTGTTTTCGTATATAATTATTATTTATTATTAATTTATGTACATTATTTAGTGCATTTTCTTCGTCTTGACGCTGCCGTCTAAAGTAAACTGAGGGACGTCCGGCGTCTGATGCAGTTGCTACCGCTCAGGGCGACAGCGTGACGCGAATTTTATTTCGAAAGTGTGTGGACATTCCCAGTCTTTTTCTTTGTGATTTTCGTCATAAAAACGAATTTATCGGCACCATATTTTTAAAAATAAAGCTAAGAACTAATTACAAGAAGCCGGTAGCAATAACCCGTTATAGCGATGTTACATAAGCGAGTACACCCACAGCCAGTCAGCCACTGCACTACGAAACCTTGGGCATTCACTTATGCGCTCAGTACCGCGTCGCAGTTTTCACAAAAGAGAAAATCACACGAATATTGCACAATTATTTAACTGAATTAAAATTAATTATGAAAATCGCGCTTTCTTACCAATAGTTGGTAAAATATTTGGTGTATTAAAATTCGAAATACTGGGTAATTAAAATTATGTAATAAATATTTGGTGTATTAATTTGTTTTTATTAATTGGGTGTATTTTGTACAAAGTGAATCGCGGTTGACCGTTGCACCGACAGGCACCAACGTGACGGCCTCCCGCGGCTGCGGCACCATCCACCATTTGTGGCTGTCGCCCAACGAGTGTCTGGAGCGCTATAGTAAGATCTACTGTATTTAATACTGATCAAAATATCACCAAAAAAACATTATATATTTTCAAATAATCACTACCTGATTAATGGGGAAAAAATTAAAACTGCTGTTGAAGGAGGTGTTCTATACATTTTAAAGTGTTGTTTTTAGCTATTTTAGGTTATTTAAATGTCTTTCTCTTGTTAAGTATTCTAAGGTTTTTATTACAGTTATAATTTTGTAATAATTCAGAATTTTCGATTTACTTATTTTCTTGGTTTATTAATCAGAATTATTAGTAGTTTTGATCATGTTCTTATTTGTACATAATATATCATATTTTATTATGATATTCTTTTAATATGTCTGAATTGCTTTTTTATATATTTTTTACATCTATATTTTTTATAATTACTTTTAGCCCGTTTTAATTTACAATATATTCATACCTAATTTTAGCCTAGTTTAAATTTAATTTTTTTTAGTTGAAGAATGATTTATTAAGTTAATTTACAGTAATTTTAATTGACTGTAACAGATGGCAGCATTATGTCCACGGTGTGCAACTGCGACTCCTTCGACTTATGCAACGCCGCATTGCCGCAGACGACGACGACCACCACTACAACGACCACCACGACACCGACGCCGACCACCACCGCCAAACCGGATCCGGTCCGCGACGATCTACCGGAACTGATCGCGCAGCTGTCCACCCTGCTGGACCGGCTGAAAACCTATCAGACCCGCGCACAGCACTGTACATAGCCGCGCTGCCGGCAGCTTTAGGCGCGCATTGGTTTAGAACGTTTTTCTGTTCTATTTATACTTGTTTTCCTTATTCTTTTATACGACTGTTTCCTGCCGGCACTCGGCATGTCCGTGCTGTATTAAATTTACTTAAATAGCGGTATCAATTTTTGTTTCATTATTTTATACATATCGGGATTCGTGTCGCGGCTTCCTATTCTTAGAAATAAAATGCACGGAAAATTCCACAAATTCGCCAAATCATCAACGCACAATGTTAAAAACATTAAAGGTCACTCGTGTGTCTAATGGTGTGTTATTGTTAAATTTATTATTTTATTTTTAACTTTATTTATTTTTATTAGATTAATTTTCTACATTTTTACGTTAAAGGTCACTCGTTTCCCCATCGCTATAATTATTATATATTTTTAGTTTTCTTTATTTTTATTGTATTCGATTTCTTATCTTATTTTTTGATTACTAAAATTTTTCTTACCGAAATACTTATTCTGTTTCATTTATTCACGACACGTTCCTAACAACATTCCATCAACAATGAACAATATGTTGTTAACAAACACGCAAAAGGTCACTCGGTTAATCTGCCACATATCCGTTGACAAAATTCAAGAAAACTCCAGTTTAATTTGCGGAAGAATCCAGTTTAATTCCGCCCGCTCACCGGAAGGCGGCACCGTGGGGGTCGGGGGCGTAGGCGTGGCCGGGGGCGTAGTAGCCCCATTCCAGGTCGGCCAGCGGCCAGCCGTCGTAGGCGGGCGGCGGGCCCCATTCCTCGTCGCCGTCGCCGTAGCCGAACTGCCGTTGGATGGTGGTCGGCCGGGTCGGCGGCCGCGGACGCTGCTGGGCGGCGCTCTGGCCCGGGAAGATTTGAGTGGGCCGGGTGAACTGGTACGGGGCTTGGTTCTGCGGCGGCCGACCTGCTTATAAGAGGAAGCTTAGACGGATTATTTATTTCCAAGTTATTCTTTATGGCTGTATATAGACAAAAATTCACTGCTAGTACTAATTTTCCAATAATAATTAAAAATTTTTAAAAAAATTAATTAATTAAAAAGTTTTTTATAAATTCTACATTTTTATGCACTTTTATAAATGCAGACGTCTAATATTTGTGCAAAAAATAAATAATCTAATACTTTAAATATTGACCCAGTGTTTCTCGAGTTTTTCTAGTTTTCTGCAGTATTATTTATATTATTTTTTTTCTTATACGAATTATTTGGATCTCATTTAACTGGATGTTTACTATTTTAACTACAACGGTAAATCCACCGCTACCGGCATATTGGTTTGCTCTTTAGAGCAATCACAGTACATTGTGTCCGATAATTGAAATTGATTTACATATGGTGGATGTAAATTTTACATATACCTGTTTTACGATAGTTAATGTAATCTTTCTGTGATTGTCTGTTTACATTGTCATGGTTTAATATTGCCGAAAAAGAAACTGCTTTATGAACCACATGAATAGTAAAATTTAATTTTACAAGGTAGCCTCGCGCATTCGCGCTCGGCACTTAAGTACTGGAAATTATGAATATTTTCAAATGAGACATAAGCACACAGGAAATTGTAAAAATTTTGGATAATTGGGAAGGTATGGAAAATGTGATTTATTTAAGACTAAGATTGAAATCGTATATACGCTTTCGTAGTCGTATTTCATAAGACGTAATAACGTTGTAAGGTTTAATTTTTTTCGTTCGGACGTTCTTACGTTCTGACCTTCTAACGTTTTAAAGTTCTGACGTTCTGAATTTCCGACGTCCTGACGTTTTTAATTTTTCACGTTTCGACTTCCTGACCTTCTGAAGGTCTAACGTTCTGATATTCTGACGTTCTAACGTTCTGATATTCTGACGTTCTGAATTTTGGACGTTTTTAATTTTTCACGTTCTGACTTTTTGACCTTCTGACGTTCTAACGTTCTAATATTCGGACGTTGTAACGTTCTGATATTTTGACATTCTGAATTTCTGACGTTCTGACGTTTTTAATTTTTCACGTTCTGACTTTCTGACGTTCTAACGTTCTGATATTCTGACGTTCTAACGTTCTGACATTCTGACGTTCTAACGTTCTGACATTCTGACGTTCCAACGTTCTGACATTCTGAATTTCTGACGCTCTGACGTTTTTAATTTTTCACGTTCTGACTTTCTGACCTTCTGACGTTCTAACGTTCTAATATTCGGACGTTGTAACGTTCTGATATTCTGACATTCTGAATTTCTGACGTTCTGACGTTTTTAATTTTTCACGTTCTGACTTTCTGACGTTCTAACGTTCTGATATTCTGACGTTCTAACGTTCTGACATTCTGACGTTCTAACGTTCTGACATTCTGACGTTCCAACGTTCTGACATTCTGAATTTCTGACGCTCTGACGTTTTTAATTTTTCACGTTCTGACTTTCTGACCTTCTGACGTTCTAACGTTCTAATATTCGGACGTTGTAACGTTCTGATATTCTGACATTCTGAATTTCTGACGTTCTGACGTTTTTAATTTTTCACGTTCTGACTTTCTGACCTTCTGACGTTTTAACGTTCTGATATTCTGACGTTCTAACGTTCTGACATTCTGACGTTCTAACGTTCTGACATTTTGAATTTCTGACGTTCTGACGTTTTTAATTTTCACGTTCTGACATTCTGACCTTCTGACGTTCTAACGCTCTGATATTCTGACGTTCTAAATTTCTGACGTTTTTGATTTTTCACGTTCGGATTATCTGACGTTCTGTTTTTTGACGTTCTGACTTCTGATGTTTTTACGTTATGACGTATAGATACTGTATAAGCGACATACTGGGCGATGTACCTTTTATGGACGTTTGGGTACTAATTTATTACTCACATACCTCGTAACAATTATTATTTATACTAAAAAGGAAGTATTAATATGTATCCGCTATAGTCTCCGTGGTTACAGTCATCATGTTAAGTACGAGTACTTACTTTGTATTGCTGTGCAGACTGCAGTAGTGAATACTTCTTCGAGTGCTCTTTACGTTTCCTATACTTAAGACCTGGTGGAACCATCTTCTGACCACTGGTTAATTAAAAAAAACAAAAATCTATTGGCACACCTATGGAAAATATGGAATTTTTTAAGACCACACTGGACTAAAACTGACCACGCGTTGACGAGTCTATAAAAACGGCGCATAAATACGTTTTGGTCGGTAAGATTGTATGAATATAAAGATATAAGGTAACTAGGCATATCTATTTTATCACATTTATGGCAAGAAATAAATCACGAAAAAAATTAAAACGTAAATAAAAAGGGTACGAAAAAATAAAATAAACAATAAAAGCAGTAATAAAAAAATTAAATATAAAATAATTACAGTAAAAAAAATTAATATAAAAAATAAATATCCGGAAACAGAAAACAAATATCAGAAAACAAATTAATATCAGAAAAAAACAACAAAATGAATACCGAATATTAATTATCTATTTAAAAAATAAATAAAGCGTATGAAAATTACCTTGGCTAGCGGTAGCCTGGTTCTGGGTGGGTCGACTATACTGGCCGCCGCCCTGCTGGTACTGCTGCCCGCCGGCGTGTCCGAATCCCGTCTGGCCTTGTCCGAATCCACTTTGTCCTTGTCCGAAGCCCTGGCCCTGTCCGAATCCGAAAATCTGCTGCGGCCGCTGCGGCTGCCCGAACCCCCCCTGCGGCCCCTGTGGCCCCTGCGGGGGCCTGTTTCCCTGTACATACTGGCCTTGACCTTGACCTTGACCGAACTGACCTTGACCCTGTCCGTATTGCCCTTGACCCGGTCCGAAGCCGGGCGGCCGCTGGCCGAAGGGTGGGTTGGTGGCGAACTGCTGGCCGCCGCCCGGCGGGCGGTTGCCGGGCACCTGATGCGGTTGGGTGTTGCGGTTGGGCTGGGTGGCGTTGGTGTTGCTGGTGGCGCCCTCCAGGACGCTGGCGACATCCAGGAGGAGGGCGGCGGTGAGGAAGAATCCCGCGGCGAGCGGCCGCTTAACCGACGGCCGCAGCATGGTTAATAATAACAAATAAAATATATATAATTTTTAAGGATTATTCGCTGTTCGCCACAGCCCGTGTGACCTTTACAAATCGGTGCAAAATGACTCCGGATTCCAGGGATTTGATCAAAATAAGTAAACGGCAGAGAAATGTGCAGAGTATTCGTAATAATAATTATAGGGTCGTGAATCGGAGCGCTGTTCAGCATTTTACCATGGACTGTACATCGTGGGAACGTCTAGTTGCTATGCAAACGATTCTTCCAGCGAACCGTATGAATTACTCGCAAAAAAGCCAAAACAATCTTTGATTATTATTTTTTTAATTTTTAGTATTTATTTTTTTTTATTGGCCTGATGTTTGTATACGAGTACTGACAAAAGATGGATAAAGAACGGAACCCTTAGTCTACGACTCTGCATGCTGTTTATGAAAGCGGTAACTATTTTTATTCGCATTTTTTATATTTTTATTTTATGGTTATTCGCCTTTTCATTTTATTCTTATTTTTATTGGCGATTTGTTGTAAAGTTTTTATTAATAATCCTGCGCAGAATGTCCATCCACCTCTCCCCACAAACATCAAAATCGCAAGAAAACTAATATCCGCCGCAACAGATTCTCCCAAAATAAATCAGCAAAAAATCATCCGCAAAAAGCCGAAAAAATTCCTTAAAAAAAATTCCCGACATTGTATTTTATAAATTTAAAATTGTTTATTTTCAGTATTGATTTTTCTCTATTTTTTGTTGACCTAATGCTGGAATTTCGATGCAGCAGATTGACGAAGAACGAGGCTACAATGTTCTTTGATATTTAATTTAATTTCATTTATATCATTAAGCCGTTAAATTTTATCTGTATTATTGTGTGATATCATATTTTTATTGGCGATTTATTTCTAAATTTTTTATTAATAATCTTGTGCAGAACATCTATCCCCCGGGCATCGAAAATCAAAACAAACCCCATCTAACAAACATCAACATCGCAAGAAAACAAATATCCTCTTCATGAGATTCCTCCCAAAATCATCAAAAAATCACCCGCAAAATCCGACCAAAATTCCCTAAAAAAATCCCCGTGTCCGCGGTCTTCCCACCCTCAGGCGCCGACTTTCAGGGGAATCCGGGCGAGGATGGTGCGCCGGCAGATGGGGCAGATTTCCAGCAGATCGGCGCATTTCCGGCACAGTCCCTGGTGGTGGCAGGGCTCTAATTGCACGTTGGCCGGGGCGTCGCAGCACAGCGCGCAGCTGTCGGTGGCCACCGTTAATTTCCTCTGCTCGTGCCGTTTCGGCCGCGGTAACACGACGCGCTGCTCGGGCGACAGGGAGCCGGCCTGGTTGAAGGTCTGGAAGTGCTCGTAGTCGCGGGGCGGATAGCGGAAGGGACGCTGGCCGAAATTGAATTCGCACTGCTGATCTGCAAGCGCGTGGAGATTTATTTGCATTTTTTATTTCAATTATGCTATATTATTTTCCTTTCGGATCTATTTTAATCAGTTTTATTGTTTAATTTTCTTGAGTGAAATATGGTTTGCACAAGTTTTACATGTACTGCATTTTTTATTTCATTTATTTTATATTATTTTTCTTTCCGATTTATTTTAATCAGTTTTATTTTTTAATTTTCTTGAGTGAAATATGGTTTGCACAAGCTTTTACATGTACTGCATTTTTATTTCATTTATTTTATATTATTTTTCTTTCCGATTTATTTTAATCAGTTTTATTTTTAATTTTCTTGAGTGAAATATTGTTTGCACACAAGTTTTACATGTACTGCATTTTTATTTCATTTATTTTATATTATTTTTCTTTCCGATTTATTTTAATCAGTTTTATTTTTTAATTTTCTTGAGTGAAATATGGTTTGCACAAGTTTTACATGTACTGCATTTTTTATTTCATTTATTTTATATTATTTTTCTTTCCGATTTATTTTAATCAGTTTTATTTTTTAATTTTCTTGAGTGAAATATGGTTTGCACAAGTTTTACATGTACTGCATTTTTTATTTCATTTATTTTATATTATTTTTCTTTCCGATTTATTTTAATCAGTTTTATTTTTTTAATTTTCTTGAGTGAAATATGGTTTGCACAAGTTTTACATGTACTGCATTTTTTATTTCATTTATTTTATATTATTTTTCTTTCCGATTTATTTTAATCAGTTTTATTTTTTAATTTTCTTGAGTGAAATATTGTTTGCACACAAGTTTTACATGTACTGCATTTTTTATTGCATTTATTTTATATTATTTATGTCTCGGATTTATTTTAATCATTTTTATTTTTAATTTTCTTGAGTGAAATAGTTTTTGCACAATTTTTACCAAATACTTCGCTGCTTGGTTTGCATTTGCTAATTACTGAAGCGTTTATTTTTTAAATAACACAAATGGCGAAATAGATCCTCGTCGACAATTTTATTTTTTCTCTTGAATTAAACAGTTTATTTGATTCTGCATTTTTCACTTACGTGAATAAATGATTTCGATTTTTCAATTGTTATTGTACTATTTCTGCAATATTCAAGTACGAAATTTTCATTTCTTTTTTCATAATTAAATATTATAGTATTTCAAATTTTTTACATAATTAAAAACGGTACAGAAACACACACAAAACGGTTGCAAAATGTCGATTTAATACGTACAGGTCATGAAGGAGGCGGCGGCGAAGAAGCCGTTGCGGACGCGCTTGAACATCTGCGAGTAGGGCCGCAGCGGGGAGCCGTTGAGGGAGAAGATGACCTTGTACCTGGTCAGATCCAGCAGGCAGCCCAGCACGTCGCCGGCGCGCCACGGCGGATGGAAGTGGTGGTCGCACTGCGCGCAGTGCCAGATCAGCTGCCGACACCTGTAATTTTTTAAAATTGTTTTTCATTTATCCCAATTTTTTGTGCTAATCTATTACCATTTTTTCCACTAATTTGTTCCACTTTTTTCCACTAATGTATTCTATTTTTTATTGTATTTTATCCTATATTTTTATTTTTGTATTGATTTTTATTTTTGTATTTTTATTTGTACAGATTTATTAACCAATTTCCTCAAATATTTTCTGTAATAATTCATTTCGATGTGTATTAATTATTTGACTTGGTATTTAATTCGTTTACTTCATTTCAGTTTTTTTTTATTATTTATTTTCATTTTCCATTTTACTCAAATTCTGATTTTCCCACCGTGTACATACAGGCAGTGATTTACTCGCCATCCACAGTGTCGTCGATTAAGTGTAATTTTCCCCGAAAACTGGTACGAATATGACGCAGACTATCCAGTGAAAATCGCTGCGCGATTACCTTATCCCTTGCGTTGGGTATAATTACGAAAACAAACACAAATATTACAATCTGCATTTCTTCGTTCAAGCGGAACGTTGTGGACGTCAACGCGCGATATTTCGGGCAAACTTACTCGACATTTCACGCTGATGTTGCTGTTTTCGTTTTACATACAGCTATATAACAATGGTAGAAAATTTACTCCGGATTCCCACAATCAATATTTTTAATATTATAATATTTTTCTGCGAAATATACTCTGCATTGTCGGCAATCCAATCGATATTTTCAATATTTTTCAATACAGTATTTCTACGAAATTTACTCCGCCTTTCGGCAACCGAAAGTTCTGTTTTGTAAAAACAGAAATAAAATTGTATAAATTTTCCATAATATAATTTAAAAATGTCGGCAATAATTTCGAATTTTCATAAGATAAACTTTTCGCCACTGAAAAAAAAAACGGCGAAATTCCCACAATAATTCTCCTTGGCGGCCAGATAATTCTTCCCCCATTTCCTCCTGCCCAGCTTCATTATCCGGCCACCAACGGCGCACACACCACCGCAGCCCGGCACACCGTCATTTCCCTAATCTACCCCAATTAATCCGGCGATTTATTTATACATTTCTTTTTCTTCCCCTGTCAATCGTCTTAACGAAGGGGAAATTTCCAGGCCGCGCGTATCTACTCTGATATCACCATCATCACATGCACACCGTGTCGCGAACGGCGCTGGCCTTTGCGTGTTGACGCTATGATCCGGGGGCGTCCGGGGGGATGTGCCCTTTAGCGCATGCACTCAACGACGCGCAACACTGTGTAACATATGACCAGCAGCGCCTGGATGGCCGCTTGACATTTTCCCTATTTTTAATCCGCCAGCGCACTCCACTGCGGCACTTTGTTGACGGTGCTGCTTAACCGCTTCGTGTTGACCTTTGTCAGCAGCGGCTGCATTCAGCCGGGGTTATGTCAACATTCCCTACGTTTTATCCTATTTTTCTTCTGTTTATCCTGTTTTTCTTTTTCCCTCCGATAAGCGGCAAAATTAAACGTAGCAAAAATTCCATTTTAATGAATTACAACAGACACCTGAGGAAATTACTGTAAAACAAAACATCCCGTCGTCTTGGAAAATGCATAGGCAGATATTCTAATTTATTGCTGACTGTCTACTAATTTTCTTAGGAATTTATTCATTTATCTTATTAAATTATTTCACATTTTCTTGAGAACATTGTATATTTTTCTTTACCTAATAATTTACTAACAATTTATTTGCGATCTTTTATCGGTTTTTTAATTTTAAAATAAGCTGCTTTTCATATTAATTTTTATTATTTTTTCCAGTTCCTTTAATGAATTTTAGTCTTCTTTAAACCATTTTTCTCGCCATCACCATCGATATTTAGCTAATTAACTGCACATTATATATATATATATATATATATTATTTCATCGGTTTGCTTTCGTACTAGTTTTCTTATTATTAATTTTTATTACATTTTCCACCCATTTAAATGTCGGTGAAAGAATTTTCTCTATGGCTAAATTAATTCTAGTAAATTTACAATGTGACAATTAATTTACTGATTAATTTTAAATCGATTCCTGGCAATCGTACCCGTCGTAGGCGATGGAGAACTCGTCATCCCCGATGCCGAACCCGTCATGATTGAGGAACTTGCTGTTTTTCGTCGCCCAGCCGATCTGCATGACGCCGGTGGTGATAACCGTGACCTCGTAGTACCAGATCCCGCTGTCCACCTGGAAGGTGCAGCGCACACTCTCGAAGGAGTTGCTGTCGTTGCGGGCCATCAGGCCGGCCGGGTTGAGCTTGAGATACTCGCTCATGTCCGTCTGGCTCAGCATGGCCCGCGACTCACTGTTGTCCACGAACTCGTAGCTGAACGGCCGGCCCGGCCGGACGAACACGTTGTCTGCCGGGGAAAAATGAAATTAAACAGCAATGACGCTAGTGTCACGCCGCATCAACACGGGAATGCGATACGATTTGTCGAGTCAGCAGTACAGCGACGCGCCGGGCGACTCGCGTGAGATACATTGTGCAAATATTTTGAGAAAATTCCCGGAAACGCTCGGCCTTCATGCCCGTCACCATAACACTGGATAACTGAATACTTTTCAAATGGAGCAAATAAATAAAACTAAACTACTCCAATAAATTCGTAAAGAAATATCACTCATAAATTCGTAATAATTGTTTTCGTATACATATTTTTCATAATTTTTTTAACTGTGGTTATTTTAGAATTTATTTACCACTTATTCTCCATACATTTTTCAAATATCGATACGGTAAATTTATATAAATAAATTTGAATTTCGACTTATAAACTTAAAAAAATATAAATTTATAATTTTGTTCAGAACTGGTGCCCATAAATAAGCATAACTGCCAACAAATTATCAGCTTTTTCATTAATGTTTCCTGAAATTACTTTTTCCACATCTTTTGCATTTCATTATTTAAACATTTATTTCCAGTTTTTGTATCTATTTTATTTTTATTTCTATTATTTTTTAATTCCGTACGTCGAAATTTATTTCCAGTGTTTTCTATTTTATTTTATTTTTATATTAAATCACCACTCACGATTTTTCAAATTAATTTGAAAAAAAATACCTTTAAAAAATCGATACAATAAATGCGGCGAAACAGGGTCTTACCGAGTGTCCATTGAGCACAGAACTGAATTTGGCATTTGGTGGCGTTGTCCTTGTGGGACAGGCGCTCCAGCCTGAGAAGCGGATGCGTGTCGTCGTCAAAGTCCTTGAGACGGGTGAGGATGAGCCGCTTGTTCTCGCCGGTCAGCGCCAGCTTCTCCAGCGCGATGATGGCGAACAGCACCACCTGCGGATGCGTCTCCTCAAAATCCAGATTACACAGTAAATACTCCAGCACCGCCTCGCTCAGCATCGACGCCGCAATCTGCCCCGGCAGTTTCGCCGCGAAACACCCGATCATCAGGCCTACATCACGCCCATCGGGAAATTAACTTATTGCTTCGTTAAATAATAAATGATTAATTATTCATTCACAGGTTTCTTATTCTTGGGAACACACATATTCCTGAATTTTATCTCCTAAAATTCCTGCTTTTTTGGAATAATTAATTATCATTAGTTCATCTTAATTATTGTTATTTATTACCTTAATTAATTACTACTATTTTTTATTTTACCATGAAATAAAAATAGTAAAAAAATGCCAAATTACCGCAAATGTTTTCGCAAGTTATGGCGTTCAATAAAAGCTTATGCGTCCATAGTTGCTACCTGTATTGCCATCGGACTACGATATTTCTTACTTTGCTTATTAACACACCGCGTTCTTAAATTACAAAAAATTCACCACTAAAATACCAAACTCTCAAAAAATGTCTACTTAAATGAAAAATTCTTTTTTTTTCACAGAAACATTACTTCTAACAATTACTTTCGTGAATGCCACTTTTCAAAATTTTATCATTTATATAGAACCGTTCAAAAATAAGCACAGTTTAGTACCAAAACAAATCTTAATACCGTTCCATATTGGCTGAATTATTTTTTTTAAAAAACAGACATTTCTCCAATCATGCGAATTATTTTCCATGTAATCCGTTACACGAATTATTTTCTATTCATTTTTTTCCTAAGCGCAAAACCGATGTATAGTCTACAGACTGCAGAAAATTAATTTCGCTGAATCACGCCTGTCATCATCCCGGCAACACTACACCGGGCCTTTTCTTCCCCATTTTAATCCCCATCCCTCGGCCGTTTTTGCCCTGATTTTAATCCCCGATATTGTCCTCGCCGGGCCGGATCAATCTCCCCGTCCTGCCTTACGTAATATCGAATAACACCATTCACTCGCGCAGCCTTCAGGGATCAACACAATGCATCAAAAGAGCCTTTTTCCCGGCTTTTCTCCCATTTCTCCCGATGATGCCTGGGGAGCGGTGTTGAATCAGCGCACCGAATGACCTTGGTGGCCCCCCTGCCGCCCCCGCGCCCCGACTACCTGGACCGTTGTGTTCTAAGCCAACACAATCACGGAACATTTCCCCGGCCATTTTGACATTTTAACGAGATATTCGCGCGCATCGCCCACGCGGCGCCGCTGCCTACACGTGTTGCGACAGGCCACTCGGCGTTATATTCATCTCTATGCCTTTTCCGGCTGCTTTTCGCTACTCGGTCAAAATTCAAAACTATCTCTAATTACCGGCAAGAACTAATGACTCTGCTGGCCTGTTTTCAAATTACCAAAAATTCATTATACAACAATTTTTCAAATAAAATGATGTCGCGGTCAATCAGCCCTGAAATTTGCAAAAAAATGTTATAAAATTAAATCCAGTAAAATACAAACATTAAACGCTTATTAGCGAAAAACAGATCCCGGTGAATATAAATATCAACATTATTTTTAGGTCATAAAAGATTTTAACAGCAAATGAAAATTACAAAGAAAACAAATTATTCGAAAACTACGTGTACTTCAAACAAATCAAAAATTTGCGAAAACTGTCATCGCCGAAAACATTTTATTAATTCCGCTATCAAATGCGTCTATGATACTTTGTAAAAACAAATCTCTTGTTCTGATTTACATTTGAATTTTTCTTCAGACTGCAACCAACATAAATTCGTATTAATTTATCCGTTAATTTTTCAGTATTTTCAATATACAAACAAATATCTAAATCTTTCCTAAGCCTGCCATGATTATCGATCCGCACTTACATATTTTTCAATTGGTCTTTATTCTCGACTTAAGGTCAGCCTAAAATGGCCGCTTCTGCCCTCAAGAAAAAGGGAAACAACCTTCTTAATTTACCAGCATTTAACCTGTCTGGAAAATATTTTTTATTCATTTTATTTTCATTTTATATCTGAATTTTTCCTAAATTTTTAATGATTTATCGATCCGTATTTATTTATCAATTTATTTTTACCCGCGAATTTTAAGGTCAGCGTATAAATCGCCGCTTCTGCCCTCGAAAAAAAAGGAAACAACCCTCCTAATTTCCCTGCATTTAACCTGTTTGGCCACTGCAACAGGAAACCCGGGCACTCTATTCATTAACCCGCATAAACCCGGATTATGCACTCTGGCATGATGCGATATGTCGGGATCATCCTAATCGCTCCTCAATTAGCTCCCAACAACATTCATCCCGACTGGAGGGTTGCGTGACACCAGGACCCAGCACGCAGCCTGACGCTAATTTCCCCCGTCACAACGGGTTACAAAGCGCATCGATCACGGCGCCGACTAATCGCAGTTCGCCGTGCCGTACCCAAAAAACGGCTTATCAATCCGCCGGGTGAAACATGTCCATTAGGCCGCTGATCCGTTAAAACACGGAACTGGCGTGTTTGTGCATTCAAGTGCTTGTCTCTCTTCAACATTAAAAATTTTCCCGCTTTTCTACTCACAATCAAGTATGTTCTGATTTTTCCCCTTGACCTTTTAATCAACAATTAAATCAAACGCCCTCTGCTTAAAAAAACTGGCAAAAATTTGCATGGTTTTCCTCGAGAAACAAATGACATTTACTGGTCATAGTTAGAAAAATATCCAATAATAAAATAATTTCCGATACCCACGGATATTTCTGTATTATTCAAACTTTAAAAGTTAATGTCAATTTTTAAAATAAAAAAACATGCAAATTTTCCTCTTCAAATTTGAAGAAGATTTCCGAAATTCGATGTTCCTTCGAATTTTAAAAAATAACGAACATTATAAACGTGAATTCAATAAAAAATATAAAACATTTTCCACACGGGATTCCGGCAAAATTTATTTAAACCGATATCACTCGTAAAAAAAAAGACTAAGTAAACACCAGCTACAATTTTCCAAACAAAACGGCTATAATTTTTTTTAATATTTGTAACACGAGTTTTTTGTTTGCTTAAGCTCCGAAAAAAACCAGCCGCAATCTTTTAACAAATAAATAGCTGATTTAATTTAATTCCGTAAAATACTAAATAGATTTATTTTAGTTAGTGAGGTCTAAATTAATAAAAATTTATTAGTAAATTTGTTTTTTACTAATAGTCAGAAAAAACTGGCCGCAATTGTTTTTAAATAAATAGCCACAATTTTTTAATAACATAATTTTCAATTTTGACGACTTAATAACCTATTCTTCGAGACTTACAGATATTGCGGTGCTTGGCGGGATGCTGGCGGCCGGCGAGGGCGATATGGCGGTTCAATCTAAGATGCATAAGGAAGTTGCTGATGTCCTGCTTACTGGGCAGCGGACAGTTGTCCACAATCAGCTCGGCGACGGCCGGCCCCAGGGCGTCCTCCAGCGGCACACTGTTGACCAGCGCCTGCATGATGGTCAGCCAGCCGCTCTCCGTCCCGGCCACCTCGTGGATGCGGTACAGCACTTCCGGCGGCTCCTGGTCACTGCACACACACAACAACATCTTGTCCTGTCATTTCACAGCATTTTTCCGGTGACAACACACCCGTGCAACTAATTCCAGTAATTTTGCGGTGAATTTAATAGAATTTGACGACGCACAGGAAGAAAATGATGGTACGTTGTATGCAAACGTATCCGTGTTTTTGTTGCGGTTTGTACGCGGTCGCTACAATTATCTATCAGTAAATTGTAAGATTTTAAAAACACCGCAATTTTCCGATTAACTAATTATAGGTCATTCAGCCAGCCACGCAGATTACAGTTCCGTATTGCGTAACGTGCAATCAACAAATTAAGGAACAGCTCCCCTTGATTTTCTTCCCAGAAACGTAAATATGAAAACAAACAAACTGCTAGTCAAAATAATAACACCGGCACAGGCTGTAAAAAATGATAACTAAATTATATAAACTTAAAAATAAAACTCTACTTTTTTAGACCAACTGAATGTTTTTATAAAAAAATGTACTTCTGATTGTAGGTGAATTTGTTTAGATTTAATATGGTCATACATCATATTTCTTAGAAAATATTTATTGCACAATGTGCGCTAAATAAATTTTTAAAACATCCAATTCTAATTTATGAAAGTTTACGTTTTCGCTATAAATAAACAGCAAGCGATGGGCAATTACACCAGTATTTTATTCAATTTAATTCAATTTTAACTGGTCATATTTATATTTAAAATCGAGTAATGCCTGCTTTGTGCGGCTAACAAATTTAAAAAATGATTTTTAAAAATATCCACTTTCTCGGTTTATAGAAGTTTTTATTAAAAATAAATAAAAGTTGATGGACGATCATAGCATGATTTTATTAGATTAAATTAAATTTAATTGGTCCTAATTAAGCTCAATAATTTCCCTTGTGTAAGGTTATCGGACTAGTAGCTACAATTATTAATAAAATTATTTCTCCTCGAATTTGACACCGACGATCGTCGACACTCATGCCATGTGATATCCCTGTTGCCAGCGAAAACCATCCGGATGCACGTTCAACCCGATGGAAAAAACATTTCCCGCCACCACGGCAGGTGCAGCGCCGCTTTTTCCTGTCTCTCCCTTGTTTCTTCCCGGCTCATCTTTCGCCCAATTACACGCTTCCCTAACCGGATTCGCGCGGGAGATTTTTTTTCCAATTTAATTAATAAAATATCTCCACTTTCCTTGTTACATTATTATGTGCGGGAGGATATAAAAAAATTCCAAGCACAGACAATGACGCAGGTCGGCGTATGAATTGACCAGCGGGAAAAAACCTGCAGTCGGTACAACGCAGTGCGCGATGTCTTGTAAAAGAAGCGGCACAAACTGACGTCAATGTCATATGCATGCATGCACACATATATTTCCCATTAATCTAATCATTCTCCATGCCCGTCAGATGCGGTTAATGTCACATAATTAACTTATCACATAACGGTAATTATTCATGCATTTTTCGACAACATTTTTCTCCTATTCCTCGCTGTTTTCCGAAACAGGAGAAGCTGGTCTCCGTGATAATATTTTTCAAGAAATATTTTCCGAAATTAAAATTATCTACTTCCGTTGTTTCAAATTTTTTAAATATTTTTCTCAAAAATTCCTTCATTATTTTCAAAATCATATTTTTTGTGGATATTTTTCAAAAATTTCCTGATTATTTAAAAACAGGAGAAGCCATCCTTACGAAAATATTTTCCGTAATTTATACACTATTATTTACATTCTATAATATTTTCTTAACAATTTTTTCGAAAATTTCCCAGTTATTTTGGGAAGAAGGAGAAGTTCGAAAACAACTCTCCAGTCGAAAATAAAACTTTACGATCTACATGTACAGCATAGGACCAAAAAGACGCAGAACCCCAATTCCCGGAGAACAATTTCCTGTGAACTATTTTTCGAAAGTTTCAATTTGGTATTTTACCTGTTATATGCGATATATCCGTGACAATATTTTTCGAATATTCCCCAGTCATTTGAAAACGTGGACAAACAGTCCTAAAGGTCAATATTTTCCACAAACATTTTTCCAAATTGATATTCCATAATATTTTATCCGTTATATATACTTTTATAGCTTTTTCGTGACATTATTATTTGAAAATTCCCTTATTATTCCCGGAAACCTAAGAAACAGCAGAAGCCATCCTGAACGACATTATTTTCCGCAAATATTTTTCAAAAATTTCTTGATCACTTTCAAAAACAGGAGAAACATTCCTGAAGGACAATATTCACCAAAAACATTAAAACAATTTTGAAATTTATATTCTACTATTTTATCAGCTGGATGTTCTATTTTCGTGATAATATTATTCTAAAATTCCCTGAATATTCCCAGAAACAAGGGAAGCCATCCTGAACGACATTATTTTCCGCAAATATTTTTCAAAAATTTCTTGATCACTTTCAAAAACAGGAGAAACATTCCTGAAGGACAATATTCACCAAAAACATTAAAACAATTTTGAAATTTATATTCTACTATTTTATCAGCTGGATGTTCTATTTTCGTGATAATATTATTCTAAAATTCCCTGAATATTCCCAGAAACAAGGGAAGCCATCCTGAACGACATTATTTTCCGCAAATAGTTTTCAAAAATTTCTTGATCACTTTCAAAAACAGGAGAAACATTCCTGAAGGACAATATTCACCAAAAACATTAAAACAATTTTCGAAATTTATATTCTACTATTTTATCAGCTGGATGTTCTATTTTCGTGATAATATTATTCGAAAATTCCCTGAATATTCCCAGAAACAAGGGAAGCCATCCTGAACGACATTATCTGCCGCAAATATTTTTCGAAAATTTCCCGATCGTTTTCCTGAAGGACAACAATGTCCATGTTCTCTGCAAAATTTTTTTGCAATTTTTATTCCATTACTTTATCTGTTATATATGTACTATTTTCGTGATAATATTATTCGGAAATTCCCTGATTATTCCCAGAAACAGGAGAAGCCATCCTGAACGAACGACACCATTTTCCGCAAATATTTCTCGCCCATGCCCTGATTATTTTTAGCTATAGAGAAGCCATCGTTAGCGATTGCCGACTCGACCGGCGATTGATACACGCTAACAATGCGTGTTTATCAGAAAACGACGAAAACGAAAATTATCCCAGCCACGGCACACCAAATCCCCGGCAGCGCTCGCGCGGCCCAGCGTTGTCCCCAACCCGCAAAAATATTTACGCACTCCTGCCTCCCGACAACGGGACTGAACCAGGCTGATGCGCTGCCAGCACTTGTCTCGCTAAGCCGTTCATTGTCAATGTCAGAACCGCATTGTTCGCGCTCGGCGCTATCGGGCACCGCGTGTGTGCTTGAATAATTAAAATCACACACAAAAAAGCCACGGCTTTTGGACTTTTGTGAGGAGAGTACACGACAAGCCCCAATTAAGCCGGCATCGCGGAAACGTTTTTCAGAGCCAGCCGACCCGAAAACCAATCAAGCGGAAACTACGCACGTTTGCTAAATACTTTTTAAAAAAATAATAAAAACTGTAAAAGAAATAATAATAAAAATAAAAAATTTTACGGAAATGAACAATGTTATATAAAAATTGTAGTTAAATTACACAAATTTTGCTGAATTACTACTTTTACAAGGAGATACGAAATTCTACAGACTGGCGTTTAACTGACATTGCTGACATTGAGTACTAATCATTGCTGATTGTCTAGCATTCGTTAAAAAAATTTTTTTTAAAAAATCAGCAAATATTAAAGATGAAAATTCTGCAAAATTTCGTTGCCAGTCATTACAATGTACTTGTTAATGAAAAACCGGAAACAGTGTTTCACCAATAATAAAAATTAAAATTCGGAAAAATAAACCCTACCTGTCACCGTAACGTATTTTTTTAAGAATAATAACGGCGCTACAAATGTGCCAGATTGACCTAACCGGTCACTGTAATGAATTTTATGAAAAAGAATAAAAATCGCCCCGAAAATAAAGAAGATGAAAATTAAATAAAAAAGAGAATTCAGGCGAAAAATATAAAATAAAAAAGATAACACAATGCTGCTGCAAACGACTATCCTGCGATTTCGTTAATCGTTGCACTTCTGCTTGTTGACAGAACCCTGCAGGCACCGGCTCTAATCCACGCCCTTTCTTCAAGTAAACCATTAAAACCAGTCCAGTAATTTTCACCGAAACACAACCCAACAAACACTGGAATATCTTTCCAACCATAAATTACGATATTATTATTCCTCTCGAAAAACTTCCGTAATAATTAGCCGTGCAACGCTCACAGCGACACTTCCGGTCGCTAATTACACGGCTAATGGACACCCTCCAGAAACGGTGTAACCCAATCCCTAAACAATTCACCGTTCGAACGCAACAATTGGCCAATTGACCGTTCGCCTCACACAACAATTCACCGAAAATCAACCGTCTAATAATTTCTTGTACAGGGAAGATGGGGAGAAAAGTAGCCCCATTCCCGAAAATCCTCATCCTGACCTATACCACCTGATCCCGCGCGCGCGCGCGCTCTTCCCCGAAGCACCATTATTAGCATTTCCGGCGTTTTCGCGTGCCGCTTGACGTCAAAGTGCAGCGCGGATTTTAATGGGGGAATATTAAATATTTTATCATTTTCACGATGCTGATGGGTTATTTAACGAGGACGGCTATTCGCGGCGAAAATCTTTTATTAAATATTGTTTTTCTTTAATATCCGTTGAGTACGGTTACATCATGTGAAAACACCCAGTGGAATTAATTTAAGCCGGCTGCGTGTTCGTTCAATCAACTAGCGAGATTACAGCTCTTTTTATGGTGAAAAAATCTACGAAGAATTTTTCATTCTTTCCATTTTCCGGGGAAGCTCAAGGTCAAGCGCGAATGAAATAACATTCTCGCTATTATTCTTCAAATTTTCTGTTCTGTTAATTTTACTAATCTTCAAATACTGAAAATCCATTCCCAGTGATTGCAGTGAACGATAAAAAAATTATACAGAAAATGCTTAAATAAATTCATCAAACGCTGAATCACACTAAATTCCCAGCCACACATTCCAAATTAATTTCCAGTCCGTTTACGGTAACTGCCAGAATAATTCCAACGTTGAAACGTAAAGGAAACGAAACCACTATCCTATTAATTTCCTTTGCACAATTTAATTCCTAATATCAAAATACTGAAAACTATTCACAACCTTGAATATCCTTGGAAAATATCGTAATTTACGATAGAAAAACACATTTTTTCTGCATTTAATATTTCCAACTTGAACTGCTAAGGCACTGCGTACTCATCATGTCATCGAACTTACCAATAAAATAAAATTAGCGTAAATATTTTATCAGATTTCACGTTAATACGAATTTATTCAAATAATTTAAAATAAAGAATAACTGATTCAGCAATTTAAAATAAAAAAAATCAATAAAATTATCAAATAACCTATTGCCGCGAAATAATTGTAAAAAATAAGAAAATCCTGGCACAACGTATCTAATTATAAAATATTAAAACAATCTTCACCTCTGTGAAAGTTCATCAAAAAAGCAATGACACCGTTAAACGAAAAAAAGCATAAAACTCATGATTATTGATTTAACTCGGTGAACAAATAGAGCAGTGTGTAAATTGGCAAAAATCGCGTGATCCCAACTTACTTATCGACCAGGGTGCGGATGACGCGCAGGGCCTCCAGGACCATGGCATCCTCGGACACATGGCGCGTCCGCGAAGCCAACAGGCCCAGGATCATCCAGGGATGGCTCTCCGTCGTGCTGGACCGTCGGCGTTCTCCGTCCTCCTCCAGGGAGTCCCGCGAGGCCGTTCCCCCCACCAGCCCGTTCCCCGTCAGCCCGGGCGGAGCGCAGGCGTCGCGGCGGCGCTGCCGGATACGCGGCATACGCAGACACGCGTTCCCCATCACACCAGGAATTTTCAATCCCGAACAGACCCAAAAAAATCACCAAAACAGAGAAAAAAGATCAACACTAGTTAACGTGTCCCTGTACACTATCGGTAAAACAGTGCATGGGGTACGGATAAACAACGGCATGCGCCGTGATTACGCGAGACATGGGGCTTCTGGCATGGTTGGTGGGAGCAGGCGCTCCTTGATTAATGGATAAAAAGTGTCAAAGGATGGAGAAATGAGCGGTCTCGATGGCAGGCGGCGAGTGAGGTGCAGAGGGAGATGGTGGAAATCACGGGAGAGCGGGAATGAACGTGAGATGCACTGCTGGATCGATGCAGCGTCGCACTTCACACACGCCTCGGCGCTCTTTGCCTGCCCTGCTGTATAACAGAATAAACGGCCGCCGTTTCCACCAATACGGGAAGATAGTGGATGGATCAATACAGGAGGATGGCCGGGAATAAGGTGCGTACGACCGGGGAAGCAGGATAAGAGAGCGGAACGCTCGTAATCACGGAAGACGAGGAGCTGAAAAAACAGGCTTAAACACGTTAAGACGTGAATGAGCTGTGCATTTATCAGCTGATGAGGGGCGGTCGCACTGTATACAGGAAGTGGCAATATTCTTCAACTTATAAAAATGCAGATAAAATTCACAATGGCATTGGAAATCCGGGAAGAGTTTTGGGAAAATAAATGCACAATGTGACAATGGAAATTTACTGGGAATCCGAAAATCAAAAATGAAAACAGTGCAGGGATGACGGTACGAGTTGTACGATACAACTCTGTACTACGTCACCACAGGTGTGCAGAGCCAGCCAGGTGGATATGTGGCCAGCGTGGTGTTGTGTTCTTTTAGTGTGTGAATATGCACAGTCTCGACTGGCATATTTTTCTCTTCCCTTTTGTGCCCTTTCCTCCGCAATGTATTGCATTCACTTATGAATAAAATTCCCATTTTATTCACGTGTGTTGTCTCATATTCATTCGTCATCCGGGATACGAGGATAAACCGTATTCCCATATAGCAGATCTGTGAAAGATCTCGTCTCTAGAAGAGCCTCGATCTGTGCTGTTTACAGCGCAGACTAGAATCATATCTTTGATCCCATACCTTGACGGACTGGATACCATTTCCGTTCTGGAACACGTGATAACATGGAGGAAACTATGTTTATGTACGCTGATCGACCAAACCCTCGTCAACCGTCAACTGCTACTGGCGCTACGACGCGCCAGCAGACAAAGAAATTGGGAGCTGCTAAAAGTCGAAAAACGACGATAAGACTGAGGAATCGTCCAGTGATGACGACACATCATCGCAGACGACTGCGAGGAGAATTTTCCTAGGACGAAAGCACCCAGCAGACAACATGGAAATTCCACCGGAATTCCCGCTGGGAGACGGCAGCGATAACGAACGAGGAGATTCTCCCTGGAATGGAGATCAACTCGACACGACTATGATCGAGGCGAATGAAGACAATCTGAAAGACATCATTGAAAATGTTGAAAACGAAATACCGATAATCGGCGAAGAAAACCATAAAACAAAAAAACCGGAAAAAGAGCTGGACGAACCAGCAACGGAAAAATCAGCGATGGAAGATTCACAAAATACAACCACCGATACTCACGAAGAGGAAGCCATGGACAAAGAAGCCGCCGATATGACTGAAGCGGAATTACGAGACGCATTTTACCAAGTCGTCCAACGAAATACGCACCTCCGAGGAGAACTGTCCCAATTAAATGAACATTACGAAGAGACGTTGGAACGCCTTGAAGAACTGGAGAAAAATCATGAAGCCATGGAAACAGAGTTTGACGAAAAACATAAGGAGAACGCGAATAACGAACAAAAGAATAAAACATTAACTGCTGAAAATGAACGTTATAAGAAAGTCATTTTCAAAATGGACCAGCTACGAAAGCTGGATAAAAGCAAACACGTAGCCGAAATGGAAAAATTACGCAAAGAATTCGCTAAATCGTTGAAGGAAAAACGTCACGAAGACGCGAAGGCACCGGCCAAACAGGTCAAAACAACGGAAAAATTTGGATATTTTAAAATGGAGCGCCGTGACGCGGTTGGCAGAAAATCACCTTTCGAGAAGCCACGTGAAACGCGAGAGGTTTTGTACACCAGAGATCAAGTGGATCAGACAGTGGAGAACGCGCAGTATACCGCTTACGAGCAAGGATATCAGGAGGCAGTGGAACAAATGCAGGAAGAAAATTTCCGCTTAAATGCAACAATTCGAGATCTGACGAACAGATCGTTGCAAGCCCGTTCCACAGCACCTCCACCTCCCCCAAGACGCCCACCACCTGTCAACACAGCACCAGTTACAGTTCCTTTACCACCGGGAACGATGCCCGTTAAGGACGTTACGGAATTAATTAAAGCGGCGCGCGCCCCGATTCCAATTACGAAATATAATGGAAACCGGGAGGAGTTTGACAGTTTTATTATAAAGTTTCGCCGTGCTGTAGTGCAAAATGCCTGGGATGAAGCCACAGCTGTAACGCAGCTAGGAGCGGCATTGACCGGCGAGGCACAGCAGTGGTATAATCTGACGATCAGATCGCAGCCACACCTGGATAATATTGAAGCCTGGTTAACGCTCTTGACTGAGCGCTTTACTGATAAGAATCGGGCTACGACAGCCTTGAATGAGCTGACAACACGTGTCTGGCAAGCCGGAAAAGAAGACATTGACACCTATTATCAGAAAATGGTATCTTTACGCGATATGGCCGGTATGATCGGATCGGATAAACAACTCTGCACATTCCTTACGAAAGGAATAAGGGATTATCCGCAACTACATGGCCTTGAAAATTAAAGATCCGAAAACGCCAACGGAATGGCTTTCGTATGTCAGAAGTATTATTTCGGACGATCCGAAATATGTAAACGGAACTGACAAAAAGACTGCAACAGTTAGTTTGGTAACCGTCGACGGAGAAAGCTACGCCGTAATTAACGCAGCAACAGCTGACGACAAAGAGGAACCGTGGAAAACGGTTACGAGAAAAAAGTGGAAGAATGGCAACGGAGGAAGCCCAAACGGTGACGACAGCCGTAAATCCCCCACGCCATCATCCTCACCGCCGAAAGGGAAATTTAATCGTCCTTGGAACGGAAATCGAAAATTTAATAACGGCGGTGGAAATAACAATAATAACGGCAACTACGCTCGCAACTCCTTCTATTGCGATAATTGTGAGATAAAGGGTCACGAAACCCGGCGTTGCCGATTTGCTGGAGTCGCGAAAATCGACAACCCTACGTTCTGCAATAACCATCCCGAAATGGAGTTATTCTACATGAAAACTCATCCGGAACACCAGCGAGCAGCAACAGTAATTGCGCGCCACGCAGCCGGAGCCGATAATGCGGACTCGAACGGCGGAAACCGGGGGAATTTCCGTGGTGGCAGAGGACGGAGTGGATTTCGCGGCGGCGGATACCGCGGAGGAAACCGTGGGAACGGCAGATATAATAATAATCAGGAGGACGAACCTTCACTGATTTAAACGGTAATCCTGTACCGCAAGATGCCGCAGCTGGTAATTTAAACCCGCAAGGGAACGGCCAGTAAATCCCGGCTACGCTGTTCCCGTACCTCCGAAACCGCCGGATAAAAATATGCACACGGATTTTGAGGCGACGAACGCCGAAGGAATAAGTATTCACGGATTCACCGTGAACCGCCCTCCACAGAAATACGCCGAAGTAAATTTATTAACGGCATTAAATCAACCGGAGATTGCACCGGTGCTGACGCACAGCATTCAAGTAGGAGGAATTCCAGTGGACGCAATGATTGACACTGGAGCGGAGACGTCCTTAATTTCGCAACAATTTTGCGAATTAAATAAATTGGAGACGTATAAATTAAAGACGCCACTTTCCATACGCGGAATAGGCGGTATACATAATTTCCCCGTGCAATACGCTTGCACAGTGCCCGTCTCCATGGACGAAATAATGACTGGCCATTGCTTCTACGTGAAGCCAACGCAGGATGCCGTTAAAGTCCTCCTTGGACAGGATTTTCTGCGGAAGATAAAAATTGTGATAAGTGGAAGTCGCATTGTGGTGACAGAATGGATTCCACCTAACGAAAGAGGGCCAGTGAAGAACGCTGCCACGAGTGCAAATGTGGATGCGTACGAAACGCAAAATAATACGGCAGTAGAGATAGTGTCATCTCTCCCTATACCGGTGGCACCGGTCGAGATGCCACTATCTCACAACAATAAGGATCAGAAAGAAAAAAATCCCGATAAAGAGGATCTTGAAGAATTAACGCGAAGAGCTCGAGAATGGCTACGCGAACAAATGTCGGACGAACCGGCATGTGATTGCATGGACACAACCATACAGCCCACAACAAGGAAACCGTACTTCACCCGTCAAAAGATAAAACTACCGGATAATCGTGTTAGCGAACCGGACAGCAATAATAGTGTGATCGAGATGTCACCAGAAGAGCTGAAAGAAATGCAGGAAGAATATGATGTGAACGCGGTGGAAAAAGAGCTTACGAAAGCTGCAACGGTGATTAAAAGGGCAAACGAGCCAAAGGCACGCGTTAAATTATTAAAAGTCTACGCGACTGACGACTTCAACGTGGACCCTGGATACACGTGGATATCGGCAATGCCAAAGAAATACGATATCGTACGAAACGAACCGTACATTTTCTCGCCGAATCCCGCTATATTCTCTGCAACGCAGATGACCCCAGTACAAGGACTGGTGAAGCCGGAAAACCGGATAATCGATATATTTATGACCAATTTCAAAGACAAGCGGCAGATTGTACGCAAAGGCACTTGGCTTGGAATTTTGGAAACGTATGAAGAAATACAGGACGAACCTGTAGTTTCCACTGTAAAAGTAACGCCAATGACTGCCGATGAGAAGAAAGAAATGGATGAAAATATCGCCGCGATGCATTTCGGTCCACAAATGAGTGATGAAGAGAAAAGAAAACTGGTGGAATTATTTTACGAATTTCGAGATGTATTTCCATCGAAAAGCCGTCCATACGGGACAGTGACAGTTGCAAAGCACCATATTGATACAGGTGACGCTAAACCTGTGAAGTGCCCGCCACACCGTACGAGCTGGAAGGGAAAAGAATATATTTCTGAGCACGTGAAGGACATGTTAGCGAAAGGCGTCATACGACCATCAAAGTCTGCATGGAGTTTTCCAGTGGTACTAGCGATTAAACATAACGCTGATGGACATCGTCTAGCCGGTTGGCAGAATACGAGATTCTGTGTCAATTATATTCGCCTTAATAATGTCACGCGCAAAAACAACTATCCCCTTCCAAATCCAGATGAATTACTGGGAGCCGTGGCCGGCAACGCTCTTTTCTTCACCTTTGACTGTCACCAAGGATTTTGGCAAATTCCTATGGACGAAGAATCGATACAAAAGACAGCTTTCATAACGCAGGATGGACTTTACGAATTTACGAGAATGCCTTTCGGCGTCTGTAATGGTCCTGCGACCTTCCAAGCTGCAATGGATACTACGATACAACCATTAAAGGCGATGGGATTAGAAGGAATTTTCGCATTTTTAGACGATCTAATATGCGCCTGCAAAGACTTGATGGATGGCATAATGAAACTACGAGCACTATTTGAATGTTTACGTAAATCTGGCTTTACGCTAAAGCCATCGAAATGCCATATCGCCAAGGAGGAACTTCATTTCCTCGGTCATATCGTATCGAGG
Source organism: Paramacrobiotus metropolitanus (assembly GCF_019649055.1). Classification (NCBI taxonomy): domain Eukaryota; kingdom Metazoa; phylum Tardigrada; class Eutardigrada; order Parachela; family Macrobiotidae; genus Paramacrobiotus; species Paramacrobiotus metropolitanus. Next base: position 1,052,788 of record NW_026570252.1, on the reverse strand, counting down.
GAAGGAATTAAAGTGGATCCGGAGAAGATTAACGCGATTAACGCAAGGAAAAAGCCGACTGACGAAAAGTCGCTACGTTCTTTCCTCGGATTCGCGAATTATTACCGGAAATTTATCCACCATTACGCGAATAAAACGCGTAATTTATACGATTTACTGAAAGGCGGAAAAGACGTCAAGGCCGATTGGAACGAGAAGCACGACGAAGAGTTTGAACGACTCAAACATCTTCTCACCAACGCGCCAATTTTAGTAAAATTTGATCCGGAAAAACCCGTGGTTATAGAATGCGACGCTAGCTACGTAGGAATTGGAGCGATACTCAGTCAGGATGGAAAACCGGTGGCTTACGCAAGCCGTGTGTTGAAAGACGCTGAGAAGAAATACGCACCTACGGAGCTGGAGTGTCTTGCGGTCGTATTCGCTGTAAATAAATTTAGACATTATGTTGATTACAGTGAATTTACGGTCAAAACGGACCATCAAGCGTTGGCAAATCTCTTACGATCAACGTCGAAACGGGATGGAATTAATCCGCGACTTACACGCTGGGCAATTGCTCTGGGACGATACCAGATAAAAATTGCATATCGCCCTGGAAAAGCGAACGATAACGCGGATGATTTAAGCCGAAATCCCATCGGACAACCATCACCAGACGAGAATCTGGATGAACTGCCAACATTCGACGCGTATAAAGACGAAGGGATGAAATTAAATGATTATGAGCGGTCAACAGCACGAATAAATGTGATTACGCTGGACGACCCAGCTGATCACGATGCGGATACCGAAGAAGACAATTTTATGTTCTTACGAAAAGAACAGGAAAAGGATCCCGTAATTTTAAAGAAAATTCTAAAGCTGGAAAACCGCGATGCGACGAAGCCGTTGCCGAAAGATTATGACACATACGAAATGTGGCATAAAGTACTGTATAAAATATCGGAACGAGATGCACAAAAATACCGTCGATTCATCGTTCCACGTCACATGAGAGGAGATATTTTACGTGCCATGCATGATTCCCCTTCAAGCGGACATCTTGGAAGAAAGAAAACGTATAAGGCGATAGAAGTACGATACTTCTGGAACGGCATGACGCAGGACGTCATCGATTACTGTGACAGCTGCAAAAGATGCCAGATGCGGAAAATTCTTGGAAAATTACCGCCAGGAAAACTACAAGAAGTGAAAGTCGGTGAACCATTCTTCAAAATTCAAATGGACTTAAAAGGCCCGTTGCCGATTACGCGGAAGAACAAAAACCGATACATCGCCGTGGCCATCGATCACCTAACAAAGTTCGTGATAGCAGACGCGCTGCCCAATATAAAAGCTTCAACAGTCGCTGATTTCTTCGTGAAACGAGTGATACTGCCATATGGAGCACCAAGGATAGTCGATACGGACAGAGGAAGACAATTTACGAGTAAACTCTTTGAAAGGATTACGAAAATCTTAAAAATCGAACGACACCTTGGATGCGCATACCACCCGGAAGGACGCGGTTTGGTTGAGCGGCAGATGCGTAGTATAGCAGATTCACTCGCGATGTACGTGCGGAGAGGACATGTACGAAATTGGGACCAGTTTCTTCCATTTGTAGTCTCGGCACGAAACCGAGTACCGCATAAAACGACGAAGATGTCTCCGTTTCGAATGCTGTACGCCAGGGAACAAGTAATTCCAGAAGATATCGTTACGCAAACGAATCTTCCCGTCGACTACGAGTCAGTAGATGATTACGTAAAAGCGACAGCAGATCACCTCGCACGTGCACACGAAATAGCGGAAATATTTATTGAAGAAGAATTCCAAAAGAAAGCGGAATTATATAACCGACGAAAGTCTACGCCTACGTTCAATATCGGTGATCTCGTATGGATAAAGCAAAATCAAAAGAAGAAAGACGAAGTAGATACGCTACGAAAGCAGTATCTGGGACCATACGAAATTTTAAAATTCCCATACGGAAACACGGTCACAGTAAAATGCCAAAAAGACGGAAAAATAATGGACGTGGCAGTTGACCGATTTAAGCCATACATATCACCGGACATCGAACTGCGGAAAATTCCCAAATTAAGAATCAAGTTGCCAATTAAACCAGCGGAATCAGATACTCGTGACGAACACGGGTGGGAAAATGTCGAAGACGAAACTCCAAGTGTTACGATAACACCGCAACAGCAAGGCATTCCCATACCGCAGGCAACGGATAAAATACAGGAATCCACGCCTGGGCATAGTAGCGATAAATCACACGAAGTGATGAACGCCATCGACACCGTGCCGGATAAACCAGCTGAAATTATCGACGGGCCTAAACGAAAAAGCCCTAACGAAATGTTGACAGCACCTCTGAATACGAATTTAGAGGATGAGCATGAAAATCAGCTGAAACGCAGAATTTTACGCCCTAGAAAAATGATTAATTATTCCAAATTACATAAAACGGGCAGAACGGCACGAGTTAATTTTTTGAATATTTTCTATCGATAATTACCGAGAAATAATTACGCGGACTAGTTGGGATTATTTTATGTTATTTTTGTCGTCCAGAATAACATGGATCGAGACCAGAATCAGGATCAGCGACCTGTCCCGATTCCATCACGAGGACGCGGATCAAGACGGGGACGACCCCCAATGAATCGTGGAGGATATTTTAATCTACCACCACGTGGTCCTTACATCTACGATCCCCGAAACGCAGCACAGGAAATTCAAGTGCCGATACGACTCCCGAATGTCTCGCTGACGCACCAGCAAAACCCATATCAGCAGGGAGGCGGCACGGTGACAGTTCCTTTAACACCAGTTATTGTGCTGCAGGAAACACCTCCAGTGACACACGCGCAACGAACGCAACGACAGTGGATTACTTCGCAACGAAGCGTACCAAGGCCGATTTATACGATTGCCGTCACATCTGCAACGAATACGACCACAACAACTACGGCTACTTCTACATCTATGGCTACGCGTCCAGCGTCAGTGTCACGTCAATCAAGTGGAGAAACTGTCCAGATTATGGCTGATTTACGCGCAGAGAATCCACGAGACCGTATACGAATTACCGGCCCACTTAATACTGACGAACAGTATCGCCGGCAAATCATGGAAGAATTACGCGCGGAATTAAACGCCCAGATGCGACAGCCAGGACAGATAGAAGCGTTTATCGAACAATCAGACGATCCAATGAACGAATCAATTACACTCCGTATTCCTACGAAAGGAATGAATCGCCGTCGAAAAGTGACAGAGGAAAAGTCTACGCAGACTAAAATTCAGAAATTGGATGAAGTGATGCAGTCTCGACAGTCAGAAATTCCTTCGGAACTGTCTTCAGTCCCTGTTTCACGCGCATCGACACCAGCACGATCTGAATCCCGCAGCCGACATGCCGACGAACGGCAGTACGACATTCCACAAATTAGCCAGGCGATTGTTGCCATTAAGGAGTGCATTGAAACAGTCAAGAAACGAAAGCGTAAGCCTTCTCTGGCTTATTTGAAAGAGCAGTATCGCCAATGGGAAAAAGATATTCATAATCGTAAAGCGGATATGAAATTATTCAAGTACGCACTGGAACAAGGAGTGCAGCGTGGAACGATTTTGGAAACATATAACGACTGGCAGACTGATGCAGCTTATGTGAATCCAGAGTCACTGCAACGTGGTCACGAAGACTACACGATGGACACACCGCACAGAATTGAAGAGGCAATTATAAAGGCGTTAAAAGAAATTCGAAATCCAAAGGGATCCACCTACGACGAAATTTTACGACATTTAAACGCCGTTTTTCCAGTACCTGCAGTAGACTGGATTCAACACCAGCATAATGTTCGTCGAGCAGTGGATGCCCTGGTTGAACAACATTTGACGGAAGTTTTACGCCAGAGAAATGATCCAGAGCCACGTTATGCTTTAATGGCATCACGCAGACAACGATTGTCTGGCCTGACTGGAACACCGGCGAATAAAATTCCAAAAACACCATACGGTCCAGATGTACGCCCAGCACCTACGACGCATAAGCGATATTCTAACGCAGTGATGGAACCAAAACGCCGTTACGATACGACATCATCTGGCGAAGGGAATACATCTGTAATTTTATTGGATGAACCACAGTCTGAACCGCGACGAAGTGAAAGAATTAGCCAGCGTACGCAACGCTCGGCCCGGCTGACACAGACAGCACCGGAACCACTTCCGGGAACATCCAGACCACCAGTCGCGAGGAAAGCAAACCGTCGAACAAACCCGCACGATCCCTTGTCTCCCGCAAGTTCACGTAGTGCAGCACTTTCAGTGGATGCACCGGTATTTATCTCTATGGATAATATTACGCAGGCGATACGAATCGTCGAAAATACGCAAAGCCGACCTACAGTCATTAGAATTTGGGAGGCAATACGTGCACAGCCGGGTATGACTGGAATTACGCGAGAAAGAATTCAAGAAGAACTGGAAATGCATGCCACAAATGCACGGCTCGTAGAACGATACTACGGCAGCTGGGAAGCAGTTTATCAGCAACCGTGCAGCATTACGAATCGAATAAATGCAGACTTTGAAAATCCCTTCTTTTGGACGGAGGCTGTTAATCACGCCATCAGAGACATTCGTCACCCTAATGGATCAACAATCCGAGAGATTTTTAATTATTTACGAATATATATCATCAATGGATTGCCAAATAACGCTGAAAATCAAATCGAAAATACAGTAGCAGATGAACTGGATTATGAAGAAGACGATGGCCGATATAAGACAGTTGGAAGGAAGTAGACAAAGAAAACGCTATGATTGGCTGACGAACAGTCTGATCTGTCTATTACGCCCACTTGAAAGAATTATACGAAGAAAACGCTATGATTGGCTGACGAACAGCCTGCAGTTGTCTACCACGCCTCCGAATTTCATGAGTGAACGAGATGAGACGCACGTGCTAGCTGAACGGCAAAAACCGCATGCAAACCAGTCCTTCATCTGCATAGCCGGCAGACAGTGAATATTTTTGAATTTTTTTTTTCACGTACCGGTAAAATGGAGTATAAAATTGAAAAGTTCCACGAAAACTGTGAGCGATGTCAGAAGAACGCCGAACGTCCATGCGTACGTCATTTGTTGTCCGGATTGACGGAACCGCAGAAGGTAGCAGAACTCTTCTACGAAGCCATTCTGGGTAATGTAGCCGCGTACCTGGAGTTTATCCGCCCGGAGTACTGGGAGAGTCCGCACAACAACGAGAATTTCCGCGAACGAGTCATCGTGGAAACGCATATGCGCATTCGACGGAAGGAGGAACGCTGGAGGGATATCGAACGCCCACCATCACAGCCAGCTGAAAAGCCGAACGCAGGTACGCTGCCAGTTGTTAATCTGGCTCAGTTCACGAAATCTACGCAGGAACCTTCAGCCCCACGACACCCATCACTCGATAAACGAGTGGAGAACATGCCGGCGCTGATGAAACGCATCACCGAAACGGAGCCAGTCATCCAGGATGTCACAGCTACATTCCGTGGATGGGGACGAACCCGAGAACCCGTCATCTATAACGAGCAGATCGCCAACAAACCGATCTTGAAGAAGTTCTCATCGGTACCGAACGTCTTCTTGGACCCGAAACTGCAACCTCCTACGAAGGAGAAGGACGATTCATGTGACGAACACATGAACCCGCGCATTTTACAACATCCAACTATGATGGGTATTCACTTCGGATACGGCACTATTACGACTCAAGCGGAACGGTTGCAGAAAGCTTTGAATCTGCGGAATGCTGACGATGTAACAGAGACGGCCCTGAAAAGGATGGTGTTGAGTTTCCATTCCTTTTATCAGAAATCGGAATTGGACAAAGTCGTGCAGGAACAGAATACTCCAGGCTTGAAATTTTCCCGGAAAGAAGCGGAGTATGTACTACACGGAACGACGCCGTCACAATATGCAAACACAGCTGAGCCGCGACCGAATCGGAGTTCCTCTGTTAACTCCAGATGCAGAATGGCTGAGTCAATTCCAAATACGTGGACACGCAAAAATGGAGGCGTATGTGCTACAGTTTATCCTACCGGAGACGAATCCGGCGTTGTTCTTTTTAGCCTGTCGCGCTTCCATGGATATTACGCAAGCCATCTGCGAAGTCAACAAGTACAGCGATACGCAGTGGAAAGATCGACCAGTGGACGATCCACTGAAACGTTTCTTCCGTCTGGTATTTGCCGCACGATTGGGACATTTTAATTCCCACTGCGAACTCGCGGATGAAAAGAAGAACTGGCGTGAATACGGACGAACTATGGTGGATGCGCTCGGTAAACCAGAAGACCGCGCTACGGCTCAGAGACGCATCCGGGCGATGATTGAAAACGACAATCTACGAAATCATGGATTCAAAGGCATGGATATTAATCCTGAAGCACGAGACTTTAGTGCGGAATATGCGTTAATGGACCATGTGAAAACTCCCCGGATTGTGCAGCCAGTTCAGCCAGAGGTACGAAACCTTCAGGCTAACGACGCCCGTATTATCATTGATAATAGTCGCGATCCTAATCGATCCCGCCAGTACGAAGGAGAAGCTGCTGACGATCAGCAGCCAAATTCTGGAACGCTTGGATATGGCTACGAAAGCCACTCGGGACGAGGCAGTCGCGCTGCGGATCGGGATGATCGTGACGAACACGATTATTATGATGAAGATGATTACGAAAATCAGCAGCGACGCCGCAACCGCCAAATTGGACGATACGACCCGAAGCGCTAAACTGACGAGTGGCACTGCTGAAATGGGAATAATTGGAATTTTGTGTTAATAAATTTGTGTTAATTTTTTTTCAAATGTTGATCTAACCAAAGAATTTGACAGTTTATTATTTCCTAAATAATTGTGATGGAAATGATCTTGATAAATTTGCTCATTCTAATGATGCTCATTTTGTACGGAATGAAATCTCTTTATTTCATGAAATTTGTGTTAATTTTTTATTGACACGCTGGCCAGAGACGATACGGATGGATATGAAGGCTGACGAACAGCATTGTCTCGCAGGAGCTCGAGTCCCTTTCCGGTGGCATGCAGGGATGACGGTACGAGTTGTACGATACAACTCTGTACTACGTCACCACAGGTGTGCAGAGCCAGCCAGGTGGATATGTGGCCAGCGTGGTGTTGTGTTCTTTTAGTGTGTGAATATGCACAGTCTCGACTGGCATATTTTTCTCTTCCCTTTTGTGCCCTTTCCTCCGCAATGTATTGCATTCACTTATGAATAAAATTCCCATTTTATTCACGTGTGTTGTCTCATATTCATTCGTCATCCGGGATACGAGGATAAACCTCGTATTCCCTATAACAGGCAGTTCAACGACCAGTTCGCGTAACAGTTGATTAATGAGATGCGCCGATTTAATACTTGACCGATAAATTTCCGCATACGTAACCGCCCGCTGGATGTGTTACATAAGCGCTTGACAAGTCAGAGTGAGTTAAGTAAGTACCGGAATGCACAACGATCGCACACGCACATCGCACGTGTTGGCTAGTGCAACCATCCACGGTTCGCTGCCACGTTATTACCTTACGGGACTGGTGTTCAGTTTAACTCGTAGCAGCTAACGCGCTATCGACGCAACCACAATCCTCCTCGTACGTATTAAAAAGTAAAAAAACCACGTATTCTGAGCAGAACGGCAGAACACTGAAACATAACTTTACCATAAAGGTATCATCGCTGCCGTTCGATGATGTTATAAGATGTTAAGTTTTCCGAGATACTTATTCCGTAATTTGCATTGCGCGATCCTGCGCAATCGTGCACTGGACAAGAGCCAGTAATGACCTTATGTCTTGATTTTACTTCTAAGAAAGTCCGAGAGAGTGAAAAGAACTGAACAGACAGCATTACAGTAAGCTCTGTATGTTACCAGTCGGACATACGTATAACTCAAGCGCAAAAGCCCAGATTTCTATATCAGCTAAGTTATGATGGCTACAAGCGATTGCCTTAGTAATCCATGCTGCGGCGCATGCATCCATGCTTCCGGTTTGAATTGCCCGTATGTACTGAAGTTGATTATTTCTGTTGGCGCTGGGGGTCAAGTCGCTGTCGGTTTTGCAACGGTTCGGGTTCTTTTCCGGCTCCTAACGTCAGCAATCGGAACCGCGGTGTATTCCGTAAATACTGCGCAAATACCACTAGTAGTGGTATCTGCGCCGTGGTCCACTACAGACCGTACTACGAATATTGCGTAGATAGCACCAGACAGCGCGTCATATTGCGTCGACATTTGCAACCCATAGAGCGACGCTGTGGTACGTACTATAAAGTTAACTTGTCGACAAAAGTGTTGTACTTTTTCTTTGTTTTACCGTTTTTATTCTTGCCACATCATCCATAATGGCTCGTGATCTCGTAGCTTGCGCCGTGATACTCCTGTTGCAATCTACCACCCTTCCGTACCCGGTCATGGCTGCTGTGGACCGTCTGACTCTGACTGCAGCAGCAAGTAGGTCGCTGCACTTTTCGCAGGATGAATCTATTTAACCTGCTCTCTCTCCCGGCAAGTTGCGCCTGGAAATTTTCGCGCATAGCGACGTGCGAGTTGCATTGGCGTTGGACAATGGTCCAACGTGCCTCACGACGTCGAAGCTGTAGGGGTAGGGTTGTTAACGGTGCAGTTCGGTGCGTTGCGGTGAAACCGCGGTTAAAATTTTTCTGTTCAAGAAAGCTATTCCGGTGTAGCTATTCTGGTCGCGAATCTCGGAAAACGGCGATTTCTCCCATACAGCATCACGTACATTCGCGCGTTATCTTATCTCCAGCGCGCTCACTCAACTTTCGCGCCTCCATACATTCGCCGCGTATTCAGTCGCTTTTTCAATTTCGTATTATTACTCTTCTGCACAGTTTTTATTATTTGTAAATTCTTTTCTGCTACCGCATTGCCAGACTGCCAGTATCATCGATGTGTCAAAATCATATGGGCATTTTGTAGGAAGTTGGCCACCTGTTGCATTCATTTCCTTCACCGCTTAACAATGATTTGTTTGCTGCAGTCAGCGATATCTTGGACGAGGCCAGACGACTGAACGGGAACGGCGCCATGTTCCTGCACGGATACGGGATCGGCCCGACGCCGGAGAAAATTTCGATTGCCGAATGGCCACCGGAAACGGCGATCATCCGGACGCCTGAAGGCGGCGCACTATCCATTCCCTGCAATAACAACCGCAAACAGGACAACACGCCGGTATGTGTGCGACGTGTTGAGACTAACATCACCCGGTTTGCTTTGTTTTGAATTATGCTGCACGACGCTTACGCAGATTTAAGTGCCGTGCGGGAATTCTGCTGGGAACAAGCAGATTAGCTCAACAAACATTAGTTAATGTACCGCAGTACGTGTCGGTGTAGCCGTCTTCCGTTATGGATAACAGGCATTAAACGATGATTTTGGAAGAATTAGTTGACACATGCAGCCAAGAAATTAGTTCGTAATAGCATTACCCTTTTAACTGTGTGCCTTTTGTCCCTATATGGGCACTGCTATCTGTTTCATAAGGCTTAAGGAACACTTCCTGATCAGGGTAAAATACAGGGTGGAGTGCCTTCCTATTAGAGAATTTCCTTATTGTTATTCTTTTTAGCGGCAAAACTAACGTTTTTGATCTTGTTGTTGATTACTTTCTGTTATTCCATGGTGGCATTCACTATCTTTATTGAGATTGCTAGCTTTCATTGTAGTAATATCGATTTTAGAAGCTAAAACTTTTATTCTTCTTACAATGCTCGACGTTCTCTCGAAGGTTTCCCACGTAAGGATTCCGCCGGCGTACACGCACAACGGAGTGCTGGTTCTTCTTGCGAATGACACGACAACCAGGAAAGCGTTCAAGGAAATGAGTGACTGTTGCGCCTGCACAATGGAAAGAGAACCGGAGGATTACACTGCGTGGCACACTGTGCAGGCGTCCGGCTACGACCCGGTCACGGGCGCGTTCATCCTGACGTTGGAGGGCTTCTCCAACGCCCACAGCGGTCTGTACGAGTGCCTGCACTCCAACGGCAGCCAGCTGGTGATGACGCAGCGCTACTGGGTCAGCGCCACCCTCAAACGCCACGAGGTCTTCAGTCCGCCCATGCAGAACGTCACCGTTCGCTATGGCGAGCCAGCGAAGATGGAGTGCCCGGTGCGCTTCAAGTTTCTCCCCGGAGACCTCGTCACGCGCTTCTTGTGGCGCAAGGGACGCTACGTGGCGAATATGCCCCCCGGCACCCCGCCGGTGATTTATACGGATGCATCACAGCCGGACTTTGATGGGGTGGTGAGGTTTTCGTTCGGTATCAACGCACAGAATCAGTGCCTTTCCGCTATGATGATCCCTAGGGTGAAATGGACCGACGCCGGTTGGTACGAATGCTGGTTCCGCATCAACGATCGCCTCGACGAGTAGGTTATGCAGGGAGCCTATCTGCATGTTACTGGAGCCTCATAGCCAGCATTTTGTTAGCGCACGCTTCGGCAACTGCGTGTACATACATACATCTGTGTGTGGCTACATTTGTGGCAGTTGCAATTTCTCCTGGATTGGTATAGAAAAAGATCCTTGTTGAAAGTGCATTTCTTTACGTTGGAATGGTAAGGAATTTTTGATGAAACTGTACTTTACTGTACTGCAGATGTTGAAGCTGTTGTTTTTGTTGAAGTTTTTTGTTGAAACTGTACTGTATAATTTTTTTATGCAAGGGCGGGGTGTGGGAGAAATAATGGGAAGGAGGTCTTTGGCTGTAATTGTGTTGGAGACTACCTGTCTTTACTGAAACTGGAGAATATCCCTTCATTTTGTTTTAGAGTCTGTACAGTACGAGAAGATTAAAGGAACAACAAGTTTTGTAGAGTAAAAGCTGAGTGCCTCGAGGGTTTGTCTGCTCCACGAATAAACAAAACTATATGCACCATATAAATTACGAGTATGTCGGTATATCGCAGCTGGGTACATACAGACAAGGCGGTCTTAACGCTAACCCGCCAACTGATCACGAACAGCAATACTTGATGGCGATGTGTACGAGTCAAGCGCGTTTGTTTCGGACACCCTCGTTATTTGTTATCATTTTATGATTACGCATTGCCGCGCCAGCAGCCGTAATATTATTGTGATGCGTATTATATAGGAAGTATTACATTCTGCATGTCGAATAATGGTCTGATCACTTAGCTGTTTTGTCGGTTGGCAGTCGCTTTGCCAATCATGCATGTTTTTGACGTAATACTGTAATTCAAAAAACTGCAGTGTTTATTACGCTGTAGAACGCTTGTAATTTAGAGTTTAGAGTATTTTTTACTTGGCAAGATATTCATACAATCCGGACCGTCTGACACGTATTTTTGCGCAGTTTTTATGGACTCATCAACGTGTGCTCCATTCTCAAAACTCAGTATCAGTACAGTACAGGAACTACCAGCTAGTTTCCAAAAAGGAAAAAAGATGAGCCAAAACACTAGTATACGAACATTCAAAAAACCTGGACCATTAAAGGTTACAGTTTTCAAATTGTAGAGTAAGTAAAGACCAGAGTAAGCAAATAAGGAAATAAAACTTAAACTTGCGTCATTCTAAAAAATATGCAAAATGGCAAGAGAATTTAAAAAAATGAAATTAAATAACTAAAAAAAAGCTCGATACGAGCACGGGACGACCCGGGGAACTGGCTCGGTAGGCCGGAGCGGACCAGCCGGAAGACGGACGTGTGGAGTGCTGGCGTGATGCATGGTGGAGATGGGGCGCGGGAATCGGCGCCGTTGTGGTTTTTAGGATCAAGGATGGACGGGAAGCGGCCCCAACGCTAACTTTGTAACCACCGTTTGACGTCTAAAGGGCAAGGTGTATTATGGCCTGCGTAAAGCCATTAAAAAGGGAAAAAGAGGCTTCTGCCAGCGCACTGCTGTTATTCGAGGCCTGTGACGCGAGTGACTGAAAGCCAACCAAGTGTCTATACCGGTGAATTTTATTTTACATGGGAATTTTCATGCATTAATGTGGTGAATTGTGGGGAATTTTCTTGCATAAATGTGGCATCCCGATGGCAATCGTATTATTCGTACTCTATTTTGTGCACAGCCTGCACAATGGCCTGTGACCAAAGCACATAATGCATGCCCGGAAGAAGGCTGTTTGACAAATACTCTTACCAGGGTAGCGTCACCGGCCCCCCTCTCAGAAAAATTTCATTTTTTGCAGAATTGCAGAGTGACACTAGGGTATGCTTAAAAAATAGTTTCATCTGCCATGGTCAATAGGGCGTGGCCAAACAGAATTTAAAAGTTAAAAATTTGCTGTGTTATAGCCTATGGCCAATGCATTGCTTCGTACTTTAAGCACATTTACGATTTAATACGAACCACTTGAATGCGCTGTCGTACGAGGCCTGTGCGTGTCCAATATTCTCCGTTATTAAACCGTTTTGTTTCTGAAGCGGGCCTGTAGGTGGTAATTGACAATAATTTGTAAGAGCTTGATTAGCAGGTGTAAATACTTCCATTTCGATTCGCGCTATCAGTTTTTATCACATACTGCTAGCACGAAAACCGAGGTAATGAGGACCTACAGATCATCCCTAAAATTAAAAATAATTAACTGTTTTCTACTTGCCCGTTTCAGAAACGGGAAGCCGAGAATACTCAGCGTACACAAGCCTCGTACGATACACATGAAGTGGTCCGTATTAAATCTTAAATGTGCTTAAAGTACGAAGCAATGCATTGGCCGTAGGCTATATATAACACAGCAAATTTTTAACTTTTAAATTCTGTTTGGCCATGCCCTACTGACCATGGCAGATGATACTATTTTTTTAGGTATACCCTATGGTTACTCTGTCATCCTGCAAAAAATTAGATTTTTCTGAGGGGCGCCGGTGACGCTGCCCTGGTTAGTTATCGTGATATACGTTTTTGCTAAGTTGATGCACACGCTGCATGCTCAGGTTGTGTTGTATGCCAATATAGGTATTTAGTAATGTTTTGCGACATACAAGGTGTACTCGTATGTAAACAATTTTGAGGATTTATTTAGATAGTTATAATTCTGTCAGCGCAACGATCGCCAATTGTCCTAAATTTCCTAATCAATCTACGCAGCTGACTGCCGCCAAAGAGGAACGCGCTGGCGCCCAGTACTTGTTTCGGATTTCACCCGCTAGCGCCCAGTACTTGTATTGGGGTACTATGCTCGTCAGATCCCGGTGAGTAGCCGGCAGAAAGGTTTACGGGTAAATTGTTCACGATCAGAGGTGCCGCGTGAACCTTTCTGCCGGATGCGTAAACCTTCCTGCCGGATTGCGTAAAACTGTGTGCGAGTGTGGGGCAAAATAACAAAATGCTGTTCTACCGCCCATACTGTGGGCAAAATAACAAAAAGCTATTTTGCCACAAAAACGGGTAAAATAGCCACTTGTCCTTATAAAGAAGGAAATTATCCTTATATCCAGTAAATTCGTAAACCCTTTAAATTATTAACAAGTAGACACTAGATGGCTGTGCGGCACACAAAGGTGAATCTTACTTCCTTATTGCATTTGTTCTGCTCGTGCGTAGCATCTCATTTTCACAAACACATGAGAATTAGCATAAGCACCTATATGAATAAAAGGGGAAAAACCAAGCTTCTAGCACCATTCCCTGCACGTTTTAACCTGGCGTGACTGTGAGGTTGTGGCTGAATATGGGCTTACGTACTGAGCCGAATTTTGCCATATGTACGGGAGCAACGCCATACTCCAGCCCGGTAACAGCAGAAGTACTGTAAAACGGTATCACTGATTTGATTCTGCGTTTATGTATATTTGGCGCCGAAAATCAACTGCGGCGCTGCATACGTATCAGCACGGCTTCATTTTGCAACGCCTTACTTCAGGTCCCTGATTTGTTGCAATGCGATGATTTGACTTGTACGCATGAAAGTAATTGTGAACATGCTATATAGGTGTTCTGCGCTTGCACGAACCATAGTCATTGTTGTTCGTTTAGACATACGAGGAATGTGTCCTGGTAATATTGTTTTCCTTCATTGCATTACCAAGATGGGAAAATAGTATTCTTATCGTCGGGGAATTCGTGACGAATTGATTCGCCGCAGTCTGCAGGCCTTTCAGAAAAGTATTCTCGAGAGGGGTGATATCAGCTGGGGAGGAACAAGAGCTCACTTTTCTGGATTAAAGGTCACACTCCATTACCCATGCTCATAATTTGCCGTACCTAAGGAAAGACGAAGGATCTGCTTCCTTCTCGTTCTTTATAGTTGCAGGTTTCTAACCTCTAGAGTAACGACATAGTGGAATATCTGACCATAAGTCAAACTAAAGCTGCTTGCTGTCAGGGCAATGTTCGTAAATGATCTAGCGTAAGTCATACAATCCAAAAAAATCATCGTGCACAAGGCGGCTGATTGTGGGTACTTCTAATAACATAAAGTCACTTTTACTGGGGCTGTTACTAAAGCGGCAATAATACGGGCGGAAGTAGTACTTGTTTGCACCACTACAGTCTACAATAACCAATACCAGTCCCATTACCAGTCCCATTACCAGCACCATTACCACACCAGGTATCGCTGCCAGTGCCAGTACCATTTTCATTATCGCTGCCAGTAGCCTACCAGTAAAAGGAACATTAACTGCATCATCCTGCTTAGCGCATAATTAAAGCGGCTGAAGCTAATAAAAGATGTGCTCTTACATCAGTAATTTTATCGTGCAGTGACATAAACGAGTGCGCTTTCCTGAAAAATTTAGCTTTTTTGTGCGTACACCGCTTTCCAGTACTGCACTATTTTTCATATTCCGGTCACTTTAACTATACAGTTTCATATTCCGGTCACCAGGTAGCAAAATGCCTTAACTAAGCAAAATTCACAGAAATGGTTAGTTTTCATAAAACCAACCTCTCTCATTAAGTCCGAAGAGTAAACGCAACAAATTTACTAAGAAAACCTAAGAAATAACAGAAACTCTAAACCGGGTGAGACGCAAAAGACCGGTGACCGGAATATGAAACCATTCACTCAAAAAGACCGGAATGCGTATGAGAATTAGGGAAGTAGCGATTCTATGCAATATCATACTGCATAGGTAGCTATGGTTGGCCTTAACGGTAAATAGCTGCGTACTCTGGAGTTAAACTTATTGTAAGTATTCACCTAATTTTTATTGTGACTTTTTACCGTTTTCGAATATTTCGTGGCATTTATTACATTTTTGCTCTAGTCTGGCTCGCATCTATTGCTGAATTATCGCGCGCGGTACAGAACGTTTTTTCCCCGGCAAGTTCGGCCAATATACCCTCTATCTGGGCGAAAATCTATAGGGAGCAGCCGACAAGATTGCGGAAGCTAAGCAAAACGCGTTTGTATTTTGGTGTAATCGTGTGGCAGCTATTCCGATGTTATTCGTAGAAGAGAAAGACGCCGTTTAGTGAAGGATTTACGGAGATAGCAGAGCAATACTGATGGAACACGAAGCATATTGGTATATTGCCACGCATACAGATAGGTGCATGGACGTTTTGGAATCGAATGTAATGCAGGAAGACTGCAGGTTTCCGTACGCTTTTAGATCATATGATATGGAAGTGCAGACTGTGGTGGGCGTTGTATTCAAATCAATGTAAGACTAAATTCTTCTGTTGTTTTACGACGCCAAAGTGACAGAAGGTACATCCAAACATACGAGTTATCGTACTACGTACTCGTACTAATTATCGTTTCAAATTGACGCCGAACACAGTCACTCTGCTTCTTTTTGGCCATGAATGGCCTGCCCAAATCTTACTGTTAATCTCCTGTAAATCATAAACTGGCTCCTCTAGTACTCGTTTAACGGCAGTATTTGCGTCGGGCTACTCTAGTCTTCATGCACGCTTTGCAATTTAACAGCTAATATCTAAGATCTATATTAGGTAAACCATCAACTTTACAATGTTCAGCGCTGTTGCACCAATTTAGATAAGAATTCCCGAATAATCACTGACCTTTGGCGTCGAAAATCACTTTTCCGGAACATTTACAAATCGTAACTGTTTTCGTTTTTGTTATCGCTTACAGATATGCGACGATTTTTATTTGTGATTTTGGCCGTCAGCTGAAACGTCAGGTAATAACATGCAAAAATGCCTCTTGGAAGATCCACTCGTCGAAGTAGTCGTTGATTTTAAACCAACATTCGTATAATCCGGCGTCTTTCCGTGTGACGCTATCGATTCTCATTGTTGAATTACATGTGCACGGTTCACGCACGCCAAACTGGAAAATCCCCCTGAAGTCCCACCACGATCGCGCCTTACCGGCCGCCTCCGGGATAGATTTTGCCATCAGTAGGTAGCTTCCCCTACGCCAGAGGAAGCGGTTGACGAGGTGTCCTGGGAGAAAATTAAAGCGCACTGGGCAGACCATCTCCACTGGGTCGCCTTCGCGCACGGTGATGTCCTTCATGGGCGGATTGAAGACATTATTGCGGACGAGGATGGCGCTGACCCAGTAGCGCTGCGTCACCACCAGCTGACTCCCGTTGGAGTGCAGGCACTCGTACAGTCCGGTGTGTATGTATGAGAAGTTTGGTAGGGCGATGGAAAACGCACCGGTAACCGGATCGTACTCGTCAGACATCAATGTGCGCCTCAGAGGTGCCCCCCCAGAACTGAGTTCATCAGTGCAATTGCAGTAATAATTCACTTGATGATACATTCTGTGAAAAGACGGGGGTTCGGTCACATTAAGCAGCGATCCGTTGAATTTGAAAGCCGGCGGAATTTTTGCGTGAGACACCTGCAATCAACATTTAAAAAGCCGTTTTAGTTAAAAAGCTTCCCCGTTACCTGTCGCTCGACCGCTTTACCAAGAGAATAACATAAAAGATAAAACAATAGTTGGCATTACGTAAAAGACAACCGCTAAGGGTGTGAGGTGCTCCAGCTGCAGGGAACAGGACTAGCTGAATCCCTACCAAACTTGGGTCGCGACAGTCGCGGCTTGCGAGGCAGGTTACCACGACGTTACTTGCGTCGTGTAGGTTACCACGACGTTAGCGGTTAGCTGGGAGACTGCTACGACATGGTGGCATAAGCGGAGAATCCACCCGCTGACTGAAGATTGTCGGATTCCCAGCAGAAATGGAGGCGAAAGGTCATTCCGTGAAAAAATTTCAAATGGCCGGATATCATCACACTGGTACCATGGAACATGGGAACGCGGAAAACCGCTGGCTGTTGACGTGACCTGCGTGGGCGCACGTGCTGCTTCGTATATTGACCGTACCTGGGGCTGCTGATGCGTTGAGCTGCAAACGTTGGGCAGCAGCCGCATACGCGGAATGGGGGAAACTGACCAGACACGGCTGGCTGTTACCAGCACCGTCGAAATTTACGGACCGTCGCGGAGTCGAACCGAAAAGCTCGTTGTAAGAGTGGAATCAGGATAGCGACATAAATGGTCAGAAATCGGGCGAAAGAGTTGCTTAAGCAGGAAATGCTATATGTGTTATTGCCTATGGGTTCGATTCCCGACCAAGATAACATTGAGGAGGTTTTTTTCTTTTGGTTTTTGTTTTTGTTGGTACTTTCTTGATACTCATCGAACGAATTGTAAATACTTCGATAATCTTTATAATTGGGCTTCCTATACCTACGTTACGGTCACATATCTGGCTGGGCTCTTGGCAAGAAACTGGCCGGGAACAATTTACGCAGTTTTAAGAACAACGAACAACGAAATGCTCATATGCCCAGACAGTTTTACCGGTTATAGGTTTTTGGTATACTTCGTAACATCCCTAGGTAGCGTATGCTACGATGACCTGTCAGTATACTTCCTTTGCTGGACGCCGCATACCTTTGACCTTTGCCACTGGCAAGCAAGTTGTGATATAGGGATGTGTATGAAGTCACAACATCTGTGCGCTGGATAACTGTTTTCACCACTATATTATTTTTGCCATTTGCCATATTTTAGTAGTTGCCAAAGTCTCCAGGTTTCTTCCCTTGCCATGCCTTTGCCAGTGCAGCTGTTGCGGCTAGATACTGTGCCGTAGCTGACGCGGCGTCGCGGGAGCACAGCCTGACAGCAGCACCAGTACGGCGCCGGTGCAGTCGCGGCTGTATACCGTGTCGCGCAGGTTACTAAGACTGGTCCGGGGCGCGACCGCGACAGCCGATTTCAAGTTGGGTACAGGTTGACCCACTTCTGGTAAGGAAAAGGAGCTAGGCACATGCAATCTGGATTGTTAACCCGCTTTATACACACCTTCGAGTTGTTGGTGTTGTTCGCATTGCTACACGTAAGGACGAGTGTGCCGCCTTCCGGAACTCTGATGACTTTCGTTTGCGGTAGTTCCTCTATGGAAAACTTCTCTATGGACATCGGATCGCGTCCAAGGCCGAGTTGCATGGTGCCGCTGCCGTTCTTTTCCTTCGCTTCGTTCAGTATTTGGTTGACTGAAACATAAACTACGTTACATATGTAGCGGGAATTACATTATTTACATATAACGCGCAAATGGTGCGAGAAACCGAATTATGATGATACTAGTAGACCCGTGCAAACTGCGCGGAAGAAATGAACCACAAATAAGTCACCTTGCTTACGCGATTTAAAGACTACCCGTATCCTTTCTAGGTTATTTCTGAGCGAGTTGACCGCCAAATGTTAGAATATACCTAATTCTTACAATGAATGCTTGACTGTTTTCGGAATTGCATAAAAAATTATTTAAATTGAGCCCTTATTAAAAATTGCCTTTATAACAAAATTTTATTGTTGAAACCTCAAATTAAACACGTGCGTTTTGAGAGCCTTTGATGCTGTCTTAGCGCACACAAATTTCACATTTTCGATATTTTCCGCAGACTGTCATGAGCGATCGCAATCGATCGCAATTACTCATGCGATCACAGACTCACAAGAAATGCAGAGTACCGAAGAACGTAAATTATGGTTCTCGGTACTAATTTTTCTGCTTTTTATTAAGAAATTAGATGCTTTATTAAAAATTATTAAGCAGTAAACACTAACTCGATTGAGCGGTATGCAGTTCATATTTTCAGTTCTTTGCAGTTTGCATTTTTAAATTATTTTTTGCAACTTCAAAAACTACACTCTCACTTTGATTAATTTTAGAACCACGTCGGACACTGGAAATTGTCTTACTCGTAGAAACGGGATGTCTTGCTCGCTGCTCTGCAAGCTCCGCTCGTGCCGCAGCTCCCCGTTGCCTGCGGCTCCGTGTTCGGTTGATAATACGCAAAAACACTTTACAATACTGTTTAAATATGTTTCTGCTAAAAATTAATTATAAATAAACAAAGTCAAAGAATTTTACAAAAGATAACCATGCGTAGCTGACAAACATAAACACTTCGCTTACGGCAATTTCACGCATTCATACTGTACTTTAACCCTGCACTTGACAGAAATTTGTACAGCGCAGAAACGCGTACTTGTACGAGCGCATTTGTAGCCGGCAGGAAGGTGGACGGGTGGCTGGTGGATCTTCCGTGAAGGTCATCCGCCTTTCTCATCCACCTTTTTGCAAAGGTTATCCACCTTCCTGTCGATTGCCGAACATGTCGAGCATGTCAACAAATCATTTATAGAGAGATCCCTATTGCATCTCCGCCAGTTGAAACAGTAATATTGAAGGATAAAGGTGATAGTGCTTCTGCGTTTACAGTTATACAATATTGCTATTAGCAGTGTAGTGCTAATGAAACATACCCAATAACACTCCTCGGCTTGCTATCAGTAATGTATTATGAACGACAAACGTAATTTCGAACCGAAAATACATTCAAATTTATTGCTATAATCGCTTCCAAACATTACGAGATCATGTCTAGCTGCAGAGAAAAAATCAGTAGTGAGTAAAGCCGCGCTTTTATGAGTGTTTTGACTACAGATTGCAGGCACAGGCCCAGCAAGGAGGTAAAAATGGTGTCATGTAAAACCTGGCAATCTGCGAATACGAGTAGTGTAAGTATTATGTACAAGCTTGTCCGGTAATTTCTGACGAATCAATACAGCGAACTACACAGATTTGCGGGTTACGCCAAACTTCACACTACGGCGCGCCACGCCACACTGTTTAAACACGTAACTTGAATTTGGCTGGCTGGTGGCTTGGTACACGCCATATAATTTCAATGAGAATAACAGTAACTGCCTGGCGGAAGGTGGCTAAAAAACGGTCGGTGTGGTAATGGACGATCTTAACTGCGGAGCGCATTTAGGCAATCAGATAAGCGTAGTGACGTGGCTATCGTTTTTAAGCGCAAATTTTGCGCTAGCTGTACCTTTACGTAGGAAATTACCGGACAAGCTTGTACTACGGTACCGGCATATCATTACTGGCGCCATGGTACTAGCGCCATTTATTTTGCCGTGGTACCGGCTCGGCTCAACTGCTCGGTATACGTGCATACTGCATGTGAACCGTGCTGTTACTGCAAATAAAACCGGCGCCATGTATACGCGCATTTTTACAATCACGGAATAGCTCCACGAACAGCTGGCCTTATCTTCCGGTTTTGTTAGCTGATTACTTTGTTTTGTTGCACATACCGGCGGAAATAAGCCATGCGACACAAGCAGAGGAACCCGAGCGATACACGAGTATTACAATATGTCCTGCTGTGCGGTTAACGTTCGTCAAAATCCGGTGCGGGTTTACATCTGACTCTGAGTCTGGCGCTGTTTTTAGTGTTAAATAACGTCGGCACTCGGCACCTGCCGTTACTGTCATGTTTATGAATGTGGGCTCTATTTAAGCTGGACGGGAAAGATAGGACCATAGTGTAGCGCTATGTGAAACTTAATTCGTAGGATGTAGACCATACGGTAGTATATATGAATACTGTAAATATATAGTCTGAAAGCGTCCTCAAATTAGCACCGAGAATTATATGCTTTGATCGTAAGTGTACTCGTAGTTATTATTATTATTATTATTACATCAAGAGTCTGAAAGATATTCTACCGAATACCTAACATCATTACAAAGTCAGCCATTGGCACGTTTTGAAATACGTACTTTGAAGGCAGAACAAGACAACAACTTGATGTTGCTAATGGTGAACATCTGGTGGACATCAAATGGCTCTGGTGGACATCTTACAGTTACATTGCAACACTCTGTAGACCGTAGGCATGGTCGCATAGTAAGTTACTTTTATACAGGTTACACCGAGGGACAGAGCCTGCCTAAGTGCTGTTTTTGCCGCAGCGCCTATCGTGCTGGTGCTATATTTATTGTATAGCACTGTACCGCATTTACTTACGTACTTATTGCTGTACCACTGAAATTAACGAAGTACAGCATTGCGTTCAACCGTAAGGCATAGAAGTATTGCAATTCCAGTGTTGTGCCTTCAGGAAGTGCCACGATACTATTTTTAGCGTGGTTTTCCTTTTTTATTACGGGATTTTTGTTGCGGGACTTAGCGCGAACAGCAGGATGCAGAGTTGACCTTTTTGAATTTCATATGGTATCGCACAATTACGCCCTGCATGCATAGCTGATGCTGTAAACAGTTCCCAGGAAGAACTGACTGTGCTCTGAAAAAAGTTTCAAAAATATACAGGTCACCAAGCACTTCGAACCGCTTGTCGTGGTAGAAACTCCCAACCCGCTTATACGTGGTGCCACATTTTATGCGGCATCTCCAGGTTTATCGCTTGCCATGCCATTGGCAATGCCACTCGCAGGTGCCATTGCCAGGTTTTACACCTTGCCAATGTTGAGTCGGTAGCGAATTTATAGCCTTGAGTTAAACTGAACACCGAGTTCACCAGAGGTTGATTTAGCCGTCAAACGCGGATTTTTGCCCTAACAAAATCTCTACCAGCTGCGTAATCGTCCACCATAGTGAACGACTGGCGCTTACCATGCTGGTTAGGGCAACCTTCCACGGTTGACTGCTAAATCAACCTCTGGTGAACTCGATGTTCAATTTAACTCAAGGCTATAAATTCGCTACCGACTCAACATCAATCCTCCTCGTACAGCAATACAGCTGACCGTGAGAAGTGAGAATACAGCTGTTTCGCGTGTAACAGGCAGTACTTACAACAGTAAGTACTGTCCCACCCCATGGACGGGTTGTTACGTATAAATAATTATGCGGATACCGGAGGCACGTACTTAGTTAACCTCCACCTGGTGGCGGAGTTATTGCTGATTTTTCTGATTGGTTGTTGCAAAGTTCCGTAGACTTTGTATAGTAAGGCCTTTCAGAGTTTTCTTGAAAACGCATCTCTCTTCTTCAAACCAAACTAATTTTGTTAAAACCTCCCCAGTTGGGGTTATCAAATAATATGATATGGAAATTAAGGATTGATCCAGTGTATCGTTCGGGATGGATGCGCAGACACGGCGATCACACGGTTCACACCCCCTCTTATTCTTTTATTATAAAGAAATCTGAACGGTGTTGTAACAACATCAGAGTTGTGTTTTTCGCATCGTAAGTCGCATGACTCGCATCATAAAAATATGAAAACAGCGGAATTCGACCCCGAAAAATTAAGTTCTCTATCGTTTATACCAAGCTTACATGATTACAGGTAGCAATACTGATGCGTAATTTCCCACTAAATAGACCACAAAATGCCCAAGCCTAAGCTTACGCTCACTCACTTCTCTCCAACGTAAGTCCTTCCTGAACAGGACTGTACAGGTCCCCAGGAAAATACCAGGAAAGTGGCAGCATAACAACACCCGCAATAAGAAACGCGCAGCCCATAAGCAAATATATATAATCTTTTCCCATATTTTCTTCTTTTAAAGTGCACTACACTTCAAATAATTATGTAAATATTGTTCCCAGGTGTCAAGTTTTCGTAACAAAATGAATTTTTTTTAGAAATGATTACGTCCTTTTGTAATGAAAACATCGCTTATGAATGATGAATTTGGAAGCTCTTACGCTTTCGAAGCTTATATTTTACCACTGTGACTTTAACCCATTGCGATAGATTAATACCGCTGTTCACTGTTGCCCCGCGTTATCTCTGTCACAGAAAACAATGAAACAGTCAGAGCTCTGGGTGACTGCTACATTGTTCCGTATCTTGTCAAGTTGCCTTACCTAGTTTGGCTATGATAGTGTTCGGCATACTGTGAAACCTAAGGAACACTACAACAAGTAAGGCAAGTAAGGTTCGAAGCGAATCTCGTTATGGTACGGTTGCTCAACCGTACGAGATGGCTGTATCCAGTGGCCACGCCTACAGATACGGTACGCGAAGCCACCTCGTGAGGTCGAGTTGCTGTATCGCAACGAGATTCGCTTTGAATTCGGGACGAGGCCTAATTTAGTATTTACAACGTAGAAAAGTAACAACCACTTTGTCCGCTATAATTTTGCTCGTGCGCACATAACAAAAAGTTCGATTTGGTATGATAATTAAAGAGCAGTTGTAAATTGTGGTCTCTAATATAAGCAGTTATTCATGTGGCCCGCCATCTGGGGAAGGTGTCGGCGACCAATAAGAAATACATAAAATGTACACTGTGCGGGCGGCTCGCCCCATATAAATCTACGTATGTATATACGCTCTAATCAACGGGACTCGGCGCCGGCATTTTATTCCACTGATCAGAGGAGCTCCCTCTGCGCTAGCACAACCGACACCATATATACTGCCACTGCGCAGCGCAGCTGCGCAAAAATCAATAGTCTGACATCACATCTCCAGATCGTTCTGGATACTTCCAGAACGCACGTCAGTCATACTCTGATCATGCGTACAGCGCGTGCACATGCATACAGCCTGTATGTGGGAGATATCCCACATACTTCCCCCTTTCTAAACCGACACGTATAACAGTAGTCACACATTAGAAAAAATCGATGACAGTAAAACATTACATGTTAAGGAAATTGCGATTACGATTGCTCGCACATCCAGGAAACGTAGAGGTTTATTGATTTTTGGAGTGGAAGTAGGTCTTGGAAAGCAGTTTATCGTCACATGGGAATCCGCTCAATAACAGGCAGGCATTTTCTTAGCAGTAGAAGCATTGCAACCGTTATTATTCCATTTCCCCACTGGCCGAACTGGCTACATAAGCTATCAGGCTACGAAAGCAACTCGGGCTACACAGGCTAAATCGAATCAATGGCTTCCATACTTCGTCAATGTCTGTATACGGGCAAATTCATAGGCTTCCTACATGTGGCTGCTTCATGTCCTGGCTTGCGGCAATTGTAACATGAACGTGCGTGAAAGCGATGGTGTTTCTTCGGAGTTTTCTGGGACGTGTTGACGTGCGATTCTTGGTCTGGTAGAACATGTAGTTTGATCGCATTAAAATTATATGGGGTTGGGCTTACAGCATGGATTTGTTGAACAGGAAAGAATAATCTTGGTCGTGAATTAGGTGGGATTGACTTCAGCTCAAAAGTCAGCTGTTGAACAAAGGTGTTGATGGAGTCAGGCAAATTGGCAAAAAATGTTGGTTTCAGCTGTTCTGGCAGATAGTCGAAGAGAAGAGATAATAAATCTTGAAACGTTGGATTGGGTGTGGTTGATTTTAAGTAGCAGTGGATTGCTTGTACGTATTGCTCCGGTGACAAAGATTTGGCATCCATGTTGATGGTCAAATGTTATGAAAGGTCACATTTATTCGTATAAATTTCTCAATTGATTTTAAGGTAATAATGTTAAATAACAGTTCACTAAAATACGTTCAGTACATTTAGTAAAAGGTCAAGAAAAACGATGGAATTTCTGATCAGCATATGCAGGCGATGGAATTAGAATCATGCGTTGGTGAAATCCCGATGAAATATCGCGTTAGGTAGAATAACTAAACACCGCAGAACGTATTCAGGCGGTAATAATCTTGTGTTGGCAAAATTGGGAAAAGATGGTATAGATTCGTAATGGGCTCGTACTGGGGCGAGCCACCACACAAAAAAATTCAGATGAAAAATATGAAAGGTCAGAGGAAAACTGATGTTAACATAGATCTCAACCACGATCTGCTACCAATTTGCGGGCGGCTCGCCCCATATAAATCTACGTATGTATATACGCTCTAATCAACGGGACTCGGCGCCGGCATTTTATTCCACTGATCAGAGGAGCTCCCTCTGCGCTAGCACAACCGACACCATATATACTGCCACTGCGCAGCGCAGCTGCGCAAAAATCAATAGTCTGACATCACATCTCCAGATCGTTCTGGATACTTCCAGAACGCACGTCAGTCATACTCTGATCATGCGTACAGCGCGTGCACATGCATACAGCCTGTATGTGGGAGATATCCCACAACTGAAAGCAAAATATGAGAAAATTTAAGATTTTAGCGCAAATGATTTGTATGCCTATGGAATTTATTCCAGTACATGCTTGTTGATAATGTCCTTCATAAAGCTACAGATAGCCCGTATTTGGCGGAACGTTTGTGCTGTGAAGGAGTGCCACTGCACTATGCTAACCACAATGACAAATTTACTCTTTTAAATATTTGAAGAAATCAAGATCTGATTTTATTGTAAAACGTTAACTTTTCTCCTTTATTTAATGAAGGCGAATAGTTAATGTTCTACAATGAATATCGAAGTTTACAAAGTTTATAATTTATAGTTTATAATTTACAAAGTTTATAAGACCTATATTCGACGCGCCACAGCCGTGCCAAGCTCATGTAGAGCATAAAATTAATCGTGTCATAGCGCTTCGTGATATGGAATTTGGACCCGTGAATTTTGTATTTATCGCTATGATGATGCTATAAAAATTACGAAACAAGCTTGTAATTGTGAACTAATCGCGCGTCATAGAGTAATACCGTTGTGTATTGTTACAGCGGCTTATCTTTGCGTGCTTCATTGTTCCTTATCGTGTAATTCGTGTCAGGTTGCCTTACCCAGTTTGGCCGAAGAAAATGTTCGGCATACCTCAACCTTATACGTATTCTACCTGTGTGGTGATGGCAAAATAAAAAGTATTCAAGCTCTTATCACTTCTTCGGCGCCAAACAGAATGAAACCGGTAGATTCACCACTACGTGTTGCTATCACTGATAAGTTTTATTTTCAAGCTTTGTGTGACACGTTATCACTTTACACTTGATCCTTCCTTTCATTTTACTTTCTGAATCACTGCTTTGAAAATTTAAAATTATTTGAGAAGCTGGCATTAGCTTACCGAGTCTTTAAAATCTTTGCAGCGCACGCGCGGTTCAGGACACTTGATACTCGTATCCAGGCCAACTCTTCAGACAAAGAACTGTTTCTTGCCTCTGACCGTATGCCAGTGAGCCGCTGCTGACAAGCAATGTAAGTTAAACGGTAAAGTCAGTCATAAAAAATTGAAGAAATAATACTATACGTAACTGTAGCACATTGAGTAAAATTAGTTCGTCACACAAAATTTAAAATTACAAATACAGTACATCACTGTCACGTTGGGACAGTTTTTCCCAGAAATAATTTTATGCGTAAGTCACTTATGAGCAAATACATAATTTCGCTTATCAGTCACTTTTTCGTATGATTTATACCAGAATCCAAAGACGATGTGATTGGATAGTTTGGCATCCAGTGCTCGTGTGGAGTATACAGATGACACGTCGATTTTAATTATACCTACCGTGTCATTTACAGTATGATTTCGGGCACTGTAAAAGCAGGGAATGACCTGTTTAGTGCTTTGTGTGACTGCTGTATCGGCACGTTCGTGGGAGGTCATATAGGCAGGGGGTAAAACGTGGCATCGGCACCTGCCAGTGGCACTGCCAAAGGCATGGCGAGCGATAAAACCTGGAGGCTCTGGCAACTGGCGATGCCACATAAAATGTGGCACATCTTGTAAGCGGGCGAACGTCGGAGCGCTTGGTCAACTGTAGAGTTCTGCAGTTTTGCCAGTGCCCTGAGCACAGGCAGTTTATTTGTAAAGAAACAGCACTGGCCATCAACGAAGTGCCTAAGTAAGCGGCGGCATACAAAATTTCAAAAGGTCACTTTGCATCTTGCCGTTTGCGCAAATTACCGTAATAAAAAAGAATTACCAGACGCGTTTAAACTTTAAAGTACAACCGCTGCACTTCCTGAAGGCACGTCGCTGTAATATGCGTCGCAATCGAATTAAATGATAGATGTGAAGTTGTGAACATATTCAACATAAGCAGTTTATCATCGTATGCTGGTAGCTAACACATTTATGCATACTTCGCTTTTACTCGCGTTCCGACCGCTTACAGATTACACTTTCACGTTCCGTCCACCTGTCTGCATTAGTAAACCCCCCTGCGTGCGATTACATTTTTCTACGTAGCGCAGCCTTCGCTTACTGTTAAATCTGCATCATTCGCTCACTTCAAACGCTCGTCCCCCATGCATTACGGAATAATATTACTAGTACTCAACCAATGGACTTAAAGATGGAGAAAAAATTTACAAGATTTTTGATTCCAAATAAGTGGAAATTTATGGCGATTAAGAAAAGTTATAGTCATTTTCCTTTCTCGTAGACAGACCATTTCTGACCCTAGGATCTCGGCGTACTGCGTAGCTCTTCGCCGTTGATTGTACAGATAGAAGTATGCTTAAGCGATCGCCGTTGTCTATAAGAATATAACTTCTTTTGATTTCCATGAATTGTCACGTACTTAGGCTTGAAAAATTTAGAATTTTTTTCCACATATCTTAAATTATTGTTTTAGCGTATTTGCTTCGTAGTTTACGAGGGATGAGCATTAAAAGTCAGCCATACGATATGGATTCCAGTATTTTCATTGGCAAAGCCTGCCGTCGCTACCTTTCAAATGTAACCGCGCGCTAGGGGGGTTTACTAATGCAGACCGGTGGTCGGAACGTGAAATTGTAATCTGTAAGCGGTCGGAACGCGAGTAAAAGCGAAGTATGCACTGTGATGCGCAATAGTGCGCATGTGGAAAGTTGGTGGTTTAATTTGTACCCCCAACGATGATTTAGATAAATACTTCTATCATTATTCAAACCCGAAACATAACTGGCTTGCTGTTATGGAAGCAACCGGTAAAATAAAAGTTTGGAACAGATTTATTAGTTCATTAATCAACTTTTCCAATTCATTTTTTGGATAGCCGTACTTCAGCACAACATTGCACTATAGAGTACACCGTACACGTACAATGCTGTACAAAACAGTATGCAAAATTATACGCATATTTAGTCAAAATTAATTTTCTTTTAGTACCATTGCACTAGTACCATTCTCCGTTTTAGACTATTCAAGAATGACTATGTAATTTATTTACATGATTTATGTTGTACTACTAGAGAGCGGCAGTACCATTTTCGTATTTTTGTTCTTCCTACATAACGTGATCTGTTTCGGGTAATTTAAATAAAGTTTTCTCAGTGATTAGCCCGCTTATTGCTGCTGTTTATTAATTTACTGTGATGAAACATTAGTTTTCAATTTAGGTGTTAATCGTCTGCATATCGTCTGACTGACCTGGATGAGAAATACAGTACGCAATATCGCTGATTAAGGTAAACACAACAAATAACACAGTGAAACAAATAACACAGTCCATAACAACTAAACTGACCGCGAAGTTAAATGCATATAAAAAATCATTTATAACGACACCACTTTTAACTGCATGTTTACCGATCAAAAACTTATACTAAATGGTAATGTAACTGGTGCTCGTATTTTCGCAGTTAAAAATTATTGAGTTTTTCAAATTGTCGAGCACTGTAATGCCAATTAGACGTAGTCACGTACCTAATAACACTCCGTGAGTATGATTCACGATAAACAGTTTCGGACTGGAAGAGAAACTGTATTGCTATAACTGATTGACTTTATTAACGTTATCATTTCTGAAGAGAAAATTACAGTTAATAAATGTAGCCGCGCTTTTTTAACACGCTCACCAATAGTCTTTTGACTGCAAACTACAAGCCAGGCCGAGAAGGTTAAACGGTGTTACTGTATAATCTTTATTTTCAGTCTACGAGTCCTACTGAAGCCTGCTCGGTTGAGTGTTTTAATAATTATGTCAGCACTGTTATTACAAAAAAACCGGCGCCATGTAGATTACATGCACAGTTCACATACGAATACATCCTGTACTTCACATACATACATCCAGCTTTATCTTTTTGTTTTGCCGGCTGATTATTTTCCCCGTTGTGGTAGGGTCACTAGGGTGTACATAACGCCGATTATGATTCATGCGACAAGCAGATGAGCCCAAACGATAGATTCTTTTTGCCAGTGTGCGTAGTGCGTACGTTAATATTAAATTAATTTTGACCGTTAAGTCGGAACTTCTGCATCTGACCTGTTTTTATGAGTCTGAGTGCGATGCTGTTTGTATTGTGCGGCGTGCCTAACAATTCCATCAAGTAGGATAGGATCCTCGCGGGAAGCATTACGTAAAATAAATTCGAGTAAAAGTTTCTATCATCCTGTTCTCAATATTCCACCATTATGCCAATTTGCGTAAGTAATAAGTAACAAGCAGCTTAATTGATGCTTGCACCTCGGTTAGCCTATTACTGACATCTGACAGCTTTTCATCTTAAAGGTTTCAAGAAGTTTAAGCACACTACACTTCTGTATGTGGTTTAAATTTTGTACGATACTGGTAATTGGTAACTGCACATTTTTACAAGTAGGTTGGTATTACATGTACATTATTAGCGTGAAATTTACTACTACGTAGTACATTCCACGCTAATAATGTACAAGTAATACAAGTAATGCCGCCGCTAATTATTGGTGAATACATTAGTAATTATCGGCGCTATTGTGTATCCATGATTTTAAGAAAGCTGTGCTATTGGATCATTTTATTCCCAGCGTTGCATGATAATACTTCAGGCGGCATCCATAAAGTCCGTGACGCGAATTGGCGGGAGCAGGAGCGTCTGACAGTTCTATTTGCCTTATCTCGATATTAGAAAAAAACTTATCGCAGGGGAAGGAGGGGGTGAAATCGGCAAATGTTGGCGTTATTTATGGATGCCGCCTAGGCCTAACTGATTCCAAAACGTAAAATACTGTACTTAGAGTATTTATTGAGTTATTCGTAATCATTTTTGCATCCAGTGCATCGAGATGTTGTGATTAGGAACCATCCGCTAAATATGTTATTACTACAATTGTGTTGCAAAGCATTCGTACTTCCTTAATTAACAAGAAGTACTGGTAATTGGTGCAAAATAGCAATTTCAGATAATCTTCGCATGCTAAGTTTTACAACAAGTGCACAGATAATAACAGCAAAGCGTTTCAGCATCGAGAGTTCTATCAGGGTTCTATGCTTCTACATAAGCTTATAGTTTAAGAGCTCTGCTTTATGAGTAAGAACGAGAACACCCAGTCCGCATATGGCAAATTACGGTACTTTGAAGCAATAAAACTTAATTTTTTGCTGCTACGTCAATCACTGTGTTACCGGTAGACATTCTGTACTATTGAACTGTACTTGTAAGTTGTAATGCCTTGTAATATACTTGTAATGCCCTGAACGCTTTAGGCCTGGTTGTTTAGGTTATTTTTAGTACTGTACTGTACCCCATTTAATTGCCGGTTAAAGAACCAAGTTCAACCGCAATTCGCAAGTAACATTCCAACGGAGCGCCTAAGTGCCACCATTGTCTTCTAAACTTGACTGGTAATTCTTTTTTATTACGGTAATTTGCGCAAACGGCAAGATGCAAAGTGACCTTTTGAAATTTTGTATGCCGCCGCTTACTTAGGCACTTCGTTGATGGCCAGTGCTGTTTCTTTACAAATAAACTGCCTGTGCTCAGGGCACTGGCAAAACTGCAGAACTCTACAGTTGACCAAGCGCTCCGACGTTCGCCCGCTTACAAAATGTGCCACATTTTATGTGGCATCTGCCAGGTTTTATCGTTTGCCAGTTGCCAGAGCCTCCAGGTTTTATCGCTCGCCATGCCTTTGGCAGTGCCACTGGCAGGTGCCAATGCCACGTTTTACCCCCTGCCGGTCATATATGGTACTGTATTTGATAAAATATCGTAGGCATAGTACTAACTCAGTACTAACTACTAAGCGTCAGTGTGAACCTTTTCATTCACAAAATGTGCTCGGAACGTTCTATCCCCAGAATTTCAATGAGCAGCTACAACTTTTTTTGGTCTTTGCTTTATTGGTTGCTTGTTGCTCTCTTCCAGCACTTTCAACTTCCGACCGTTTCAACGATCGTGTGGCTGCCTAGAGCATATATTCGTATCAGGGCTGCCTTGAACTGGTTTTTTAATGGGTCACATCAAATGATTTTCGTTTTGGCCGACGACTGCCCTGTTGACGCCCAGTGGTGTCAAGCGACCGCATATAATTCAGAATTTTTCCCAAACGATCGACAATAGTTAATCGATATGACCCACGACATAAGAAGCCTGATAGCAAGCGTCAAAGCAACCATAAAATGTACGTCATTCTTGCTTCTTAAGCAGTTCAAGAACCACGAGGGCGCAAAAACCGCTAATTTTGAACTTTTTAGACTGTTCGAGGTTATTTAACTGATTAGTCGATGTCGATACTTCAACGGAGTACAACCGACAACGTCTTGTTTGCAAATGTATAGTGCGGGTTCCAAAAGCCAGGCACTACCCGGGTTGAGGACCGCAGTCAGTCAAAAGCGTATTATGGTGTCGTGTAGTACCAATGGGCATGGAGGGTCATAAAGTACGGATGGTCGCCATGTGGACAGATGTTTCTATTTACAAGACGTAATCAGCATTCGGTTCTGTCAGTTCAGGTGTTAAATAGCGCCACGAGGTTCAGGCTGCACGAAAGTTTCGTGCAGTGACGAAGCCAGCTAATGACGCTTTTACTGATCGGCAGCCCGAACGGTCGGCACTTGTCTATAAAAGTTATTTGCTTCCGTAAAACAAAGGGTTGACGAAAACCAACGTGATATTTATGTTTCCCATGCCGTAATCGATGTTAGATATTATGGTGAATGATATGATAACATTGTACCTAGTTTGGCGCGAAGAAGATGGCAGTTATGCAGTTTGGACAAGCAAAACTATGGCGCCGTATATATCAGAACATGCACCAATTGTCCAGCCTGATAGGCTTGCAAGCTACTGTACAATATGCAAGTGGGCGGCCAATTCATTGAAATCTTTATTGCTACGGCATGCCGTCGACCTAATCACTAGTAATCATAAGGTTTACATTAGTCTCACTCAATCTTCAACTTCCTGCACGGGCTGGCAACCCCGAGGAGAGGGGGAGTGTTTCAAGCAGCGAATAAGAATACGTCTCCCAGTTCAAGTTAACAACGAAGATTGAGGGTGATTTCCAGTGTTTTGCGCGTCCGGAGTTGTCCCTTTTACGGGGTAGTTAACGGAGAATCAAAAAAACTTTATTGTACTGACAAAATATTATTATATATATTCTAAAACTTTACTACTTACATAGTATGCTTATGTGCGCGATAGTATGAAAGAATCAAAAATTTACTTTTGGAAAGTTAAAATTTCTTGGATAGTTATGATGTGCTTCTGTTTACGGAAATGCATGAAAATAAATTTTTGCCTGTCTATGGCATCAAAGTTGAAAATTGACTTCAAACTTCAGGTTAGTTTGGTCGGGCCTGTCGGGGTACGTCCACGGCGAAGCTTTACCAGCTATTTAGCTGGTCTACGCCGTAGACCGTAGTTGCAATTCCGAAGAGCACAGCGACCAATAACGGCGCAAGGCGGGGCCAATCAGCTCCACGGAGTTGCATCTCCCTGCAGGGAGTTGAAGATTGAGTGTAACTATTGCACTCGCACAGGATGTCGCAGCTTGCCTATGCGAGATCCGTGCGCCAGTCACCACCGTAACTGGACTGTCCGGTGTCCACATTGGTTTCTGACGCCGCCCCAGCCTGCGACCAGCCACAACATAATAACGCAAACATGGCTCTTGCGAGCAGTACAAAAAGGGGAGCTCAGCATAGTGGTTATGCACCAAATTCAGCGCCAAAGTGCATGACGACTGTCTTGAAGGGTATCATATACCGGTACATACCAGCTAATGCAGGTCTTAGAGTCGAGTTCGAGTTGACATCGCTTTGCATGAGTTTTTTCATTTCATTTGGGTTTCTTTCATTGCGTTTATCTTTAGTTTTTCCCATTTTTTTTACTATTCGTAAAATTATACGAAAATTATACGTAAAATTATACGAAATTATATTATATTATATATATTTTTTCATGGATTGCTTATATTCTTGATTTTTCGCTGCCCAGTGGTTAGTTTCTTGGCCACAGCAATGCTGTTTTTTACTGGTACTTTTAACGTGCTATCCGATAAATATTTTGGCATTGAGTAATTGCTGCGTGCACAATTATCATTGAATTAAACCTAATTCATGCTAATGACCGTCTACGCCCATTGGTGTTATTTGACACACAGGTCGCCGCGGGCGACCTATGGTCTGCACAGTCATACAAAAGATCCTTGTTTTTAACTGAATTATTTTATCGGGAAATCTCGATTTTCGAGCACAAAATCGCACTCCTTCGGGTATCGGGCATTCCCGGGTTAAGAAAACGGAAGAGGTTTACATTTTCTCAAAATACCGAGTGTTAGTACAATGCTTACTTGACTTCAGTGCCACATTGACGGTAGTCAGCCTACCAATTTGTCAATGTTAGTAGTCCAGGCAGTTGTCGATAGTTGCTAATTCCCAGCAGATTCCTTAAATTCTTAGAGCCTATTTTACAAGTTTACCGCTCTGGAAATTAGGCGTTTAGACGTATAAAATTGATGTTAAAGTATTGTATCGCGCAGAAGATATTGCATACATTCGGTGTATGTTCGTCCGAGTGCTGAAGCGATGGTGAAATAAAACGTAAAAACGAATAG
This sequence comes from Paramacrobiotus metropolitanus, assembly GCF_019649055.1. Lineage (NCBI taxonomy): Eukaryota > Metazoa > Tardigrada > Eutardigrada > Parachela > Macrobiotidae > Paramacrobiotus > Paramacrobiotus metropolitanus. Next base: position 1,018,875 of record NW_026570252.1, on the reverse strand, counting down.
TTAAGATTTAGGTTTGTGTGCGCTAAAGAGCTGCAGACATCAAGGCGATAAATTCTGCCTACTAAAGTGAATTAAAAGCAGTCTGAAATCATTAGTATGGCTGAGTGTTGTCTGTGGTAATGCTTCCTTGAAGTTAAGTTCCTTGAAGCTGTACATTAGTAGTTTGTAATACTTACTTTCTACACGCTTTTAATTTTTTATGTCGTATTGTACGCCGCAGTCATGTTTATTTGCTTGCAGTTGAATTGGCACATGAATCGCAGTGTAACTCATTTTCATCAAGTCAGTTTCTGGTTGCTTATAAGTTGTAACTGACCTCTCAAAGACTTCAGTACTCGATATTTTTTTGGGGCTTTTCTGAAACCTGTCGCTCAGCAAATTGTCGGACAGCAAAATGTAGATCGGCGAATTGACGTGCTACCGTTGCATTGACTTTGATTTGGAGGCATTACGCCAGCTCTGGAGCGTTTCAGTGTCGAGCACCGATATAAGCGAAAGTACGCGCCATTAAATTGATGGACTATTAGCTTGAGAGTTGAAAAATTTTTTATTTGGTTTGTTGTATTTAGGTCAGTCAGTGTAGCGGCCGTAGGCTATTTTTCTTAGTGTTCCTGGTTTCTTACAGTTTTGGTTTTCTGTATCTTTCTGGTTATTGGTTATTCCACTGCAGTGTGCAAATAAATGCTTGAGAGCGCGTGATGGAGTGGAGAGAGCCGGTGGAATTTATTGACCAGCACTTTGAAAAGACTAGAAGTGAATGGATGTCCTGTGAAAAGCCAGAGGACAGATGGAATGCATACCTTTTTTGGGCTGCATTAGGGTTCCTTTTCATGGGCTTCGCTTTCGGTAAGTTTAATTAGTGTCTGATGAAGACATAGCAAATCTATACCAATGTTTTTTGCTCTTTAGTTTTATTAGTCTTCTACAGAAGGCTTCGTGAGAAAGCAAACAAAACGAAATTGGATCCGCTGCTCCCGGTACGATGGGCAAAGGCCGCTAATAATCAATTCAGTTTTCTGAAATAATATGGTGCTTGATCGCGCCACGGCAAAAGTGACCTCACTGCCACAAAACTTACTGCCACAAAACCCCCAAAAATTTTTTTCCCGTACACGCGTTCTATAGTCCAATGTGAGCTGCTGCTACGGTGCTGCTGCGGTGTTTCTTGTGAATGATCTCCACGTGGCGATATTGTCGAGAACTTTATTCACGCGATAAGATTACATACTCTACCATGCACCTGCTTTCGCAGTGGTACCCGTACAAAAGCCCGAATTGCTGTTAGACGCCTTGCGGTTTACTGGTTTCCTGCCCAATTTAAAAGTCGGATTTTTCGTGTTTGGAGTAACTTTTGCTTTTGCAGATGGATGTTATCGAGACGATTGGCCGGACTTGCCGGTACAAGGTATTACCGAAACTTTGGAAGCGGGACATTTGGCAGAGTCTATAAAGGCAAGATTACTCGCCCCGGCAACTATAAGGGCGCTAAGATTGTCGCTGTCAAAAGAATTGAGCTCGGTGCTGTGACCAACCAGGAAACCTGGGAAAAAAAAATAGATCGACTCAGGCAACTTCCCACGTTAGTGCACGACAATATTGTACCTTGTCATCTAGTTCGCATCACAAAAAACATCGGCAAAACAACGGTGGAAATAATGATGGAACTTTGTGAAAGTAAGTTGACTGTTATTGTTTAATCCGTTTTCAGCAGGTATTATTTTACCCAAGCATAGAAACTTGAATTCCAGGTGATCTCGCATGCTGTCTGAAGAAAGCGACGCACAGCAGCACTGGGCACGAAACGTACCGGTACGACGATGTGGAACGTTATTGCAAAGAGATAACAGCAGGAGTTGACCTTTTGCATCAGCGGAATATAATACACGGCGACCTGAAACCTGCAAACATTTTAACGAAAGATCTGCCTAACGGCAGAAAGAGGCTGCTAATCGGTGATCTGGAGGATCTAGTTCACATGCAAGAAAGTGTGACTTGCTCTGGAGACATCACACAACTGCATGGAACTTTTAGCTATATGTCCCCGGAAATGCTGAAAAAGTTTAGTATGATTAGAACGGAGAGTCCAGGACGAAAGACAGATGTATGGTGCCTGGGATGTATAATGCTAGAGATTGCCGAACGCTGCTTAGGTAGCAAAACTGACAAAAAACTACTTCAAAAGAATGGAGAACAAATCACTGTGGACGACTCGGTTTCCATGAGCCGATATACCATCCTTATTATTGATGGTTATGTGCCATTTGTCAGTGCTGACATTCCGAGGAAGTTGGCGGCCTGTATACAGCTGTGCTTAAAGCCAGCTCCAAACCAAAGGGTAACGGCCGGGATGCTGTTAGATAAGCTCTCACTTGCTGACATCATTCCTTAAAACACACCAACTTCAAACTCGGAACCCGGTCAGTTTGAAGGCGATAACGCTTGCTCCAATCACAAACTAAATTCAAGTTCCTGAGTGTCTTTACCAAAGAAATGGAAAATCACTTTTAAGTGTTTCCTTTTGTGTTTCCTTTTGTGACATTGCAGCCATATGATTGTGTATTCTCGTTGTAATACAGGGGTGCTACGCCAAGTTCGGGCACTTGCATAAATTAAATTCGAAAACATTTGTGCGCGCCGTTTTATTTTTTGTTTTGCACTTTTCCAGTAGAACGTTTTACTGGGAATTCAAAAACGATAAAATTCGAAATTTTAAATGTGACCTCGAGCAGCGAACCGGCTAATATGGGGATGAGGTAGCAGACACTTTCAGAGCGCTTATACCTGCCCTTCTAGAAAATTTCCCAAGAAAGTTTTTTTCATAGACTTTTTTATAAACTGTCGAGCGACCCAAAAGGTATATAATTTGGGTCAGCAAATAACACTGGCGGGATCGGTGCTGGAGATGACCTCGAAACAAGGTTCTTTTCTATTCTTTAAGAACTTTGAATGGCAAACAGCCTAAAATTATCAATTTTGGACAATAGCATTAGCAGAATTATTAAACAAATTTCAAACGGGAGGAAGTGTACCACGATTCATGGGTCGAGCCGAATTTTTATGCGGGTCTGCTCTAGTTTAAATCCACCTGTAATTCAGACCACGCCCCCAGTGCGACGTCTCGTAGTAAAAAAGATGCGTAAGACATACGGTGATCACATAAAAATTGAGTAACTATAATTTTGTTGGTGGGTGACCTATAGTAATTTTTTAGAAAAACTGCCCGAACTTGGCGTAGCACCCCTGTAATATGCGCTCAAGAGAAATTCAAGCCATACTGTAGGGGGTGGCTTGCATTACGTAAATACTCAGCTACACTTATTAAAAAGAGGCACCGAACAGGCCACTGGCATGTCACATACCGTAGCGCAGCTCTTCGGGTTGAATGCGAAATACGGAAACGACTTCGTTTTGCTTGCTATGCCTATGTCTGCGCTGCTTCTGCCACTTTATCAGTAACAATTTTGCAAACTTGCGCACTAGGTTAATAACATTGTTACATCACAAGCAGTACTACATTTTGTGTAGTAAACAAATTCAGGTGCGGACGTAATAACACTCTTGGTGCTGTTATGGTAGTGCACCTTTCTGACCGAGATAGTCCACTTTTCTGCCGAAGGTCATCCACCGTTCTCCAAAGGTCGCCTTACTGCAACAGTCTTGCACGCTTCTGCCTCTAGTTTATTGATGTCCCATCTAGTTGCATCCGCTTTTTGCGGGTCGGCCAAGATTACCTTTGCCTTCCCTTTGCCTTTGCCTTTTCACTTTGCCTTTTTCAACTTCACCTTTACCTTTGCCTTTGCCGCCGCGAACACCTTACCGTCCGAATTAGCCTTTCCAATAAACCGTCCTAAATGACCTTTACCGTTGGCTTCAGCCGTTGCATGACAGACTGCCGTCAAACACTTCACCATTTCCGAAATTTTTTAGCGCTGTTGTATCTTCGACATGAAAAATTATGAAATTTTTGCTTTATATACTGGTATTACTGTAAATAATTATAACAAGGTAGCCACTTTTGGTTGTATATACTGCACGCCTTATCCCTTTTTCACAGCATATTAACTAGAATCAAAAGAATAATGGAATCTATACTATCGAAACAGTGGGGGCAAAGCGATTTATCTCGTACGTCAGAAGACTGGAAACTGCAAAACACTGGCAAACTGGACATGACTGGCCCAGCCGAAAACGCTAGCGTGGTTGTTTGCGCGTTTGATTCGGATAGGGCCAATGTCAACTACATTGTGAGCACTCCTTAATTGCTGTCGCTGACAGCGCAAAAAGGTAAATTTTACTCACTTAACCTTCGATTAAATAAATTTTGCCGATACAGTATCAGTATTTTAAGGGTTTTGTAGAATTATTAATATTTGATAAGGCAAGCGTCTCTTACTATTTATACTAACACAATCTGATTCTATCTTCAAATATGAGTTCCATACAAACATCTATTTCGCTTGAGTGTTAGCAGTCAGTCATAGATATCCTGAATATATCCTAGCCTACCTATTATTAAGTCGGCTTCAGGATACCGATTCCTGAATGTTGCTAAAATATGTATGGTTTGGCCACATAATTTCGGTCATAATCCTCTCCAAATCGATGTGACCTGTAAGATGTCGAATTTCTACGTTGTGACGTCAAAGCGTCTACGGTTTGATGAAGGTGCCGTTACACCTGCAAAACTAGCCTTGAAAATTCCAAAACAAGTTAATCCTGATGTGGCTACACAGCTTACTCGATCAAAAAGTATACCTAATGCTAACCGGCTGTCTTGATAAATTAATAATTATTGTTTAACTGTTTGATGTCAATAATGATAAAAAAACGGCAGAGTGTTTGACGGCAGTCTGTCATGCAACGTCTAAAGCCAACGGTAAAGGTCATTTAGGAAGGTTTATTGGAAAGGCTAATTCGGACGGTAAGGTGTTCGCGGCGGCAAAGGCAAAGGTAAAGGTGAAGTTGATGTCAGATAAGACACAGAAGCAGATGGAAAATGGGGCAAAATATGCCTTTATTGGTAACAATAAAGCAACCACAAACAAACACAGAAAACCAATGCGGTCTAAGCTGTGGAAAGTAGCTGCCAGCGAGCTCGTGAGAATCGTGATTAATGATTCAGCGTGCTGCAGGTATGCAACAGCTGATGCCGTAAAGCATGGAATCGCTCGTAAGCGCTGGGCTACGCCCCCAAGAGTGCAGAAATACGCTGATTGGTCAGCGTAGACAAAGTATACGCTGAGTGAGCAGCGTAATAGCGCGGCACGAATGGAGTAGCCATGTGCGGGCGGGCGACAGAGCAAAGCCACAAACGCGTTCTTCCCTCGTATGGGAACAATGCGTTCATTGGCTGTGATCACAACCAATAGAAATTGCGAAATGGGCTCATTACACTACCGTCTAGGCGCTACTAATTAGGTGCTACTAAATAGTTTAATAAATTCGCGTTTGCAATGCGAATTTCGTCTAGGTGCTACTAATTAGACGCTATTAATATTTTATTGCAAATTGCAATGCACGTGCAATATATGTAGGTGCTACTGATTAGGTGCTACAAATATTTCTAGGTTATTTCTAGCCACGTGTAAGTTATGTCTAGGTGCTACTAATTTGGTGTTCTGATATTTTATAGTAATGCGATGTAGGTCATGTCTAGGTGCTACTAAATAGGTGCTAGTAATATTTTATTGCAGTGCAGTATATCTAGGTGCTACTAAATTTTTTAATAGCAACGCGATATGAGGTTAGGTGCTACTAATTAGGCGCTACTAAATATTTTAGTATAATCGAGCCGTGTAATCCGGTATTTCACAATTTTCATTGGTTGTGATGTTAAATTATCACAGCCAATGAGGGCGTTGTTCCCATACGAGGGAAGAACGCGTAAAGCCACAAGAGGTGTCTACCGCCTCGAGTGTGCGGTCTCTGACATGCCTCTGGGCGGGAGTGGGAGCTCCTGCGAGCACCTTCCGACTCTGCCCCTGGCCAACCCGGTAGGGTGCCAGGATCCGATACCCGGTAGGGCCGGATGCCACTTTGTCTCTAAACCCGTTAGGGTCGGTTGCTCCAGACCCGCGGTGCAGTGCACCTAACGGCCGAAATCTGGAGTGCACTCTGGTTGCAGGGGGTTCCAGTGTGGTTTGAAGGCTTGGTTTGGTCGAACAGTTAAAAGAATAAAGTTTGTAAGGCTCATTGGTTAAACATCGAAATAGAAAAATCACAATTTCGGTGAGAGTTTAAGAAAGTAAGATCATAGTTAGAGATCCCAAAGCCAATTCCTTTGGTTATTTGGCTAAATAAAAACATCAATTCTTTGGTTAATAAAGTCTAGAAAAACCAGGTATGGTTAAAAAACTAGACGTAAAATGGCTTATTCCGACTAGGGTTACCACAGGGCCACTTTTGTCCACACGGGTCCTAGTCAACGGTCCGCTTTATCCGGTAGGATTGGTCTGGTCCTGTAGATCCGGGGCGACGGTTCCCAGAGATGTCCACAGGGGTCCAGTGAAGTAAATCCAGCGGTGCGGTATATGGAAGGCACTATTGCTTTTGCAAGGACAAGTTCTCCCCTTCCTGGTTCAATATGGTGGACCAAGCCCGGTTGGGCGGTCCATGATGGGCCAGAGTGATGCCTCTGGACAGGAGAGGTGCTCCTGTGACCAAATTAGTGTGCTTGGACCAATTCCGTTAGGATGGCCATGCTTTGGTCTGACATGCCTCTGTTGGACCTGACCCGTTAGGGTTGTCCCTGGTGTAGTGGGTGTGGGAGTCCTGTCGGATTCCTTCCCAGTGGCCAAAATTGGTGCTTTGGACCAGTCCCGTTAGGGCGGTTCACATGGGTCTCTAACTTGGACCGCTTTGGCTTTGCATGCCAGTTTGGTCATGCGCCTAGGTCCAAAAATCTTCTAAGTCCACGAGGGCCACAATGGAAAAATTTTCTAAGTCCCAGGACCGAAGTGGTGTAATGGACCAAACCCGTTGGGGCGGTCCAAACTCGGTCTCTGACATGCTCTGGGGCGGGATACGGGGTTCCGTTGTGATGTGGCTCGCCTCCGGCTGGTGTGGGACGTGGGGGTCCTGTATAACAGGTTTTGGCTCTCTGATATGGACTTAGTCGATTTTTCGGTGGGCCACGTCGTTGGACGGGCCAAAAGACTTAGTCGATTTTTCGACGGTCCAAAGTGTATGGCGGGCCAAAAGGACTTAGTCGTTTTTTCGACGGTCCAAGGTGTATGGCGGGCCAAAAGGACTTAGTCGTTTTTTCGACGGTCCAAGGTGTATGGCGGGCCAAAATTGCAGACTCGTTGAGTCTGGTCCGTCTCATTGGCCGTGGGCCATGAGTTAGCTACCATGTCCTGTCAGATAGGCCTGAGACCGTGGCCATAACAAAATTAAGTGGCTGCCGACGAAAACGTCAGGTTAGCCGGGCCAAACTCCAAAAAATTGAGTTGTGGGCGCCTGTAGGCGTTTTCCACAAAGGAGTCAGTCTGCTGACTAAAAGCATCCTCGTTTGGCCTCGAGGCAGTGCATCTTTTGGATGGGCCTCTGGGCGGTCCGTGGTGAGGATGTTGGACGTGGCATGCAAAGTGGGTGTACCACAACTTCTATGTGGCTCCCTTACTCACTTGTCCCAGTTGCCTGGTATGGCAACTAAACTCGTGAGCCGCGTATGGTCCGTTGGACACACAGCGGGCCTGGTCCAACTTCTATGGGCCAGGACTTGGCCTTGGCTTGTCGCATCTTCTATGCGGGCCAGGCTGATCCTTGGCTTGTCGCATCTTCTATGCGGGCCAGGCTGATCCTTGGCTTGTCGCAACTTCTATGCGGGCCAGGATCGATCCACGGCTTGTCGCAACTTCTATGCGGGCCGTCGCCGCCTTCTGGGCGCTGGATCCTTTCCATGCCGGTGAACCGGGCCTTGCGCCAAGTTCGGTCCGGTGGACTCCGTCGGATGGTCTGGGATGGCCAGGCCAAATTCATGGTCCCAGCCGCTAAGCCAGAGCCAATCCGGGGAATCCGGTTAAGGTCCAGGAGTTTAGGTCCGGTAAGGTAGACGATACATGGCTGTAAGCCACGTTTGTTGGGCGAGGGTTACAACCGTTGGATTGTACCCATTATGGTGTTCAAGTCCGGTTCAGCCGATGCCGGTCCAATTTTAGGGCCGACATGCAGGAATGGCCGTTGGCCTATTCCTGCCCTCCTTGTCCGGCTTGGTCGCCGTCGCCCAACCCTGGGTTGAGTGGGTCAACGACGCTTTCCTCCATGTCCACCAATTCCTGTTCAGTCAGGTTATGTTGATGTTGGCTGGAGGTGCTGGTCGGCTGGACTTCTGGGCCAGACTGTTCGGCCTGGGTCTGGACGTGTGCGGACGATCCTGTTGAGGATCGTTGGGTGCGAAACTTCGTTGGAAGTTTCCGCGCTGCCGTTCGGTTGACGAACGCTTCCGCACCGTCGTCGAAGTCCGTTGGATGGCGATAACGGTAGTCTTTGGCGCGGCTCCTGAAAACGTTCAGGGCGCTTTGAATTTTGACTTCCGCTTCGATTTCATGAATTTGATTTCCAAGGAGGGCCACCTGAGTCAGTAATCGAGGAATGATCTTCCCCTGCCGGTAGGCAACTTCAAGTTTCCAGTGACACCGTAAGTGTCCCAGTCTGGCGGCAAAGATGCGTATCATCGTGCCGTTATACGAGTAAGTGTACGTCCCGGGGGCCTCCTTGTGATCGGCCGGCTTGCATGGGATTTCCATGGCGGCTCGTGAAGCTGCGACTATGAAGCTGGCGTTTGCGTCCGGTAGGACAAACTGGGCCAGATATTTGACGACGTCGAGTTGGTCGTCCTTTATGTGCAGTTGGCACAAGTCGTTCCAGTCCGGTCTGGTAACGGGCTGTCCGAGTAAGTTCACGTCCGTGATGCTCGATAGAGCATTGTCACGGACCATTGGATAGCCCTCGCGGTTTTCGGTGTGTTCCGCCATGCTGAAAGCACGGGGCCACTCCTTTTTCTGCATCTTCATTTCGAGGCCGGACCGGATGACGAAGGTTTGCAAGTTCTGGACCATGGCGTTAAGTTGGGCCCATCGCTCCCTAGGGTATGGGATAGCGCCCATGATGTAGTCCGTCACCTCCCGATGGGGACGTGGTCGGATATTGATGCCCTGGTCCTCAGCATGTTTATATGGGTCGAAGTCCGTGGCACTAACGCTTGCGTCTTGTCGGGCCGGTAGGTCCGATGACGGCGGTGCGGACTCAGTCTCCATCGGTATCTGGATGCTGATATTGTGGGCCACTGAGCTGACACTTCGTTCTGGTCGCTTGGTGGACTGAGCGACAATCAGGTTGGACTCTGCCTCGCTCCGTTTTCCGGGTGATGTGCGCGTTTGGCGCTCCTCGGGCTGGCTACGGCGGCCAGTTTGGTTCTGGTTGCGGCTCTGTATCTGGTGACGTAAGTCATCTGGGTTCCTCGGTAGCGGTGCCAGTGGCGCGTACTGTTCGGTACGCGCTGGCGGATACTGTCCTTTCAAGGCGTCCAGCAGTCCACCTTCCATCAGCTGTTTGGCCGCCTGGTCAACCATAGCTTTGTTGATGTTTTCCAGGATCTGATTGTATGTCGTCGGTGTAGACAACTCATATCCGTAGGATTGAGAGCCTGACGATGGCCGCTGCTGATGTCCATATGTTCTCGGGGCGGCCGTTGGGCCGCGCCCTGAGGGCTGGTCAGAACCCGCGTTACGGGCTCGACGTTCCCGGTGTCGTTCCTCTTTTCGTTCTCGAGCCGATTGGCTGAGTGGAGGAATCTGAGTCCCGGTGCTGCTCCAGCCAGGTTGTCGGGCGCCACTGCGTTGCATGTAGAGATCGTAGATCTCTATCTGCTCGTAGTCCCTCAGTAGGGGAAACAGGTGGCTTCCATCACGGCTGGTCATGTGGCAGTATGCATCGAAGTTGCCTCTCACCACTTCCAAGTAGAAGCAGTAGGCTCTATCATTCTCGTCGCGGAAGCCCGGCCGCAGGTGATATGCGCAAGGGAACAATTCCCGTGGGGAGTTGTCCCGGCGGTTCTGGTCTCCGCTATTGCGTCTGCAGTCCGAACATCGCGGCTCGTACTTCTGCTGTGGTGTAAGTCCCATTCTCTGTGGTAACAGAAATGAAACTTGCAGAATAAGGTTAAATCCACTTTCTATGACGGGTCCCTATGATGATTACGCCCTATATTTTACGTCCCTATGATTTTTACGTGTGATTTGTTAACTAGGCTTTTCTTGCCCGGTGAATTATATCGGGTTCACCCCCTAGACCCTATGCAAATTCTATGCCTAGGTCACTGATGGTAAGTGCGCCGCTTCTTCTTGGACTTGGTTGAGGCCAAGGAGGCGGGTTCGGTGGGACGAGGGCCATAGCGATCCGGTGGATTATTCTTCATCCGGTAACGCTGCTGGGCTTCTGGCTCGTCAACAGTTTGCTCGAGCCAGCCTTCGCGCAGCATCTTTTTGACGATGTATCGTACGTCTTCGCTGAGGTAGTACAACCCGTTGGGGCGACTAGGGGGATATTCGTTCCCGGCACTCAGCTGAGGATCGTACGTTGAAAGTTGTACGTCATATCGTCCAAGGAGTTGGTTGGCCATTTCACCTCTTGTCAGGCCCAAGGGATGTTGCGTGGTGGTCAGTACCGCCAAGATGGCATTTTGCCATTCCCAATAGCCTTGAGGCGCTTCGTCACGTCTTTCCGGTGGGAACGTGTAAAACATCTGCATGTTAGGCAGATGGGTTCGAAGGATAGCTCCTTCTTCATAGGCCATTCTGATGTATTTCATCACCTTGGACTTGGATACTGGTGGGCCATTATATTTCTGGATGAGCTGGAAGGCCAAGCCTCCTGTAGCAAGGGTTGTGCCCGTTTGGGACAACGCCTTTAAGGCTGCCTTAATATATGCCCACGTCTCGTCCGTATTGGAGATCTTCGGCTTCTTTGATGGATCTCCGCCGGGCCATTTCCTCGCCACATTGGTTCTTGGTGGCGGCACATAATCTATGCGCGGTTTGGCCGGGCATGGGTCGGGTAAGGTCCACTGGATCTCACCGTCATTTGATTCTGGTGAGGTGGAGTCTCGCACTCTGTCCCGTTCGGGCTGTGCACCGCTTCCACTTGGCTCAGCGTCTTCTACGCTGGCCTGACTTTCCCGATCGGCGCCGTCTGCGCCACTTTGGTCCTGACTGGCGCCTTCTGCACCGCCCTGGTCCTCCATATCCTGGTCACCGTTAGGTGGCTGATTTTCATCACCAGGTGGGATTTCCGTGTCGTGGTCCGATGGAACGTTAATGGTCAGTTTACCAGGGCTCTGGTCATCGTCATCATTGTCATCCGAGTCGGACTTTTGGGATTCCATAGTTTGGTCCTGGTCCGGCTCTTCTTCTTGTTCCTTCTCCGAGTCCTCCGGTTCGGAGTCCTCGGAGTCCGATACGTCTCGGCCCGGTGGTGGCGGGCCCTTCCTCCCGCTCCTCTTTGCAGCCGTGGCCTTTGTGGCCGTAGTCTTTCGACTATTAGTTGATGTGGCTGATGGAGTCGGTGAAGGAGGTCTGGACTGGCCAGCTGCGTTAGGCAGTGACACAGTGTCCCTTGGCACGGGTCGGATTCCGGCCGCGCGCATCTCTTCTTCAACTTCTTGCCGTGCAGCCTTTTCCCTTCTAGTGACCGATGGTCGAGGGGGCTTTTCAACCGGCAAGTTCTTTGGACCTGGCAGTTTGGCCTCTTGGGAGATTAAGTAAGCCTCCTTGGCTCTGCCGGTCAGCTTGTCCTTCGGCGGTCCAACCGCTTTCTTTCTGTCCGGATCCCAATTTGTGTCAACGTCGTGTGACACATACAGAGACCGTTGGGTCTTCTGTGGGATGAATCCCGGAATGGTGAAGCGAATTGGTTCCGCCCTATGTGCGTTGGTCGTTTCCAGGGTTCCTTCCCTAACCAGCGCAATTAGCTCATCAGCCAATCTGGTTGTGAGTTTATCCAGGTTCTCCTCTCCAAGGTAATAGAGAGCGTTGAGTGTCCTGGCGATATCGGTCAGGTTGGACCCTCTTGGGTTGTGCAGGTAAGCGATGGTCCTGCATATCTGATGGAAAGGAAAATCCCGGCTGCGGGAAAGTCCTGCTGGCCGACTGGCCACGTGAAGTTCCATCATACTGGTCCAATCACGGTGTGTGCGGACCAGAAGTCCCATGTCCAGAATCCGGGATACCATCCGCCGTATAAATGGTGCCGTTAGTACACGGTCCGCAGCCGGTAGGCCCTGGTATTCTTCCTTATACTTCATACGGGACCGGAGGACGCAGACGAGGCATTGGTACATGTCTCGTCCTGTTGCGCGTCTCATAGCCCTGGCGGCTGCCACGGTTAATCGCACATAGTGATCCGCTGGGACCTCTATGTGTGTGGCCTCCGGTCCAGGGTCCGGTAGCTCGGCCTCATCGTCCCATGGCGAGGGAAGCATGACTTCTTCTGAGGGCGGTTCTGTCCCGCAGCGTGGTTCATACTCCTCGTCCCGCCGTGAGCGATTTAATGCGGGCTCTGCTGGTTTATCTGGACTGTCCGATAGGACTTGGACGTCTTCATCGCCTGACAGCCGCTTCTCAAGCTGGGCGATCTTGGCCTCTTGACTTTTCTTGTCCTTGGCCGCTTGTTTCTTTTGGCGGTTACGTTTGGCCTCTGGATTAGATGTTGGCCGAGGTGTGGCCGCCTGACTTCCACTCGGTTGAGGGGAGTTTGGGCGAGTGGCCGGTTTGGCCCTCGGTTGAGGAGAAGCTGGACGAGAGGCCGGTCTGGCCCTCTCTGGGTTCTTGGCTTTCCTTGGCTGCTTACTCCGTTGGGAGTTAGCTGAGTGGATCACACCCATGCCAAGTGCCAAATTATCTAATGTCCCAGTTATGGGGAAAGTTACTGGACGGCCAAAAGGTATGTCGTCGACACTGGCGGGCATGTTCGTCAATATTGTCGGAGCAGCGGCCGTTGGCCCTGTTCCGGACTGACTTTGGCCTGCCGATTCTTGTGCCGACGAAGTGGCCTTCGGTGGCTCCTCCTGTTGGACTGGTTTTGGCCGAGGCTCCATGGCCACAGGTCCGGACGGAGAAGTATCCATTGGTTCTGAAGCTGGGGGTACCTGCGTCTTTGGCGGTACCACAATCAGTGGGGCATTTGACAGCAGGGCATCAGTCATCATTGGGTCTTGCTCTGGTGGGGGAAAGGCCCTTTGATTGCGACGGGTCCGGTAATCTTTTACCATTCGGTAAATTAATGGCGCGAGCATCTCGGATAACATGTCATATTCTTCCATGTTATTCTGCTCCTTCGCCTCCTGTCTCTTTGTGAGCAGGAACCGGTATCGCCGTCGTTCATTTTGGTCAGAGTGGACGTATAAGTGTCTCTGCTCGGTAGGAGTGAGAGCACTCATGGGCATCAGGGCCGTGTCGGTTTCCTCTTCTTGGTCCGAGACAGCCGGAGTTATCTGCAACATCATTCTGGCCGATTCTGCGACCACTGGTGCAGGGGTTCTGACCGTGACCGTTACTGGCTCAAGTGGTGAACCTGCAGACACCGTAGGTGCTGCGATTCGTTCCACAGTAATGGTCATGGTTGGCTGCTGAGGAGGTGTGGTGTCCATCCTCTCTTTGGTCGGGGACTTGCCTGGCCGGCTCGGTGTGAACCTGGCAGGCGCCGGTTCGATGGCCGGCATGCTGGGCATTCGCGCCGGGGTTGATGTGGCGCGTCCAGGAGAAGTTCTTTTTGACGGAGATCGACTTCGGCGTGGCGATTCCTTCGTTGAAGGTGGCCGGACCTGACTGGTCTCGTATAACGCCCTTTGGACATGTTCGTCCAAGTCTTCTTCATTCTCCGACTCCTCACTTGACGAGACGCCCCAGAAGGCCGCCGGCAGTTGAGGACGTTCGTCCTCGCTTTCTGCCTCTTCCGGTGGCAGTTCGTCTTCCACTGGCTGGCCTGGTCGTGGGCGCGGTTCAACTGTCCATGCCCTTGGATTGATGTGTGGGCCCCTGATATAGATGGCGTGCTCGATAATTTCGCTAGGCAACTTGCGTTGGCGAAGGGCCTGGCTTTTGCTCCGCATGGCCATCAGCTTTCTGATGAGGATTGTTCGTTCTTGGACCATCAATTGACAACCTCGGTTGATGCGGTCAATCTCACGGTCCGTTAATGTAGGATCGCCGGCGCGTAGTCGCTGGCGCATATCCTCCTCAGTCAGGTTTAAGCGTAGATCAACTTCTATGATCTCGCTTACAGCCCGGTTATGCGGGTCATCCCATGACTCCGTTTGAGTCAGTCGGATGCGATGCCTCGTTGGAGGTTCGTCCCGCAGTGGCTGGGTTGTTCCTGACGGAATCGCTGGTGCTTCCGGTGGGGAGAGCACATGTCCCTTGCCAGGAAAATTCTTCGGCGGCGACTTCTTCTTCTTGGCCGGTAGGCCACGAAGGGTCAAAGTCGGTGGTTCCGCCTTCTTTGGTTTAAGTATGGACGGGCCAGGCCTGGTAGGGCCGGGAACGTCTAAGTCCTTTGGCAGGCCACTCCGCGCTGGTGGAGTGGGCCTGGTTGGACGAGTTAATTCCAGGTTTTCACGCGGTTCTCTCCAAGGTGGGAGTGACTGCTGCGAAGGAGGCTCTTCGACTTCTGGAGGAGTCCTCTTCTTCTTTTGAACCTGGGCGACTGTGGACCACTTGTTGTGGCAGGAGTGGCTGGTTCTGGCCTTCCTCCTGTGGATTTCCTGTCCGTTGGTCGGACAACAAGGGTGCCACCAGATGTGTCGCCTTCGATTGGTTTCGAGGTGGGCTGTGATGACACCGTTGGTGCGTCAACAGCCATTGGACTTGTCGGTTCACCAGCCGGTTGGACTGGTGTCGACGGTTCAGCCGGCTTCTCCGGCGAAAGTTCGAGAGTTTTATCCGGCAGGCTCACGTCCATTTCAACGTCCTGCTGTAGAGTTTCTATACTGCTGTCCGCTATAGCAGGTCCAGCAGTGTCCACGGATTGACTTGATGTTGGATCAGGCACCGTTAGGGCCTGGGCCAACTCAGCTAGAATTGGCTGTCCAACTGATGGTAAGGCGGCCGGTTCATATGTCAGGGCCAAAGGTGCTGGCGCAGACACTGGTGATGGTCGCCATTCATTTACTGGGTCGAAGTCACTGGGGCGTGCCGTCGTTGACGGGCCAGGTCGTTGGACCTTCCAGTAATCTTCGATGAATTCACGGATCCATCTTGTGGTGTGGTCCAAAACAGTTAACGATTGACCGGTAGGCATCGTACTGTTCGGAGTAAGATCCCTGAGCAGAACCAACCGTTGGGTAAGGCTCTGTTGCTGTTCTGTCAGCCTGACCGCTTCTGGGTCGAATGGGCTGAGATCTTGGATCCGGTTAGTTAGGCGACGGTCAATGTCCTCGGCATCTCTAATGAGGTTTCTATTCCTCATTGCCTGAGGGATCGTCATCCTAATGGGTCCGGTGTCAGCCTCGCGTAACCGTTGGTCCGCTGCTGCTTGTTCGTCATCCCATTGTTGACGTAAAGTCCGAGGGGCCGGTTGATTGTTGTTAACCAGTTGGTTTAACACAGGGAAGTCGTCCGCATAAGCCGGTCTGCCTTGCGTGACGTTGGCCCTCATAATTAGTTCCAGGCGTTCCGCTATTTCTGGTGGCGGCGCCAGTAAACCAGGTCTAGGGTGGACCTGTCGTTCTGGCGCGACCATATGATCGGGCGGAGCTGTTAATCCTGGTACTGGGATTGGATCTGGCATGTCGAACCATTCGATGTCGCTGTCGGTTTCTGTGTCCGACGCGCTGGCTGGTCGACTAAGTGCCGGTCCGGCTGCAAATCGTTTAGCCGAGATCCGCATAATTCTCAAAAACCGCATCCTCAATTCTTCCGCCGGTTGGCGTGTTGAGGAAAGTGTCGGCGTGAGAAGTCCAGTTTGTCCGACGCGTGTTGGCTGCCCCGGTCGGGGTTTAGGTAACACGCGCCTGAGTGCTTCGTCGATCAGGCCAAGCTGATATTGCCGGTTACGGAAATCGCGCGATGCTGGCGCGTCATTGGCCGTGTTTAATGGCCTATCCATAAATCGCAGCATGGCCCGTCGAATCCTGGTTCTATATTCCAGGACGCGCTGGAATTCTAAGTCTAGCGCGACTTTTCTCCGCATAGTGGCGATGTCCACGCCTTTCAGACTGGTGATAGCTTTGCGGATTTCCTCCTCTAGGAGTTCCGCCGCGTGAAGTTCGCGTTCCAGAGGCAGTATGTCTGGATAAGCCCTCAGGTCGTACGGAGATGATGTCGGTTCTCGCGGTTCCAATCCAGTGGCCGTTAACATTGCCTCGTCGGTAGACGTAGGCTGGGCCACTGGTGCCGCGGAAGATTCCCCTGTCGTAGTGGTAACTACGACTGTTGGGTTCTGTGGAGGCGGTGATGGTGATGGCGCTGTGGCTTCTTTGGCCCTGGTTCTAAACCGGTGAGCCATCTTGTGTTGCTCCAGTCGCCATCTTAATCTTTGCGATGCCGCCAATAGGGCCTGACCGGTCTGGTCATGCAACGGGAAGATTTCGTGCTGGGCCCGGCGGGTTGCGATTTCTTCGCTAAGTTCATGCGCTTGGCGCCTGCATTCTTCTTGATCGATAATGATCTTCTGGATCAACTCACGGTAGTGAGGACCAATTCGATCGAGTTCTCGAATGATAGTCTCCAGTTCTTGGATAGCGTCCTCCATCTCCTTCAGATTGTCCTGAAGTTGGTAGAGTGGAGTCCGTCCGTCGGCCAAAAGTTCTGTAGGGGATTCAGTCCTCATTGGTGGGGTGGTTGGATCCCATTGGACGTCCCCTTCATCTTCCTCTTCATCTGGCATTGGCGACGACACAGGTTCTGTCGGTGGGACAGTCTGGTCGCGCCCGGTCAACACTGGGTTCAGTGTTGGCCCTGCCACTGGTTCCGGTTCGGCTAAGCCAAGTTGGGCCGCCAATGCTGGTGGAACCTCTTCTGGCCGGTTGTAAACCGTTAGTCGGCCGTCCACGAATACCCGTAATGGGTAATCACGTAACCCGTCGGGCCGTGATGTGCTTGGCTGGGTTTCCGGCGGCGCTGGAGTTACATACGCTTCCGGTCCCGCTCGTGGAGGCTCAATGGATGAGTCAGACGGCGCCTGGCCCGTAGGGTCAGGTTGTGCCGCTGAAGGTGGGCTATACGGCGGTTGGCCGTATGCTCCATATCCGCCATAAGGCGGTGGATATCCATAAGGTCCTGGCGGATACATCCACGGTGGTGGGTATCGCAATTGGTTTGGATCTGGCTGCGGCTGGTTTGAAGGTCCAGGCGCAGGGTACGGTGGATATCCGTAATGTGGATTGTAGTATGGCGGCGGAGTAAACTGTGGCCGCGGTCCAGTATGGACCGGCGTAGTCATGACCGTTGGCCCGACTGCCGCAGTTGTAACAACCGGCTGGTTTGCCGAAGTGGTCGGTAGGCCACCATACAGAATCGGTTGAGGTGGGCCCGTTGGGCCACGAGGATAACGTCGGACCGTTTGGCCCGACGTAGAGCTTGGCTGGCTGCCAGCTACTGCTGCGTTGACCAAGAGTCCGGTATCGTCAGAGAATGTCCCTGGCGGCCAATACTGTGGCGGAATGGCTCGAGGTGGCAGAGGCTGTGCCCGCGGTAGCGGTGTGTCGGCCCGTGAACTGGGGCCGACTGACATAGTAGTAAACTGCTCAGCAGTTAAGTTAGCTCTGATATTCGGTACCTGTACACTCGGAGGCCGGTTAGACGACCGAGTGGAAGATCCGCCCGACCGGGATTTCGGTCGTGAATATGGATGTGGTCGGTTGCTTCGGTCGGAGTCATCTGAGCGATCAGTTCGTCGACGTCCTTCCATCGTTGAATGGGGCGCTGTCATGAGACGAATCACGCGGTGTTAGACTCCTACCTACTTTGTTAGTTCAAAGTACGGCTAGCTACTTCTAAGCTACCATATCCGTTATCGGACCAGGTTAAGCTACTTCTAAGCTACTGGTCATTTAGGGTTAGGTTAGTTAATTTTAAGTTAGTTAGTTTCGGTAGCAGCTCACAGATACGATCGTGTGACTTTTTATGGTTAGTTAGACTACTTCTAAGTCTACCATGTCAGATATTATTTTATGTCATTCTGTCCAGCCTTATCAACCGCCTTGTCCAGTACATCCGGTGGGACTGTACTGGACTGGTCCGATACGCCCGGTGGGTGCGTATTGGACTTCTGCTTTTTGCCCTTTAAGACCTTCTCAGATTTTTCCCGTCCCGTGGTTATACGGGTGAGTAAGTCTTTATCCGCCTCATCTTCAGCAACTGCGTCCTCTTCTAGGACTTGC
The DNA here is from genome assembly GCF_019649055.1 of Paramacrobiotus metropolitanus. Classification (NCBI taxonomy): domain Eukaryota; kingdom Metazoa; phylum Tardigrada; class Eutardigrada; order Parachela; family Macrobiotidae; genus Paramacrobiotus; species Paramacrobiotus metropolitanus. The sequence continues at coordinate 1,000,499 of NW_026570252.1, read as the reverse complement.
TGGGCCGTAAGGGTTGCCTTCGGCTTTTTAGGCGTTTTTGGTCTTTTAGGCTTCTCTTTGGGCGCCGTGGCCACCTTTGGCTCTGCGGTCACCGCTGGCTTGTCCGTGGCGGATGTCCCTTTTTCTGGTTCCGCCGGGGCCAAAGTTGGGTCAATGACGGCTAATGGCTGGTTTTGAAGCTTTTGAAGCGCCGGTGTCTCGAAATCCGGTTTGGCCTTTCGAGGTCGGCCTGGGCCACGCTTCACTGTTGTTGCTGGGTCCGAAGTCTTTGGGTCAGGTGGGCCATAGCCTGGGATTTGCAGAGTCTTTTGCTGCTCCGCCACAAGTTTTTTGGACGGGCCCTTTCCGGGCTTCTGCTTCTTCAGCAGTTTCTCCAGTTTATTCTGGGCGTGTGGGAGCTCTGCATCTTGTCCCGGCTCTGCCTTGTTGTTGCACCTTTCCGACTCTGTACCTTCCGGTTCGGCGTCGCCGCCTCTCTTTTTGCTTGAGCGAGTTATTCTGCGACTCGGGCCGTCCGGGTTAAGGTATGGCTTTAGGCGATCGACACATACGGTGTGTTCCACACCAGTGTCCCGCTCTCGGATCCAGTAAGTGTTCGGCTTGGGTATGCCGATGACAATGTAGACGCCTTCGAACTTGTTTGGGTTGGTCGGGTCGTCTACCATATTCTTCAGGGTGACCAAGTCCCTCTTCTTGAACTCGGCCTGCGACTTCTTTTTATTGTAGATAGCCGCATCCCTGAGGAATCCTTCTTCGATCCGCGTTTTCGCAATTTCATGCGCCCGGTTCAGGCGCTCTTGCATCCTCTTGACGTATCGTTCGTTAGTCGTAAGTTTCTGGGACGTTGGTCCCAGCGAGGACGTCTTGTGGTATGGTCATTTCTCGTCCATATAGCATGTGGTATGGCGAGAATCCAGTAGTTGCGTGAACGGCACGGTTCATGCCGGAGATCACGTAGGGTAGGGCCCGGTGCCAACGATGTTCGTCGCCGGCGCCGCCAAAGTTTCGAATTCCGTCCCAGATCGTTTGCATCTGGCGTTCGACTTGGCCTTGGCCCTCTGGATGATAAGCGGATCCGAAGGTCTGCTCGATGCCGAAGATTTTCGCCACTTTGGCGAAAGATTTTGCCGTAAAATGCGTGCCCCGGTCGGAGTGCATGGTATGCGGCATGCCGTACTTTAGTACGACTTCTTCGACAAAGAACTTCTCAAATTCCTTGGCCGAGTTTGTCTTGGTCGGCTGGGGTATGGTGAACTTCGTCATTTGGTCGACCACCACAGCGATGTACCGGTATTTCTTGGTTTGGGTCACCGGTAGAGGTCCTTTGAAGTCGGCGAAGACGCGGTACCAAGCCGCCACAGCTTCGGTCGGCTGCAGCTTACCGTAGGTAGCTCGCCGCGGTACTTTGCCGAAGATACACGTCTGACATCGATCGATGTAGTCGTGTATGTCGCCGCTCATGCGGTCCCAGTGGTACCTGAGTTTGGCTGCTTCGATGGTCTTGCGGTATCCAAAATGGCTCCCTGTTTTTCCGTCATGGAGGGACTGGATAATGTTTTTCCGCATAAACAGAGGGACAACGAATCTTCTTTCGAGTTTCGCGTTGATTTCGGTGAGTCGGTAGAGCACACCTTTGTCCATCTGGTAGTGTTCGGGTAATTTGGACCTCTTATCCATTTCACTTTGATGTTCCAACTCGTGGATTTTCTTGGCCAGAGTTGGGTCACGATGTTGCATCCGTCGCAGTTCTTGCGCGGTGCGGTCCGTAACTTTTTCTGGACACGGTGGGACTTCGGGCTCTGGTTCTCCCGGTGTGGGTGCCGGTACGTTAATGACCCGTATGTCCGCCGTGCTGAATTCGTTCCAATCGCTGATTGCGTTACAATCAGGAAGGAGAGGCTTGTCCCATTCATCTGCGGGGTCCTCGTCAGTTACTTGCAGCCTGCGCACCTTTATGATGCGTGCTGGAATCTCGTCTTTATAATCCTCGAAGTTAGGGACTTGATCCAACTCTTCGTGTGGACCTTTATCATCGTCCCGTTCGAGTGGCCATCTGGACAAGGCGTCGGCGTTGTCGCAGAATGTGCCTGGCTTGTACTCGATGGTGATGTCCCGTCCCTGTAAGGCGAGGGCCCATCGAGTAAGACGAGGGTTGATGCCGGGCCGGTTAGACTCGCATCTAAGCAGGTTGGTTAGGGCTCTGTGGTCCGTCCTTACTGTGAATGGTCCGTGGTCAATGTAGTGCTTAAACTTTTGGACGGCCCATACTACGGCTAAGCATTCCCATTCGGTCACGCCGTAGTTCTTCTCAGCTCCATGTAGGACACGACTTGCGTAGGCAATTGGCCTCGAGTCCTGGCTGAGTATGGCTCCGATGCCAGCACCACTTGCATCACATTCGATGGTGGTCTGCTTGGTCGCATCGAATTTGGCCAATATTGGGGCTTCCGTTAGGGCCTTTTTGATTTCATTGAACTCGGCGGTGTGGGCGTCAGTCCAGTCGTTCTTGACCGAACTTTCCTTCCGCAGGAGTTCATACATTTTGGAAGTCTACTGGGCGTAGCCCTGAATGAACTTCCGGTAATAGTTAGCGAGTCCAAGAAACGAGCGAAGTTGACGTTCGGTCTTGGGCGGTAGTTTCTCGGCGATGGCCGCTACCTTCTCGGGGTCAGTGTGGACACCATCCTTACTGAGGATGTGTCCAAGGAATTGGAGTTTTTCCATTCCAAATTCGCATTTCGACGGTTTTATCGTGAATCCGGCGTCTCTGAGGCAGAGGAGCGTGTTTCTGAACGCCTTCCTGAATTCCCCGAATGTCTTGCCGAAGAATATCACGTCGTCGATGTATGCGAAGACGCCGCCTTGTTTGCGGGCCGGCGCAACGATCCTATCCATTGTCATTTGGAAAGTGGCTGGCCCATTGCAGACGCCAAACGGCATTCGTTTGAACCGGAACATCCCTTCTGGAGTCACGAAGGTAGTGTAGTCCATGGACGCTGGGTCCATAGGGATTTGCCAGAATCCGGACTGACAATCTACCTTGCCGTAGTAGGCGTTTCCTGCGCATTGATCCAGGAGTTCGTCTGGATTGGGCAATGGATAATTGTTCTTCTTGGTCACCGTGTTCAGCTTTATATAATTTATGCAGAACCGGGTGCCCATGGTCCCGTCGCCGTTTTTCTTTGAAGCGAGGACCACTGGGAAACTCCACGCTGCCATGGACGGTTCAATCACGCCTTGGTCCAACATTTCCTGGACGTGCTTATTGATGAACTCTCGTCCCTTCCAACTCGTTCGGGTTGGGTTCATTTTGATTGGTGCAGCGTCGCCAACTTCTATGACGTGGGTCACTCCTTTGACGTCGCCGTAAGGCTTTTTGGACGTCGGGAATATGGCCCTGAGTTCCCATAAGTCCTGACGGAGTAGAGCGGTCTGCTCCTCGGTCAGGTGGTCGCCAAAATGTGCATTGGCGATGTGGGCGCGAATTTCGCGTTCCACTTCTGGATCTTCCTCTCCGGTTTGGAGGGAATTGATCTTGGCGTAATCTTCGTCCGAGATTTCCTCGTATGGCTCCACTTGGCCCATGTTGACTCCTTTCCGGAGTATATGGGGCTCTTTGGAGTAGTTTGACACCAGTATGGTGAAACTAGTGCCATCATGCTGGACTGGTCCGTCGAGCATGGCCAGACTCCGTTTGGTGTCTTGGCTTCCGAGGTACATAAGTTTCTGTCTTGGGTCGACAGGGAAGTCAATGCTGACTTGGACCGGGGTGATGGACTCCGGTGGGAGTTCCACTTTTACAGTTGCCCGGACCATAGCATGGTCATTAATGATGCGGTACCGATTAGGATTGTTCCCTGCCACTTTTGGCCATGGTAGGGCGTCGGCATTGGGAATTGACCAATCTACTCCATCCTCCTTGATGTCTGGCTCATACATGTCACTGTAGTACATGTGGCCGATTTTTGCACCTTTACGGAGGATTTGGTCGCGTCGGGACTTATTTTGGACCTGGATCCACGCATGTTCGCTATTTCGAGTTTGGACCTCCGCTTCGATCGGTAGGACCAAGCGGTGTGGTCGTCTCAGCGATTTGAAGTGGATTGGCCGTCCCGGGTCCATAGTCCGATAGGACCGGACCTTAATCCAGCAGGTTGAGTATGCCGGTAAGGTGTACCGCTGGTGGACGAAGACAGCTTCTCTCCTCCTTAAGGCAGTCCGTTGGACGTTCGGTCCGCAGTTTGCGGATTATGGGTGCCTCGGCCCGGAGTTGGAGAATTTCTGTGTCCTCTTCGTCATCACTTGACTCCTCCGATGATTGGTTATCGGAGTCCGTGTCCGGTGAGTCACTTGAGCTTTGGACGTCCGAATCGGTAGACTCGGGTTTATCGTCCTGCTCATGTTTTGGCTCGCCATTGTCCTCGTTAGAGGTTGGCGGCCTGCCGGTCACCGTTGGTGTCGGTGTGGTCATAGGATCCACTTTTTGGATCTCTGGCGTCCCGGTTGCGATCTCCTGTTTCTCAGGTTCGTCCGGTTCCGCCAAAGTGGTTGGACGGCTCCCGTTAGGGAGTGGCGAGGCTGGTCGGCCTCCTGCCCAACGTTGAGCCGAACGGGTCTGTATGGCCCGTATTACTGCTTCAACGCCGTCTCCACATAGAGGACAGGTCAGTTGGACTTCCTCCGACGAAGGGTCCTGCTCGTTCTGGCTGGTGTCCCTTCGATGGCCTCCCTGTTCCGGGTGTGGGCCATCATTGAAGCGCACTTTTGTCGCTATATGCGGTGCTGCTTCTGGCAATGGTTCCGGTATGGTCCTGACGTAAGTCAGGCTCAGATCATATTTCGGCCATATGCTGACGGTTAAGCCAGGATGTTGGGCCACTTGTCTTCGGAGTGTTATTATGTTATCGAAGAGATCCGTGCACATCTTTGGAGTGCTTTTGGAGCTTCCATGTGGTACTCTCTGTATTCCCACACTAGGGCTAGACGTTCGTCCTCCCATACAGCTCCTTCTTGGATCAAGTCATCCAGTTCTTGGGCGAATGGTCCGTATTGTTCGGCAATCTGCGGCCACGTTAGTGGTGCGCCTTTTTCTTCAAGCCAGCCCTCTTCTAGGGCAAGGAGTCGGTCAGCTCGGTATTCCAGGAAATTTCTTACTCCTGTAAACCAAGTTTTGTATTGCTGGACCAGTTTCTCCTCAATTTCACTATCAGGCACCGGCCGTTGGCCCGGTGCCTCTGGTATCGGGATAGTCTTTACTATCCCGTGATTTGGCTTGAGTATGCCTGCACGGAATTGAGTCATGTAACGCTCGATTGCGTTATGGACGCGCAGCTCCCATATTAGGCTTTCAATGGTGTTCAGGCATTCCCAACAGGTAAAAGTTTGGACAGTCGGTTCGCGAAGCCGATTTATCCGCACCTCATTGTCGGGTCCCGGTGCCTCTGGTATCGGGATTGACTTTACCGCGTCCCAAACGATTTCTTCGTTTGGCTTGAGGATAAACGTAAACTTGGAGTGGAGATAGTCACAGCCAAGTAATACGTGCACGTCCGTTAACGTCGGTTGGACGAAGAACGTGTGGTGGCTCTTGTATCCCTGCAATGTCACCGGTACGGTGCAGCATAGGGAGACCACAAAGGCGGTTTGTCCGCCAACACCAAGGATTTTGGTGTTCCGACGTAATGGCTCTGTTTTGATGCCATTGGCGGTGCAGAATTGCTGGCTGATGAGGGATGTCTCCGCTCCGGTGTCCAGCATAGCGAGCGTGTGGACTGGTCCAATCTGGACTTTGTGTGTCCATGCTCTTACGGTCTTTGGTTTGCGATTTTCGTCGAGACCAACTGTCACTTCCCGCATCACCGGTACAATGGGGATTAGCGACACTGGTCCTGGATCGTTAGGAGCATGCTTGGGTGCTGCTAGCTCCTGTTGGACAGACTCTTCCTGCGGTGATGTTTCCGCTACCCGTAGGGTCGAGAACATATTTTTGGTGTTTAGGAAGGTCCGTGAACTGTTGATGGTACGCACCGTTGGTGTGGTGCCGAGGGGTCGTCCACGGGTCTGGAGCTCACAGATCCGAGGGGTAGACGCCTCAAGAGGTTCGGCTGTCCACTCTTCCGGTGGATCAACCTCGCTGTCCGTACTTCCTACGGACCATCCTTCCGGTGCGCTGTCGGAGGATGTGTCTGACGCCGATTGTGGGTACGTCATGTTCGTGGTGCGACGTCTCGCTTTGCCACGTAGTCGGTTGGCCTTAAGGTTGGTTGAGGCTCCGAGTTTTGGTGATCGGTTGGCCTTGGGGTTAGTTGAGGCTCCGAAAATCGACTTGGTCGCCTGCAGTGCGACTGTCGGTCTGGCATCACTTTTAGAGCCAGGTGGCTTAGTCGCTGGTTTGGCGCTAAACCTGGATCCGCCGGTAGGCTGTTGAGCCATCGATTTGGGATCCATGGGGGTTAGTAACTGTACAGGGGTTATGTCCGGCGGTTTAGGTTCCGGTCTTAGGTCAGGTGAGTTGCCGATACTCCCCGACCTTAAGCGTTTCCCGCGATGGGGCTGGCCCGGTTGAGGCCGCCGCCATTGCCGTTTGGCTTTACCAGCTGGTCCGGTATGGGTGGTAGCGCTGGCCTTTCATTGGCTGGCGTTTGGTATCCCTGCTTTGGACCATTCTGGCGATTGCCGCCACCAGACCCATTTCCTGAGCCGGTGGACTGTCTTCGGCTGCCATTCCCCCCATTACCACGTTGTGGTCTGGGTTGTTTGGGTGGCACTAAGCCGAAGCGGTTAGGGTTTGCTGACCCGGTAGGGTAGCCCTTTGTGTAACGGCTCCGCCAATCCAAGTACCACTTTCGGTTTGGATTTTCGCCGTATGGCCTGTTTGCATAGCCACAGCCTTCGGTTGTGTGGTTTCCCCACAGGCAGTGGCTGCAAGTGATGAACCCGTCTTTGGCCCATCGTTCGAACATGCGCTCGACTCGGTCGATGTACATGTCCTCTTGTCTGCGGGCCTCTTCAAGGCTCAGAGTTTGGCGTTGGCCACTCTGGCCTCCGTTACCTCCTGGGCTTCGGTTCTGTCCCCCAGGGCTATTGTCGGCTTGGTTTCCGCTAAAGCTGGCGTTTTGGCCCTTGGAGAATTTGCCCTTTGGCCCTCCGCTACTGTTGCCCTGGCTATAGCCAAAGTTGCCCTGGTTCCGGGCCTGGCCATAGCCACCACCACCGCCGTTGGGCGGTGTGGGCCCACGCTGTGGGGAGGCCAAGTTCAGAGCCGCGATAGCGGCGTATGTTGCCTCAATTTGGGCCTGTGTCGCTTGCGGAGGATAGAGTGCCGGTTGTTGTGGTACGACCTGGGCTAATGGCGTTTGTACAGCCGATCGGATGATTGGGTATCCTCGGCCCGCCTTTCCCTCGTACTCCGGCTTTCCCATAGTATATTGCCGGACATAGTCCCGGAAATCTGCCGGTGACTTCGGTATCCGGATGTCCAGAGCGCGGCGCAGTTCTGGCTCTTTCACGTTTTCCCTCAGAAAGTGAAGGGTCATCGTTTCGTCTAGGCCAGCACGCGTCTGGAGTGTCAGCATGGCGTCGTAGTACTGCTCTGGGGTTTCGAACCCGTGTTGATAACACCGGTGTGTGATTTCCCCCATGGCAGTGGCCTGCTGATTGTCATCGCCGTAGCGAGTGGCGAATTTTTGGAGCCACTCTTCCACCGTCCAGCCGTCTTCGTCTTCACGATTGGCTTGGCCAGTGTACCATTCCTTTACAGGGTCCGATAGGGCCATGTAAATTCGGCTCATAAAGTCCGAATCTGGTTTATTCAGATCGGACGACTGCTTACAGATCCGTCGGACCTGTGCAAGCCATCCTTTCACCATTGTTTTGTTGCCGTCAAATTTTGGCAACACGGTGCGGACTTGAGCTCTCGCATTTGCTTTTCCCATCTCTTGGGCCATCTCCTTGATTTGCTCTCTGGTTGAGAGAGAAGGACTGGCCGGTGGCGACGGGGCAGGTGTCAGCTGTTGCAGTGGTATCTGCGGCACCTGCTGGGGTTGAGCCAACATTGGCTGTCCCGGTATAATCTGGATGGCCCCGTTGGACGCCATCCATCCATATGCTCCATTCGGGAGCTAGACCAGCATGGGCGCGTTCTGGCCCTGGCCTGGTTGGGCTGCGGGTCCTGGTGGCGTGGCCGCCGTTGGCGGTCCGCCTAGTGGTTGGGGCACGCTTTGGCCCATGGGCACATTCTGGCCCGTCTGCGGCTGAGCTTGGCCCGTTTGGGCTGCCGCCGAGATAGGAGGGCCAAATAGGCTTATTTGGCCTACTAGTGGTTGTTGCACCGTTGGTGTACCACTTTGGCCTCCCATCTGTCCTTGTGTGGCCGGTGGCCCGAACATTGGGCTCAGCGGGTTGGTCCGGTTTGGATCCACGCCGCTGGTATGAGCCTGGCCTGTGGCCGGATGTGGACTAAAGTTAAAGTCCATGTTCGGGAATATGGATGGATACAAGGACGGGTACGATGGCCTTGACCCAAAGTAGCTGTGGCTGGGTGTTGCCTGGCTTGGGTCGAAGCCTGGCCCGCTTGACATAGACGGGTAAGTCTGCGTTGCGGGTGTCACTATCGTCGTTGGACCAATAGTGGCGGATGTGGTGACCGGGATCGGTGGTGGCGGCAGCGTTACTGTCGCCGTGGACGATCCCTGGTTCACCGGGCTGGGAGGCGCTGGTATGGTTGGCCCTGTTGGGGGATGTCCAACCGATGGTCCTTCCACAGCCATGTTGACATGATAGTTCTGCTGGTGATACACTGGCTGGCGGTAGAACCGTTGGCCCTGCCGCAAAGCCTCGTCGACTTTTTCTTGTCGACGCTGTGTATCCGAGTCCGGAAAGGTATGGTAGGACGGTGGTTCTGCGGACAACTCGGAGTTTATGTCTGCAAGGTGTAATTTTTCCGCATCTAAGCAGGCGTTCTCCGTGCTTAGCCTTTCCAGGTCCTCGTTGAGTTCCGTAATACGTTGGGTGGCCGCCTGGTAGTCTTTGACCAGGCTGGCATTATTGGCCTCCAATGTAATGATCCGGTCATATTGGCCCTGGATCACCTGTTTGGCTTGGTTGAAGGCCTGCTCCAGTTGGACAAAGTTTTGATGTCCAATGGCGCTGTTTTGCTCAAGTTGGACCCGAATGGTTGATTCGGTCTTGAGCTGGCTCTGGAGGGCAACGATCTGTTGCTGGAGTTGCACGTTCTGTGCCTCCTTCTGTTGAACCGTTTGGCTCAACAGTCCTCCTTGTTGGATCGTCTTCATGAGATTTTGGTGGCTCTCATAAAGAAGATTGTAGCCGTTCCGCAGGCGGTTGATTTCGTCCTGCAGGTTGGCCAAGTCGTCGGTAAGACGCTCATTTTCATTCAAGAGGCGGTCCGCCTCTGAATCGGTTTCGTCAATGGTGGTCCGGGCCGCAGTCAAGTCATCCTTGGCTTTGGCCAGCTCAGTCCTCGTAGAGGTGAGCAAGGCTTCAAGTCCCGCCACTGCCATTTCTAGGCTGTGGATTGTCCTGCCGAGCTGGTCCCGCTCAGCATTGGGACATGGTGACAACTTGAGCTGGGTCAGCTCAAGTTGGGTCTGGGCCAGTATGGCCGAGACGCTTTTAGCCTCTGCGTCCGATTTGGACGCAAGGTCTTTGTGTTTGCAGATCTCGTCCTGCATCCAACGTTCGGATGACAGGGCTGCTTCTGCTATGTCCGCCAGCTGTTTGGTCAGGTACCTTACTGTGGTCCGAAGTTGGTCGACTTCGTCGATCTCCTCGGGCCGGGTTGCCTGGATCAGCTTTGGCGGGCTGACGTTGGCGCGGCTTGTGTCCCTGGAGGGCTGGTTAAGGTCCATCCTGGCTGTGGCCCTATTAAGTTGGGCCAGGTCCACAATTGGCTCTCGGTCCGGTTTGGACGGGCCAGACGCGCCGATGACGTCATTGGTCGGCGATGGCGTTGTGGGGGTTGAGCCATCGACTTCGAACATGATTGGCGACTGACTCACGGGCTGTTGGCCCTGGTCATGTGCCTTTGGACCAGCCTTTTTGGCTTGGCCCTTTGCCTTGCGTCCACCTTTGGCCACCGTTGGTGCCTCAGGTTGGATCTGGTCCAAGCCCGATAGGGTTGGACTTGTTGTCAGACCCTGGACGTCAAGGTTGGACCAGGCCAAGTTGTTTGGCCCTGGTCCATCGGTGCGTGTCTTGTCCTCACTTGTGGCCGCCGTTGGCGCCTCAAGTTGGACTTGGCCCGAGCCAGGTATGGCCGGTTGTTGTGCCAAGTCCCGAGGGACACTGTTGGCCTGGGCCGGTTTATCGCCGCCAGGTTGGCTGTCCTGAGGCTGGTTGGCCTCGGACAACCCGTCGGACGCTTCCAGGAATGTATCGTCCCGGGTGGCGTCCAGACTTTCGTCGCTTGTCTCCAGGTCAGCCGGCAGGATTTGGTTGTCCCGCCTGGCTCTGGCCTCGACCGAACTCGTAGAGCCGGCCGAGTTTGGCTCGTCCGGGTCAGAACTGGTTGGCCTTGCGCTACGAAGCCCGTAAGGCCCCGTTGGTTCGCGCGTGGCGTAGTTCTTCCCGCGAGGTTTGGCATAATCGTTTTGCTGGCGCCTGTCCATAGGACTGAGCAATCTCCGTTGGAGTTGCTCATGGCTGGTGTATGGCATCACCTTGGCCAAGGCGCTTTGAGTTTGGCCCATGGTATTGGGACTTAGAGAATTTCTTTGGTCTTGGTCCGGACCGGAACGTTGGGTTGAATCGCTGTCGGTGCTGGTCAGGTACGCTAGAGCTCAGGTTTAGCGTTAGCTTCCTATGGCCCTATGTTACGTTATTGACCAGTGTGACGTCAGTTACAACATGGTCTTGCAATTAGCTCTACGTCACGAGTAGCGTGCCGTGAGCAAAATTCAAAAAATAATATGAGTCACTACGACTGTTATAACACGGGGAAGTTTCCCACGTGTTCTGATTGGTCGAAATTTTATGGAAAGTTACCACTCTGACGTCACGCGACTTTTTCGCGAAAATTCCGGCTGGACAAAATGGCGGTTGTTTTTCGCCGATAATTCGTAAAAAATCAGGTAAAATTTTCTCGAGAGTTCTGTTTTACTTTTTTAGGACAGAATTTCACGAGGAATCCGAAAAAGCTATTTTTGAGCAAATCGGATAAAAGGTTCGAAAGTTATGGGATTTTAAAGTTACGCGAAAACCTCGAAATTTTCAAGAGTTCTACGAAAACCTACGCGTCACAGCAGGTCTTACCGGCGGTTATTCGCTCCAGACAATGCTGCTCCGTCGATCCCCTTCACCCTCTTCTTCCGTGAGGGCCGCAGCGCACCCGATAGGGCGTCAGATGTGACAGGACCGTACCGAACGCAGTTTTTGCGCCGGGAGCCAAAGCTGCGGGGGACCTACTGATAGGCACCGACCCGTATCAACGCAACCCGGTAGGGCGCTTATTTGGTCAACAGGATCGTACCCAACACAGTTTTTGTGCGGGGAGCCAAAGCTGCGGGAGGCTTACTTATAAGCCTGACCCGTATGATTATTCCGTCGCGCTGCAGGTTTCCAATGAAACCTGTATGATGCGGGAGACAGATGGTGGTCGCGGGTTTGCTGGCCTACTTATAGGCGATCAGCGTAGTTCGACCGAGATGATGCCTTCACTGGGAGATCAGAGGTTCGCAGGAAGGAAAACCGAGCGATACTGCTACCATGTCAGATAAGACACAGAAGCAGATGGAAAATGGGGCAAAATATGCCTTTATTGGTAACAATAAAGCAACCACAAACAAACACAGAAAACCAATGCGGTCTAAGCTGTGGAAAGTAGCTGCCAGCGAGCTCGTGAGAATCGTGATTAATGATTCAGCGTGCTGCAGGTATGCAACAGCTGATGCCGTAAAGCATGGAATCGCTCGTAAGCGCTGGGCTACGCCCCCAAGAGTGCAGAAATACGCTGATTGGTCAGCGTAGACAAAGTATACGCTGAGTGAGCAGCGTAATAGCGCGGCACGAATGGAGTAGCCATGTGCGGGCGGGCGACAGAGCAAAGCCACAAGAGGTGTCTACCGCCTCGAGTGTGCGGTCTCTGACATTGAAAAAGGCAAAGGCAAAGGGGAGGCAAAGGTAATCTTGGCCGACCCCTTTTTGCTTGGATCGGGCGATGGTCAATTTATCAGGAAGATTGTGTTTCAGACACCGGGCAATTGCAAGCCATATATTTACTGATGGTAGAAAATTCTGATATCTTTGAAGATTATTGGCTTTTTTCAGTTTTCAGACAGATGAGTTATAACGTGTCTCTATTAGCACAAGCCAGTCACATTGCAAATTTTGTTAACAATAAGAGGATTCATTATAACAGAAAAATTTCTCTCAAGTTATCCGTTACATCTATGGTTCCAAGAATGGACACCGCATTGACCCGTTGAATTTCGATCGATAGATGCTGGCGCAAGAATTTGTGTGCTCGAGGTTCGCCCGTGTGCTGTTGCAGTCGCTTGCCGATGTCCTTTGCTAAAACGGATACCGGCTTTCCCCAAGGCCAGAGGTTTTCGAAGGCTAGCGGCGCGAAAATGTATCTGCCGTCCAGATATTCATAGTCTGTATGCATCTGCCGTCCAGATACGTCTGGTCTAAGTGGTGTTCCTGTCTTCGGCTTGGGCGGCGGCTACCGCGGCTGTCGAAGTGGCCTTGATATGCGACGGTGTTGATGCAGGCGACGTTCCATGCTAAGCACGTGCCGCATTTCAAGGCAAACGTCATACATCGGTCTAAACAGCACACAATCATGCAGGCAAACATCATGCATTTGGACGACCGGGCGGAGACTTTCCCCGGGATCTGCGCAACCACTTGATGTGGCTCCATCAGGGCCGCGTCGTCCAGGGTCCCTGGAAGGAGCCGTACGGGCTCCCGAGGACACAGCGAGTCCGCGACGGAATGTTTTCGCTGACTGCGAAGCAGACAAGAAAACGCCACCTTGGTTTATTTTGCAGTTGTGCTAGTTAGATACTACAGTTACGCTTAATGTCCAATCTATGTATACTTATTGCTAATTATCAAATCAGTATTACTTAATTCTACCTCTGGATATTACGTAATATCCAGCCCGCAGTTACGACTGCGAGCATATTTCAATATCTGCCCTCAGCGACACTATCGAATTAACCTGATTCCCGACAATTATTTACCCGTATATACATACGTATGAGCAACTGGACAGTAGCACTGTCAAGCATTTACTGTACTTTCGCCGCGATTTAGAAATTGTACAAAACGTTTGCGGATTACACTGTGACCTTCCACGATCTTGGCGGTACAGCTAAATGGTGCATCTTCCCGGCTGCCCGAGGATCCGAGGTCCAGCTGGAAAGCGTTAACGGCCGCCGGGAACGCGGGAACCGTGCCACTGAAGGTGCATCTTCATCGTTGGTTGGTCGCGGCGCCTTCAACGTCCGGGATGTCTCCTATTCTCCTAATTGACTGCATCCAGGGAGAATCCTTTTCCAAGCGGAGTAACCGCTGCCGGCGCAGGGCACTGCGGGACCGACGTGTACTAGTCGGGTGAATAATTTCTTGCGTAAAGGTACATGTATTGTACAAGCCTGTCGACCAATTCAGCATGTAAAGATACAGATATGTAGAGCGATATTTGCGCGATGCTGGCGCTTCGATGATGCCCACTGCACTACGTTGATCGCAGTGCTTAACAGCGCTTTGCAGTTAGATTGTCCCTTACTGCACCGACCGTTTTTATAGCCAGATTCCGCCAGGCAATTACATTAAATTTCTCAAATGACTTTTACTCGATAGCATCACTGATCGCCATTGTTTGGACTGTCATCAAATTTTCGACTTGGTAATAGAGTACAAGATGTGCACTGCAGTTGTATCTCGAGCTACTGTGTACATCTACTGTACATTCTACGAGTTTCTCCCGCGCCATATAATTTCTGTCGCATTAAAAAATGGCCCGGTACATAGTGTCAAAAATGGGATACATACACCAAGACATTCGCTTTCGCGCACTCTAGATTACTTTTTGTAATACTTTATGTTATTCTAAAGCTAAATACATATTATATTATGATACCATAACTCTCGTCTCTTGCACATGCAGCGAAAACATAAGTGTGTGTATCTGTATATACGAGTACCTATCAGAAGTCAACAATTATATAATTGTCACATATATGTGAATACTAACATCTTTCAGATCTTATTAATGTATTGTACATGTAGTATAGTACGTATATTGCTGGTTAATCGTTTTACCATGGCGTTTCGTTTATAGTTCTTACTCGTGGTCTGTGGCCGTTTTAGGGCATAAGAAATACATACTGTACATACACATTATTCCTATTTTTCCCACTTTATCTACCAAATATAGATATTTATCGGTTGGGTTTTCTGCTTCCTCGCGCGTATGGTATGATAGTGCCAGTGGCACTAGAGCATTCGTATCGAATTCGTTTTATTGCTTACACTGTATCAGTGTGTCGACTGCCGGTTAAAAAAAACGTGGTATACACTATACAGTACATGCATATATATATTTTAATCACAGTATTCTGAAATGACGTTTATGCGAGCAACTTACATATTGCGAGCAACCTTAACCTGTCAGGTTAAAATTTGGGTACACATCGGAGTACCACCCAGACCAGTCTTCCAATTACGAAAACGTATTAAAAAATAGAAACTAATCAAACTAAAACCAAACACTGAAAGTAAATTACTTATTATGCCACTGCTCAATCGATCATGTTTTTACATTTGATCATAGTGTGACCTTTTCATACAGGCCCGTCCCAGCACGTAACACCCGACCACCAGCGCCACGAGCGTCGCTAGCCCCGCCGCGATGACGATGGCGATGATGTAGGACGCCGTGGGCGTGGTCTCGCCGTCGCACCGCCCCGCGGACGTCGAGAAGTTCCCGTCGTTCCCCGGCGGCAGGAAGGCCTCCAACTGGAGTCCCCCGGAGATAACCAACTCCATCCCGCGGATCAACGGGATCCCCTCCAGCGTCAGGGTGGTGTTAGCGTCGCAGTGGTAGGAGGCCCCGAGGGGCGTCCGGAAGTGGTCGCCGGGGGTGGTGGCGTTGTACAGGAGCATCCCGGTGGTGTCGGGCAGCGGCAGGAAGACGGAAAGGGAAAGGTCACCGACGGACCACTCGTCCTGCAGCTGAGCGAAGGACAGGCAGAGTCTCCAAGGAGTGCTTTGGTAACCGGAGGTGCCAGTGACCTCTAATAAGGTGCAGTTGGAAGTCGGCGCGACACTTCCGGTGTCGAAGGCGAAGGTGGGAAAGGTCATGGTGGTGTTGCCGACCGTGTACACGAACTGCCACTCTCCTGTTAATACAGCACCGGTGTATTTGCAACAAGTCGCGCGACTTGTTGCAAATACGCGCCAAAATAAATACCTTTTATTAATTATTGCTTAATATTTAATAATTACCGATTCTATGTTTTATTCCTTTATATTTTATATTGATTTATTATTTTATAATATTTATTTTTGTTTATTATTTCATATTATTTATTTCGGAGTACTATTTTTTTATTTCACTTTGTTTTCATTTTTCTCACGACGCAGCAGCCTACTAAAATAGTAATACCTTTTTAGATGTTTTTGTTAAAAATATTATAGTATTTTATTCTCGCCTTTTTCGATCTGTTTTATTAATTTTTGAATTTAATTACCTTAATGTTAGTCTGTTTGGGTTTTTTTCGGCATTTTGCAAAAGGTCACCTACGCCAGATAAAGTCCGCGCGAATACAGACATTCCCGTCGTTGCTTCGGACCACATAACTAGGAACAACCACCGGCACCGGCGTCGCCGTCACCGGCACCTCCGCGGTCGTGCCCGCCGTCGGCTCCTCGCACACCTCCCCAACAAACGCCTCCCACGTGACCTCCGTCAGGGTGACCTTCAGCTCGGCCACACTGGGCACCACGACCCCCTCGGGATTGGCGTTGAGCTCCACGACCACCTCCGGACTGTGGAAGGTCGCGCCGAAGGGCCTCACCGCCAGCGCCAGGTCGCCGGCCTCGCTGAGACGGTCGCGGGTGTCGGCCGCCCCCGGAAAGCGGCTGCTGTTGAGGGTGTAGCGCAGCTGGACGGTGTCCAGGTAGTAGATCGAGTCGGTGTCGTTGCCGGTGGAGCCGTTCCTGGCGAAACGGAGCTCCAGGAGCCAGTCGGGCAGGAAGGTGTCCAGGGCCAGGGTGGGCGTGGCGCCGCACCGGGAGCGGTCGGGATGGACGCGGCCGGTGTTGAGAAAAGGGAGGTTGACGGTGGTGTCCTGGTAGCCACCGTAAGTCATGTCCAGAAAGGTCACCGAGACACCTATAAAATGAAACAAAAATTAAACAAAATTGAATAAATCGAAATGAAACGGAATTAAACAAGTAAGGTAAATAAACAAATAAACAGTTTAACTTCATAAAAATGAAATTAAATAAAAATAAATTAAGACAAATAAAAAATGAAATAAATGAAATTGAGTTCCAAAATATTAATAAAAAACTAATTAAAAACTTGAATGAGAAATATTTTATTCAAGGTTAATTATTATTTTTTAAATAAAAAAATTAAAAAGAAATAGATAAAGAATATTTAAAATAAATAAATAAAATTGATTTTCAAAAACTATAAATCAAAATCAAATAAATCAAAAGAAATTGTGCGAAAATTTGATTAAAAATTAATATTCTAGGTTAATCATTTTTCGATTTTTGTGTAATACTGAGGCTGAAGTTGGCGGTGATGCAGAGCGTCCCGTTGGCATCCATCACCCGGTACATCTGCCACGGAGCCGGCGTCGGGACGGTCGCGGTGCTGCTGGGAATCACCGTCGTCGTGATGTTGTCATTGCTAGGTTGCGTTACTCTGTAAAATATACTTGTATTAAAAATAGAGTAACTATTCTGTATTGCAGTTTTTTCCTGATAATGATATTTTCTGATTTCAGCGAGGCCAAATTGATGACCGGTATTTTGTCAAAAATCCAGTCCATATTTTAATGAAAAAAAATGTCGCATAAAATGGGATGTTTTCGGATATTAATATATAAAGATACACATATATTTTGGATATTAATATATTTTTCGGATATTTGTTTTTTGGATATTAATTATCGCAAAATTAATGATTTTATTTGTACTTAATATGCGTGATTTTTTACTGCAGGTAAAAAAACCCCGTAAAGTCGGAATAAAATTTCTATTTAATATTTATTATGAGCAGCACGAACCACCACACACGCATTAGCAAAAAACGAGGAATATCATTATACGTGGAATACCTAATACACATCATCATTCATCATCGATCAAAAACACAGAACATTCAATTTTTTTGGTACGCCGATCCGAAATCAAATCCGAAAAAAAAAACAGAAGAACACTAACGTATGTCCAGGCGATAAATATGAATTATAGTTACAATCGAAATAAAAGACAAAATTACAACGCGAGCGACACGAAAACCGGATAGAGAAGGAGAACAAACAGTCAACCAAAACGACGAAATCGAACAGAGGAGAAAACTCGGAAAGCCCATTTGATTGTTTTTGCAACTTGCCGTCAAAAAGCCGCATGTTTTCCGCACACTGTATTTTTTCCGCGGATTTTTGTAATCAGTATTTATTTTCTGCATTTTTTCCGCGGCATTTTTGCGGAATCCGTTCTACATGCTCTCGTAGCCGCGCGCCCGATTCCTCCGTCGCCCGATAACATAGGCAATCAGCACAATAATCACCAGGGCCGCCAACGCGCACCCCACGGCGATGGGGACAATCTCCGAGGTATCCCCGCCGTCCGCGGCGCACTCCTGCTCACTGCCCAGCGTCCCGTTGACCATGAACGCCTGCACTTTCACCTGCGCCAACTCCACATCCAGCTCCTTGAGCGAATGCCCCGAATTCGTCGTATTCAACGCCCATTTCGTGGCGGCGTGGCAGACGTACGACCGTCCCAGATCCGCCGTGAAGTCCTTCACATCCGTCTGCAGATAATACGGGCGGGTGTCGTTGGCCGCCGGGTAGTTGGAGAGATTGTACTGCAGGTTGATGTTGGTCAGGTAGAACTGCGTGGGGGTGTGGGTGAAGTTGAACATGAGAATCCAGTCGGGGAAGAAGTTGTGCAGAGCCAGGATGGAGGATTCGTTGCCGCAGCGCGACAGCGTCTGGTCTACGGTGGCGTTGTTCAGGTTGTTCTGCGTATCGGTCATCACGGCGCCCGAGTGGTTGAAGTACTGGATGATCATCGCTACACGGAGGAAATGATGCATTATCCCATTATTCCTTCACTAATTATTTATTCCAATGTTTATTCCTATTGTTTCGACAACAAACTATTGCTTTAATTATTCTGATTTATTTTCGAGTAGCCAAAGCCCGTAAATCAAATATTCATGATTATTTATTCTATTTTTTTATTCGTATTGTTTCGACAACAAATTATTGATTTTATTATTTTGATTTATTTTCAAGTAGCCAAGCCCGTAAACCACATATTCATAATATTTATAATTATTTATTCCATTTTTTATTCGTAACGTTTCGCCAACAAATTATTGATTTAATTCCATCTATTTTCGAGTGGCCAAGCCCGTAAACCAAATATTCATAATATTCATTATTATTTATGCTATTTTTTATTCGTATTGCTTCGAGTTTCGACAACAGATTACTGATTTGATTTAATTTATTTTCGGGTAGCCAAGCCCGGTACAAAATGAAACATTATTAATAGGGACAACATTAAAATATTACTAATTACTCCCCAATCCATTATTACTGCACAATTAATCACCCATGCATTACACTAATAACTTAGAAATTACTGATAATAATTAGCGATTAATTAGAAATTCACTCGCAATAAATAGCCAGTAATTTAAAAGTAAATAACAGTGATTATAATTCCCGATTGAACTAGTTACTTCACCACCAATAAATGGCTAATAATCAATAAATACAAATAATGCGTAGTAATCGATACATAGTGATTTCTACTGAATGTCACGCATGTGGCTGACTTACTCATATCGAACGTGGCCTGCAGACACACGACACCACCCTCCGTCACATTGTAGACGGGCAACTGCACCGGTTTCTTGGTGGAGGTGACGGGCATGGGCGTGGTGGTCGGCACCAAATCCCCGGGGCACACATCCGCCGCATCATCAAACGTCTCCGTCTTACTCATCCTAAACGCCTCCAACTTCACTCCCGTCATCATCACCCCGACACTCTTCTTCTCCCGGGTCTCCGTCAGACTGGCCGGGACGCCCGAATCACACTTCAGGTACATATGCCCCCCGATCCTCACCACGACCCCGTCGCTGACCGCCGTGCGGAGGTTCCCCAGCTTCTCGTCCATCGTGGCCTCCGGGAAGTACTCCTGATCGTTCAGATCATACTCCAGGGTCACCCGGTCCACCGCCGTCTTCCCGGTGGTGTTGTCCGTCTGGAAGTCCAGGGTGAGGTTGTAGCGGTAGGTGGTGGCGTGGGTCCAGGTCAGAACGAGGCGCTGGGTGGGCACGGTGGTCCCGGCGTTGCAGAAGGACCGTCCGGTGTCGACGGAGAGCATGGAAGTGTCCGGGAGGGTGAAGGTGGTGTTGCGGTTGTAGAAGGCCTTGGTCTGGGTGTTGGTGGCGTTGTAGGTGATTAAGAAGGTGGCGTTGAGGGTCGACAGGATGCACTGGTCGCCGGTGGCCGGGTCCTTCACCATCCACTGGGCTTTCGGGCCAGGTTGGGGGGTGGTGCTGCAAATAAATGAATAAATATTAAAAATGGTGGAAAAATTAATAAATCACGTGGGAACGGCGCAACATAGGGGGAACTAACGAAAAGACGTAACGCTTCCATAAAACGCAACGAAAAAAATAAAAAATATTCGGCAACAATACAGATACGATGCTTAAATAAATCCGCAATAAATATTACGCCCACAGATCTCGCAACAATCCTACGCAAAATAAATCGGTAATAAATACTGAGCAAAATAAATCGGCAAATAAATTCCGCGCTAGCAATAAGCGCAGAAAGCCCTGTACAAAAATTAAGCAGCATAGTGCTTTGCCAGATTCCTATCATTTTAAAATAATTTTAAATGAGTTTCGAGCGCAAATAAATCGGCAACAGCGAACAAAATTACACTACGCTAATTGCGCTAAGAAAATGCGCAATTTAACCTGCAAAGCAACACGCAGTAAATTATTCCAGCAATTTCTATAAATAATTAAATTCAGCTATAAATCATCGACACACGCAGCGCAACGAAAATCCTAAAATATTCCCTACATAATTACTAAAATTAAATAATAATTACTAAAAATTCCTAATCACAATTTACACGCAACGGAAGACAGCAATTCGGGGGATGCGCACAAATAAGGGGCTGAACAAGCACGAAACGAAGAAGAACCGTCCAATCATCGCGAACACCGAAAGACTACCTCGCCGCCGTGGTCACGGTGGTGCTGGTCAAATCCTGCGGGCACACCTGCTCCTTATCGTCGAACGTACTGGTATTACTCATCCGGAAGGCCTCAAACATACTGTAGAACGTCGTCACGCCCACGGGCAGCATCTCCTTCGTCTCCTTCAGCTTCGCCAACAACCCGGTGTTGCACCGCAAAAACATGCCGCTCTCGATCACCGCGACCGTCGCATCACTGGACGCCACGCGCACCGGCCCGTACGTCGGGTCCATCAACGCGTTGGGGAAGTTGGCAGCGTCCCGGAGGTCGTAGACCACGGAGACATGGGAGATCCCGGTGGTCCCGTTGGCCTGCTTCTCGAAGAGGAACGACAGCATGTACTGATAGTTCCCTTTGGTGGTCCATTGGAGGACGATAGCCTGGTTCTCCGTGGTGTTGTAGACGGTGCTGTTCATGCAGGAGCTTCCGGGAGCGATGGTCAACGTGGAGTTGGCCGTCCCGATGGTGGTGGTGGCCGTGTAGTTGGCCGTGCCGTTGTTGGCGGTGTACTGGATGTCCAGGAGGGCGATGAAGCTGGCCAGGACGCATTTGGACGTGTTGGAGGGGTTCTGCACCCACCAGTCGGCCGCTGGACCTGGCGCGAGGGTCGTGGACATAGTTGTTGGCATGGAGGTGGTCGAGGTCGATGTGGTGGTGGTCTCGGTGGATGTGGTGCTCGTTTCGGTCGTGGAGGGTGTCGAGACCGTCGTGGGTTGGTCATCGGCGCAGGACACCACGGGGTCCACCCAAGTAGCGTCGCTTCCCATCCGGAAGGCCTCCACCTTGACGTTACTGAACACGACGTAAGCCGGGCCGTCGCCAGCAATCAGCGTCACCTTCTCCCGCGATAAACACTGCCAGGTGTTGTTCTGTTTGACCACCGGCACCAATTCCCCAGTGGTATGGGCCTCGCGGGTCTTCGGGTCAACGGCCAGCGGGAACGTCACATTGTCGGCCAGATCGTACTCCACTGACACCTTTTCGATAGTGTACGTGGCGTTGAGTGCAGTGTAGGTGAAGTGGACGGTGAGGTTGAAGGGCTGCGCGCCGGGGGTCTTGGCCGGCCACGTGATAACGAGATCCTGGGCGGTGGGGTCGGGGGGCGAACAGACGCTGCGCGGGGACACCGTGGCGGTACTGGGCACCGCCAGGGTCACGTTGGTCTGATAGGGTCCCGCCCGTTGGGATGCCTCGGCCCAGTAGGAGATGTTAAAGTCTGCGTTAAACTCCGCTAGTATGCATACGTTACCGCCCTGCTCCACCTGCCATGTGGTCATACTAGAAACAATTCAGTAATATTTATTTATATAAAAAACGAGGAATATTTCTCATAATTCTACAACGTTAGCTTTTATTACTTTTACGTCGCGACATTACAGTCATGAGTCAAATCACTACGGCCATCATTCTACAACGTTGTACGAACATCATTCATTCTATTATTTCATTTCATTTCTATTTGATTTCTCAATTATTATGTCAAATTAGTGTGTCTGCTCGGATTACCTATCTTCCTCAATGCTCGTATTTTATACATTTTTCATATATTTTTAATTACTGAAGGACTGCGTGGTATAAATAAAAGTCAATCTAATCCACAGTTTCTGTTAACAGGATTTTTACGCCAGCACATTTCTCACAACTCTGAAATACGTCAGATTACGATATGAAATTCCATAATGCGATTTCAGAAAATAAATCGTTAACCTGCCACGACTTTGCGTGGAATTGCTTATCGTTAATATTATCGTCAACAGACTATGCAACTCGTGACCAGCGGTCAACAGTCGTTTCAACCGCGAAACTGGTCGGTGTATCTGTAAGTACTTGGTATTTACTTCGCCGCGAGCGCCACGAGATGATTATTCACCGGCAATTCTCGATTCTCCATCGTACCAGAGAGCAGACAAAAATACCGGGAAACAACATCCATCGTATTTCAAATGAAATCAACAGCGAAACTATCGATCCAAAATTTTACAAAATTACAGGAAATCCCAGTGTAAAACCCACCGGTAAAATGAGAACTCTGTTGTTTATTCCCTAAATTATTAATATGTTTATTTTACGTAAGGTCTTCAGAAAGCTTAAGAAACAAATCAAACAATTTTCTAAATTAACTGTCTAACAATTTTATGTAATAAAATAATAACTTCTCCAAACTATTTTTGCTGGAAGACAATTACTGATTATTTACTATCAAATTAATTAACAGAAAACATTACCGGAAAATTAATGGACAATTTATTACACTAGTTCACTAAATTCTTAATTATTTAGCGGTTCAGGCATTTTTCAAAAATGTCCACGTCATTGGGCGCGAGCGATACGATCGCAGCCGGAAATGACACGCATAAGCACGTTCCCCAAACTGGCTTCCTTATCGTCACGAAATTCACTATTTTTCACCGCCGCGGAATGCGCCCCGATGAGCACAAAAACGCGCGGATGAGGACACATTCATTTTCCTGTTGGTGAATCAGCTCGAGCACTAAATCGTCAGCACACTACCCGCCGCAGGCATGTGATGAACAGCTTCATATCGCTATTTATTCCAATAATGACAGCATAAGGAAAAACGCCTCCCGTACACGTTTACACCCTACGTGTGCCTTGTGCATATTTTTAATCAACAAATATCCCCATAAAACTGTCAGAAATTCCACCTGAAATCGGCGCAAACTGATAACGCGCCGTAATCGTCAACCCACGAAGAATCGGCCCTCATCGCTGCAGCGAGCAAACATCACATGACCCTCACATTATGCACCAGCAGCCATCCAAAACCATGAATAATGCATTTTGGAAATTAACCATGAATTACTGAATATTCTTTTATAAATCAAGGAAAAATTACACAACCAAAATTTACATCATAAACCGAGAAAATACTCTAAAAGTTATCTACATTATTTTTTTAATTATCTACACGTATCACACCCTCTGAAAAAATTCATATCAATATCATTACACCAGTAAACAAAAAAATAACAAAATGAATAAAAAATTCCCATTTAATTACCATAAATGAGAACGTTGTTAAAAAATTAATTTAATGAGCTTTTAAATTGGTGTAAAATCGGAGAAAGGATTGTAATAAACTATCAAAATTAATTAGAAGATCATTGGTCCATATTCAATAATATATCAATGTACAAAAAAAGAAAAATCAATTCCAAAATGATCGCTATTCACCGCTTTTTCATCTCATTCATTCTTTGA
Source organism: Paramacrobiotus metropolitanus (assembly GCF_019649055.1). Lineage (NCBI taxonomy): Eukaryota > Metazoa > Tardigrada > Eutardigrada > Parachela > Macrobiotidae > Paramacrobiotus > Paramacrobiotus metropolitanus. The sequence continues at coordinate 976,774 of NW_026570252.1, read as the reverse complement.
GACAAGTGGAAAATTCCCGCTTTCATTCATCCGCCTCAACCCCTCCCCCTGACTACAACGGCCTGCACGCTCCGCGACCCTGCACGGGACAATGTCCTGAAACTTCCGGAAAAGTAGGTCAACGGTATCTGCGACGCGGGGAACGTAGGAAGTGCAAACAAAACCATCTGGATAAATTACCAGCGCAAGAAAACACTAGAATGATCATAATACATCTGTAATGATTCAACTAAAACGCTACTGCGAAATCCCTGTACTAGGCTGCATCAGCTGACGAAGGTCAAACAGGTTTCAAAATTCAACAGTCGCAATAACTCTCAAATCTGAGCGGAGCCAAGCACGAACCAACATTTTGCTATCGAAATTTTATCATTAAATTTGTATTCCGAAAATTTTGTATCAATAAAAGTTACAAAACCATCAAAATCTGAAAACAACAGTTGGTAAATATTCCGGAAAAGCACAGTCATTCAATTTCTTCAAAATCAACAAATTCCGCTGGGTAAACACCACGCGACTCCAGAATACCCTGTTCACACTCTTTGTACCACACTCAACCAAACAGATTTTCCCTGAATGAGCACAATTTTCAAACGATTTTGTTTACGTTCAACAGCTCCAATCAAACTCTCGGCCTGCCAACTCCAGAAAACGGGTTTTTTACTTTCGAAAAAACATATTCCTAACACTTACTCTGAGGATACTAAGAGGAAGCCCGAGGAGGCGAGGAGGACGAAGGTGAGAAGCGAATCCATGGTTGACGAACTCGCGTGAGGTTGTCTCCTGTGCAAATTCTTCCTCCAACGAATGAAGGTCAAACCGCTGGCTGAATCGTGGGCTTCTAAGGCGGAAAAATTATCGTCAGGGTTCTTTAATACTTTAACGACAAATCTGGAAAATGGGGGAGGCTATTAAGTTGATTTCCACAGCCAAGAATTAATTTGAAGACACGGCGATAAAGTGCAAAGCAGCGTTATGACTCGGTTATCCGTGCACGCTCTTTTACCTTTGCCTGATTGCCTATCAGCAGGTTATACAGCGCACTGAATGACACTTTCCAAAGGCTGGCTGAAGATCCACGCCGATAAGAAGGAGATTCCACGAATAACAGTTTTGATAACGGAAGAGAGAAAATTTCTAAACGTCGCGCATACCAAAACTGGAAACTGTGAGCTGTATGTATTTTGCGTTCACGCTGATGGCACGCATCGGCTCTGTCATGATCAGGCATTTCCACGAAGACGTCACATTCCAACGCCATTTTCAGTGGAAGTGTAAATTTGGAATTGCTGGCAGACGTCACGCTCCAATACCATTCCAGATGGAGTTGTGAATTGGAATTGCTTGCAAACGTGTTCGTTCATGTTTATTCTCGGCTGTTTTCGGCTCAGAAACGGTTTTTTGCATGATTTTATTTTGTTATTTTTATTTAACTGGTAGATAATATAGTAAACATATTGCTTATTAATTTCATGCACAAATATGGCAAATTACAGAACAAACAAATTTTATTAGCGATACTCGATCGTATGCTACATGGAACCGGTTCGTTTGCGCCCGATCAGTCCCGTCTCGTTTTCCAGCCAGTCTTTGGATTTTTGCCACAGCGCTTTCAGCGGCGTTGTCGCGGATTGTTTCACCGGTAGATCGCGGGTCTGTTCGGCGGCAGAGAGGTCCACCACGCGGCCAATAAAGAGAATCATCCCGGAGAGATTGTGGCGGACGCAGAAGATGAACGGGCGGTCGGCGTGGAACGTAACGGTCTCGGTGGCGGTGGACCGTAGGCTGCGCCGGACCGGTGCCACATCGCCGCTGTTGGCGCGCCGCCGTCCGTAATAATCGTCGTCGTCTTTGTTGGCTTCGTTGAAGAATTCCGCGCTCGTGCCATTTTCATTGATGCCTGTAATAAATCGAAAATGTATCATTGATTTTCACAGAAATCAGGAAATAAATAACCAGAAAATTAATAAACTGCAAAGTACAATTTTTGATGGAATAATTTATTTATATCATTTACAAATAACCGGAAAATTGGCAACTACAGAATTATTACAGAATAATACAGTAATATTTAAAGAAACAAGGAGTCAGTAAAACATTAAACCAACTAAATTTATGCCTGTAAAGGGAGATTTATTTTTCCGTAATTTTTAGCAGCCTGCAAAATACATATGTACTTGAAAAATGAAATAAAAAGTGAAGTAAAACTCTAAATGAATAATTTTATATCCAAGATCTATAATGAAATAAAGAGTCTTCAGATTGAAATTAAAATAAAAATTGAAATAAAATTCAGCAGATGTATAAATCAAGAAACAAAAATACGAGTACAATTAAAAAATTGTTTAAAAAAATTTAATTTATTGAAAAGTAAAATGAATTGTAACTAATATATTACAATAAAAAAATTAAAAACGGAATAAAATAAAAATCAGAGTAAAAATTTTACCGAACGAGCATTTGTGATACGCGCCGGTCAAGCGGAAATTGTGCACCGGCTCATTGACGATCCTGGACAAATCCGCGTTCTCGGGATTATTCACGCCCAACTTCCCAAAAAAATCCTTCAAATCGAACGTATGATCGATCTCAAACACGGGCACCCGCACATCCACCTTCCTCAACGTCTTCTGAATCCCCATATTCTTGAAATCCTCCAAACTGAACCTCTTCACCAGCTCACTCAACGTCACCCGCTTCCCGGTTTGCGTCTGACACGGCAGAATCAGACACAGTGACGCCTCATTATTGGCATACGGAATCTCCAAATACTGATAACACAACCGCCCCTCCTGGTAGTACGGCAGATGCATGGCTTCGCACGTCAGAAACGGCGTCCGCACACGGGTGCCGTCGAGATTGGTGAAGTCTTGCAGCTGTACGTCCTGCTCGGTGAAGGCTTGCTGCCACCGCCCGCGGACGGAGGTGACGCTGATCAAGAACATATTGGTCAGTTCTTCGCTGTGATCGACCTGTGTCAACGGTGGTAGGGCTTCGGTGATTTGGCCGCGGGTGTTGCGCTGCACCCACGTGTTGATGTCGCTGCGGAGACGCTCGAAATCCTCGTCATCGTCCATCCCGGCGATCTCGCCCACGTCCACGCTGAAGGATTTGGCGTTGTGGAAGAATTCTGTTGTGACGCGCAGGCCTTTGCGGAAGAAGGCACGATGGGCCAGTACTAGCTGGAACGGCGAACGCATCTGCATGTCCTGGAAGAAAAATCGTTTCTTTTCAAAAATTATAATGAAAAAATAGAATTTACTAAAAAGTATTCGCTGGCAGTTTCATTACACTGAAACTATTTTGAAAAATAATTTCAAGTTCAGAGATGTTCGGATCACGGCTTATTATTTTAAGACAGATAAAGAAATTTAAAAAAAAATACAAACATATAAAATAAAAACATTTTATAACTAAAATAAATATAAATAGAAAAGGTCAGTTTACACTAGAGAAAAAATACAAATTCGGAGAAGGCCAATGCACGTTTTGAAAATTATTTTTTTCGTAATTAATCTTAGTTTTTATTGACGCATTTTTTTATTTTTTCTACTTCCTTTAATCAGTTTTAAATATTTTAAATATGGTTTTTCTTTCCGTAAGGAAATAATTCCAGTAACCCAGAGGTTTAATAAATTTTTTTAGTAGTTTAAAAAATCAAAAATAATTACAAAAGTTAAAAAGTTTCTCGAAAATTCAAGCAAATAACTTGAAAAATTATTTTCCGGCAAATTGTTTTTCTGCATATTAATAAATTAATTTTAAATAATAATTTTTGGATATCAGATACGTACGTGCAGCGGAAAATGTTCATCGGCGCGTTTGGTGAGATGGGCGACCGCCTGGCGGAAGGCGATGGTGATGAGTTCGGGGGTGCAGCGCGCCTCGAACAGTTTATCAAAATGCAGGATACTGGCCAGCTTGTCGGCGGTCTTTCCACCCGATCCAACGTAAATCAGACCGGCAGCGGCAGCGGCCGCGAAAATGCCGACGACAAAGTTCTGATTAATCCCCTCCTCGTCGTCGACGATTTTCAGGGTGGCGCGGAACATGTCGAAACCCAGCCGCATCACCGGACTCCGCAGCTGCTCCATAATTTTTTTATAAAAATAAAATACCATAAAAAAATCCCAGTTAAAACAGAATTTATTAAAAACAATATCACTCTTATATAATAAAAATTCCCAATAAAATAAAAATCATCTTCCTTAAAAGTCCAATAATAATTCCTGGTTATCGGTCGCAAAAAAGTTGCGATCGGCCGGCTAATAATTAGAAAGTATGCTCCGCTGGGAATAAATAAATAAAGCCGGCAAAAAATCAAAGTTGGATGGAGAGGTTTTACAGATAATAGTAAAACATCACATTTGATGACTCGTGTAAATTTAGTGAATTGTCCGTCAATTACGCCGCACTCTGGAGAAAATAAACTGCACCACTGAAACACTGATTCAGCGAACCGGGAAAATGGTGCTGCTAATCGCACCCCAAAACAGTGCCATGACTTGTCGCTAGAGGCTATGTTCCGTCGCTATTACTTTAAAAGCTAATAGCAAAAATCCCTGTGCACTGTTGGTGCGCGTGTTAAGTAAAAGAAGACCCGCGGGATACACAACAACATGTCAAGTTTTTTTCAACAAACAAAAAATTTGCCGGCGTATTTGTGGTACACTCGTGTGTTATAACAGATTATTTTAACGACGTCAACTACGCTGATACGTTTTCTATATAAAAACAAAACAAAAACAATTCCGGGGGAAAAAATAAAAATTAGGTGTATAAAAATTATAATGTAAAAATTAGGTATTTAAAAAATTAGGAATATAAGATTACATGGAGTATATATAAAAAGAGTTGGGTACATCAAAATTAGACATATAAAAATTCTTCGATTAGGTACAAACAATTTTGCGAAAAATTACAGCAATACAGTATTACAAATTTACTGCAGCGATTTTGTGCTGAATATAATTGAATATTTTAATAACTTGATTTGCTAGCAAGAAAATAATCACTCTGTCCAGTACGTACTCGGTACTCGTCTATAGCACGCACAACATGTTTTCGATCGCGAGACTTTACGGATCTTAGCACAACAATTTGTACAAACATATAAACTGCATGTACAGAACTAGCAAAAATTGTACAAATAAAAGTAAAACATAACTGCGGCCTTATTAATTCTTCAGAAAGCTAAATAAATGATATAGTATCCACATAACCTTTAATAAGTATCATGGTATGAGTACAAACTATGCACCATAACAAAGCAGCATTTACAAAAGAAACACTTCCTCTATGCTATCCTGATCGGGGATCGTACCTATTACACAAATCGCGTTTCCCCGTTGTATTTTGCATAGATATTCGCTGTTTAAAAAACTCCTTCTCCCGCTTGTGGCCAGTTGAAGCCACTATACCGTATCCACTAGCTTTTTAGTACCGTCTCCAAAAGGTCCGTAAATTTCGAAGGCTGCAGCAACGAAAGCGTATCTTGTTAGCATCCAAGCGTGTTTCGCAAGTTTCTTCTTTTCAGCGAGTTCGGCTGCTGCGCCGGCATTTACGGAAGTGCGGTCGATATAGTAATTTTTGCTACATGCTCTCGGTTCTCTTTCGCCCAGTTAAAACCACCCTCCTTCTCCAGAAACTCGACTTCGCTTGCTGCAGGAACCCCCACGGATCGTGTGGCGCAGGTTGGGCGATCGATGCCGGCATCGTCCGTCCTCCGAGCGCTGCGCGCCGGCCGTCGGCTTGCAGTCCACGACGCGGCCGCAGCACAGCAGCATGCCATTGGGGTTATGCCGCACCGCGAATTGATGAAAAGGTACTGGGCATGAAAGGTCACCGGGTCGGACAGGGTTGATTTCAGGCGGCGCTGCACCGGCGCCACGCTGCTTACGGAGTGGCTCCTCCCACGGGCACCGGCGGCGGAGTTTTCTTTATCGAAAAAACCATATGCGCCGCAGGTTTTGGCCGTCAGATATTCGATATAGATAATTATACGAGCAGGCCCGCGCTTGCATCTTTTGGGTAGGGGGGGCGGAAGGCCGCCGGGGGGCGGCGTGGAGCCCAAAAATCGCCGGGGGGGCGGCCCAAATTTTGGAAATCCGCCCGGGGGCGGACTATTTTTTCAAAAAAATTTTAATAAAAAAATTTCAAAAAATTAGAAAAAAGCTTAAAAAAGTGTACAAAATACGAAAGAATGATAATAAGTTTAAAAGAAACCTAAAAACTTGAAAAAAACGCAATTAATATTTTTAAAAAATTCGAAAAAATCAAAAATTATTAAAAATTTAAAGCGCCCCCCTGGCGGCTCGGCTGCGCCAAGTTTAAAAGTCCGCCCCCCCCCGGCGGCGCCAAACCGAGACTGGTGCGGGCGGGCGCCCCCACCGCCCCCCTCCAACGCGGGCCTGTATACGAGCACTTACACCACCATCACCGGCATTTCCTTTGCGTATCCGGTATTGTGGGCGGATGGGCTTTCTTCTTTCCTCGGTACTTGTACATCGATAGCTGTATCTGTACTTGGTGAAGGCGCCGATGCTTCTCCCATATCTGGCTGTCGTCTCCTATTAAGGCGACTGTTATCCGAAAACACCAATGTGGAAAGGGCAATATTCGCGGTGCCCTTTTCACACAAATGTTTGCGGATTGTCGAAAATCAGAATACAGGCCTGCCGGGACCGCCTCCGAAGGCTGTAACGGTGACAAAAAAGTATCACTGCTAATAATAAAATTATTATTATAGTGACAACGACGCCATATGCTGGGCAGTTCTCGATCAATGGTCCATATCACATACCGTCGTTGTTGTAATGTTTATTACGAGTATTAGAAGCTACAGACTCCGGCTAAATATCCCACCGCGGTCATAAGTTCGTTCCACCATCTTAAGGAAGATAACCCACTCTTTACCCACAGTGTGCACAGAGTGGATGCGGAAATAGGTAGGTTTTCCAATCGGTACGGTTACCGCTCATTTTGACGCGCTGGAAAATAATGCACAAATTTAACGTGAAAATTATTAGGAAAATTCTCTCTGGTGTACCGAAATCACTAGAAGTGAAGGAGACACAAAACAAACGATTTTTACAAAGCGCCTGGACAGTACGTAATAACTGCGTGCCCCGATTAGCAAGTTACAACTCAAATACTGACTACTTGAGCAGCAACTATTTGCTGCAAACTTGCCAATCTAATTAATGCAATTAAAAATACCACGCCGGCACAATTTATGTTTTGCTATCCTGTGAAAATCTGACAGCAAAAATTACCACTTAGCAAAAATTAACAGTAAAACTACCACTTCAAAATAAAAAAAAAAACAAGGTACTCGTATGTCGTATAATACGAGTACTTTGTTTCCACAATCTCCATACCGTTGTCTGTTAAATACAACATGATCATGAATTAAAAGCGTTCCGAAATACACAGCATTCCTGATCAAGATTTAAACAAGAACACAGCAAGCCAGTCTGTTTACACAACAAAGTTCAGTACACCCACATCGGTTGGATGCAGGCAACATCTGCATGTTAATGATTTTAATCAACCAACAGCTCTTTTGTTGATATTACAGCGCCTTAGTTAGATCAAAATTGGTTTCTTTTAAAAAAAATACATACACTTTACAGATACATACAACATGTTCACGTTTCAAGAAACCGCGAAATTTGCGCGGCAATTTGTACACACATATGCTGCTGCTATACAACATTATGTGGTAAATGATGTTCTCAGTTTATAAACAAGCGAAAACTGTATAAATAAAGATTAATACGAAAGTAAGTACACTGTATTGCTGTACACTACATTAACAATTTTTAGAAATCGCAATTAATGATAATGATTGAAATGTTACGTTATAAACTCCACTAGCGTTACGTGCTGCCCCTCGCACTGTACGTAGCTAAGTCTAACGTAGAAATCCCGACGTGGATTTTGAGACTTTATTTACGAAACACAATTCAAGTGACTGCTAGATGACTTCCAGTGGACTAAACCGGAGTGGACCATCTAGCATTGGCAAGCTTGGCGCTTATATAGCCACATTCGGGTAAACATCGACATTAAGAAACTTCTAGAAACTTTTAAAGCCATAGATCACTCAATTAAGAACATTAAAACGACATAACAAGAGATACAGAGAAGACTGGAAATCTGTCGATTCTGGTCTTATCAACTTATGCCCAAATATAGAACTAATTGATATTCTCTGTTCTCTTTGTGGCTAATGATTTTGTTTACGCCAGGCTGGATCTTAATATAGCTCGCATGGGGCTGTGCGGCTGGTCACATTCCTCCCTTCTTAAAGGGTTTGGCCCTCCAAACCAAGACGTACGGCGAGGGAAAAAAGTATAGGCAACCTTTGTTGTTGTACTTGTTTCTCCCAGTGACCTTTCTGGAATACTCTGTGGTAAATCCGCTCATCCTATCCACGCTTACAAACTCCTCGTAGGCAAGACCACTGGGCCATTCATCAGGCTTCACAGCTGCAGCATCCTGTACTCGGGCTTCCGGTGTCCGTTGCAAACGCCCTCTCTGGCTGCCAAACGCGACACACTCCTCGAGACGGTAACGGAACTCATCCTCTTCAGGGATGTCCGACAAACTGCTGGTTCCCTCCAGCCCTCGTCTCGGCATAATGCCCATACAAAAGTTACTGCACTGGACAGAACATCCAAATTCCCGTAGGTCAGCGACTTTATCGCGCCATTTACAGAACCATTGGCATAGACTGTGCGGCATAACCGTTCCCACTTCATCTTGTATCCACAGAGCAAAGGTCAGCCTTCTTAACTGGGCGGAACGATGACCTCTTATATCCTCTCGTATGTTAAACAAACGCTTTTCCATTACGCGCCATGTTCCGTTGCGCGCTGTCCGCTTGGTTGCCGGGTCAACACTACTGGTTCCGACAGTCCACAATCGCATCCTTCGTTGAAGATGCATCGTTGGCAATATTCCGTTTGATAATCCGTATCCCGTGTTCCACGGTTTCGGCACCAAATGTTACGTTATAAACTCCACTAGCGTTATGTGCTGCCCCAGGCACTGTACGTAGCTAAGTTTAACGTAGAAATCCCAACGTGGATTTTGAGACTTTATTTACGAAACACAATTCAAGTGACTGCTAGATGACTTCCAGTGGACTAAACCAGAGTGGACCCTCTAGCTATTGCAAGCTTGGCGCTTATATAGCCACATTCGGACAAACAACCACATTAACAAACTTCTAGAAACTTCCAAAGTCTTACATCACTCAATAAGAACATTAAAACGGCATAACAAGAGATACAGAGAAGACTGAAAATCTGTCAATTCAGATCTTATCACCTTATGTCCATATATAGAACTATGTAACTGATATTCTCTCAGTTCTCTTTGTGGCTAATGATCTTGTTTACGCCAGGCTGTATCTTAAAATAGCTCACATGGGGCTGTGTGGCTGGTAACAATTGCTACAGGGTCTCGGTGCGTTTCCGTCCAATTAAGCCGCGCTCCTTTTCCAGAAAATCTTTGGCCCGTTGCAGGAATCCCCGCGGATCGTGCGGCGCCGGTTGGGCGTCGGTGCGCGCGAAGCCGGCGTCGTCCTCCGGGCGCTGCGCGTCGGCCGCCGGCTTGAGATCCACGACGCGGCCGCAGCATAGCAGCATGCCTGTGGGGTTGTGCCGCACCGCGAAGATGAAGGGATACTGGGCGTGAAAGGTCACCGGGTCGGACAGGGTCGATTTCAGACGGCGCTGCACCGGCGCCACACTGCTTACGGAGTGGCTCCGCCCCCGGGCGCCGGTGCCGGCGGCAGAGTCCTCTTTGTCGAAGAAGTCCGCGCTGCTTCCTTTTTCATCGATTTCTGGAAAGGATTCCACACAACGTCAGTACAACGTCGCCAATCATAATTATTTTTACTCAAATACGTACTTGATTTTTTCATTTGTACAGTAATTCTACTAACTGATACAAATAATGTCCTTAACATTTAAATAAAACGATAGTTACTTGTAAAAAATAAATCGATACCTATTTTAAAAACATTTATTTAAAAAGCTCAATTACAAAATAAAATTGGATAATATTACTGTTGAATAAATTGGATATTCTAAAATTTAGATCAACAATCAATTAATGCAATTACTAGGCCAGATTATTTTTCCAAATTATCGCCATTCATTTCACGGATATACTCTTATTTTTAACTGTCTAACATTTATGTACTGTACATGTGCTCCAGTTTTTAGTACTTTGTAGTAAAAAATGATAATACTAAATACTTTTATTTACCTTTTTATTAATAAAAATTATTAAAATATTATGCATTTATGATTTAGAGAATTTTTTAAATCTATAATTCTAAATTTCTGAAGTTACGTAACTTCAGATGTTAGGCGTATAATGCAATATTAAACATGTAAGGTCACCGAAGGTGCATTTATGGTAGGCGCCGGTTAAGCGGAAGGAATGCAGCGGTGCCTGGACCATCCGCGAAAGGTCATCATCCTGCTGGCTCTCCACGCCGATGCGCTCAAAGAACTCCTTGAGATTCAGCACATGCTCCACGCGGAACACCGGTACCTTCAGATCCACCTTGCGCAGCCGCTTCTGGTTGCCAATCTTCGTCAGATCGCCGTATTTTATCCTTTTCAACATCGTCGCCATCGACACCTTTGGCGGAAAATAGCTGTACTCGTGGGGATTAGTACTGTACGTATTTTATGGCTTTACTCGCACTTGGTGTTATCCCTTGTACATTCTAGAATGTTCTCTATTATTTTAGGTTAAGCTTTGGTTTCTACACAGATACGCCTTACGCCTATTTAAGTCGGTGATTGGCAGTACTTTGGGGATCATCAGTGCCATCTGAGAATTAAGGAAAATGGACTGGTACATACTGCCAAAAATGGCATACATACACTAAACCTTTCGCTTTCGCGCACTCCGAATCCCTTTTTTGTAATACTTTATGTCATTCTATAGCTGAAAGATTTGTATACATTGTTCTAAAAACCGTTTGGGCGCGCAACATCCGGTTGCCGAGATATGGCGAATAAAATGAGCGAAAAGTTTAAAGGCATTGTTTTGTACCAGAAGTCTGGTTATTACCCGATCTTCTTGGAACTTTGCTGTAAAAGATACATTGTCATAAAGTCGAAACTGAACCAATATCAGATTCATATAGCAATTTTTTCCGATTTGAAAATGAATTTTAAAAATGTTTAAATTCATTTTAAAATTAAAAAAAAAATTTTATTTTAAAGCGAAAGTTTTAGTGTATATATCCCATTTTTGACACTATGCACCGGGCATTTTCCTTAAAATTATCTTCGAAAATGCAGATTCTCGCTTCGCGTAGATTCATAGACTTAGCTATGGCATGTTGAGATTATCAGCTCATACTCTGTCGTTTAGTAGGTCGGTAGCAAAGATTATTACGGTAATTATTCCTATCGCGTACTCGTCTCTCGGTTACCTTGGTCGGCTCCAGAGGCATGCACAGCGCCAGCGACGCCTCATTCTCCGCGTACGGGACCTCTACGTAGCGGACATAGGCGTCCTCGTAGTACGGCAGATGCACCGACCGACAGCTGATAAAGGTCACCGGCACCGTCGTCCCGTCCAGATTGTGGAAGGTGTCGGAGTGGAGGCAGTCCGGGGGGAAGGGCTCTTGCCAGCGGCCGCGCAGGGAGGTGACGCTGATGAGGAACATGTTGGTCAGGGCGTCCTGCTGCTGCTCCAGCGCCAGGGCCGGCAGGGCCTCGGCAATCTGGCCGTGTGTGTTCTTGGCCACCCAGGCGTTGATCTCGCGGCGGAGGGTCTCCATGTCCTGCCCGTCGCTCAGGCCCTCGATCTCCCCGACGTCCAGGTTGAAGGCGGCCGCTTTGTTGAAGAACTCGGAGGTCACCTGGACACCTTTGCGGAAGAAGACGCGGTGCGCCAGGACTAACTGGAACGCTGTAGACAACTTCCCGTCCTACAAAAATGTATTTAGCTCAAATTTTAATTTTTTAAATCACAAGCAGAACCATGCATTTAGATTTAATATACGAATTGTGTTTAACTTACTATGCACACATATTAAGTTGTTTACTACATATATAAGAGTTGTCCTTTAAAAAAATGATAATTGCAATTATTTAACACAATAGAAAAATATTTAATTAAGTAATGATGAGCAACTGAATAAAAAAATAAAAAAAAATTAAATAAGCCTGAATAAATTAATTATCTAAACAAATAAAAATGATAACCTTAATAAATAAATAATTTATTGAAAAGTATTGTAAAATAAATTCATTTCTTTGAAGTATATGTCGCCAATAACAAAAATGTAACGGCTAAAAAAGCCTTTTTCTCAGCAAACTGCCAAAAAACTAAAGGTTTATAATTTTTCATTTTTACGGAACATAATTCTTACATTAGCAGTTTACCATAATGATTGTCTTCGGCAATAAATTAATATTATTAATGAGTTTTATTATTTAATTTGTTGGCATAATATTATTTAATTTATTTAATTTGTTTACACCCATAAATGACATAATGTTTATGACATCGATGACCTGCATGGGAAAATGCCGATCGGGCCGTTTGGTCAGCGCGCTGACCGCCTGCCGGAAGGCGATGGTGATCAGTTCCGGTGTGCAGCGATTTTCAAACAATTTATCAAAATGCAGAATCCTGGCTAAACGGTGGGACGCTTTTCCGCCGGATCCGACATAAATCAATCCGGCGGCCGACGCCGTGGCAAACGTGCCGAAAACGAAATTCTGATTGGGACTCTCCAGTTCCTGATCGATATAATGGATCCCGGCGTGCAGCATCTCATATCCCAGACGCTCCACCGGACCGCGTAACTGCTCCATTCCAAATAAAAAAATTAAATGATCAATATTCCCAATATTCCACCGAATAAAATGCTGATAATAAATTGTGTGGTATTATTTTTGGTGTGTTTGTGTGTCTAGACCATCGTCAACGAGAGGCAGAATGTAAACACGGAATCTTACATTTTTCCGCTAATTACCCAAGCCGGTACTATGGCCCGCCCGGGGCGTCAATTAGGATGACAAAGCATGCGCTATCGATAGAGAAATCTCCATTGTTTGACATAAAACATAAACACTGTTTGTGCTTCATATGCTCATATGTACTGGAAACCATAACAAAGGTCACCGGCAACATTTTTATTCAATTTGGCGCGCTTTTTATTGTCATGATCTCGCTTTACATTCTAAAGGTCATAAACATATGCCGTGCCAAAGTTTTTCCCGATATTATTGTGATCGATCAAGTTTTTTTCATTTATTATGTTTTTGCTAATTAATATTTTAAAAATACAATGGGTGCATTTATTTTGTAATTTTATAATTTTTTCATAGTTTTATTTTTTCAGGGCAGCTTATTTCCACGCCAAAGTTTTATGCGGCATTAACGTGATGGTATAAATTTCTTATAATGCGCTATTTATAAATATTTTTCAATTTTCTTAATTTTTTAAAATACATAATTGTTTGTGTCAGTTCGTTTTTAAGTTTATAATCAGCATTTTTTGCATTTTTATTTTTATTCATGTACTTAAAATTTATGTACAAAAGGGTCACAAATTAAACATGTTGCTCAAACGCTCCATGATATTTAACGCGATTGGTCAGCTTTTTTTAATAAATTAAAAAAAAATCATCATTGGTCAATTTTGTCAATTTTATGTGACGAAAATCGTTTACAAATTCACCGTTGAATAAATAATAATCATAAAGTGCCGGTGCGTTTGCGTCCAATGAGCCCCTTCTCCTGCATGAACCACTCCTTGGTCCGCTCCAGGAAGGTCTTCTCCTTCTCCGTGACCGGCCGCACCGCCGTCTCCGACATACAGCCGTTGACGTGCATCTGCGGCGCGTCGCCGCTCGGCGTCAGATCCACCACGCGGCCACAGAACAGCAGCATGGCCGTGAGGTTGTGCCGCACGGCGAAGATGAAGGGGTGTGTGGCGTGAAAGGTCACCGGCTCCAGCACCGTGGATTTCAGGGTGCGCTTCACCGGCGCCACGTTGGACGCGCAGGAGGTGCTGCGCGGGCGCGGTGCCGGCGGGTGCTGCACGGTGTTCTCGTCGCCCGTGGCCGGTTGGTTGGATTCGTCGAAATACTCCGCACAGGTCCCGTGCTCATTAATACCTACCATAAAATTTATTTCCTGCGGAATTCACTTTAAATCATAACATAATAAATCAAATACAAAAATTTTTAACGTTTAAGTTTGCATCATTTTAAGTAGCATTACGCGAATGCACTTTTTGTTACACTGATGGCCTTTGCCCAATAAAGACTACAATATAAAAAAATGTTTAATTAAATCTATTTTAAATTTCAGTATATAAATTTCAGTATAAATATTTAAAAAAATAATTCGAGTTATTTAAACCTTTAAATATTTATAAAATAAAATACTCCGTAGTTTTGTTTTCTTGCGTAATTACCAGTTTACCACATAAATGAAACGAGAAAAGGATCTGAAATTGATTTTGCATAAATTTGAAAATACTGGAAAGCGACTTTTGATAAATATTTGGAAAAATTTAAATTAATACAAGTATGCATAATAAAGTCACTCAAAACGTTTAAAAATGAAAGTAAAATGACGATTGTTGTACCAAAAAACTGATTCACGAGCATTCAGGTAAAAACGTTGCTAAATTGTCCAAAGAATTTTTATTTTGGATGTTTCAAAGCGGATAACGTAAAAGACTTTGCTTAATACAGTATTGCCCGTATGTAATTTATGTGTTAAAATGTATAGAAAAACGTGTAAAAATTTAAAACTTTGTGGACGCACCAAAGGTACATTTGTGATAGGCGCCGGTCAGTCGGAAGGCATGAAACTCGCCATTGACCATTTTGGACAAATCATCATTCGGCCCGTCTTCCACGCCGATCCGCTCAAAGAAGCCTTTGAGATTGAAGCAGTGCTGCACCTGGAAGATGGGCAGCTTCAGATCCACCTTCCGCAACCGCTTCCGGTGGCCAATCTTCTTCAGCTGACCATACTCCAGCTGTTGCATCATTTGTTTCAGTGACCTTTCAATAAAACAAAATTAATTAATAAACAAACAATCAATAAACAAACAATCAATCAATAACAAACAATCTTGAAAAATTAAAAAATAATTTGCCTTATCAAATAAATAAAGATAAATAAATAAAAATAAAAATAAACAAAAATAAATAAAAACAGCCTACAATAAATAAGAAATAAATAAAACTTAAAAAAGAATCGACAAAAATATATAAATGAAAAATGAATAAGAATAATTGATCTGATTTAAAAAAAAAACAGAAACTTACAAAAAAGTCTATAAAAGAATTTCTAACCGAAAATAAAATATACTATGTAATTAAACAAATTAAATTATCATAAACCAAACCCTAAGTGAAACAGTAATTAATATCTACTAAAACACAGCCGTACTTTGCGATTGCTTTATCAATTACGGCCTTATCAATTACTGACCAGTCACGAATATTATATTAATAACCATTTTATTAAAAGTAGCAGGCATTTTTACAGTTAATAATGACCTTTTCTTTTCATCATATGGCAGGCAAATACACAGCGACGCCTCGTTATTCGCATACGGAATCTCCAAATACCGGACATTGGCGCGCCGGTCCTCGAAATACGGGAGGTGGACGACCGGGGCGGTCAGAAAGTGAATTCTGGCCTCCGAGCCGTTGAAGTTGCGGAAGGTGTCGGGCTGGATCCGCTCCGGCGGGAAGGGCTCCATCCAGCGCCCGCGAAGCGAGGTGACACTGATGAGGAACATATTGGTCAGGGCCTCCTCGTGGTCGACGAAGGCCAGGGGCGGGAGGGTCTCCGGGACCTGGCCGTGGGTGTTCTGCGATACCCAGGCGTTGATCTCCTGCCGGAGGGTCTCCAGGTCGGCGGTGTCGCTCAGGCCCTCGATCTTCCCGACATCCAGACTGAAGGCGCGGGCGTTGTTGTAGAACTCGGAGGTCACGTGGATGCCCTTGCGGAAGAAGGCGCGGTGCGCCAGGACTAACTGGAACGCCGAACACATCTTCTCCTCCTGTAAGTAAAATTATTCAATAAAATAAATAATAATTTAATTATTTATTATTTAAATAATTTAATAATTTGAAAAGTAATTTAATTAAATTTATTTTAATTTAATTTGAAAATTGTATAATTTAGCAAATAAACGTTCTATATATGCCATACTTAGCCAAATATGATAATTTATTATTATAACATTAATAAGGATTCAAAATATATATTCAAAATAATAATTATTGATAAAACAGTATTTCGTACGCAAGACATTGTATTTGCATATATATTCAAAATAATAATTATTGATAAAACAGTATTTCGTACGCAAGATATTGTATTTGCAGAATTATTATTTTTTATGTCATAATATTATTATTTCTTACCTGTGTAAATAATTCCTTACTTTATAAAAGATAATTAGGAATTAATTACATAGGTAAAAAAAATGTATGTATATGCTTACAGTAACGCGGTTTAAATTTGAAATACGCAGTATTTACCGCACGTAAAACGTCTACGTAAATACACTGTTAGTAACGCCTTATAGGCGCAACATGTGGCGATTACTGTATTCAGTGTATTGCCGTAATACTTCCGATCATTATCGTACAAGTAGTTTACGGTGCAGAACGTATGTACATGTAGTGCACAGCAGCACATGTACTTGTAACATATTGTACTTGTATTTATACATGCACATGTACATGTACTTGTGTACGGAACCGTACGTGAAAAAGTTGCGGGCAAACATTACGAAAGCCCTCCACGTGAGCGCAAAACTGCTCGTACAGGAAAAATATGTACTACACATGGATAGTTAAATAAAACATATTTTGTGTATTATAACAATAAATAATATTCCCACAAATTCAACATAAATATAACTATAATATTATGTATTTGACCGGTCGTGTTGTTTCCGGATTTACTCGTATATTTTGCCGGCGTACGTGTAAACTATATTTATTTCTTATAGTTTAAATTTCTTGTCCATTTACTTTTTGTGTATACTGTAAACCTGTGATAACTGATATTTAATGTAATTTTACCTATAGTTTATCTTACTCGATTCATTTATTTTTTATTTTTTCTATTCTATTCGTTTTCTAATTTCTTCCCTGCATCCTACTGACTTGTACATAAAAATTCTGCGCTAACCTTGATGGGAAAATGGCGGTCGTGGCGTTTTGTAAGAACCGAGACGGCCTGCCGGAACGCGATGGTAATCAACTCCGGCGTACACCGCTCCTCAAAAATCTTATCAAAATGCAGGATTTTCGACAGCCGGCGTTCGGCCTTCCCACCGGATCCGACATAAATTAATCCGGCGGCCGAGGCTGCCGCAAACGTCCCGATGACCATATTCTGATTGGGCCCGTCGGCATCCTGCTGATCCACATACTCCATCCCGCAGTGGAACATATCGAAGCCCAGATGCTCCACGGGACCGCGCAGCTGCTCCATAATATTATAAATTAATTGGAATTAATTATGGATAAATTATACACGCGCGGAAAATAAATTAGATAAATTTCGATTTTTTTAATACACTCGTAATTAAAGTGGAATTAATTATGGATAAAATACACGCGCGGAATTTAAATTAAATTTCGATTTCTGGGAAATTAATACGGCCGATCGCTATCGGAAAATTGTGGTTTGCCTTATAGACAAAATTATGTGCGTATATAGAACGGATGAAAAAGTGTTGATCAGTAAACACAGCGAGTGGAATTTTTCGCTTTTCCATTCATATTTTTTTCCGGCAAGTGTCGGCGGTGCGCCGGAGGCGGTGTTAACAAAAACACGGTAGCCCATGTTTTTATTTCGTAATTGAGCGAGTCAGCCGACGGTTGATGCACATTCCGAACAACAACAATTACTGATTAATGGTCATTACAAATTTTCAATTTTTACCAACCGGCATTTGAGTGCAAACAACAACAATATGCCGACACAAGAAAATGACGACAAAGTCGCTCGTATGTAAACAATTATATCTTACAATTCAATGTTCATTCGCGGCATTATTGCAATGGCAATTAAAACTACAGAAATGCATTAATAAAATAAATTAAAATAATACCCGATTGAGTAAATAAAAACTGCATGAACTATTTAAATGTAAAACAAATTAATGCTGATAATTCGAATTAGTATTTCTATATAATTATGTGGAGTCCTTGTGAGGCTTGCGGTGCAGCTGCTCGGAATCCGCCGCGGGCTGCGACAACGTGGACACACGCTGCCGGGTGTCCGGCGTCCGGCCGCCGCACGGCCGCCACCGCAGTAAATGCCGCAGTGCGTGCTGGTAATCGAAGTTCAAGACGAAAAACACCACCTAAACAATTAAAAAAAGTTACCGTTGACTGTTTTGCAAGCTATGGTGATTTCTCCGGAATATTATGCACAAAGTTCAAATGCATTCAGGTGTAGCAAAAGTCTGATTATGGACCGATCCCTTTCAAATTTTGAACGTAACTGCGCATAATCATGAACACCGTTTTTACACCGATCCAGTGTTCTAGCACGTATTTCAACTTTTAAAATGAATTTCAAATTTTTAAAATTCATTTTGAAATTCGAAAAAAATCGTGGAAGTCTGGATCCGTGTAAGAACGGTCTTCATGGTCAGACGAGACCCCTGACGACCTCGGGACATTTTTTTAGAGCAAATCTGACCTCGGGATAATTTTCAGCGCATTTTTCTGATTTAGAAACCATTTCTCAAAATGTTTTTCGGAAGAAAAAATTTCTGACTGCCGGGGCCCACACGCCCCTCAAATACCTTGGGCGGTTGCAATGGCCGCACAAAAATATCTTTTATTTTGGCCTTTTAAACACTTTTTCTAGGTAAATCGATATCGCTGATTCTGAATATGTTGTCAGAAAAATTGTTTTAGGTATACGAAAGAAGAATTTTAAGTTTTAAAATTTTTGGATTGATTTCGCAAAATTTTGTTTTTATCGAAAAAATATTATTTTCTTCGAATTAAACCATTTTTCTGATAGCATATTCAGAATCAGCGATATCGATTTACCTAGAAAAAGTGTTCAGAAGGCCAAAATAAAAGATATTTTTGTGGCGCCATTGCAACCGCCCAAGGTATTTGAGGGGCGTATGGGGCCCCGGCAGTCAGAAATTTTTTCTTCCGAAAAAAATTTTGAAAAATGGTTTCTGTATCAGAAAAATGCGCTGAAAATTATCCCGAGGTCAGATTTGCTCTAAAAAAATGTCCCGAGGTCGTCAGGGGTCTGGTGGAGCCCCTGTTAAATCATGGTTATGCGCATTTACGTGCAAAATTTGAAAGGGATCGGTCTATAATGAGACTTTTGGTACACTTGAATGCATTTTAACTTTTTGGAATTTTCTAGCAGCCATAACTCCCGAAACAGATGTTGCGCGCACAAAGGGGTTTCACGTCACTGTATACAAATCTCCTGGCTACAGAATGTCATAAACCGAAACAAAATGTGTTTGGGAGTGCGCAAAAGTGAAAGTTTTCATGCATGTACACGAATTTGGCACCATGTACCGGGCCACTTCCCTTAAGCTAACAAACTACGAGTAGGTATGTACGAGTATTTTATTATTTGGATGTATAAATGAAATATTCTCTACAGGCTTATTTTGGATTTATTTTTTTACGCAATACAATTTGAAATAATTTTTTTTCGTTTTCTCATAATGTTGTTATTATTTTTCCACAATTGTGTGATAATTAATATATTAAACTACTCTTTGCAGTGATGGGACAACAAATGTTCCCGTATCTAAATCGGTAAACGTGCATCTACCCAGCGAAATTAATTTCTGCTAATCTCGCGCCAGTAACAGTCACACGGTGCACGTACCTCGTTATGTGGGTGTGAGCTGCTCTCACCGATCAATAATTTCGTATACCGTAGTTAATCCGATGATTTATTTATCGTGATATGCTGTATATAAATTTCTCGGTACATGTTGCCCTTCGCGAAGGTGTTCCGAAATGACACCGGAAGAGCTGCATCATCACCTCATCCCAAAACCGCCAATTCATGGCGCTGTGACGCTCCGTTAATTTGATGTCCATTTCGGTACTTACATAATTACCGCATTACATAAAATTAATTATATTACCGAGTACAGTCTATGCAAAAACGCACCGTAATTCTCCTACATGCGCATGTGACCTTTGCGCTTTTAACCATGGGTGCAAAGTATAAATCCGTTTATTATTCAAATGTTTTGAAAACTATCTAAAAACAGGGTGCAATTAAAATTAAGAAAATTATAATTAAATACGAACAAAAAAAATTAAATTAAAATATATGCAGGTTATAAAATTGAAAACCGTAATTCAATATAGAGACGTATAATTAAGGTGTAGTTAAGTCATCTATGACGAAAAGTGTCGCGATATTTCAAATCATGTATAGAAATAATAAATAAAACAATTTTATATGTATATGTTTAGACTTACATAATTTTATAGTGCAAATACTTAATTCGCATTTTTACATTCTGTACAGCATTTATTGTGATATTCCTGCAATATGCGAGAATTTCGCGTTCTGTGGTAATTTATCCGCATTAATCTTGCACATTTAGTAAAGCACAGCTTTTTATTGATTTGCAACCTGTTCGGATTTCTTATAATTTGATGATATTTAGTTTGCTTTTAATTGTACTCGTGCGTTTTGTAAGATATGTAGTTCATAGTACAAGCTTGTCCGGTAATTTCTTACGAATCAATACAGCGAAATACACAAATTTACGACGTAGTGTAGTGGCAATTGCCATAGGACAAACTCAGCGCTAAATATGTGCTGTTTGTACCTTTACGTAGGAAATTACCGGACAAGCTTGTACTGGTTCTTAATTTGCATTTTTTTTCGTATTTTATGATAATTTATTTCGCATTAATTTGGTACTTTTTTTACAGCATTTATAATCTTTTATTCCATCTTTTTATTTACCGGTTGTACGGCGTACGCCAGGAGAAACAGCGTCCTTATCCACAGATCCACCACCGGCAGCCCCGCGACGACACTCTTATACTGCGCCAACAGCACCACCCCCGGGACATACGCCAGCCCCAGCACCACCGTCGACACCAACAGCATCCGCGCCACCCGCAGCCGCCGCTCCGGGACCGCCTTCCGGCCCTCCTCCGCCACACGGCGCCGCCGCTGCCGGCTCAACAACACCACCGACACCGCATACAACACCACGGACCCCACGAGCGGGATATACACGCCCACCACCTGGGCGGCGGTGCGCAAAGGGACGCTAGTGACGCGGATCCCGCAGGCCATCCACGGCGGCAGCACCGTCATCACGCCGCCGTGCTGCGCGAAGAGCGGCGCGGTGGTGCTGACGGCTACCGTCCAGCTGGCGGTGAGCATGGCCAGGATGGCCGGCGGGCGGGTGAGGCGCGGGTAGAGGTGGGGGATGGCGGCCGCGATGAACCGGTTGACCTGTGAACAGTGGGCGATGCCGTTAGTTAACTGCTGTATTGGGATTGAACTTTGTAATTATCGCTCATGAACGAGGAATTCCCAGTGAACGCGAGTCGTGAGGTTGTGTATAATTCTGCTGGTCAAGCGTCACACTAACGTACGATTTACAGTTGAAATAATAACTAAAAGATAAATAAAGTACTGCCCTTATGAACTACAGAAGATGTTCTCGTTATTAGAAGGAGAATTTAAAAATTATTCAATGCAGTATACTTCTATTAATTATTTTAATAATTAATTATTAATCATATTAAAATTTTTAATTAACAATTTTTAATTTTTTTATAGTGGCATAACTGATTACTGTTATTTGTTAATACCTGCTGTACAGTCTAGTCCACTGGTCTGACGGAGAGAATAATTAATGTCCTAAATCGTGTATAAACCTGTACACCGAGCAACAATTCGGCTAATATGACCTTTGCACTGCTGATGACCCGCCAGATTAGCCGGCTGTTATTCACACAAAGTGACATAAGCCACCTAACAAGCTCAGAATGTGCTCATCTTTCTTGCTGAATGACTTCAAACTTGGGCAGCCGTTCTCTTCTTTTAATTATACACAAAACTGCACAGTTATCTCCAAGCTAATATAATTACCGAATACTTGTCTCGAACATTATTTATCCATCCTTGTTAACTAGGCTGATTTTACCCGACTACAACAAAAATAATTTCTAGATTATTATTCGCCATATAGGCATTATTCGCCGGTTAGTGATAATGTCGAATAAATTACTATATTGCGCGATGATCACGGTGATCGTGGCGAATATCTTAACCACGGGAGCAGCGGATATTTTGACGTGCCGGTGGTACGGCACGGCGCCCTTCTGCGACGGTGAATGTCCGGATAACATGGTGGAGACGAAGAACGACCGGAAGGGCGACGGGAAACGCTGCATCACCGGGCGGAAGGTCTACTGCTGCGCCGTCGACGCCATCAACCCTAAAGACCGCCCTTGGCGCTGAGCATGCCAGTGGGTTGAACGTACGGGATCATGGCAATTAAGGGAGACAGGCGTGCCGACGTCATTCGATGTCATCCATGATTAATCGCATTACTGTCCTATATTGCCTGGTGTTCTCCTGGTATTTATCACGGCCGATTATAAATGCTTAATTAGATTTTCCCTTTTTAAGCCGCTGTGCTGATGCAAAGATACACATGGATGAACACGGCGATGTCTTTTCACTCAGCAGTATATGGTACTGCCTTTAAATTTTGCTTTATAAAATGCACAAGGAAGCCGTGTAAAATTATTCCAAATTTCCGATATTTGCTTGGCTAATTCGGCGTTAATTGTTAATGCACCGTTGGTAAACTGCATACTGTATAACCAGTTGAACCGAAAACTGGGCGCATCCACCTTGAATATTAAATTAATAAATTTGTGAATGCTTTTGGCTGTTTGATATGGACTTTTAATAATAAAAGCTGACCGGTTTTAAGCTGTTAACCTTATACGTTTACCGAGGAAGCCGGTAAATCTGCACAGCTAAAGTTGTTAAATTTGTTAGAAAATAAATTACTGCGCTCTTTTGGTCAGCCTTTGTACAGATGCTCACGTAAAACACGTTAATATACCGCGCGAAGCAATAGGTGCGAAGTACGTACGCTGACCATAGTACAGTAAACAGAAAACAGATACGCGTTGCTGCGGTATCGTTAGTCACTCCTGGCTCAATAATCACTGCAATATACTGATAAACAGCTCCGCAAAAGGGCAAAGTACAGCCAATCTTCCAGTACTATTTGATTCGATATTCTTGCTATACTTAAGTACAGAAACATACAATTTACGACATTACTCACACAGGAAAATACCGGCGTTTTTCAGTCTTCACTGAGAAAAATTCATTGGCTTTGTATGAACTGACCATCTGGTTGCGCCTGAAGCAGTACTAATATCTACCGGAAAGGGAATATTATCCCAGACTTTTATTTGACGAAACGTCTGATTAGCAGACGTAATTAACGTGAGCTTATGGTAAGCGCGGTTCCTCGTTCATGAGCGATTCTTACAAGTCCTTTAGAAAAAACGTAATGCTTGGTATGATGTCAAAAAGGGAATTCTATCCCGAATTTTAATTAGCACAAAGTTTGACCAGCAGGCGCAATCAACGCTTCTTTAATTACTGAGAAATCCTCGTTCATGAGCGATAATTACATAATCGTCTAGGAGTACCTAATATCTACCGGAAAGGGAATATTCTACCAGATTTTTACTTTACACAACGCGCCTTATCAGCAGACATCATAAACATGAGCCTAGTTGGCGATTCCTTGTTTATGAGCGATACTTACAAAGTCTTTAAGGAAAAATGTTATACTTTTTATGATGTCAGAAAGGGAATCCTGCTCCGAATTTTGATTAGCGCAAGTTCGGAACGCTTAACCAGCAGACGCAGTCAACATGGCCTTAATTACTGAAATGTCTTCGTGCATGAGCGATAATTACAAAATCGTTTAAGAGTAATATCTCCCGGAAAGGGAAATAAAGTGTCCTTAATTATCTTCCAGACGTCGACTGAATTAGTTAGTAAAAATACCACTCAACACCCGGCAATAAAATACGCAGGCACCTACCGCCAAGAAAAAGGACGTCCAGTACCCGGCCTGACTAGTGGTCAAGAACAGGAAGTGTATCACCGGGCACACCGGCCGAATATCCCAGCGTCCGCGTTGCATCCCATCGGATAAGATGGCGGCTAGGGGCATGTGCACCCCGCACACCAGCCCTTCTAACACCACCAGATGCAGTACTAATCCGCCGGAACCCCCGCGCAGCCGCCGCTCCAGCAGTAGCACCCCGATGAGCAGGAGATGCACGGCGCCGCCTGCCTGGCTAATGGTCAGATGGATGATAAACCATGCCGCACTCCAGCCGCTGTATTCCATCCATACCGGCACCGGCTCGCTGCCGTTCAGAGTCGCCATATGCTTGCCGGTGTGTTGAAGTGCGGTGCAAAATGTATACAAATCATTTGGTTACAGAATGAGATAAAACCGTCCAGAAAAACTCCTGGAATTTTTTAACGACGGCCTAAAACTTATCATCTGCCTGATTGCAGAGAAAACACCGGTATAATTTTCATGCCGATACATACAAATAATTTTGCTACAGAATGAAAAAAGAAACGGTTTAGAAAAACTTCCGGAAAGTTGTAAGGCCAGTGTATACAAATCATTTGGCTGCAGAATGTAAAGAAAAACGTTGGTGAAATTGTGGCAAAATCGACAGCGATGTATGCCACTAATCTGGGTGCAAAATTCAAAGAAGAAATCCCGACAACTTTTTAACTGTGGTGTATGCAAATCTGCTGGCAGATTTACAAGTAAACGCCGGTATTATTTTTACGCCGATGTATACAAATCATTTCACTACAGAATGCAAAACAAAGTTCCCGAGAACTTTAGCATCGTTAAACGGCGAGAAATAATAAAAGAACTACTCGGTTAAGCTGCGGCTAGCTACACATCCAGCCACACGCTGAAACACATAACAAATAAAAACGCGGCTGGATGCCGGTTAAAAGCCATACTAGAAACCAATCAGTTAACAAGTGATGCGTTTGTTTGGGATGATACATGAAAGGTTAGTTTGTCCCGGCGGCGGAGAATGACACGGATCTGCGGCCACGGCCAGCGTCATCTATCAGCCGATTGTACCGTTAATGCCGATATATACCAGCACATGCGCACGTGGTGCGGATGATGCCCTTTTTACGTAATTACATACTGCACATGCCGGCGATCGATACGTGTCAGATTTCCTTGGTTGAAACGCCGGTCAACTTTCCTGGTGATCGAAGACAATTACCATCCACCGCAATTGTATGTACGAGCACCTCATACCGCATACGTAACGATAATCATACATTATTTTAAATATGCATAATAATGTAAATTGCCCATAGCTTGGTGTTGGGACGTCTGGCTTTAAAACTGTATGTCCTGGTTTCGATTCCTAGGTTGGGTAACTTTTATCTCATAAAATCAAACCAAAAAAGTAATAAATTTTCCACACTAACCAAAGACACTTTTCCAGTAGCACTATAACAGCCACTTCCATTAAAAGGAGTGTGGTAATAATAATAATGATAATGATAATAATAATGCACTTCCGCTGCGCGTTTAATTCGGGACGGTTAAGGAGAAACTGCAAATTATGCATGAGATGGCACGTGTTAATTATACAAAACTACGAAATCTACCCGTATGGTCGCTTAAGTGAAACACTATGATAAGTGAATAGGCGATGGTCGGTTAAGTGAAACACCCGAAATAACATTTTCTACAAAACGATTTTCGTTTGGATTTTTTTCTTATACGATTAAACAAGATGTGCCCTTTTCAGAGTACTTGAAATTTTTAAAAAAGCTTGAACCGTTTTCTTGCAAATGTCTCGTAAAGAAATCAGATACGAAAGCGCTTTAGCCACGCCACGACTGCCACTGCACTACGCTCAAGTATTTGCAATCACCGCCATACAAGGGTGGCTGTAGCATCACCGCATTTGCGGCTGTTAATTCACTTCAGGTAAATTTATGTTCAACGGAATATTTTTTTTCGTTCTTTGAAAGCTGATGTCTTCAAACTAAATTTATTTTGGTTTAAATAAACTTCTTACACGGCGATGGTACAGCCACCCATGTATAGCGGTGATCGCAAATATTTGAGCGTAGTGCAGTGGCAGTCGTGGCGTGGCTAAAGCGCTTTCGTATCTGATTTCTTTACGAGACATTTGCAAGAAAACGGTTCAAGCTTTTTTAAAAGTTTCAAGTACTCTGTAAAGGGTACATCTTGTTTAACCGTATGAGAAAAAAATCTAAACGAAAATCGTTTTGTGGAAAATGTTATTTCGGGTGTTTCACTTAAACGACCATCGCCCATTCACTTATCATAGTGTTTCACTTAAGCGACCATACGGGTAGAACGTCGGTACAGCAATTATTTTTCTGGTGGAACGAGCAGATTATTATAGTTTTCAAACGAATCATTAATATTGCAGAAATGTCACGGATGTCTTCATAAGTAGTAAAAGGTCAAAGTTGAGACGTTGCATACACAATTATGTAACCAGCATTCTTCTACGGATGAGGCAGTACAGAACACGGGATGATAATTATTTTACAGTGATAAACAGTTAAACCCGTGAACGTTGATGCCGGTAATCTTTAACTTTTGCGCATCGTCAGACATCTTTTTGCATCGTTTCAGTTGTCTGTAGTCATGTAATGTGTACTTTACTGCGGACCGTTTTTCTTCGAATTTTGCACAGCATAAATGCACAGATATCAGTCTGAAGATTGTTTATACACGATGACGTCTGACGACGCTTACTTTAAGTTCTGTTTTCAATATAGTTAACGTATTTATAACGTCTTTGCGTTTTATTACAATGTTCGTGTGAGCAGCGTACGAACGATCCCATTCTTTAAGGAGAATCCTCGGAATGGCCCGGTATATAACTTCAGAAATGTGATACATAGTACACTAAAACTTGCGCTTTCGCGCACTGCGAATCACTTTTTTGCAATATTTTATGTCATGCAGCTTTAGAATATGACATAAAGTAATACAAAAAAAGTGATTCGGAGTGCGTGAAAGCGGAAGTTTTGGTGTATGTATAATGTATCTCACTTTTAGCACCATGTACCGGACCATTTCCCTTAATTGTGGGCAAATCACTAGCGGATGCTATGTAATTTTAAATTGTTCCGGCTCTTTTATTCGTGCAAGGATACACACAGCTCTTGTTAAAAAAAGTGATCGTACAGTAAAACCTCGGTGTTACGTACACCCTTAAGTTCGTACACCCTCTGAAATAAGTACACCAAAACGCGTACCGAAATTACTGAACACCTAGAAAAATTGCCTCTGGGTCCATACATCTCTAAATTACGTACGACTTTTTCTGTACGAACGGCAAACGTAAAACAGGTTCCATTTACAAAGTTTTATCGTGCTTACAATATAATTAAAGCTCCTCATCGCCAAGCCACCACTGGCCAGTGTCGCCGTCGCTCTCATCCGCCAGCCAGGGATCCCGCAGCAATTCTTCCGCCGTCGGCCGGTCCGCTCCGATCTCGCGGAAACACCGGGGCAATCCGGCGAACCCTCGCAGTACCCCGTCGAGCACCACCGGGACGCCGTGGTTGAGCATGAAATCCATGATTGCATAGGCACGTGTGTCAGCCGTCACCTCCAACCAGTCGGTCTCCACCGGCCGCCCCTTGTCCATCTTGATCAGCCGTAGCGGCCGCACCCCGCGCGCCATCTCCACCACCACCACGCCGGCACTCCACACGTCCAACTTCCGGCCGATCCGCTCCTCCACATCCCACTGCGCAGCCAAGCGGAACATCTCCGGCGCCATGTAGCGGACAGTTCCCCGCGTGGTGCGGATCTCCGAGCCGGTGACGCTGGACAGGATCCCGACGTGGTCGTCCATGTCCGCCAACTTGAGCACCACGCCACCGCCCTCGGAGGGGGCCAGGAGGATGTTGCTCGGTTTCAAATCGGTGTGGACGATGCGCTGCGTGTGGAGGTGATGCAGACCGAGGAGGATGTCGCGGGTGCAGCCGCGGAGGGCCTTCGGGGCGGGGCCGGGTGGGCGGGGTTCCGGCGGAGGCGGGTCAAACACTGCTCCAGATTCCCAACTAATAACACCACAAAACTCGTCACCTCACTAAAAGTGTGCAGTGCCAGAGAATGCGCTAGAGACCTTACGCGAGCAGTACTCCATAATGACCACGACCCTTCCGATGTTGGTGCACATTTCCGCATGGAAGTACCGGACTAGATTGGGATGCTCCAGTCGCTGCAACCGCGCCCAGTTTGTCTCGAGCTGCGCGATGGCGGGAAGTGCCGGATGCAGGATCTTCGCGGCGTACCGCGCCGTCGTGTCAATCTCTTGGTTGACAAGGTACACGACGCCGAAGGAGCCCCGACCCAGAGATTCTGCTCTGCCAGTAATCGGATCACGTTGGAACGCATAGGAATCGTTTCCTACGATTATGCTCTCTTGAATGGGCATTTGCGCCAGTCGTTGGCGTAGTGGCATGAGCCGTGGATATCCAGGAATATATTTATTTGTCTTCCGCGCACCGCGCACGCAAAGAATGGTACACTGGTACACGGCCGTTTTCTGGCGTTCTAGTATGAAATGATTGTTAAAATTAATTACGTTTTGACCAGAGAGTAAAACACGCTTAAGTTAGGCGTCTCCATACGGCGTACGCTAAGGTAATGACACCAAGTTGTAAGAGCAAAGCTTCTTAACTGAATTAGATGCTATCGCAAAGAAAAAGCCGATGGAATTGGCGTGAGTGCGACTACAGTCCACGTCCTAGCCGGATGAGTCAGGAGCGTTATACCACAATAACCACATTACTGACATCAGTCTGACGATTGATAAAGAGTCTATGTACTAATTATAGCGCGGTACTGCGTGCTGATTGCCAGCCTTGTCGGGTAAAGAGGTTGCCAAGATCGACGGCGATCACGCGTGATTGCGTGAATCATCACTATCGCAATCGCCCCCGAGCATCCTTGTGCGCGATAGTATCAACAACTGCAGTAACAACAACAGGCTTACACGGCAGTAGTACAGTTAACAAATTTGCAGTACGAGTACTCATATTGCTCCGGCCTTTTATTGCTGTAGTCTTGCGTTTTTAAAGCCTCCAGCCTGCCGGCATGTAACATAGTGTCTACTATCTACGCACTGTAAAGGGAATTTCCAACTACAACATTGTGCCTTTCACTCGTGCCTTGATTTTACTGACGTGCCCTGACACCACGATGGCGGGGCAAGTGTATGAGTTTACGGAGGCTGACCGCGTGATGGAATACAAGCTGACCACGGAGATTGGACACGGTCGATTCGGACAAGTGTGGGAGGCCAGCGAATGGTGCGATGGTCGCTCCACCAACCGCGCCGTGGCCGTGAAAATCACCGAGCATGTCCTGGATATCGGCACGGATAAGGCGCAGCTGCGCGAGAATATCGAGGATAGACTGCGCCGCATACGCAGCATCCGCAGCGACAACGTAGTGGCTTACTACCATACCCGTGTTGACGATACGGACAATGGATTCGACGCGATTCTGCAGACCACCATCGTCATGGAATACTGCACATGTCAGTAGAATTGTGCAAATTTATTCGCTTGAATAATTATCTAAATATTCAGGAATTACATATATTCATTATAATATTAAATACACAGTTAAATTAATCGAATTTCTAGTGTAGGGATATTAGTTTTACTTATAAAACATGGTAGAAATCGGAATTATTCGGAACTAAATTGTACACTCGGGTTATCAGTAGTTCAGAATGTACTGTACAGTAACTGATACGTTAGTGAGCAAAGTGGAAGTATGCACGTTACGAACCGTAATACTGTACATAGATACCGTAGACTACCTTTATGGGGTAACGAAGTAAATTGTAAGTTGCTGCACGCGGTAAGATGCTTTTTGAGGGACGCATGGGAAAAGGTCCACTCAATTCCTAAAGCAGAGAATCAGTATTCAGTACTGCTTTAATGCGTGGTAATTATCCTGCTTGTGTACAAGCCTGTCGACAAATTGAGCATCCGTAAATACTGTAACAGTAGCCGATCTGGCTGCTGTTCTAGTGGGTTGGCGTGTTGACCTTACCACGATGTTGTGTGGGCTGTTGGGATGAAAGGTTGGCACGACCGGCAACGGCGCTGTCGTGGACGCTCTTACTGACTTAACACAATTACTGAACGTAACAACGGAAGTTCACGGCATGTTTAATGACAAGAACAATGCAACACAGGGACCAAGGTTTAGACAAGAGTTTAACAAGCAGAACAAGCTGATCAAGCTGATGCACGCTGTAACAAGCGAAGGCAAGACTGAATTCTAGAAATTGTGAAGAAGAACAGCTAGCCGGTAAAATGAACAGAATGCATAACTAATGATGAATCATAACAGGGTGGTCTTATGGTTGTACAACTTCTATCGCTACATCCCTCACGGTAGCGATGAGATATACCTGTCTCATCAAGACAATATAAGAGAAATGGAAATTAAGAAAGAAAGTGAAGAAGGTTAAATGCGGTTAAATACTGGTTTTGCTTGCATGGCGTGTCCGGAGGGGGAAGGGACTGGTGCGGCGCCACGGTACGGTGTGTGCTGTTAAAGGTGATCATGGCAGTGGTTCCGGCAGGTCCGGTCAGTGAATACTTTCGTAGTTTTCTTCCAGCTCAGGATCCGCTGATTTGGTTCCCTCACGGTATCCGAAAATTTTTCGCGTTCGTCCGGCGTCGTGGGGATGGAGTGGGAACATCGGCAAAAGTTAGTGTAGCAGTAGGTATGTTTAGCAACTGCGGGCTTGTGAACAATGTCTGATAGAATGGAGAAGTGCGGATATACTCCAGTGTAGCATCCAAATCATCGACCGACAGTGCATGTTTGGCCGACCTGGGCGGTAACGTACTCGTACTAATGATTTCGCGATCTGCGTTAGGTACAGCCACTAACGAAGGCGTTTTTAACGAAGTAGCGGAGCTTTCGTACAGTGCCCGTGCATCTGCGTTTGGGGAGATAATGTGGTGCGCACGTCTCGTTAACGTCTGGTAGAAAGAAGACTGACGAATACTTTTTACGATAGAAATTATTTCATTTAGTTTTTCTTTCAACAGCGTTGATGGTGAATAGTTAATCTGAGGTACTCTCTGCATTACAGAATTGTTTACTGACTGAGATGGGTGCTCCTTCTTAGCAACAGACGGTGATGCCGGTGCTGTCAAATCATCGGAAATTTCGTTCAGTAAGGTTTCACATAATTCGAGTTTTTGCGGAATCGTATTCGCTATTTCCCCTGAAGTTGTCGCATTCGAGACGGTATTATTTAATTTTGCAGTGCCTGCAGTTTTGATGTATGGTGTGCGTGGTCTTAAAATAACGGGTGTGTGCATTTCTTCTCGTTGCTCAGTTAATATTTTCCTGCATCGAGATGCCGGATCATCTGAGCGATTACTGTGCAAGTTAATTTCAGAAACGCTGTAGAACACAGGCGGTACATAGCCATAGCTATACGGTCCGCCTTTCCTGTAGGAACTCATTCTTTTCCACTGTTTACTGTACAAGAAGGACATTCCTTTTTGCCCCACCATGTAGTGTACGTAGTCATCGTATTCTGCCTGAACATCTGCTTTTATGTCATCTGGGCATATTCGCGGTATAATGTATTTGTCACCACGACTGTAATTTGTGCATTCTCCGTACGAATGGAAGATATCCAGGCACTTTGGACAAAACAATTTGCCGTTGTCTAATCTGTAGCTGTCAAAGTCAATATACCTCGGATGTATTTTCTTGTCAACGTTATAATTTTTGCGATTATAATACTTTGTGTGGTCACGGGCAGGCGACTGACGGCGGTGCGGTTTGCGATAACATTCGTAATTACGATCACTTTCGGGCGAATAACGGAAACGTACAGCGTAATTTTCATCGCTACAATTGCTATCGGCAGAGTACGAACGGTGTCGTGCGCGATAGCGGTGTAAACTGGGTGACCGGTTGCTATCTGAGTCACTGAAACGACTGTAATATTCACGGTGAGAACGATTTCGGTGCGCATTATCTGACCGGCGGTCATCCGATTTACTGTGATACTCGTGAAAAGCACGATGATGGTACGCGCAGCCGTCATTGTCGGTAGCAAAGCCGTTAGAAGTACTTTCACAACGACCCATATGATTAATTTCTCTGTTAGCTGATTGTGCGAAAGCATTGCGCGCTACCGGCTCTGCAGCATGTGTGCTGGCTTGTGTGCGCCCTGCTGCACTGAGCGTTGGGAAACTGCATTGAGCGCCTTCAGTACGCTCTGCAGTGATCTGCTCTGGCAGACTATCCCTCTGCGTGTAAGAACGTGTGGATGATGCGGTGTTGCTCTGTACAGTGTTCTCAGTCGGTGTTACTGACTCATCGACCAAAGGAGAATGGGAGCGGTGGAGCTGATCCACAGAAATGTGGTTTACAAACATATGTGTAGAGAGCGCGCTTATCATATTAGCCTTCGTGTTTTTTGAAGCGGTTTTTACATTAAAATTTTTACAGATGTCACGTAAAGCATTCCGAGTGAATGTAATGTCAAGCTGTTGTTTTATGGACTCCATTGCGTACGCGGAGCGTGACTGCTAATGGGTTTGTGCTCAACTCAGTCGGCGCCAAAAAGATAGACGGCTGGAATACGCAAAGTGCAAGACAAAGCGAACGTACTGTAAAGTGTAAGGTAGAATGAACCGTGAGACTGACTTGTAGTGCCGTGCCGGCAAATTTGCTGGAATTCCCGAAAACGACGTAAATAGATATTCGGACAGGACAAAGTTAGCTAAGGTGTGCTACCTACGTGGCTAACTGCGCCAGTAATTTTGGAATTACACGGATAAATATGCAAAATTGAAAAGAATTAATTATACGCTTTATTGCAGTGCATGCACATAAAGTAAACGGCTGGTAAATAATGTCGGATGTAATTGCAGTACTTGCATCAAGAAAGAAAGAACCATTAAAAGTCCGACAACTGAACTGAAAAAGTCACTCGCAGTATTACGATGGTTGATCTTAATAAATATCAAACTTGATAGATGCAATTTTTGCTGGTACCAAACTGCGCTGTAAAACACTCACGAAATGGTTAGTTAGGCCTGAGACTTCCGGCGGCTGGTGTGGGAAGTGGCGATGTTGGGAAATCGCGAGTTCAGGCTGCAGGCGTCCGGGTGTTATGGTTCTTTTACAGGAGCGCCATGTAACAGTAGCCGATCTGGCTGCTGTTCTAGTGGGTTGGCGTGTTGACCGTACCACGATGTTCTGTGGGCTGTTGGGATGAAAGGTTGGCACGACCGGCAACGGCGCGGTCGTGGACGCTCTTACTGACGTAACACAATTACTGAACGTAACAACGGAAGTTCACGGCATGTTTAATGACAAGAACAATGCAACACAGGGACCAAGGTTTAGACAAGAGTTTAACAAGCAGAACAAGCTGATCAAGCTGATGCACGCTGTAACAAGCGAAGGCAAGACTGCATTCTAGAAATTGTGAAGAAGAAGAGCTAGCCGGTAAAATGAACAGATGCATAACGTAATGATGAATCATAACAGGGTGGTCTTATGGTTGTACAACGTCTATCGCTACAATACAGCGAACATAACAAATTCATAAATCCATACTACGGCGCGCCACGCCACATTGTTTAGCCACGGAACAGGCATTTTGCTGGCTGGTTTCTTGGTGAACGCCAGATATTTTAGCGAGAATAATTGCAGCTGCCTGGCGGAAGATGGCTAGAAAACGGTCGATGCAGTAAGTGACAGCCTAACTGCGGAGCTCATTTAAGCATTGCGATCATAAGCGTAGTGTAGTGTTAGGGTAATGTAGTTATTCACAGGCCAAGTTTGCGCTAATATCGCTTTATGTACCAGTAGCTTTACATCTTTAGTTTGTCGACAAGCTTGAACCGAAAACGTTTTGCATTGGTAAGAGGTTGGATGAAGTGAATGATATACTTCTTTACAATATCATTTCTCTAGTTGGTTCGCTGGACAGCTTGCTCCGCAGCGCCCCGCTGACGAACGAGGAGATTAAGGACCTCATTCAGCAGACCCTGACCGGCGTGGTGGCCATCCACGCCCTTAAGATCGTCCACTGTGACCTGAAACCCGCCAACATCGTCTTGGCTTATGACGCCAGCGCCCCCTACCACCGACGCGCTAAAATTACCGATCTCGATGACCACCTCGCGCTGCTGACCTCCACAGTGACTCTCCTTGATCTGCACGCCCCCGGCACCGTCCGTTACATGGCACCGGAGATGATGCGCGGATATTCCGCTGGGAAGAAAAGTGATATGTGGAGCGTCGGCTGTATCCTCGTCGACATGTACCGCCACGAGCAGCCGGTCCGGTTTGTGAAACTGGTGGAAGGGAAGACCGTCGCGATGGACGCCTTGGTGGTCGGGGAGTGGATGGGGCCGACGGTGCTGATGAAGTATGTCGGGGAGGGCGGGACGCCGGAGATTCCGAATCGGGCGCCGGTTGCGGCTCGCTGCTTACTGAGCCAGTGTTTCAAAATGAATCCCAAGGAGCGCATTAGTGCCGCGGATATGCTGTCCAGCGAGTGGCTGCAGCAGAAGGATTCCCTTTCTCCGACTGTCCCGGAAACTGTCCAAGGTACCCACCTTTATTAGGTCCATTAAATTGTTTTTGTTTTCGCTTTTTTATTTTGGCGACATCATTTAAGATAAGTGTTCCGATACGTGGCAGTGATCGATGGCAACAAATTCGGGTACATGTGCTAAAACTTTCGCTTTCGCGCAGTCCCATACACTTTTTATGCATTGCTTTATGGCGTTCTATAGCCGAATGTTTTGTATATGTTGGCGTGAAACCGTTTACGCGCAACATGCGGCTGGAGAGTTATCGGTAGAATTAAAATCCCAAAGTTTAAGCACACAGAGGTGCACAAATCATTTGGCTATAGGATGTCATAAAGCAATGGGAGAAGCCGTTCTGAGTGCGCGAAAGCGAAAGTTTTAGCGTTTATACTAGAATTTGGTACCTTGTACCGGCACATTTCCCTTAATTGTTAGATGCGAGCCATGTGGAAAACACCCGCGAATTCTTGCTGAACAACGGCGACGACATTCCTGCCCCCGACAAGGAGATGCAGTGGGACGTCGGGGTGAATTGCGGCGCGCGGGTCCTCATGCACCACCGCGAGCAAACCCACTTCCCCGTCGCGTACTATCATGTGGAGATCGAGCGGGTCAAGAAGAACGTGGACCCCGGGAAGCCCCTGGACGAGAAGTTCCGCGCCGTGTTGCGACGCCACCTGGACCCGGGTCAACGCGCCGCCGGTCCCGTTAATGTCTTCGCCGATCTACTCTGCCGCGGCGTGACCTATCTGGCACAGCCAGGAACATCGCGGTTCTCCGCTGGGATTTCTCTTTTCATCCCGACGCTGGGCCCGTCCTTCCCGGACGTGGCCAAATGGATGAACGCCTACACCCGCGACTACCAGTACGTCTGCCGGGGACACGCCACCTGGGCGGATATCCGGCCGTTGTTGGACCGCGGGGAGCCGGTGATGGCGCAGGTGTGCTGGAACGACCGTCCGATGGACGAGGGAGTGCGACAGATTGCCGTGGCGGCCGGCTACGGCGCGGTGTTTCCGCCGACCCATCCCAATATCGGCGCCGTGGTGCTGCGGGGATACGAAGGAGGCGGTGCGGGAGAACCGCGGACGGTGACCTTTACACATCCCTTCGGGGATACGCGGGTGGTGCGGTATGCAGATTTCAAGCAGTATGCTAACTGGATGCCGGAGCACCCGGTCACGAAGGAGGTGTTCGAATTGGCTGGCTACGAACCGGGACAGATCATCTACCGTGTGAAACGCGCGGGATGAATGAGCGAAGTTGGAAACGTCGTATTTTATATTCAGTCTCAGATTCAGACTCATTTCAAATCATTTCAAAAACGGCTCCACGCTGTTTAAGTTTGTAGCTTTAATGTTATTGTCATCAGTTTTCCAAAGTTTTTTGTATGTATGCAAAATTAAAAAAACTGTAGAGTTGTGATTTGCGAACAAGCTTCAGGCGACATTGAGTCGGTAGAACAGGTATCAAAACGGTTTGACTGTATCATATTATCATATTATGTACTTATGCACCATGTCGATTTGAAGAAAAATTATTAATTTGGATTTTGCTGTCGATCATCGGAATGTTTGATCATCTCTCGCGGCATACTTTATCACATGTATGATGTGCTAATACAGTCTGCAACGAAGTGATAATATATCTACAGCCTTTCCGTCGCGCGGCTGTTGTCCTGCCGACACATGGAAACCGGTCGGCAATTTTCTGACTGCCGGTTGACAGTGCAGCCCCCATCCGGTGCCATCAGCCAGCCCATTCTGGTCACGAAAGTTGTGAAATTAATATCAAGCAGCGCATTAACTGCGCATGCCAGTCGCTATAAATCGCAACAAAACTAGCGAGGTTTTATGTACTATACTCAGTGACGTAATGTACTGCAACCTGTCAACCCGCAGGTCATATTTTTTTTCTCTGTTTACCATGTCCATTCCAGCCAATTCATCGATAATGGCTCGCGTTGTCGTATCTGATTCTGCTGCCGTGATTCTCCTGTTCCTCAGTGGCAGCCTTATGCGTCCTGCTCTGGCTGCGGTGGAGCATCTGACTGCCGCAAGAAGTAGGTCTGCAGCAGTTTTCGGTAGTCTGCTCCTCTCTCTCCCGGCAAGTACATCTATAGTGCCTGGAAATTGTCACCCAAAAGACGCTAGAGTTGCATTGGTGTTTGACATTGATCCGCATTGTCCTCACTACGTAGGAGCTGATCATGTAAGGCTGCTTAACGTTTTCAGGTTGTTTAGGAATTAGGATATTCTTAGGTTTCTTGGTTACGTTGGTTCTTAAGTTTATCAAAGGTTTAAGGTTTCGTTTCTATTTTCTTAGGCTATTCTTAGTTCATCTTATGTTATTCCTAGGTTTTTAGTTTTCGTAGGTTTTTAAGTTTTCTTAGATTCTTAGTTTTTGTTAGAACTTAGATCTTAGGGTTCTTAATTTTCTTGAGTTTCTTAAAACGCCAAGAACCCAAGATGCGAACGAAAGAATACCCTAAGAAACTAAAGGTACCTGAGAAACCTTCTAAGTAGAGAGCTGTTGGGGACCACGAATCGCGGGGTGCCCATTCATGATTCCCGGTTCGTTTAACCGGCTCTTTTCCTTCGCTGTGAAGTCGGCGCGGTTATTCTGGGTGTTTTATTTACAAATTAAAGATAGCAACTGCCAACTGCGAACGGCACAATTTCGGTAGATGCCCAGCAGCAAACGTGGCAGTTGCAGCATTTGCTGACGTCAGCATTGCTACGTTCGTGCGGCTTCATGTTCTTTCTTCGCTCCCAAAAAAAATTATCCTACCATAGCAAAGGCATACGTAATTAGCAGAGTTTTCTTGCAGATTAGGGTCATACCCAAATAAAGGCGTGACAGTTTGTGTGTGTGTGTGTGTGTGTGATGCGGTCGCTTTGATTACCTGAAGATGATCAAGATTTATTGTTCTTTCAGGAAGGTACACATTAGCCTCATGAATCTTGGAAAATACACACATTGGCCTTAGGTCATTTGTACTCATTAGCCTAAAAATCGTTTGTGCCCCACAATATCCGCTTGCCGTGGCATGGTGATTTAAAATGGGAAAAGGTGATTTAAAATGGGAAAAACGTTATGGGCATTATGCATACTTTACAATGTACGACAAAAAGAGGTTGAACCGATCAGTCGGTCCGCGGTTCAAAATAACCTCGCAACGACACGCCACCACTAAAACTTGGACGCTTACTCAGTACTTTCAGACGCTCGCGCTCCGTGAATATCAAAGTGCAGCTATACTAGTTGCATATCAAAAGGTGTAGAAAAAATTTTTAAACTTTTTGATACTAAACCTGTGGCTGTTTCTGGCGAACAGCACAAATTCTAGCCATTTTGCTTTCTCGTAGGCACAGCATAGGATCTGTGCGCATAACCGTTTGGCTTGCAATCAATGCTTAAGTCTATGGGAAAGCAAAATGGCTAGAATTTGTGCTGTTCGCCAGAAACAGCCACAGGTTTAGTATCAAAAAGTTTAAAAATTTTTTCTACACCTTTTGATATGCAACTAGTATAGCTGCACTTTGATATTAACGGAGCGCGAGCGTCTGAAAGTAGTGAGTAAGCGTCCAAGTTTTAGTGGTGGCGTGTCGTTGCGAGGTTATTTTGAACCGCGGACCGACTGATCGGTTCAACCTCTTTTTGTCGTACATTGTACACTTGTCCACCTGTTGCGTTCTCCGTTTAATAATAATCCGTTTTCTGTAGTAAGCGAGATCCTGGACGAGGCTAAACGACTTAACGGGAAGGGCACTATGTACCTGCACGGGTACGGGAACGGTCCGACGCCCGAGGGAACGGCGACAGCGGAATGGCCGCCGCAGACGGAGATCATTCGGGCGCCAGAGGGTGGAACACTGGTGATTCTCTGCAACAACAGCCGCAAAAAGGACAACACGCCGGTATGTATGGGGCGCTGTCTTTAAATTCCTAAGTCATAAGTGTCACTCATAACCATCCGTTTTGATTGAATTTATTTATGCTGTACGACGTATGCGCAAGCTGTCCGTTGAGAGCAAGCAGACAAACTCAGCAAGTAATAATAACTGATGCAGGAGTACGTCTTTCGCTGTGGATAATACGCATTAAACGATTTTGGAAGAATCAGCTGACGCGTGAAACCAAGAAAATTAGTTTGAATCAGCCTCGTCCTTTTAATTGCATGACGTTCGTTCATGTATTGCCGTGACAAAACTAACGTTCGTGATCGTAATAAACATATTTTCTACCTTAATTGTTATATTTGTCATACCGTTTTTTTTACAACCTAAAAGCTGTCCTTGAATTAATGTTTCTTCTAATCTTTCTTACGTTTTATCGCGAAGGTTTCCCATTTTACGATTCCGCCGGCGTACACGTACAACGGAGTGCAGGACTCGGTTTCCAACCTCACGGTATCTAAAAAAAGCGTTACAGGATGAAAAATATTATTGCCACTGCGCAAAATCAGCCTACTGCGGGGACGAGATGGTGTGGAACAAGGTGCAGGTGTCCGCCTACGATCCAGTCACGGGTGCGTTTAACCTGACGTTGGAGGACTTCTCGAACGCCCACAGCGGTCTGTACGAGTGCCTGCACTCCAACGGCAGCCAGCTGGTGGTGACGCAGCGCTACTGGCTCAGCGCCACCCTCGTTCGCCACGAGGTCTTCAGTCCGCCGATGCAGAACGTCACCGTCCGCTACGGCGACCCCGCGGAGATGGAGTGCCCGGTGCGCTACAAGTTTCTGCCCGAACACCTCGTCACGCGCTTCTTGTGGCGCAAGGGACGCTTCTTGGTGAACCTGCCATACGGCATCCCACCGGTGATCTACACGGATGCGTCACGGCCGGACTTTAAAGGGATGTTTGCGTGCGGCGCCAACGCACAGGCTCAGTGCCTTTGCGCTATGACGATCCGTAGGGTGAAGTGGAAAGACGCCGGTTGGTACGAATGCTGGTTCCGCATCAACGATCGCCTCGACGAGTGGGTTATGCAGGAAGCCTATCTGAACGTCATTTAAGCCTAGCCGCCATTTTGCTAGCGAGCGAGCGCTTCGGTAACTGCGTGTACCTACATACATACACCTGTACTTACCGTACAAACGTACATTATACATACATCTTCTGTATGAGGTTGGGGCGAACAGTGGCAGTGGGAAACCTTAAAATGATAACATAGCTTCGTAGAGTCACAGTGCGATAACAATCCTACAGTACATACCACATTCTGAAAAAAACAACCAAAATAAAAATCTGCTCTAGCAAGTTTATTTTTTTTCCTGGCACCAGTATATGACAGTTGGGTTTTAACGTGGAATAGTGAAAGCTTCCTCTTAAAACTGCATTTCTTTACTTTGGAATGGTCACTACCATTTGTTAAGTCTGTACTGTATATGCTTCTATATACGTATCAGTACCACAGTACCATCATACTTATTACGATCATATTGGTTTCACTTTTTTACTCTGGAATATTCCGTAAGTTTCGTGGAAGTTTTACATTTATGCTGTGGAATAGTTAGGGGTTTTCGTCGCAGGTTTTTTTCTCTCGAAATGGTCACGGCTGTTTTTGGCGGGACGTGTTAGCAATCAAATGTGGTTAGACACATCTGTAAATACAGATACGATACATTCCAACGGCCGTGATCAGTGCCTGCAGTGGTTTATTTGGACGGGTTCTGTTTGAACCGAACTTGTGCTTTTTCGAAGTGGAGATTCGATGGTTTCTAGTTCCTATCTACAAATCCTCGTCGTTCGGGCATAATGGGTTGAACAACGCAAAGGAAGCCAGATTTTGGCAATCCATCGGTAACACTTAGCAGTGGCGTAGCGAGCCTTATAAGTTAGGTGTCATTTATACACTGAGTCTATGGACCTGAGCCGTTCCCAGCGCTCGCACTCGCTACGTCGCTAGTGAATAATGCAACCCCCTCGCTGCGGGCCCACGTGCAGAACCACAGGTAAACTGGCACAATCAGTGAGGCACCTGAGGCTTCCCAGTAGGAAGACCAAAATTTTATGTACAGATATTATTGTATTTGAGTTTTTCCATATGTTTTCTCTTCGCACTTGATTTCTTTTACTTACTGTTTCGTCATTTTTTTCTATGGAATTCCCGATAATGGCTTGTCATCTCGTGGCGGTGGTGATTTTGGCACTCCTACCTGGAAGCCTCACGTGCCCGACTCAGAAAGGGATCAGCGTAGACAGACGTAAGTCAACGCGGCTTCGGCAGGACAAATTTCGTAGTCCCCTCTGTCTTGGCAGGTTGTGCCAACAATTTGTGGCACAGGCACGTACGACTTTGGTTGCGGCGGGAAAAAGAATCCGATCAGGAAGACACCTGATCTGTATTTGTTTCAACAAGTTTAACTGTATGTTTAGAAAGTAATTCACCGCTTCGTTTCTGCTTTTTCTTGGTTTGCGGTGCTCAAATTCGGTTCCCCGTGAATAGACACAGACGGCACAACCGACAATTTGCTAAACGACAACTTGCTGACGACTTTTTGCTGATCGACAAAATGTTACCCGACAATTCGTTGCACCGACAACCTGATGATCGACAAACTGCTGAATGACAATTCGCTTAACCCTGACATTTTGCTGACGATATCCGTTGACTCAGAAAACCTAAGAAACCATAAGAAATCATACGAAACCTAAGAATAACATAATATGCACAAAAATATAAAAAGATATAGAAACCCATAAAAAACAGAAAAAAAAACAACATAAGATATCACTCAAAAGAATAAGCAAGAAAACGTACGATGATAACCAGTATAAAAAGCACACAAGAATAGAAGAAAACATACCTCATATGAAACCAAGGTAAGCTTAGAAACTCAAGAAAAAACACCTGAAAAGCAAAGACACACAGAAAGCAGCCCGATAAGCAAGTTCTCGGTCAACAAAATAGGGTCTGCAAAACTTCGGGCAGCCAATTTGTCGAAAAGCGATTTGTCGGTCAGTCAGGAGGCTGTATGAATCAGCGATATGTCGGTCAGCAGAGTGTCGGCAAACAAAATGAAGGTCAGAGAATCGATGGTAGCACATATAGAAAAATAACCGCAATCAGTATGGAGCTCAAGGAGCAGGCAGCTGGCACCCGTTGCGTTCACATCGTATTTCTCTACAGTCAACGAGATCTTGGACAGGGCGAAACTGCGCAACGGCACCGGCACCATACATCTGCAGGGATACGGGAGAGCTCCTCCGACTCCGCGATTCCCCATAGCGGAATGGCCGCCGCAGACTGTGCTGATCCGAGCGGCCGAAGGCGGCACGGTCTTCATTCCTTGTAGTTGTAACAACACGGGCAATCTGCAGGTATGTACAGGACCTCACTATCAACCGGTGCATTGGGTACACGCTTTAGAACGCAACTGTAGCTTTATAGTGCCGTGCAAGACCGAACAGTGCCCACGCGGGCACCGAGAACGGCAGCATACTGTTTCGTAGTACTAGTAACTTGGGTGGGAAACCTTCGTGGGTCTTCACAATTAAATTAGTTTCGTCGTTTTTTTATGTGGCTTCCACAGATCCTCGTACATGTAAATCAATGACGGTCGGCATTCACACGCAGGTGTCCCACATCGCGATGCCACCAGCATTTACCCGCAACGGAGAGCTTTTTGTTATTAAAGAGGCCGAAGTAATCAGAGAACCGTCTAAGGAAAAGAGTTACTGCTGCAACTGCACAGAGGAAGACAGTGCCGGGGATAGATTTGTTATATGGCGCAGGCTGATAGTGCCCGGTTACGACCTGGCGACGGGTGCCTTTTACCATCGCCCTGGAGAACTTCACGTACGCCGCCAGCGGTCTATACGAGTGCCTGCACTCCAACGGCAGCCAGCTGGTGGTGACAGGGCGCTACTGGATCAGCGCCACCCTCGTTCGCCACGAGGTCTTCGATCCCCCGATGAAGAACCTCACCGTCCGCTACGGCGAACCCGCGGAAATGGTCTGCCCGGTCCGCTTTAATTATCTCCCAGGGTACCTCGTCAACCGCTTCCTCTGGCGCAAGGGACACTCCCTGCTGGCGACCAAATCCATCCCGGATGTAGCCGATAAGGCCAGACCGTGGCGCGGCTTTGATGGACATTTTGAGTTTTCTATGCGCCGAACGCTGTATGTGTGACTCTACGATGAAGATCAAAAGCGTAAGGTGGGAACACGCCGGGTGGTACGAATGCTGGTTCCGCAGCGACGACCGCCTCGACGAGTGGATTATGCAGAAAGCCTACATGCACGTGATTTAGCCGCAGCAACCATTTCGCTAGCCGTTCGGCAACTGCATGTGTATCGATTTCGTATGCACAGGATTTGTAACAGTTGGTTTTTTACTTGGGAATAATCAAAATTTTTCATTGGAGCAGTATTTTTAAACATAGGAATGGACAAGAGATTTTTTGTTTGGGAAAATGTAATAGGACGGACGTCTTTGCAATGTGATGCATTGATAGTGTTTATGTCCCAGATACTGCTGAAAACCAAGAAGCAGCCAATTGGGGTGCGTACTGCGTAGTCTTGCCTTTAACGAGCAGGCATTTGCCACAATAATCGACAACACTAGGATTTTTGTTAACATTTTCACTGCAGTCCAGAGTCTTGGCCATTCCACAAAAAAGCCATAGCTCTTGTTTCCAGAACTTGGTCCATATCTCGCTATGAACTTTCTCATTCGAAGCACATGCAATGCGACTCCCGTCTCATTGTCATTGAACCAATAAGCTGTGCAAAAGCACCTGCTCCACAATAACACGAAAAATAAAAAAAATAAAAAATTGCATTATTGAAAATTTTAATAATGTAACAAATATTGTTACAATTGTAATGTTTTATTCGTATTCATTACAAATTTCACAACCGGCTCAACGCTGTTTGAATTTTAATATAGTTTTTAATACTGATTATCATCAGCTTTCAGACGTAACTCTACTTGTAAATTGGAGTTACGAACAGTAACAAAGTTTTTCTATGAGTTAATCGCTGGGAGTAAAAGCAGGGGAACTCATACAAAACCGTATGAATATGGTTGAAAAAATTTAGTGTTTCAAGCAGTCTTGCAGCAGCGTCCGCAGCGGTGCGGGAAACGGCGGCAGTGTTCGGTCGACATACGCGTTATTATACCATCCACGGGAGATTTGGTGCACCATGGGGAACCATTTGGCCGTTTGGTTCAGCTTGTGAAAGACCGCGGCACGTTCCACCGGATCCCGGCGCAAAGTGCCGATCACATACGTCAGCGCGTCGGCGTAAAACGTGTGCAGTTGTCCAAGTAGGGATTTGTTTGAGGCCGTCGTGGTATCTACAGAAAACCCCCAAGTCAATGACGTTGAGTGAATTCGGTGAAAAAGAGCAACTGGACTGTGAGACTGCAGAAGCGCTGAGTCAATTACAAGCCCTTTGCAAAACATAAAGTAATACATCACCAGGTGAAAATTAATGAGGGAATGTCTGTAGCGCATTTAA
Organism: Paramacrobiotus metropolitanus; assembly: GCF_019649055.1. NCBI lineage: Eukaryota > Metazoa > Tardigrada > Eutardigrada > Parachela > Macrobiotidae > Paramacrobiotus > Paramacrobiotus metropolitanus. The sequence continues at coordinate 932,528 of NW_026570252.1, read as the reverse complement.
ATAATCCCTGTACTTGCTGCCGTCAGCCGGTCGGACTGACACGCTGTGGCTATACATGGTGCGTATGTATATGCTAATTATTAATTAGAGTAACTATTAATCAGAGAAAATTAGAAATCGGTCGGTGCAGTAAGAAACAATTTAACTGCGGAGCGAATCTAAGTCCGATCAAAGTAGTGACGTGGCCATCGTTTAAAGCGCCAACTTCGCGCTAGCTGTACCTTTACGTAGGAAATTATGGGACAAGCATGTACATAAGGACCGTGTACTGCCGCAACGTCATACTCCCGCCGCGTGACGACAGCTAGTACAGGGATTATTTAGATGCACAACTGTTATCCTCTCTTCTATGCTTACGCGGATCAAAAAATGCTGCAGCCATGAGCAGGTAGGATTCCGTCAGTGTCAACCCGATCCCGTTAAACACCGCACTGAAATGGTAACAGAATCGGACGAGTTCGGGATCCAGACCCATCAGCTCCATCCAGTAGCGGTTGACGTGAATCTGCTCGGGGCCCGGCATGACGCAGTAATATTCTCCCTTGTGGAAATATTTCATGTAGTGCAACTACGAACAGCAACATGAAGTACAAGAGGAAGGGCATTAATGATAACACAATTTCAACCCGTACCAAACTACTGATGAAGATCTTCTCTTCCAGTAAAATACCGCGATCAGCCGGACAAAGGTCCTCGAAGCCCGGCAGCATGGCGACAAACTGTGCCAGACGGGCTTTGTCATCTTCACATTTCTCTTGATTTTGTAGCAGTACGCGCTCCAGTGTTGTCTGCGGCTGAAACTGCCCAACAGACAACAAAAATAAGCTAACGCCAGATACCACCCGGAACTTGGCCAGAATTTGATTATGGCATAAAAACTTCCACGCCCATGTACAGATTTCCGTAAAAGCACTGTCTCAGTAAACCGTATATGTACAGATGGAGTAAAGGACTGCTACCGCACCGGTATCTGTTGGGAGTTAAGGGCGGATGTCATAAACGCGGAGAACACGGCAATCTGGTCTCCGTAGGCGATCTCGTACGCCGCACACACCGCGCCACCGGCTTTCTGCAGCATCACATCGCGCGAACCGTTCAAACTGGCATAAATACTGGAATATGAACTGGAAGGCAATAGTGGGCGAAATGTCGCTGCGACACTCATGAAGCCCTCGAGATCTGTACAGAATAAAAATATGTTGTCGGTCAGCTTACGCATGGTGTCTGGTAAGACGTGACACGGACAACTGACCACTTGGACGGATAACTTTGCGGAAGCCGGGAGGAAAAGTCGTCGGCGTCGGCTGAAAATCCTCGTTAAAATACCCACGCACCATCAGCTCCACATCCGTTCGGTCTGCTTGGGCATCTAATACGGACGAGCTCGCTGCATGCGCTGATGGTAAATCCTCAACGGAAACTGCAACGATGATTGTAATGTGCCTTTAGTGAGTTTACAGCCACAAGCGTCAAAGTCAGAGGGGGAAGATTCCGGAAATCTCCGAAAACATTTTTATTTGAAGACGGAAATAGTATGAGTTTCAGTTGCGATGGACCAGTGGGCGTGGCCGAAATCAGTTGTAAAGGATAAAAGTATCGAATTTCACCGGTTTATACACAAATATGGTAAATATTCTCGCATTTAATACAATGTGGAACGATACGTTTATCCCTAACAATTGCTGCTGACCGCGCCCACTGAACCACTACCGATGAAGCTATTTTTAAGTATTCCCGCTCCCTGTTATCCTCAAACGAGAAACAAAATTTTTCGGAGGGAAAGCCTGTGACCGTTCCCAGGCTTCAATGCGTAAAAGGGGCCCTACCAGTGTGCGTAGAAGAATCATTCAGCTTGGCGCGCTTTCTTGCGCTGCTCCTCTCCGAATGCTCCATCCAGACAGTAAAATAACATCCAGCTTTCTAAGATCCATATATTCGGATGGTACCCGAAGCTGGTACCATGGGCATATATCGGGCCATTCGTCTTATGAAAACCGTTCTTCAAATCAGGCTAGCACCATCCTTTCTGATTCTGTAAGAGTATTACTCCTATCTTACTAGTGTCTGTCGAGCAACGCACTGCGGACTTATAAGGTTTTCTAAAAATGCACACATTGTACAAGAAGATTATGAAGAATTAAGAAAGCTCGTAAAGAAATCCACATTCACACGGAGATCGCACTGTTCAATGTGTAGGCTACCTTAAACTGCACTCTGCACGGAAACTGCGCGCACATGTTCATGTCATGCAATACGCTGCTAGTACTACTACACGACGCCGCAGGCGCTTTCAAACTCGCTTCACCGTCAGGTTCTCACACGCTGCCATGTGTGACTGTCGGAAAGAAAATCGATACAGCACGGCGTACTTGTGCCGGTTATACTCGTATAAACACGCTAGGATCAGCTGCAGCTGTGTACCGGGTTTTAGCTACAGTATTAATCTGTTTTCTCCTGAACAAGTAATTAAATTGTTATTTCCAGTTTACCGCTCTTTTGCCCGCATGATTCGACACGCAAAATAAGGGTACTAGCGTTAATACTGCGGGTTAGAATCTTTTTAATTCAAGGCCACCAGCAACAGTTAATAATCAGTTATTATAAACAAATATTCCAATAATGCTGCAGAAATTCTTGCAGTTAATTTTTGCGCAACTTCCTCGGACCCTCAGCGTTCCTTACTGAGCGCTAACGATTACGTCAGACCTGCGTCAAATTGGTTCACGATAATGTAACCTCGTTGCGTGAAGTACGTACAATGAGCAATCCGATTGCTCCACAAATTATTGGCACGCTTTTCTGTATACCCTTTGTGGTCGCGGTTGGCTAAGCAAATACCGGCTTTTGTGAACTGTGACTGTCTCGATAGTCCTACGCTTACACACGCTACCTGGGTAGCTTTTGCGTGAGGGGGTAAAGTCAATTAATAATTTAATCATACGAGTATGTTCATCCGGTTTATTTGATCCATCTAATGCAGTTGCTACCTGCAAGAACAAAAAGTTATCCGGGTAGAGCTGCCGCTGCATCTGCTCTGTGCGGATAACTGGAAAGCGGGTGTGCGTGTTAAGGGCAACTATTGATCGACAAATACTGCTGGGAAATTGCAGGTGTATGGGATACTGGAAAAGGGAGCAGCTCGACACGAAGTCATAACGTTACTTATAGACATAAGGATGAATTTACCGTAAGCTGGAGCATTTCAATGCACTGATGCGTTTGTTGCCGTTAACACTTGGCATATTCCAGCATAAATTGTTTCACAGTCCTTGGTGTGCGCAGCCAGCGGGACAGCCAAAGATTTCTTTTCGTTGGACCACCCGTTGGTCAAACCAAAAGGAACCGTTGGCTGTCTCGCCGATTTGGAAGTGAAGTTTAATTTAGTTTATCATGACTGCCGATTTCTCGTACTTCGATATGTGATTACTGCGTTGATCGCTGGTGTTAATTGTCTATTGCGGAAATATCGAGCAAAATGGGAGACCGAACCGGAAGGTAAATCGTGGCAGAATGCTGGACCAGGCCGGACCGCACCGCCTCGCACCATACGTCACAGATATGATTTCAGTGGAGATGCCACAGTTTACAGTCCGGCAGATTTCACACTCTCACGTCCCCATAGGCAATCGTCCCATGAAAACGATCGAAACACTTCTCCGTGGAAAGGGAGAAGTGTTTTAATCGTGGGGCGGTGTGGATTATATGGAACGGCTTTCATGGCCGGCCAGCGACCAGGGACAAGGCGACATTACCGAGTTTGTGGTGGTTGAAAGCCTTCGGTTGTGGACTCTCCGGTTTCGGTCATGGACTGTAACTGGACAGTCCACAACCGACGGCTTTCGCATGAGATACGGCAGGATACTCCTATATGACATGACATGAACCTAGCACCCGCTATGGATGGTTCGGCCCGTCATTAATGTCATTGGGTCATTAATGACATAATGACACAACCGTGGAGTCCTGCAGCTGTCTGCCGGCTCCGATTTACCTGCAGTCCTGCAGCTGTATGACGGTGGTAGAAATAATAATTAAATAATATTTATAATCTCTTACTTCTCACTGGTATCGATCGATTTCCTGAGGGAAGGCCAATCTGTTTACAAGGAGCATCTTCGTTTAACACAAACGAGAAATCTATAGCCGGTGATCAGTGACGGTCTCGATAGCCTTCCTCTTACAGACGCTACTTTTTTATCCTTTTGCCAGAGGGCGTAAAGTCAATAAATAGTTTAATCAGACGAGTACGTTCATCCGGTTTACTTGATCCGTCTGATGTAGTTTTTGCTACCTGCGAGAGGAAAACATTATCGGTGTACACCTGCAGTTGAAATTGTAGCTCTGTGCGGATAACTGGGAAGCGGGTGTGCGTGTTGAGAGCCACTACTGATCGATAAATACTCCTGGGGAATTTCAGATGTACGGGATACTGGAAATAGGAGCAGCTAGTCACGTAGCCATAAAGTTATTAAGCATAAGGATATTTCCTGGAAGATGCGTTTGCTGCCGTTCACTCCTACACTGATGCGTTTGTTGCCGCTGACGCTTGGCATATTCCAGCGTAATAGTGCCAGAATGTTGCACGTAGCATATTTCGCAGAAATGATTTGGTGGAGTGGGCCACAGTTTACACTCTAGCAGATTCCACACTCTCATGCGACCGTTGCGAACTGCCCAGGATCAAAACACTTCATGGAAATGAAGACGTATTATGATCATGGGGCAGTTTTGATGTGGAGAGGCTTTCATGGCCGGCCACCGACCAAGTACAAGCCGGCATTACCGAAACCGGACAGTTCACAGCTAACGGGTCTCGACCACCACAAACTGCCAGTGAACTTCACTGGAAGTTCCTGATGGCCGAGAGCCGTCAGTTGTGAATGGACAACCCACTCAAATTACTGAGCAAGTGCAAAGTATGGACGCCGGCAATTTGGACTGGGTAACCGCTTCTTTGGCAACGGAACATCATTCCGATCGCTCCACACCAATACAACAGGAAACATCGAGCTAGGAGATGCGGAACTGTATGACAACAGTCCATGGCAGTTGAGTGCAACTGAATTCCAAGGATTCATCCCTACCCTAGCTTTTTTTACCAGCTGTGTTCCGCGCCAAGAATATCGCCCCTCCAAGATCCATTGGTCGAATATTCCATAGGCAACAATTATCTTCACATCGTCGAGTTATCGCTTGCGGGGATGTAAACAGCGCTGTCTCTACTCAGTAAAGACAACGCCGTTTGTACCCCCGCAAGTTGTAATACTGCTAAGGCGGCCACGCCGTATGCTCTTATATGCCCATCTGAATTACATCTACCAGGCCACTGCCGGTCGGCATTCTACAATAGCGCAGTCTACCGGCGTAGTTTCACAGGCTTGCTCCTGACCAAAAAACCATGAGTGGCGGGGTCTGCCTGTTCCGGAAAATACCATATATGTCTGCGGAAAAAATCAGATTTCAGTGAAGATGCCACAGTTTACAGTCTGACAGATTCCCCATTGTGACGACCTCATAACCAACGCACTTCGCCATTTCCCTGGTAATGGAGAGGTGTTTTGATGATGGGGCTGTTTTGATTATGTGGGGCAGCTCTTTCATGGCCCACCAGCCACCAGGTACAAGGCGCCATTACCGAAACCGTACCGTTCTGCAACCGACAGCTCTTCACCACCACAAACTCCAGCGAACAACCTACTGAAATTATTCAACAAGCGCATAGGATAGACTATGGATACCGGCAATTTGGACGGGTTAACCGCTTTATTGGCAACGAAACGTCATTTCGATCGCTCTAGAGTAAATTCCGCATGTTCCAACTCGATGTTTTCCTGTTGGCAATAAAAAAAGGAGAACATCGAGCTAGGAGAACCGGAAACAGCGGAAACCCGACAAAATCACAGCGAAAGCGACGTTGATTTTCTCCGGAAACAACACCGACATGGGCGGCCTACCTTCAGTGCTCAGTTTTGGTACCAGTACATAGTACTCGTATTTATTACATACTGGACCTGACACCAATCAGTAATGAAAACCGCTGTAGGTCTTGGGAAGGTTAAGTTTAATGATTATTACCGTGTATGCCCATGCGGAAAGTAGCATGCATACACATCGCAGAATTATTTAAAATACTGACAGGATTGCGTGTATATACACAACCGTTCCGAGAACCGCACTAGTGGACGACGTCATTGATCGTGTGGAGTTGGCCAGCAGCGGTCGGGGAATTAATTATATATAGCGTCAGCTGCATTGATGTCATCGACCGTGGCCGGGACGCCGGAGCTCCCGTATCAAGAGCCGGATGCCGCGCGCCACCTGTTGAGCCGGTGTTTCAAAATGAATCCCAAGGAGTGCATTAGTGGCGTGGACAGGCTGTCCAGCGTGCGTCTGCAGCGGCAGGATTTGCTTTCTTCGGTCGTCCCGAAGACAGTCCAAGGCTCGTAATTTTTTCTAACTGCAAATTTACTCTAAGAAAAACTGTGTGCGACATCGTTTAATTCATATATCCGAGCCAGGTGGAAAACCGCCGCAAGTTCCTGTTTAACAACGGCGAGGACATATCCGATCCCGGTTTTCGGGGTCAATTATGGCGCGAGTGCTCATGCACCATCGCGAGCACACTCATTTCCCGGTCGCCCACTACCGTGTGGAAATCGAGCGGTTCAAGAAAAACGTGGACTCGGGAAGCCCCTGGACGAAAAGCTCAGCGCCCTTTTTTTCCGCTACCTGAACCCCGGTCAACGCGCCGCCGGACCCATAAACCCATTCTCCGATCTACTCTGCCGCGCGGCGACCTTTCTACCACAGCCGGGAATGTCGCGGCTCTCCGCCGGGACCTCCCGCTTCCTCCCAACCGTCATCTCTGTATGGCGGTATAATAATCTTTATTATTATCCGCCTGTGAAGGCGCAAACAACCAACTAAATATGACAGCGTAGCAACACCAGGGACATTCGCTGGCCAGTTGCTACGGACACAAATTAATAGCACAACATTCACGAGACTTTCATACAAGTACGCGTAAATCAGTGTACGTATACGTACGGATAAGCTACACCCTGGGCCCGTTATTGCCCGGACGTGGCCAACTGGAACGCTTACATCCGTGACTACCAGTCACACAAAGCTGTGTCAACTTGGTTTGCTTTAGAAATTAGGGTACATTACTCTGTACATAGTGCAAGAATAGGAGAAACAGTAGGATCTTACATATTTCTGGGATGTTTTCCTCTGTTGTTATGAAAAAGGTCACGAGTAAGTAACTCCGCGATGTCGCTGCTACCCTAATGAGGAAACTCACTCAGAACAACCAAAAACTACTGTATTCGCCAAAAAACTGGATGTTCTATAAATCTTAGCCGTCGCCTTCGGCGCTCTCTAGATCTGTCACCAATCACTTCACCGCTGCGCCGACGACCTTCAAGCCGCAGCAAAAAACTCGTCAGTGAATTTGTGTACGGTGGTAAACCTGAAAACCGACTACAATCACTTCACCTCCAGATTTCTGCAGTAACAAGAGTAACTACATCCACATAACATACACATCATAATTATCTCAATCCGACGTGAGTATAATATTATCATATACATACAGTCTGTATGTATTTACTATTTGCACAAACACAACGCAATCCACTCTTAATTATGAATCCACTCGTGTTAATTTTACGTATAACTGATCGACGGACGATCACTATGTATCCATAGGGATGGACAAGCGCATTCACGATGTGTTAAACGCCCTCTCCCTGTCCGGCAGGGGATAAAAGGTGGCAGTGGCACCTGCCACTGGCAGATGCCACTGGCAGTGGCATCTGCCACTACCGGGTCTGGCAAGCGATAAAACGTGGTAGTTGCCAGAAATCCGAAATAAGTCCCAAGTAATTGTGATGCCCGATCAACACAAACATCCATATACCGTATTATTTGTGAAACATTTATAAAACTTTATCGGACCTTTGCCACACTAAGTCATCTCAGTTACGGTGATTACCGGAAGTGTTACCTGTAGTGGCAATCGTAGCGGGCTAACGCTTACTTCGATTCTTTAGATTGCGGTTTCTCTAAATCTCCAACTTCTTAGGCCCCTGTTTAGTTCATACATCATCACTTCTGTTACATAACATTTTGTAAGAAAAACTTACGCTTTCTCAGATGTCTTAAGAGAACCGAAGGCATCTAAGAAACCAGCAGACGATAAACCCAGAAAACTTGTCTCACGACTACTCATATAGAAGCAAAAAAGCAGTTTCCTAGACACCCATTCTCGTACTAACACATTTGATGGGCTGATTTTATGGTCTGTGCATAATCTTTTCGGATGCCTCTTTGTTCTCCAGGAGGGGGACAAACACGCTAGTAAATCTTGTAGCCATTCCAACTGATTTAAGCTGGTTAGCTATGAAGTTGTTATACTCATTGATGTCTGGAAATTTCGAGTTCCCCAAGCGAAAAAATGGTCGGACGGAAACAGTTTCATGTATTGTATTGCTTTTTAACATTACAGCTAGTGCATAATTAAAAAAAAACAGAAATATTCTAAGAATTTGACGAGTCAACTTTTGCGACCTTTTCCACTCCCCAAGAAGCGTTAAAAAAGTTTTACTTTTTTGACACCAAGTTGACTTCAATGGAAAAAACGTGATTCGCGTGTTCCCGAAATTTAACGCTGCCGAAGTAACCGGACGCGACCAGAATCACCTACGACGGATTTTAGTATTGTGGCAACTGCCACGTTTTATCGCTTGCCGGACCCGGTAGTGGCAGATGCCACTGCCAGTGGCAACTGCCAGTGGCAGGTGCCACTGCCACCTTTTATCCCCTGCCGTGTCTAGCTATAACCCGTGAATTTGTAGTTGACGCTGAATTTATGCTTTCTAATTACGGAACAAGCTTGTAGAAGCCGTTTTCCGAACCACCGGCGTCGGTCCAGCTGGCGCTGTCAGTCTTCATCTTGGAATGGCACCGGTTTTGCGTTGGTGCTGAGCCCATCGAAGTTCGCCCTAGCCACACGGCGTATCCCGACCAAATTTACAAAAAGACCTTACATTCCAGCTGCGCCTCGGTGATGCAGTGCCCGCCAAAAGCAAGTACACTTTCCTAGATTCATGATATACACTACATTTTTAAATGCGGGTTTTTACCGCCGGGATGACCGTGGTCAGCAGCTAGTCTCGTGCTTTGCGCGACAAGAAGGTATCGGGAGAAACCGGAAGCGCACCACTCCATCTCCATGGGGTCGCCGAAGCGCATTGGTGATGCAGAGAATTGTGGCATGGCGGAAGAGGATGGCGCTGGTCCAGTAACGCTGCGTCACTAGCAGCTGGTAGCCGTTGGAGTGTAGGCATTCGTATATACCGGTATGGGCGTATGGCGTACGTGAAGTCTCCTAAAGATCAGATAAAAAGCACCCGTGTCCCGATCGTTAGCGGACAGCTGCACAGCGTTCCATTTACCGGCACACTCTTTTTTACCATTTTAAAAATAGTTTTAATATTGTTACGGTTAAACGAGTTATCCTATAAGCCGGTATTTAAACTACCACGAAACTCTTTCAAATAGCTGCGGCTTCGACGGCGTACTTTGGCCTTCTGATTGGTGGTAACGTGATCGTTCGCGTTCGTCCTGTCGAGTGTATCGCAATTTGCTTCATCGTATCACAATACCTTCAGTGACAGCCAAATAGCATTTGCAAGCAAGAAACGTAAGCAATAAACCGGTGCCGGTACAAAAGTTTTACAGCCGTAGAGAACTTATCGTTTGAGATAACAACATTCTGATACCGTCATAATTTTTCTAAGCTACGCTGCTACATGACGGTTATCAGGTAAATGAATAGTCCGTTTTAGTTATCAACAATTCCAACTAAAATAATATTTATAAGAACACTGAATTATGAACTACATGATTCCAATGTTAATCAAAATCTATTCCAGCAGAGATAATTTCCAGGATAGCATCACACCGATCCCCAGAATTAACGCGAATCGCCACACCGTAGCCCCACAACGCGTCTGTGTTTACTCCGGCCGCGGCATGGACTGTTATCATCTGGATTTGTTTCGAAGAGGCGGGGCTACTGAAAAAGACATAGTTCAACTGGTTTTCTCGGTCGTTCACGATCACCCGGTCAATATAAGCGCCGTTTTCCGCTCGATAGCGCACCATCACTTTGACAAATTTCAGCCGGCGGTCATCAATGATCACGGGGGCCGGTATCGGAAGGGCGAAGGTGGCGACAGTTGACGAACTGCTTCCTCTGCGTATCTCCACACCGGATCCCGTTTGGCTGTGCAAGAGCTTCCAGTCGTTGATGGCTCCTTCCAAGTGCCGATGCTGAAGGGCGCTACCGTGGACCCATGCCGCATATTTCATAGGCGTGACTAAAAATGTTTGAGTATCATGCGCCGTATCGTAGGGGCTGCCGCAGATTATATATTAAAGTTATTCATATCACATGAATAACGAATAACCAACAATCCAACCATTCGTATTTGTTAAAATGAGTCGCAGATTCTTATTCTTACTAAACAAGTTTGCTAGTTAGTTAAAATTGTACCATTTTCTGCCAAACGTTATCAGCTGTTTTCTTACCTGGCAATGCGGCGCACAACAGCGTCATACCGATAATCAATTGCGCAGTGCGTTCCATGTCGAAGGCATCCGGCAAATACGCTTTTTAAATTTTTAATTATTCCGCCTAGTCTGCGTACTGCGTTCGTGCACGGTCCAGACTGAGCGTGTAATTCGTTACTATATAAAATTTCCTTGGCTAGGAGCACACTAGTGACGTTGACTTTGGCCTCAGGTGATCGCGCCTTGTGAGCGTTTCAGTGTATCAACCAGGAAGATCTCGCCAATGAAAAGTTGCTGAGCGCTGGAACCGGCGATTGTATCTGTTGGACCATTTGTTGGCGTTGCTGTAATCGTGTGTTAAAACATTATCACAAGCAATACTGGTAGGCGTACGAATTTGTAGTTCGGTCATAAGGGAACCTTTTATAGCTGTTTTTAGAGATGTAAAGCCGTCGGCTTCGTAAACCAGGCACAATTACTATGTCTACTTCGAAGTACGTATTTGCAGTTCGGTCATGAGAGAATCCTTTATAGCCTTTTTAAGAGATCTAAAGCCGTCGGTTCGCAAACCAGGCATAACTGCAAGCGAAAACGATAACATACTTATTGTAGCATTCTCTACTGTATGAGTTATAGAATTTTGATCAAAACGAGCGATTGACCTGTTTAACGCAGGTTATAGGCTGACTACACTCATTTTTATTAGCTTTTTCGCTTTATTATGTGCTACCAAAAGTCACAAACTATAATTTTAACCAGTGGTAAGAGTGCGCGGTCTTTGTGGCGCTTTGGGCGCACGAGAAAGAGTGTATGATGACATTAACGAAGTTGTGAAGTACTTACTACGTATGCTCTTCATCATCTTTACCAGTGATAATTATATCGTCAAGATATACTGCTACACCTTCACAACCTTGCAGTATATTTTCGATCAACTGCTGAAAAATACTAGGCGCACTTGCTACGCCAAAAGGCAATCGATTGTACCGAAACAATCCTTTATGCGTATTTATGACAACCAAATTTGCACTTTCTTCATCTAACGGTATTTGTGCGTATGCTTCTCGTAAATCGATTTTACTGAACTTTTTACCACCATTTAATTTCGCAAATAATTCGTCAGGATGTGGTAAAGGATACTGGTGTACATCCAGCGACGCATTCAAGCCAGTACTTAAGTCAGAACAGATACGCACTTTTTTCTTAGGCTTTTTAATAGATGTAATTGGTGCAGCCCACTCTGCATAATCAACTGGTGTGAGAACACCCAGTTTTACTAACCGTTCTAAATCTTCCTCGACTTCTTCTTTCAAAGCAAACGGTACTGGCCTTGCTTTACAAAACACGGGACGAGCGCCTTCTTTCAAGTACAAATGTGCTTTGAAGTTTCTACAGCAACCAAGCTCGTCCTTAAACACTGCCTTATACTTCTGAAGTATCTTTGCAAGGCTAAACTCTTCAATTCTACTTACAGTACCTTGCTGTAGTTGCTTTAAACTGAGCGCGCTTAACTGTAACTCTGATATCCAATCGCGCCCAATTATACTGCAACCTTGCTCAGTAACCAACGCTTTAAGTGACTTCGTTACGCCACCATGCTTAACTGTCACATCTACCATTCCCATTAACGGAATGACATGGCCAGTAAAACTACGCAAACAGTAGTCAACTTTCTCCAACTTCGGTGCACCAACTTTCCGCCATGTTAACTTGCTCATTATCGTGACTGACGATCCCGTATCTAACTCCATATTCACAGTCTTGCCGTCAATATTTAACGGGACAAAAATTGACGACGGGGTTACTGGCCCTGTACGTAAAACGTCGTACGGCATCCTTTCTACATAATTTGTTCTCCTCTGCCCTCTCTGACCACGCCCTCTTCTTGGCGCTCTGCATACTTTTGCCAGGTGACCTCGGCGGCCGCAGTTATTACACTGTGTACTCTTATGGGGACAATCCGGTTTCATGTGTTCGGTTGAACCACACCCATAACAAGCTGCTTTACTGGACCGCTGTCCAAAACGGCCTGATCCTCGGAACCTACCGCCTCGGCCTCTACCGCGACCACCGTATCCACCGCGCCTTATCGCTGCTACGTCCGGGGACGACGATCTACCACCGACCGTCTGCTTAGCGTCTGCTTTACTCGTCTCATACTTATCCGCTTCCTCGTATAATTTATCGAATTTTTCAACAGACGATACAGGCAACGTATACAAATAACGGCGCGTAGTTTCACTGGCTACACCTGACATAAATGCAGCACACAGCTGGTCATCTACAAACGCGTCTGGAAAATCACACTTGACGCACTGATTCCTTAAATCGTTCGAAAAATCCAACAAAGTCTGACCTGACTTCTGCTTAATCGAAAAGAAGGTAGCACGCTCTACTCTTATATTTGTCCGTTTGCTGTATACCAGCTTTAACTTCTCATACAGTTCCTCGAACGTGAACTGACCTGGATCCTTCGGGCGGCACATGGAGGCTAGCATCTCCATGGCCTTCGGATTCAGGGATCCCAAGAGTAGTGGCTTCTTCTTGTCATCGGTCATCTTGAACGATTCCACGTGGCTATTAAACTGTACACGCCACGTTTCCAGCTTCATCGTGTCTGGGTCAAATTTACTTAATTTGGGCAACCCGGTGGAGTCATCATCACCCGACACCGCAGTATTCGGCGTGCGTGTCTGAGTGCCTGTTACTCCCACGGGTGACGTGCCTCCCGTAGACATGGTCAATTACCACTTTTGACCAGTCAATTACCTCTTAAACAGAAAGGGCAATTACCATCCTTCACGCCAATGTGAAGTACTTACTACGTAAGTTTATTAATAATATTCCAGACCACAACAACTAACTGAATGACAAACAACAACAACACAAAACAGACTCAGCCAGACAACCGATCTTGTACCGTTGCTATGCGTTTACGCAGAATCTCGAGAAATGTAAATATCAATATTAATAATAATGATAATTATTATTCATGCAATCGCGTACATACGTCACAGAAGTAAAGCCTCCACCAGTAGTGTTGGAGAAATAAAATCACATTTGCAGCACAGTACTCCACACGATATACAATTTACGTCGCTCGGAGGAATTAATTACAGCGCTCCCCGCCTTTCTGGCTTCGATACACTCCGTCTCCGACATAGTTTCTTTGCTACTTCCCGATCAGCTGGCCGTCGATGTCTGTGCTGGTCTGGAAAAGTGGAAGACAAATTCTAAACTAACAGAACTCCCACCACCAGGTTTCCGCAAGTCTTAATAAGCATGGGACCTCTCTTTGTGCAACGTGTCTCTAGCTACCGGTACGATGATGTTAATAAGGCGCGCCTCCTTGCTCAGTCGAGACCGGGAGCTGGTATATGGCTCAACGCGTTGCCTTCCGCGCATATCGGCAACCTCCTCGATGATGACACGCTGAAAATCTCGGTAGGCCTTAGACTCGGCGCCAAAATTTGTGAACCACACAACTGCACGAAGAGTTCCAACGTCCAAGCCAGTTGACTGTTATGCCCCTTTAAATCTGTAGCGCGTTTTACAAACGTTACGGCGTTGGAGCGCTTTTTTATCCGCATTCTCGTGCCTGAGCAATGATGGACACAAAAAGTTTTGCAGTCTTGCTGTTATATTTGTTGTGTAATAAAGAAATTAGTGCACAACAACACGCTTGTCCCGCTTTGTTTTATATTGTAAACCGTACTTAAACCGAATTCTCCTCGACAAAGAATTTTTTTGAATGACACACAGTAATGTCAACAATGCTAAAAATTATATAATGTGAGCCCTGACTCTGCCCTTCTCGTGGGAATACCGGAATAAGCAGAAACGATGAGTTCGTTGTAGTAACAAGCAGTTCAAATAAACATATGTCCGTTTGCTTAAAAACAAAGTAAACGGTGCGCAAAATACACACTAGTAGCGAAAAATTTGTAAACCATGTTAACATCATTGTATTGTAAGTTTAGCTGCCCTGTGAAAACAAAAGCAGGCCTAATTTGGTTTAGCACCTGCACTGTATAGCCGCGCATTCTGCAACAAACGCATGTTCTACAAATTGACTGAATTATATATTGCGGTCTTGTGAACAAAATGGAGTACACCAGACTGTACCAAGCCTGCCAGGATTTGTCCCTGACCGTATGTAATAATCAGCTGGTAGTTCCCGTGGCTGATGCGGACAGAGCAGCAAATTCTAAAATTAATATTACTGGAGTGTTTACTGTCAGTGTTTCCAATAATCCACCGTGGAATTTTGAAAGTCCGTCTGGATCCGGATGTTTCTGTGGAATATCCATAACATTATTAACATTAATTAGTAACAAACTAGGCTTGAGGTAGGAAATATACAGTAAAACAGTTTAAAGTGGTTTTCTACAAGTGCACAGACCGTAATCTAGGTACTTGAGCAAAGCCTCAGTGAAATTGATTTGATTGGAACAGGCTTCTGTTGCTGGCCACGAGCGTACCGCTAACGAAATTCACTACATCCGACGGGACCAAATACGACGGAGCGCCGGCTGATCTGCTGACTGGAAAGGTCAACATGAGCGTTTGCCCTCTTGCAGTAACACCGGCGCGTGTACGCGACTTTGAGCTTATTAGCGGCGCGCTGGTGCGGGATTATTACATCCTGATTCATCATGGAGATCTAGTAGATTCCAGTGTCGGAAGCCGGTCGATCGTCGAAGGTTTATTTATTAACACCTTGACAAAATACTGGCCGGGGCTTATGCTATCCGGCATAGGCGTGTTCGTCACGCTACTTTGTGTGCGCACTGGCAGAATGTCGAGTCCTTCCTATGACCGCGGTGCAGCACAAATCGAGAACCGTGAATCTGTACTAAAAAAGCTGTCTTTCGCATTTTCCGTATCCTTTCGAAGTGCGTTTGATGTCGTCAGCAGCTTCTTCTGTGAAGGTAAATGGCAGAACATTCATTTCGCTTTTAGTGCTGTGGAAACTTGGCGCGTTTTTTAGACGCTCTCGACACTCCTTTACCGCACGAATATCATGCACCACGACTTATTATCACGCAGTGGCTATTATTTTCATATTTTGTAATTAGCATAATGTACGCGAGTTTAAGCTCAAGTCTGCCGAGCTCATTTTTAATACCACCCTTTCAAACGGTTCCTGAATTTGTACGCTCGGGATACAGTCCGTTGTTCCTCGTCAAAACTGCTCCGATAGAATTTATGGTGAGTGAGAGTTTACGCGTAAATCTGATACTTGAAAAAGCAAAATGTTACTATTTTATCGTTAAGCACATATGTAGACAAAAAATGCGTGGACTATCGTTCAATACCGTTTAAAAGCCTAATACTGTAGCCGCTAGATGAAATATGGCACCACAGAGTCTGGTGTACGGAAAGCAGCGCACACGCTGCTGTAACGTGTGCGCTGTCCGGCGGGGGGCAGGCAGCGGCCGGATCCAAAAGTGGTGCCATTTCATCTAGCGGCTACCGTAATTAAAAGGGCCGGAAAATATAGATGGTACCCACACCCATTGGAGCGCTATCGTGCCACGGCAGACATCCGCTAAATCATTCCATTTCCAGAATAGCCCAATTTTGAAACCCTTGACATCAAAGGCGATGCTCTACAACTCAGAAAGTTCCCTGCCGGAATTTCTTGATTATGCTGCTGCACTGTCCAAACGCAAAAGGATAGCGATTTTCGGATATTACGAAACACCGGTGTACCAAAGATCTGGCTTTTTTGCTGCTGCTTCAGCTCAGTTTCATAATCACATCTCCGTGTACCAACTGCCCCGTCAATCACCGTTACACGAAAGCGTTAATGATTTGTACGTAAGCATGAGGAACGTGAAAAGTGAAACCATTTCAGACGGTTACTGCTACCACAAGCGAAATTCAACTTAAAAACTGTTAGCGCTGCAATAAACAAAATTTCGTTATGCTTTAGGATCATTTGGCTTGCCAAAACTGGAAATCTAAGACACATAGTCAGCTTGCACACAGAAATAGTGTATTTGGCTTACCGAGTTCCCTACATTCCCAGCGTTCGACCGAGTACCCACACACAACGAGCGGCGTCAATCCAAATGCACAGCCTACTGTCCACTGTTTATATTGTATCGGCACTTTTCATGATTGCGATTGTGATTTTTCTCTGTGAACTTTATGTCCATCGGGCGGTCGTATATTATTACGAGCACAGAAATACTCGTATCAATCCCGGAAAAGTTATTTCCATTAAATGGTGAATTTCAAGTCGGATAACTACCGTCTACGTAATGTCTACCTTGCTGAAAGTGTATTTTTGTTCACGATTTTAGTCTGGTTTTCGCATTTAAGATTTGACAGAGCCCCCTTTGACTGAGTCCCCCGAGCCCCCCCCTAATTTTTTACTTCTCCAGACCGTCACACATAATATTAGCAAATTACTTACAAAAATGTCGCGCTGTGCATGGCGACGATATCTAACTGAACGATGAATAATTAATGAAACGAAATCCCACGCAGCACTAGATCAGAAAAACAAATGGCTTCGTGGATTGTTTTCCATCCCAATCGAACGCCTTGCGCAAGCCCGCGGTCATTGACTTTGTACTAGTGTAGTATATACTAGCAGAGAGAAAGAAAATCGAAAACTAGTGAAATAAGGAACGAACTCGTAGGCGAAACTGAGTGATTTATGTGCGCAAGAATTTTTAAGACCAAGTCAAATCCTTTCGTCATATACTTTCCAAAGATGAGCTGTTAAAGGTTCAGTCGGGAGTACTCGTACTTGTACGGGCTAGTATCTGTTTTTCCTGCCGGCTCTATGTACGCTTTCTTGCCCCTGAGGGTGAGGTTTATGTTGTTTGTCGCTATATATGCTGTTGTTCTGTTCCGTGCAGAACAGAACAACTGTGCAGTTGGGAGGAAGCATGCAGTATCAGTATCAAGCCAGTCAGTATGCAGATAGTCACTTAGTGAGCTATCTAGTAGGTAGCGTAGGGTAGCTCAATGATGTTCAATATTTTGCTCTCGTGTCCGTTTTGCTGAGCGAGTCGCAGCGCTCATCGCCCCTTGCGACGTTTGGATGCCGTACTTCGTTGGGCAAACTTCGTTGGGCCGCTGATTCGAAGTCATGGTGACCTTTCTGCCCATATGAATCGTGCTGACCAAATGCCCAGGGTAACCTTTCTTTGACCAGGTAAGCCGTTCACTTCCTAAACCAGCAGAAGGATTCTTTTACACCGGGCGTCCCGGAGACTGTTCATGGTACCCACATTTGTTCTTAGTTCATTTTGCGCGCCATCTTTTGATTTTTAGATCCTAGTCATCTAAAAAACCGCCGCGATTTCCTGCTGAACAACGGCCAGGACATTCGTGCGCCCGAAATACAATGCTAAAATCAATGTAAAATTGAGAAATGAGGTGCGTTTCACGCGAAGCCGATGCACGTTGTTCTTGCGGTTTGCTAAAAAGTCTATAAAACCTGGTGAAGTTATTAATATTTTTATTTTCTACAACCCAGTCTGATTATGTTAATGGTTTGAACTTAAAAACCGTTAAAGTTTAAAACCGCTAAAACTGAACAGTTTTGAATTCAATTTTAACGGTACATACCGCAGAGCAAGGCGTTCTTGCTTCCGCACGGACTGCAATCGGTGCTGTGGAGTGTGGACGCCCAAATCCGTGCTCTTCGGCGGTCCCCTCAATGTGTCAGTTCAAGGATAAAAAGCATCGGCCTGGAGCGGTTTGTGAACGCGTAACAACATTATGCGACATGTCGCGCATTGCATGTGCAATCTCCGCGGACCACCGCATCTGGCCAGTAAAATGAAGCGGCTGATTTACGTCAACTGTCATCTGGCTCAGCGTCGCTATGTTGACAACTATCGCGATATAATGGTGTTGTTGAGCCATGTAATATCTGCTGCCAATGACCTGAAAATTTGAAATGAGTTTTGCGTACAAAATAGTCATCAATCGCTTGCAAATCTGGTTTACCCTAGTAGCAGTCAAAGAAAAATGTACAATGAGGATATCCGCTTTTGCAGAACTGAAACCAAACACGAAATTCAAGATGAGTACGTAGGTGGTCGTTTATCGACTGTCTCTGTAAATATAATGCACATCAGTTGTGCACGGTGCGTACGACAGATATGACAGCCTATCGCGACAAAACTGAAAACACGCAAAAGGATTCACCGGCCCACACAATTCCTAACATTTCGTCAGAGAGCAGGCAATAAACACGCTAGCATTCGTAGTGGGGCTCGGTATAAGAACAGTCAAAGAAATTAACGTTTCAAGCAGTCCTGAAGCAGCGTCCTGAGCGGGGCAGGAAATGGTGGCACCGTCCTGTCGACATTCTGATACCACGCAAGCGCAACCTGGTGCACCGTGGGGAACAGTGTGGCCGCTTCGTTCAGTTTGTGGTAGACAGCGGCGCGTTCCTCCGGATTCCGGCAACGATAGCCGATCGTGTACATCAGCGCATCCTTATAAAACGCGTGCAGCTGCGCGAGTGCCTGCTTAGCCGACGCAGTGGTGGTGCCTGTGGAAAACCGGGCAAATCGATAACTACAATTCCTGTGTATTAAGCGCGCTGAAGTAACATGAATCGTATTTAATGTCTGCGTAAAAATTAAAATGATCATAAGAAAACCATCGAAAAAAAACAACCAGAAGTGTTAGAATCCTCCCTGGTTGTCTATTTGATACAATTAACGTGGTTTTGGTAGTTTGCTTTAATGAAGAGTAATTCCAGTGCAGTTAACAATGCAGACGTAGTACAGTATCTTATATACTCAGTAAAACAGTCACATTGACTAAACTTCTGACTTCTGAGTAACAACTTCGCCTTCAAGGTCGATCGATGTATGTATGATAAAGGGGCAATGATTTTTTATTGACAAATTGTACAAGCTAAACGCCATTTACACTTGAACTTGATAAACCAATTTAGAACAAAAAGAATAATTCTTCAAGCTCTTTAGAACTGGGTGCTGGGTGCCAGCATGAGTAACAGACAATAGTAACGGTTACACCATTAATCCTGACAATATTAAAAAGTATTTTTTAATACTTGCTGATTGGTTCGTTTTGATCAGTACGCCGGCAAAATATACGAGCACTCGTGCATGTTATTTAGATTCAGTGGAACCTCCGATCTTGAATATCCCGGACCCGGAACAACCCCGAATCTTGAACAATTTTTTGCTTACTTACCAGGATCAAAAAACGATGCGGCCAGAAGTAGATATACTTCCGTAAGCGTCAACCCAATCGCGTTGAATACAGCGCTGAATTTGTTGCAGAACCGGATGAATTCCGGATCCATACCCATCATTTCCATGCAGTAGTTGTTGGAGTGAATCTGCTCGGGACCCGGCAATGTGCAATAATAATCTCCCTTGTGAAAGAACTTCATGTGATGCAGCTACGGAAAAATAACACCAGATAGAGAATAAGCCGAAACTTATCTGTATGTCGAAACTTTGGCATGCATACAAGTGATACAACTATTTTGATATATCCAAGGAACAGCCCATACCAAGGTACTGAGAAACGTTTTTTCCGCGAGTAAAATACTGCGATCCGGCGGGCTAATGTTCTCGAACCCGGGCAGCATGGCAACGAACTGCGCCAGACGGGCTTTGTCATCTCGACGTTTCTCCTGCATTCGAAGCCGTGCTCGCTGCGGCGAGGTCTGCGGTTGGTACTGCAAATGGTTATCACAGGGCATGTTGGTAATATGATGTACTAAGCGGAGCGAGATGTTGCAATTTCGTGAAAACAAATAACTACTAAATTACTAACAGATTACCGGAATCTGCTGAGCTTTAAGGGCTGACGTCATGAACGCGGTGAACACGGCAATCTGGTCTCCGTAGGCGATCTCGTACGCCGCCCACACTGCGCCACCGGCTTTCTGCAGCATCACATCGCGGGAACCGTTCAAATTGGCATAGATACTGGAATACGAACTGGACGGCAATATTGGGCGAAATGTCGCTGCGACACTCATGAAGCCCTCGAGATCTGCAAAGAGTAAAAGAAGATTTTCAGTCAGCTGGAGCAAAGGTTGGAAGTACGGCGCGACACGGTCACTGACCGCTTGGACGGATAACTTTGCGGAAACCAGACGGAAAGGTCGTCTGGGTCGGCTGGAAATCCTCGTTGAATTGCCCATGCAGCAACTTCTCCACATCCGTTCGGTCAGAATGGGCTTCCCATACGGATGGGCGCGATCCAGGCTGTGCTGATGGTAAATCCTCAACTGTAAAAACTGTTGGCTTAATGTGTTGAAACATATAGGTGAATGTTAACCGGTGTACCGATTTTGAAGCAATGGCATGGTATCTCTAGTTACACATTCATTCAAAGGCATTAATTACACATGTTAACAAGTACCGTAAACATTAACGATAACAATGTGTTAGCTATAGCTAACACATTGACAACACACTGCATACGATATGCTTATTTTTTTTAAATGTTTGTGACCACGCCCCTGGGACCAGTGCCAACGAAATTATTTTTTAAAAAGCTCCCACTATCTCCTTTCTTTAAGCAAAATACGGAATTTTTAGGAAGGGAGGCCTCAGAGCGTTCTCAGGTTTAGTATAGAGGTAATCTTACCAGTGTGTGTCGAAGAAAAATCCAGCTTCCTCTTTGCGCCCTTCCCTGCGCCATTCTTCTCCGAATCATCCATCCAAATAATAAAAAAACTTTAAACTCTCTAAAATCCTGAAAGACGGGTATATAATAAAACTGGTACCATGCACCAAGCCAAGAGTCTTACAAAATCAGTCTTTTTGAACTGGCATCAGACTGGTACCGATATTTCTGAATCAGTAAAATAACTGGCAGTTTGATGCTGCATTGTTGCTGCTCAATGCAAACGCATAAGGCTTTCCAAAAAGGTACGCACTGTACAAGAAGATTTTAAAGAATTAAGGAAGCTGGCAATGACATCTGCATCCGCTCAGAGATCACGTTGGTAAACAAAGTAAAAGTATGTATGCCACCTTAGATGAACAGAAGCTGCGTGCACATGTTCGTAACAGTACACGGCGCTTCCACAGCATACGACGCTGGAGGCGATTTTCAGCTCACTTCAATTTCTCCAACGCATGCAAAGAAAATCGATACAAAACGACCTACTTGCGCAGGTTATTTGTGCATCATACAGATACATGTCAACACGCCGGAAACAGCTACAGCTGTCTGCTGGGGTTTGGCTTATCTCTACGGAACAAGTAATTAAATTATTAATTTCAGTTTGCCCATCTTTTGCCAACATCGATTTCCTCAAGGAGTGAGTGCCCATGTTTCACGAGAATTAACGCACGAGTCACCTGAGAAATAACGGTGTGCAAATTCTGTAGGTGTATGAACAATGTGCAGTATAGAGAAAAAAGCGGGGCCAGGTGATCCGTGATCAAAAACATTAATTAAACCAGTAAGCAGTTGCCGTGGGCAGTAGGAAAATCCCAAAAGACTCGGTTGGGACAGAGAAGCGCTGGTTTGCGCAGTAAACGCTAAAACGAGACATCGGTGTATTTGTCCATCATCGTAAATGCAACAGTGCCGCACTAACTGTAGAGATATCTGTACGGTAGTTCAATCGCATAATAGAAGAACATACTCGAGTTCACATGTACCTACAATTAAATTGAATTAAGTATCGGAACCTGTTTTCGCGTAAGTTCATGACTTGTGTTCTTGGATGCCACCGTGAAATGAGACTGGGCGTTTACTAAGTATGCAAAATACTTTATCTCCACTAAAAAAATACAGCAGCAGCAGAAGTATGTCACTCAAGGGAATAAATAAAATTATTAAACTACTACACTCATCGCAACAATAATTTATAATATTATTGGTGACAAGAGTTTATTAACGTAATTGTGATGCTAATAATTGTAATCGTAGTACGCACTAATCGACCGGAGTGCAGCAAAGGTCTTTTAATTCAGGTGAAATTAAAAATTGTGAAATTGTCTGTGTGTCGGTTACGGAAGTATCACATCGGAAGCACGGAAGGAAGTATGGATTCCTTATATGACGTCATTTTTTGCTTCCGTAACCGACACACAGACGGACACACAATTTTTAATTTCACCTGAATAAGAGGACCTTTGCTAGGCTCCGGTCAATAAGGAAGTAAAAATTGATTATCATACAACTGTTCTTTTGAAGATTTCTAACCAACGTCAAATCAGCCGATACTTACGACAGCGTTGTAAGTTCCTATATATATGCCAAATTCCTGTACACGAACGGAAACTCTGACTGGTAAATCTCATTTCGCCCAAAACGTCTCAACCGGATATCGTGCGCCAAACATTTTCTACACAAAATAATGCAGAATGTATATATAAACCATTTGGCTACAAATGCCGTAAGATAATGCCAAAAAGTGTTTGGGAATACGAGAATGCAACAATGTCTGCAAGTAAGATCATGTCCACGAATTTAATGGCATGTGTTGGATCATGAGGAAGACTCAATAATAAATGACGACGGCACGAAATCGATATGATTATAACAAAATGGCATCCAGTTCCGTTATTGCACTAAAGCGATACCGAACAACAACAACCTAAGCGCAATGAGGGTAGGTTTTATTGCATAACCATACTGGCATGCACAGATGCGGGTTGCACAAGCACAACATGGGCCATGGATCAAAGGTCATCCTCCAAACCCCCAAACGCTAGCTAAACGTCGACAGTCCCACGGCAGCACGCACAATTTCGCCGTACTCCTGGCGCAAGAGATGTACAGATATCTCTGCAAACAATCGCTCCTTCCATTTCCTGGTGCTCTGTTGACTTCTTCTACCAGTCCTAAGGCTGACGCGAATGTAATTCCTCCACGTCGTAAAGAATGAGTCGACCAGTTACGAGATTCATAGCCACTGGTGTCCTTGAATGCTTTTTGTGCACGGTTGAAACTGCAGATGTTAACGGCCTGATAGATTTAGCTTTTCTGTAGCAAAATAGCGGATCTGTTGGCGATGGTTTTGCTTTGCGGATCATGTCAGATATTGCTTGAACTGGGCAGAAATCCTCCCCTCAGTTTGTGGTATCGGTAAATATTTTTAGTCATGCCCATAAAATCCGTATGCGACATTCGGTATTCGCATTTGGGTTCGTCCAGACTGGACAATCTCAAATTGTTCTACAAAACGCTTGGCAGGGTTTTCAGGGTTGAATGTTTACCAAGGTATGGAATGAAACAGATTTTTACCGCAAAACATCCTTAATAATGCCCGGTATAAGATACGATGGGAATGCGTGCAGGAATCGTTTCGTCTGTCCGTGCAGTGACCCCGCAACGATGTACGACTCGATTACTTCGAGACTTCTTAACAATCAGGTTAACCATTGCTCACTGGCGTATTATTGACCGTGGTCACGTCAGCCGTGCTCTGATCCTCATCTGTCCTTATGCAATCAGTTGTGAAATGGGATGCAGCCGTACTTCCGTAGTAAATGTTATTAGCCCTTCGACCGGCAGTCCATCAGCAAACTTCCGATACGGAGGCCCAGCGACCAGTTGGCTGAAATGGACAGTAGTACACCACACCAAATTTCCATGATGTTGTTAAAATTTTAGAACGAATTTCCCCAAGTTTAAACAAATTTTGAAATTTAACAATAGTGATGGTTACATGCTTCGGTGTAAAAACGATCTTCATGCTGATGTGTTGCAGTATGAAAAATTTTAAGAGCACTTGCACATAATGCGGCTCTCGTTACACCTCCGTCCGTTTAAACTTTGGATTTTATTTCACTCACTAGCAGACTCCGCGCAAATTGCGCGGAATAAAAATAAAATATTAAAAAGATATTTTATAAGAGAAACATATATATATATATATATATATATATATATATATATATATATGTGATTTCGTGCATGTACTCTGAACACGAATTTGGTACCATGTACCGGACCACTTCCCTCAAGGGATTTGGCCCGGTACATAGTACCAAATTCGGGCACATATAGATACACGGGAACTTACGCCATCGCGCACTCCTAAACACGTTTTTGCATTGCTTTATGACATTTTGTAGCCAAAGGATTTGTATACGTAGGCGTGAAATCCGTTTGGGCGCGCAATATCCGGTTCGGGAGTTATTAGTGAAATAAAATCCCAAAAGGTTAAACGCGCGGAGGTGTACCAAAAGTTTCATTATGAACCGATGCTCTTCAAATTCTGCACGAAAACGCACATTACTATGAAGATCGTTTTGGTACCGAACCAGCTTTCTACCATTTTTTTCAAATTTTAAAATGAATTTCAAAAATTCCGCGCGTTTAAACTTTTGGAATTTTATTTCACTAATAATTCCCGCACCGGATGTTGCGCGCACAAACGGTTTTTTCGTTTATGTATACAAATCCTTTGGCTACAAAATAGCATAAAGCAATGCAAAAAAGTGTTTGGGAGTGCGCGACAGCGAAAGTTGCCTTGGATGTATACAAATTTGGTGCTATGTACCGGGCCAAATCCCTTAAGGCACAAGTTCAAATCACGTTTTTATAAGCTGCTTTAAAGTCCCTTATTGCTTATTAGTTAACGATTAACTGTTACCGATCGCTGGGAAAAAATCCCAACACACCTTGTCGCCTCTAGACACCATTGCCCGTCAACGGGTTAATACCGGTGTCAATTTCCTTCCGGGCCATCGGTTTTATACCGCAAAATAACCGAGCAATACTGCTTGTGTACGAGTATAGGGAATACGACTGAATAACGTTGCATAAGTGCATAACTGCTGGTTCGTGTTCAGTATTCACATTATCAACGTAATAACGAGCAAGTGACTGATGTTCGTAACGTCTCGTGGCATCTATGCTCACAATTATGAGTAAACTGAACTTGTGAAACTAACGAGAGAATGCTGGTAATACACTAACAGCGTTTAAGGAATAATTTAGGCCGAACAAATCCTCCAGCAAACACGATAATCTGATCCCCACCTTAAATGCTTATCATCTCTCGCCGAGATACAGTCGGCTACTCCGTGTTATCAGTGTGTAACTCGTGTAGTGCAAATAAAGTGTCGGTGATGAGCTTTCATAAGCCGTTTGAAAAATCTGAATAAAGCAATCGCAAAGTGCAGTTATATCGCTTGTAGTATGGTGCTGTGTGAAAATTAGAACAAACAAGTGGATTCCGCGTTTTAACGCCTACTGCCCAAACAAGGGCTGTCGTTTTCGAAATTACTGCTAGCGATTCATGTGCATTGAATGTGTTCCTGTTGCATAATAATTATGTTGACTCTGTCACGAGTACTGTTTTTGATTCGTAAATCGACTGGCCGATTTCTGCCTGTTTTGTACCACCTTTCTTACTATTGTAACTGCGGATGCATTTATATGGAAGGAAAGATCGGTGGGTGCACAACTGGAATGCGGTGGACGTGATGTACCGCGGCCGTCTGTGCCACGGCACCGTTGTTAACATCGTGGAGAACGGACTGATCGTCAATCTTTACTGTCCCGGGCTACACTCGGTGGTCGTAGAATACGGTCACGCCTTCGACTGTTCCACCGCCGTGAAGGAGGACGCTTTCTGGCATCGCCAAATCCACTCGGGCAAACGGAAACACCCGGACGAAGCACCTCCGGTAGCGAACAGTATTCCCGTGGAGGCGTTAATGCGATCCCATCCCAGTCATCCCTGGACCTGGTACCGAGGCCGTCTCCTGACCGGGATGATCCAGCGTCTCGTGGACTACGGATTTGTGGAGGTCGAGGTGCAGATGGGGCGCAGCGTCCGCGAACTGTTGCACTTTTCGCAAATTCGCCTGCCGCTGTCGCCAGCAACCATGGAGCTAAGGAAGATCCCTCACGACTATTTTGTCATCCTTGCGTGCTGTCTGATGACCGACTACCATGTCCGCCGTTCCACGGTGCGACACTGGGACACCTTTGCACGGCAGATGGATCCGAATTGTCACGTGTATCCACTGGCTGTGCTGAGTGAGGTTCTCTTGTACTTGCAGCAGAAACACCGGCTGCCATTATCGGCCATTCAGCTCGTACGTAACTGTAGTCACATCGTTCGATTTTTCTCATATTTCGGGTGCTTTAAATACCGTATACGGTTTCATATTTTGATCACCGGTCACTTACACCACCTACCACCTGAAAAGCTGCTGATCACACAACGAGCTTTTTGTTTTTTCTTGCTGGTCTGTAGTCGTCAAAATAAAAATTAATGGAAAATGTTGGAGTATGAAATTTTTATAATAACTTTTATACGTGGAAGCGGTTCTTCTGCATTCCACCCGGTCCAGTTCCTGTCTTCCGTTTTTTTTTAGGTGGAGATTTTTTTAAGTTTGTGGAAATTCACGGGCGAAGGTTTTACTATGAAGGCTATTCATTTCTGGTATTTTTGTTTGTCAGGAAATTTTAACAGCAGGTGACTGAAGCACTGTATGAAAAAGTTTACCTGAAGTGACCGAATTGTGAGAAAAGCCGAAGTATCCATTCTTAATTCTTATAGCATTTTTACTGTTTTGTGAAACGTTATTCCAACTGATATCATAACATTCTACGAGGCACGATTAAGGGATTTGGCCCGGTACATGGCGCTAAAATCGTGTACACTGACGGGAATATTCGCTTTCGCGCACTTTCAAACATTTTTTGGGTTGCTTTTTGACATTGCGTAGCGAAATGATTGGTGTACATAGGCGTGAAATCCGTTTTCGCGCGCAACATCCGGTTGCGGAGTTATGAGGGTAACAAAATTCCAAAAAGTTTAAATGCATTCAGGTGTACCAAAAGTCTCATTATGGACCAATCCCTTTACAACTTTGCACGTAAATGCACATAACCATGAAGATCGTTTTGACACGGATACACTGTTCTAACATGTTTTTCAAATTTTAAAACGAATTTCACAAATTTTAAAATTCATTTTAAAATTCGAAAAAAATCGCAGAAGTCTGGATCCGTGTCAAAACGATCTTCATGGTTATGTGCATTTACGCACAAAATTTGAAAGAGATCGGTCCATAATGAGACTTTTGGTACATCTGAATGCATTTAAACTTTTTAGAATTTTGTTACCCTTCTAATGCTAGATCCAACTGTGATCCAGATACGGAGACAGAAACGGAATCTATCCCGTGGAGTGAGCTATGCGATAAGTATAGCGAACTACGCGGAATCGCGAAACGTCGCACCGCTAATAGCTGACTTTTAATAATATTGAAAGTCTGGAGACCAGAAATCAACAAGTGATCGGCACAGCTCGATCGTAAATCGTAGAACCAATTCAACAGTGTGTAACACTGTGCAGCACGTGCTAAGCCGCGCCCACTAACACAACTCAAGCTAGCCAATCAGAGCGAGACACGTCACAGACCGTAATCCGAAGGCGTAGCGCCTAGCGCCACGGGCGTGAACGCTAGTGAGCCTCGTCTCACATGCCTCTGGGGGGATGCCGAGCTCCGTTGAGGCTGGACAAACTCCCGAATCCACGAAAAACGACGGTCGCCGGTGTCTGTGCGTGCTCAAAAACATCAAATCTCTTAATCCATTTAATCACATAATTCCAAATGCACAATGTGAAATAAAGAGATCTGTATTAAAATACTATTCCATATCAATTCTAATACAAAAACAGATCAACAGTTATAAGATCAACAAAAGTATTAATCAAATGTAGACTAGGATCCTCCGTTTCTGACTCGTAAAGGTCACAGGTCCTGTCCACCGTTTTCCGCACTTTGGCCCATTCCGCTCGGTTGAGCAATTCTGCGCATCCGTAGTGCGACTTACATCACAATCCGCTTTGAGAATCAGGTGCGTATCAAGTACGACTTAGAAATACTGCTTCATCTTTGGAATATGGTGCGTATCAATTGTACGACTTAAAAATGAGATCCGTTAAAGGTCATGGAGGGACGTCGTGTAGACAAGCGTAATTCGCTTCCTCCCTGATAAAGGTCATCCTTTATTGAGATGATCCGTTGAGATGTGCGACTCGTTATGGGTTAATGGTCCCAAAAGGTCATGCGACTGGAATTCCGGTACGGTGACTCTCTTGGGCGGTAATGATCCCAAGGGTCATCCAACTTTTCTTCAAACTTCCATTAAAGGTCATGGAGGAACTTAGCCGATTTTTGCCGACTTTCAAGCATTTCTTCGCTTGCCCCCCTGGTAAAACTTTTAAGTTGACCTTTCCGTCGCACATCCCACTTCAATATGCCTCGAGCGGCCAGAGTGCCGGCAGAGTTTACCGTAACATCTCTGATGGGGCCGGCTAACTACCGCATTAAATTTACCCCATGACGCTTCCACATTAAATCTTTTACTCTTGTTCGCCGCTTGTGGCCCAGCTTCCGTACGAGAGATCCGGCTTGATTACCGTTATTTCTCTCGTTAAGTTTTGACACTGAATCGCTTAAGGAGAGTGGCCGGCATAGTACACCGTAGCGTCTCTGATGGGGCCGGCTAATGGACCGAATCAAATTTAACCCCATTAATATTTCCACCTGTTGTCTTTCTCTTTTTCGCCGCTTATGGCCCATCTTCGTCTTCAAGAGATCCGGCTTGATTACCGTAGTTTCTCTTGCTAATTTATAACACTGAGTCGCTTAAGGAGGAGAGCCGGCTGACTGCCGTAGCAACTCCTTTGGGGCCGGCGTAATAGACCGAATCAATTTAAACCCCAATCGCTGCTCCACATGATTTCTTTATCCTTTGCGATTCTGTGCTATAAACGCTGAAAACAACAAATACACAAATGCAGTTAATGTTAATATGTCACGTCGCCCTTATACAACACCATTTCTCATTTCTCATTCTTGTGACGTACCGACGATTGCCGTAGACGCCCCTTTTAATAGTGTGATCCTAACGATCAGCACTATTCCATTTCATTTGAGTCGCCCTCCTCGCCGTCTCTCGGCGGGCGCTTCTTAGAACTTTCTGGTTGATTGCGGTCAGACGTTCGGTCAACTGGTTCCGTGGAATCAACTGCTATGACCTTTTCCGGGTCAACTTCTCGCTGACCGCGACCTTTCCCTTGGCGACTGCGTTTAACCGCCTCTACCCGGTGGCGTGCGTCATTTTCTTCCAGTCGCAGTCTTCGGTTATTAGGGTCGTCCGCCAGTCGCCGTTGCACATCAGCGAGGTTATCGCGGAGTTGCTGGTTTCTTAGGCCGCGTCGTCCTATCTGGTTAGGGGCGCGTTCTGGGCGTCGGTCGCCTTTATTCACCAGAAATTCGTTAATGTAGACGTCTACTCCGTCCACTGGTTCAACATAATCGCTTCCCATAGTATCTTTGATCTTATTAATCCGCTCTTCGACCTGGGAGGCATGGCGCTGTGTAAGATTTCCCTTTTCCCTTCGTGTCCTACACTTTTTCAACGCCTTCCGAGCCGTGTGGGCTATTCCAACATGTTCCATAGGCTCTCCCAACTTAACCACGTGAGGTCGGAAAAGTGGCGGGATGTCGTCCTTCATTGTGTTGGAAACCAACTGGTTCTGTGTTTTATAGTGTGCCAATCTCGCAGCGAAGACCTTCTGCCCCATCCTTTTTGCGGCATGGTCTGTGGGATCCACCTGTAATCCGATGGATGCTCTAGCTGCAAGCAACTTGAAGGCCGGATTTATGTGTCGTAAGACGAACTGAGCCACATATTCCTGTCGTTCATCATAGTCTGTGTAATAAAATTGTGTCATCCCGACTGGGTCAGTCGTGTCCAATGGCACGTCCAATAGGCTCAAATCCAGCAAACTGTGTAATCCATTTCGTCGGATGGGGAGATAACAATCTCGCGCAGAGTCACGAGGAATGTATAGTCGACGAAAAGTTCCTTCTTCCACTCCCCTCTTAATCTCTCTCGCGTACCCAGAATCGAGTAAAAACTGGCGAAGCTGATTCAGAATCGTGTGAATCTTATTCGCCTCTGCCGAATCATCTTCAATCCCCATATATCGGCAAATTTCCGTCTTTTGTTCGTCGGTGTCGCGCATATCGTATACCATGTCGATCGTGTCCGGGTGTCGATTATTGAACCTAGAAATCGTTCGTCGATCGGCTTCACGACGTTCATCCGGTGCGCGCTGACTTTCTTGTGCGCTCCGTTCTCCTAATTCTAACTGCGGCGGTTCATTACTCGCCGGTGTAGCCGGTTGGGGGTCGCTGTCCAGAATTACGTTTCGTCGATGGGTCACATTCTGGGACACTTCTGCGACTGAACTGGCTCCTTCCATTGGGTCATCTTCTTGTGCAGTGCTAATGATTGGATCCACCACGTGGACCGTTGATTCCATCCTTTGGTATTTTGGGGGTGAATCTTCCCTTTCCGCGCTTGATGACCTTTTACTCGCGCCAGATTCAAAACCCGCGTAATACTTGGCTCTTTCCTGCCATCGTCTATCCTGTGGGTCTGGCGTTCGATTTCGCGTATGTTCGCGTCTTTTGTCCCATGACCTTTCAGGTGTTGACATCCTAACGTTACGGTTACGGAATCCAACTTCCAACGGCACCTGATGACCTTTCTTTTCAGGCTCTGTGCGGTAAGTCTCCGCACGCCGTTGCTCTTCACGTCCTCTTGTCGCGGCCAAAATCTTTGCCGTATCGATTTTCCGCTGAATGCTTGTTTCCGTTATCTCATTTCCATGGCGCACCCATCCTCTTCCGCCACGGTAATCTCTGTCGTGGGAACGTTCGCGTGACCTTTCGCTACGATAATCCCGTGTCCTTTCGCGGGAGTGTTCACGTGACCTTTCGCTTCGTCTTTCTGAAGTCCGCTCGTGTTCACGTGAATGTCCGCGTGACCTTTCTCTATGCGGCGGTGAACGGGGTCGTGTAAACACGTCATCTCGTCTAAATCCTCTGAGCGCCTGTAGAACATTGCTCTCGTTCTGGCGGGATTTGCGCAGGTCTTCCATACGCTCTTCAATTGCCTTCTTTATGTACGGTGCTGGGGCGAAACCCTTCTGCAGTCTCAATTTCTCCCGCAACAGCGCATCAAATAGTTCCTGTTGCATAGCGGCCGGATCACTCGTCAGAGTGTCAATCTGAATGATAAGAGACTGACGTGTAAGTTGCGCTTCTTCTTCGTTGAGGCTGGCTGTCGGTACAGTTGAACTCGACGGATTTGGCAGCGCCTCTCTTGCGGCCTGTTCGCTCGCCTTTTGATTCGCCGCATTGATCTTTGCCCGGAGTTCGTCCTCCAGCTGTTGCCGTCGCATTTTCTCCTGGTCCTCCTCGAACTTCTTACGGTATGCATCCGTTTGCGGGCATTTCAATGGCTCCAAAGTCTCATCCCAGCCACTTTCATGATTCTGGATCGCTTCCCGGTAACGATCCTCAAGTAGCATCCGCTCTTCAACTGGAATGCTGCCATAGTTCCTCGCGCTGATGAGGTTTCGAAAAACGTCCATGTTCCCCCGTTTAGCTTCCATAAGTCCCACGAGTGAAACGATGTGTGGGTCACCCAACTTGTGAACGCAAGCGTAACACGGAAACTTTTTGTCAACTTTTCTATTATTCCGTAAACAGTCCGGACACTTTGGGTTATAGCCCGTAGACTGATCGACGTCCGTTTGAAGTGTTCCCTGGTCTCGTCGGTTGGCTTGACCTTTTTGTGCCATCTTCCGTTTAAAATCTGCAATTAAAACAATCCATCATAGTAATGTTTCTGTATAAATCGTTTCCATTCTTTATCCATTATCAAGGCTTCTCTAGCATTTTTGCGCCTATTCCGTTACTGAGCTGAGACTTTCCTAGCTCCTGCTGCCCTTTCTATCACTGTAACGTGGTGACCTTTCTCACGTTATCAGCACTTTCTGTCTACTGTGACCTTTCTATTAGTCTTATCGCCGCTACTGCCCGCGTTGACCTTTTCTCTTTCAATTTGCCATAAAGCTTTTCTCATTCGTTTTTAACTATTTTATGCTTCTCTGTAATATGCAGGGTTCATTACTCGCTGCACATTACACTCGTCCCCTTCACTCAGACTCCTTTGCCGGCGGTTTATACGGCTTGAAGTCAATTCGGCCGTCCTGGTTAATATGAAGTACTTCATCTGCTATCAATGCTTCAACGGCATTCTTAATCCATTCTTTATCATCTTCAATGTTCAACTCTCCCAGTTCGTAATGGACGGCCATGAAGTTCGAAAGGTCATTCCATGACGCCCCATTAGTACCGCCAATGGCGTCCAAAGCCACATCTGTGATGGCTATCTTCCAGGCCTCCAGTTCCATTTTGAGTCTGGGTGTGCGGTCCGTGCCCTGTTTCGGAATATAGTAAATAATTTTGTTGTCTTTGTCGTATTTACATCCCAGTCTTCCTTCCTTATATGCCCGTTTCAAAACTCGCTCGGTCATGCTGAGTGAGGATCTTCCATTCGAGTTTTCAGCGACCTGCCTTTTCAAGTCTGGTCCGAGCATTTCGCCTTCTCTAATGTTCTGAAGCGCCGCTTGGACTTCGCTCCATGTCCGGTTAGTCACATCCAATGGTGCGCCTAGCGTGTAATCTGTCGGTTCTTTTGTTTTTATACCGCTAGTCTCCGTTTTCTGGGGGGATATTGCCGAGTCTGTTGGGTCT
Organism: Paramacrobiotus metropolitanus; assembly: GCF_019649055.1. Taxonomy (NCBI): domain Eukaryota; kingdom Metazoa; phylum Tardigrada; class Eutardigrada; order Parachela; family Macrobiotidae; genus Paramacrobiotus; species Paramacrobiotus metropolitanus. The sequence continues at coordinate 899,379 of NW_026570252.1, read as the reverse complement.
GTTCTCTCCGTTTCGTCAATCCTCAATTTTGCCAGCGAGCCGGATGATGACTGTGCCGATTTCGGTTCATCAGCTTTCTCCTTCTGTGGTAAAGTCTCATGACCTCCCACTTCGTCTGCCGACTTCGACCGCTCTTTCTCAAAAGCCTCTTTCAACGGTGCGAACAATGATTTCTGGTACACTTGTCGCGCAGATGCGGCTTCTGCTTCTGCCGCTGCCTTGTCCATTGGGAGCATGACCTTTTCTTTCTCCCCTTTTTCCGAAGTCCCGTGACCTTTCGGTTGAGTTTCTTCTGTCGCAGTTACAGGTGTCTCTCGGCCTTTAGGCTTCTCTGTCGCCGGTTCCAAAGGCGTTGGGGCTGATTTGTCATCGTCGCTCTCTTCCGATTCCCCGTCCATTGGTCCTTTCTTTTTCATCACTTTCTTAGAAGAAGCCTGGATGGCTTCTTCGTCGGCTGCTAACTGTGCGATCCGATTTAGTATGGGAGTTGTCGGATCTCCACTCGATGGCACCTTATCCATCTCCTGACTATCGGACATATGACAGTGGACTTGTTTTTCCGGCGGTATCAAGCCTACTCTCGTATATCGAATCGGATAACCTTTATGTGCGTTCGTTGTGGAGAGGATGTTCTGTTTTATCATCCTGGGCAACACGCGTTCAGTGGCCGTGTCGATTTCCTTTATCAAGCCCTTTCCGTCATTCCACACGGCATTAATGTATTGGCTGATCCGGTGACTCGTTGACCCCAACGGGCTTGTCATTCCCGCGACTGCCCTTTCTACTCGCATTGAGGGATCTTCGTTTGGAGTCGTCAGCGACTTGTCCGCACTTGACGGCCTGAATAATTTAGCCTTATACGCGAAATTCGGGTGTTTCTGGAGGAGTTTTCCCGCATTCCGAGCGTATTCCAATACTACATCAAACTTCTGTTTGGTGAAGCTACGGTGCATTTCTTTTCTCAAATATTTCTTTAAGCCCGTTCTGAATTTTGACGTCACTGATGTCGTTCGTATCCGTGTAAAATTCTTCTCCGCTCCATTGAATGCGTCAATGATTTCATCAATTGTGGTCAGATTATCATTATCGGGATCTTCAAATTCCGCTTCGTCTCCCGAATAATCAAGTTCACTTTCTCCATCCGGTTCGATGTAGTTAGCCATCGCCAATGCATCGATTTTCCTGGCCTCTTTTCCTTTCTTTTTCAATTTTACGGGTTCGCTCTTTGCTTTTTTCCCTTTTTCAAGAGCCTCCGCTAGGCTTCCTGGCTCGACGGTTCTTGATCTAGTCGTTTTCGGGTCCGTATGTGATCTCGTGCTAACCGTCGAAGTACTTGGAAGGCTTACTTCCGATGCTTCCGATTCACGAGACGTTTCTCGTTTTGCCTTCTCTCGCATTCCTTTCTCCTTACGCTGTTTCGTAGTAGATGCCGAGATAACCACTGGGACAATCTGTTTCACAGCTATGACCTTTCCTTTAGATGTTGACGGCTCGGGCTCGGTGACCTTTAACTTTGATGTGGCCGATTCGATAATAAATTTCTTTGAAGTTACAGGTTGCGGTGACCTTTCTTCAACTTCGGCGACTGGTTCATCCAATATTTCGACATCATGAGAGGGCGGTTCGTCTTTTTTCTTCCTTTCTTCCTTCTTCTTCCCCGTGCTTGTGCTCTCGTTATCGTCACCGCTTTTTTTCTTCCTATCTTCGGCTTCCTTTCGTTTCTTTGGGGAGTCGCCTTTCTTAGCCCTCTCACGGTTCATGGCCTCTTCTAGTTTAGCCGCTTTCCTCGGTTTAACGACCACTTTTGGAGGCTGTTTATCTTCCGCGGGCTCCTCGGCCCTGTCGTCGTCTTCGTCAGCCTGTTCCTCTGCCGAATCATCGTCAGCTTCCTCCTCTTCTGATTCGTCCAGTTCCGATGGTCTCCGGGTGCTCTCCGTTCCTGCCTTTTCGGCTACGGAGGCCTCTGCCATCTCTCCGGCTCCACCTTCTTGTGCCGGGTCTAGGGCCCGACTTTCCAAGTGCGGTGTTTCTTTCGTTTGTCCCTGTGTGACGATCTCCCATAAGGGGTTTTTCTTTGCGTCATAAAACACCGTCTTGTACGCTCCGTTTTCCATTTTTCTTGTGAGTCGGAAATGAGCTTCGTCTATCTCCGTTCGATGTCGCATCATGCTGATCAGCGTATTCGCTTGAACTAGAGGATCCTGACGTTGACTTACTGGTATTAAGTTCCACAACTGTTCAAGTGCTGCGCGATTGGCGTGCTCGGCGCTTTCCTCTGACACGTCCCATGGAGCGTATGGAATCGGATCTCCTGTGATCGGATCAACAATTACCGCGGTTATACACTCCGTTGTCCCATCGCCGAAGTGGACTGTCAGCGTCACTTTTCTGCACGTTCCATCGGTATATTTCATGGTCGACTCATAATCCTCCAATGTTCGTTTACTCGGGTCTGGGTCTGCTGTCGGTTTTGGTCGAACTCTCTCTTTCGTCAGCAATTTCCCATCCACTGTGTATGTGTATGCCAGATGGTCATCATTTGTGCCCACTTTGATGCGGATCCACGCGTTTTCTTCGACCGCAACTTTGGACACCACGTGCTTCATCATCTGGATCAGAACTCTCGGATTATGACGCTCTTCCGGGGGAATGAACTGTAACGCCTCATTGACTTCCGTCTTTGACCTTTCCCCGATCTCAGTCTTAACTGACTTGTCCGCTAGGGGATTATATGAGTCAATCTCCTTATTCGTTCTTTTATCGACTATCCGAGCGGTGACCTTTCGTTCGTTATGGTCAGTTCCAGTGTATTTGACTGTAAAAGTCCGGCACTTCGGAAGTCGAACTGAAACAGCTTCAGGACCCGGCGGCGTGGGTGGTGCGCTCTTTCTACCCACTGGAACCGGGGCTTTACTCGTCGTGACCTTTTTCGTTCGCTGTTCCTTCTTGTCACTTTCCCTTGGACTTGTCGTCGGTGACCTTACTCTTTTTCCGCTCTTTACGGTCCCGCTAGACGGCTCCGTAACCGAACTGGTACGTCCCCGTACTGATCCTGCGGTTGAACTGGCCCGTGACCTTTCTGCTCGTTTGGTTAATTCTATCTCAATCTTTCTCTTTGTTTCCATGAGAGCACTATCCGACATCTCTTCTACTGGTGCTTCGACTGATGCCCGTGATGGCCCTGCCGCGCTGCTTGCTGAGGGTCCCGTTTCTTTAGGAATCGTCTTAAGGAACATCTGTATCTTCTCAATCATCGGCGGCCATTTTCTGTTGGTTAGAGCCGGATGGTACTGTTTCATCGAGGCGATTCTGATCGCCAACTCTTTACGTTTCACTTCGATGCTTTTAGTCTTTTCCTTCATCGCGATATGGACTGCTTCAATAATCGCATCCAAACTCATTAATCTCCCATAGAATGCATGTTCATCTTCAACTCGCATATGGATTCGATAGAGATCCCGACACATACGGTTGAAATCCTGGATGGCCGCTGTATCAGCCGCTGTCAATCCTTCCTCGTTGCTCGCTATCACGTTCAATCGCGCGTCATCGTCTTTCATATCTAGCGGGAGTTTCGGTGAATAATCATGCACCGTTGGTTCACCCGGGGGCGTTGCCCGTAGACCATCTGGTCCGACCTGCTCCAATTTTGGGCCCAGCGACGGCAGTACGCCTCGCGGTCGTGGTGAATCAAATCGATTTCCTCCTCGCCTCCCTCCTTTCTGTGGCGAGTTCCGATGAGGTCTTTGTGCTCCCAATTGCTGTGGCGTTCTCAACCGCGGTGCTCCAATGTCCGACAATGACAAACCTCCTGTTTCCGGGAAGGGTGGCAAGATCGGCGAAGCCCTCTGTGACTGCACTGGGGTCGCTAACATTCCACCCAATCCTCCATATCCCATAAACCGACTCGGTGTAGTCTGTTGCGGTGGCGGCATCAACATTCTTGCCGATCCCATCACTTGCGGTGGTCCCATCAGTGAGGTATACGATCCTGGGTGCGATTGATAAGGGACGCTCGTTATTTGTCCCGAATACTGGGTTCCGGCAGGTAAGCCGTGGTGCACCCAGTTAACCGTATCTTGATAAGTCGTCTGCTGTCCCGGATCGTGATACACATAATACTCCGGGCCGCCATAATAACCTCCCTGGCCTGGCTCGTTCTGTGCCGTTCCTGCCGACGACGTCGACCCTTCGCCATATGAAGTGTCGTATCCATATTCGCCTTCCATTCTCTTTGGGGTCGATGTCTTTAACGGGTTTCCTATACTTTCCGAATCCGAATTCTCTGAATTCTGTCGTTCCAATCTGTCCATTAACTTAGCTTACCTTCTGTAATAATGAAACAACAGTGGTTAGCTTTTTAACAGTAATGACCTTTCCTTTACGCCATCCCAACTCCTATTTTTAGTGAAGTAACCCCTTATTCGTATTTATGTGGGTTAATTTTCTTTGCGTCCTTTAGTTATCCGATCAAGGAGTTCTTTGTCGGCCGCATCTTCAACTTCGCCTTTCTGGGTCAGCAATTCTGTAGGAGTCAGTTTCTTTTTCTTCTGCTTAGTCTTTCTCTCCTCGATGGCTTTCGTTATAACACGGCCCAATTGTTCAGCTTTTGATTTGACCGCTTCTATTTCCTCTTTTCTTGTTTCTATGAGGTCATTATCATTCATCGTAGCAGTGCGTGGTTCGAAAAAGGATTGTTGCAAGTCCTTTTTTGAAGTACGCTCTGGTACTTCGCCCTCCTTCTGGCGATTCGGTAATGTGACAGGAAGGTCACCCGTCTCTGGTGACCTTTCTGCCAGATTCCCGGCTTCTGCGTTCAACTTTATTGTAACCGCTGTCTCAAAGTCTTTATCCTCTTTCCTCGGTCTCCCTCTCTTCTTTTTTGATTTATCCGCTCCTGTATCAGGTAGCAGAGAGCGTGGTTCGAAAAATTGACTGGTATCGTTTTTCGGAGCATGCTCGGCTTCACTGGGTTTACCTTCTTCCGACGTTTCCTTTTCGGGTAGCAGAGGTGGTTCGGAAAAGGTCGCTTTTTGGGACTGACGCTCTGCGTCTTTGTCCGGCAATGGCGGGTGCCATAACTTCAACCGGTCAATTGAGACCACTTTCAAGTCTGCCTCCTTCTTTGGATTCTGTTCAATGACCTCCGCTTCGTTTGTTGGCGGGAAACTGAGGATCTTCCACACTTTATCGTATTTCGACTTGAAGTCCGACTGATTTTCTTTCTTTCCTTGTTTCGTATCCTTCGGGAGTCGTATCAACACAAGGTCGCCCACCTTGAAATTCGGTTCTGACTTCCTCTTGTTGTAGATCTCTGCGTTCTTTTCGTAAGCATCTTTAATGTTGCATTTTGCCACTTCTTCTGCAAAGGTCAAGTTCTTTTTCATGGTCTCTACCCATTCGTCGGGAGTCCCATAATCGTCTGGGATATTCGTCTTTGTGACCACATCTTCCGGCATTGTCATTTCTCTGCCGTGCAGCATGTAATATGCTGAATATCCAGTTGTGGCGTGTACGACTCTGTTCATCGCAGAAATAACATATGGAAGGTACTTGTTAAACTTTCTTTCGTTTCCTGCTTTCAGGTACTGTGCCAAACCATCCGCAATCGTTTGCATCTGTCTCTCCACTTGGCCTTGACCTTCTGGATGATATGCTGTTCCAAATGTGTGTTTAATCTTAAACACATTGGTGACCTTTGTCAACACTTCAGCTGTGAAGTGCCGTCCACGATCCGTATGCAGGATGTGCAGCGCTCCATATACCAATATCACATGTTTGACGAACACTTTGGCAAATTCTTTGGCTGTAGCCGTCTTCATTGGTACAGCAATCACGTATTTCGTCAGCTGATCGATGAACACTGCTATGTATTTATATCCGCGTTTCTTCGTTGGTAACAACGGTCCTTTCAGATCCGCGTAAACTCGGAAGAACGGATGTCCCACTTTAATCTCCTGCAATTTCCCGGGTGGGCATTTCCTCGGTGTCTTACGAAACTGACATCCCTGACAGGCAGTTATATAATTCTTGACATCTGTACTCATTCGATCCCAATAATATCTCAATCGGATTGCTGTCAATGTCTTCTCAAATCCCAAATGTCCTGCCGCTTTCTCGTCGTGCAATGCGTGGATTATCGCTCTTCGCATTGACAACGGCACCACATATGACCTTTCTAGTTTACCATTTTTATCCTTTACTCGGTACAGTATGCCATTCCATAACTGGTAATGCACTTCAAATTTGGATCTCGTCTCAGCATCTGGTAGATGTTCCAATTCATCTATTATCATTGCCAGATGGGGATCTTTCAGCTGTTTATTCCGTAGCTGCAGATTCGAGTCATCCTCTTCTTCTTCATCACCTTGCAGGTTAACTATGCGGACTGTCGCCGTACTGAGTTCATTCCAATCTTTGATGACCTTACATCGTGGTAATGGCTTATATCTCTTTTTCGTCTGTTTTGGGAATCTCAACAACTTGATCGGGCACTCGTTCAGTGCTTGTGTCACTTTGTCTGTTTCCCAAATGTCATCTCGAATTTCCGCCGTTTCATCAAGTCCGGTGACCTTTCCGTTATGAGCTTCAATATCTGCTGCAAGTCCGGTGACCTTTAAGTCACTAACGGTAGGCAACCAGCTTTTAACTCGGTTCACTTTTGCTTCCGTTTCAGCCGACTCATTCGCCGTAGCTGAGGTGACCTTTAACCGTTTTTCTCTTTGTTCCACCATCTGCAGGAACAACTGTCCAATTTCAATTGCTGGTTCTTTCGTGTCGAATTCTTTCTTGTAATCTTCAAAATTCGGAATTTCGTCGAATTCTTCTTCATGGCACGTTGGGCCTTCGATTGGCGCTCTTGATAAGGCATCCGCATTGTCACAATACTTTCCGGGTTTATATTCAATTTTAAACTGGTGACCCTGCAGTGCCATCGCCCATCTTGTCAGACGCGGGTTCATTCCAACTTTATTCGTCTCTGACCTCAATAGGTTGGTCAGCGCCTGGTGGTCCGTTCTTACAGTAAATTCCGCATAATCAATAAACGGTTTGAATTTTCTGACAGCAAACACTACCGCCAGACATTCCCATTCCGTTACGCCGTAATTTCGTTCAGCTCCATGTAGAACGCGACTCGCATACGCGATTGGATGTCCATCTTGTGACAGCACCGCTCCAATTCCTTCTTTACTTGCGTCGCATTCAATGACGGTCGGTTTTGCCGGGTCAAATTTTGCCAATACTGGACCTTCACATAACAGTTGTTTCAAGCTGTTGAACTCGTCTTCGTGTACCTTTGTCCAGTCTTTCTTCACTTGTTTGTCTTGTCTCAACAGTTCATACAAGTGACACGTCTTCTGTGCATATCCCATTATGAACTTGCGGTAATAGTTCGCCAGTCCAAGGAATGACCTTAATTGTCTTTCAGTTTGAGGTCGTTTGAATTCTGAGACTGCGGTGACCTTTTCAGGATCCATTCGGATTCCGTCTTCACTGAGTATATGACCCAGGAATCCCATTTGTCTCATTCCAAATTCGCACTTGGTTGGCTTAATCGTGAATCCCGCTTCGACCAAGCTCATCAATACATTTCTTAAATTCTGCATGAAGATTGCCCAAGTTTTTCCGGCGAAAATCACGTCATCAATGTATCCGAAGACACAGCCTTTTCTTTTTGCCTTCGAAAGTACCTTGTCCATGCACAATTGGAATGTCGCTGGCCCGTTGCAAACTCCAAATGGCATCCTTTTGAATCGATACATTCCATCTTGCGTTACAAAGGTCGTCTTGTTGATTGACGCTGGATCCATTGGGATCTGCCAGAATCCACTTTGCAAGTCCATTTTTCCGTAGTACTTATTGCCTGCACACGCATCAAGCAACTCGTCCGGATTCGGTAACGGGTAATTGTTCTTTCTCGTTAACTTATTCAACATGATGTAGTTGACACAAAATCTGGTCCCCATCGTTCCGTCGCCGTTCTTTTTCACAGCAAGCACGACTGGAAAGCTCCACTCGGCATCTGACGGTTCAATTACATCTTGTGCCAGCATCTCTTCGATATGCTTCGTTATGAATTCGCGGCCTGTCCAACTCGCTCTGGCCGGGTTGCATTTAACTGGTTTCGCATCTCCCGTATCGATAACGTGAGTGACTCCTTTCACATCACCATACGGTTTCCTTGACGTCGGTAAGACCTTCCAGAATTCCCAGAACGCGTTATACACGTCGTTCTTCTGTTCCTCAGTTAGGTCGGGTCCCAGTTTCAAATTTCCGATTATCTTTGTCAATTCAGCTTTCGTCGTATCGTCCACCTCTGGGTCCTCGAGCACGTTCTTTACTGTCCCAGCGTTGACCTTTACATTTTCCATATGTTCATACGGTTCAACGTATCCAAGAAGTTGATTCTTCTTCACAATTTGATATTTGCTACTGTGATTCGCAATGACGATTTCGAAGTATTTCCCTCTGTGATCCGTCACTCCCGCCAACGGTTGCACATCAGTTTCGGTTTGTGGGACCGGTGTAAACATCAACTTGTTTTGAGCCGGTGCATATTTTCCCATCTTGACCTTTACCCGTGTGCAGTTTGACGGTTTCAATTTAATTCTTTGGTCACTGTAGACTTTAATCACGTTTTTCGACATTCTAGCCTTTTCCACTTTCAATCTTCTGACTTTAATTTCTCTTTCTTTTTCTTCGTCCACTTCGTCATCTTCGTCTAGATCCATTAAGTCCTCTTGTTCTGAAAGGTCACTTACACCTGAATCTTCCGAAGTCGTTGAATTGTCACTTGAACTCGTCCATTCCGAGTCCGAATCGCTGCTCTCGTATTCCTGTGCATCGGCTTGACCTTTGTCAGCCTTTTCAAGTGGACGCTCATCAACTCCTTCATCACCTGATGAAAGGTCACTTTCGTTTTCTTGCGAATCGCTAAGTTTTTTCGCTTTCGAATTTTTGAGCAGAGGTTTGTCCGCTTCCTTTGCCTTGCGCCCATTTCGTGCGGCGATTCTCGGGTGACTCCTCGCTACCCGGATTCTCGTTGGTGACCTTTCTGATTGATCGGAGTTTGACCTTTCTTCATCCAATTTTGACTTTTCCATTTTCTCGAGGTTCATTAATGGCTTTTCGGTCAACTCGACCGGCGGGCATTCCTCACCGTTATCGAGTGACCTTTCCCCGTTTTTTGCCTCAGTTACTGGGTTTTGTTGTTCATTCGATATCCTTTCGACTTCCTCCTTAAACTTCTTCCACATTTCATCTCTATCTGTTAACATCCGTGCGATGTCAAAAGCTGATTTTGGACTTTCTTCCGTCTCGTTCGATCCTCCTTCAGCTGTCTCTTTAGCTGTTTCTTCCTTTTCCACTTCTTTCACAGTCTCTTTATCAACTTGATCCTGTTGGACCGTCTCGTGACCTTTAGGTCGTTTGGGACCAACGAAGACACAGTTTGCCATCAGCTCTTCGGTAACCCAGTCATCACTCGGAATCGTTTCGTACATGAACCACGTATCACCGCCTCGTTCTGGGTAGTCGACTCCATCTGGATCTGGTGCAAAGGTCACCTTTTTCTTCTCCATCAATCCCGGTGACCTTCTTTTCCGAGTTACTTGTAATTCGCGCATCTCCTTTGTGTCAAATGTTGGAATCTCCGCTTCAAATTTCCTCCAGTATTTGTCGAATATCTGCCAGTTGTCCTCTTTGAGTGCTTTACAAAATACCAACACCGATTCATATACCGGTATACCAAGTCCTGTTGGGAATATAACCGTTCTCCCTTGACCTTTGTACATGTGGTTTATACGGAAGTCCCAGAACAGTTCTATTCTTGCTTCTTCCCATAGCTGTACTTCTTCGTTCATTACCTCCATTTCCCTTTCAAGTTTCCTTTTCGTTTTTACCTGGTCAAAGGGATCTTGAATTCCATTATCCGCGCGTTGTTGCCAATGGTTTAACCATTTTCCTCTCCCCGTAATAAAGTTTTTTACGCATGACAACCAAGTCCGATATCTATTCCAATGATACCGTTCGATATGTGGTTTCCACATTTCGTTTGTCCGCATGATACTTTTCACTTCTTTTTGGACGTGACCTTTAAGATCTGATAATGCAGCGTTACATCTCGGCCATTCTGAAAGGTCATCTTGGGAGGCGTTTTGACAACATTCAGTGCATTCCCATTGTGGTTGCACTCTACACGGATCCTCGTAGTAACCGTGTCCACAACTCCCCATTCGTTCTTCTGGAGTTAATATCCTTCGATTCATTTGCGGGTTGGCAACCTTCTTCTCCTGTGCTGTGGCTTTCTGCTCACATTCGATTTCTGTTATACTGGCTTCTTCGGAGGATATTTCGATAATCCCTGACTCTTTGTTCAATTGGTGACCTTTCAACTGTTCAAGCGCTTTGTTGCGGAATTCGCTCACAAACATCTGCTCTTCTTCGGCTATGCGTTTCAATATCCGCAGTCTTTCACTCTTTTTGTCCTTCCCGACTTTAGCCGTCTTCACTCCCAGTGCCTCTGGTACTGGGATAGACTTTGCCCACTCCAAGCCAGGCACAAGCGATTCTTTCGCTGCAGCTGTCGCTTCTTTCTGTGTGGCAGCTATCCTTTCAAGTGTTGGTGACTTTTCGTCATTCTCGGTAGCAGATCGAGGTTCGAAAAAGTTCGGGGTACGCTCTGGTACTCTCTGCAAATCTTTTTCTTCGATTTCATTTTCGGTAGCAGATCGTGGTTCGAAAAAGGTCTTACTGACATTTTTCGGATCCGGCTCTGACGCCCAGTTCTCAACTGGTGACCTTTCATCTTTCGTTCCCGGTGCCTCTGGTACTGGGATAACTTTTTTAACACATTCTTTTTCTGTGGCTCCCTGATCATAGTTATCTGCGATCATACTTCTCCCGTCCGGGAGAAATATGATCGCCTCATCCATATCTGGCGCAAGCGGTTCCTTTTTCCTCTCGTTCGCTTTTTTGACATTTCCACTTTCACTTTTCTTCTCCGGTGCCTCTGGTACCGGGATTGTCCGTTGGCTAATCTCGTTCTGCTGCACTCTCGTCATTCCCGGTGCCTCTGGTACTGGGATGACCTTTTCTTTTCCCTTTTGTGTCAGCATTGTCCGGTTTAGTGTATTTTCAATCTCCTGTTGGATCATTTGCAGCTGCTCAAATGGTGACAATTCTTTTTTCGCCCTCATTTCATTTGCCTTTCCCGGTGCCTCTGGTACTGGGATTAGCGTTTTGTTAACCGTTTGAGCATTTTCCATCTGTTTTACAAGTTCGGTGACCTTTCCGACTTGAACTTTGGCGATCGGTTTCGGGTCATCTTCTTTCTCCTCTTCGCCTTCATTATCCATTAGTACGAACTTCTTCTCTAAGAAGTCGAATCCCAGTAGCACCTGTACGTCGTCACACTTCGGTCGGACGTAGAATGAATGTTCGCTAGTCTTTTTCCTTAAGGTCACTGGTGCTACGCAATAATGCGTCACCATGAATCCTGACGTTCCGCTAATTCCGTTTATCTTCACCAGTCTGTCTGGTGGCAATGGGAGCATATGAAGTCCATTCTTCTCACAAAACGGTTTGCTGATCAGCGACGTCTCAGCGCCGGTGTCCAACATTGCGTTGACCTTTATGTCTCCCACTTTCACTTCATGAGTGTACGCTTCAATTCTTTTGGGCAGTTTTCCATTTTGAATCTTCAATGTATGGATCTTGCATTTCACAGGAATTAGCGATACTGGCCCGGATCCATGTCGGGAGGCACTTGTCCTTTCGCCGGAATGCTATGACCTTTCAGTATCTCCCTCAACTTGTCAATCCTGTGTGGGACGTCAGTTCGGACATCATAGAATTTCTGCGGTTTTTTCTGATCCGCTTGCTTCCCTGCAGCCATTTTGCCGCTGGTGACCTTTTCAACATTCTGCACTTGCTCATTTGCTTTTGTGCTGTCCACGTGACCTTTAGTCACTTCATTTATCGCCTCGTGGATCAGTTCCTCTTTGCGGTTTTCGTTTCGTTTATCTCGCAACTTCTCAATGACTTCACTTGTTATTTGGTCAGCTCGCTTCAATTCATCTGCTTCCTTGTCTTTCATCCCGTCTGGTGACCTTTCATATGTAACCATATCATATCCCTTTTCGGTCATCCATTCAATCACCTTTGCTGACACTTCATTATTCGTTTTCGTCGGATTAGTCTGCGAAGACATTCCGTCCGTTCGGGCCGGTGACTTGTCATTAGCATCCTGTTGCAATGCTTGTGATAAGTCCCGTGACCTTCCAACTGCGCTACTCTGTTGCGTTTGCGCCATTTCATTTGACCGTCCTTTTGTTCATTTTGCGTTAAGTCCTGTGACCTTTCGTTGCGCTTTATAACAAATCCGCCACCTGTCAACTTTTGTATGGGGACTTTTTCTCCATAATTCAGCGGTTTATTTTCCGGCGGTGCGTTTCGCGGGTTATTCAGGTCAGCTTGTGCATTCTTGTATTCGGTTGCGTTGAATACTGGAGCTAAGTTCGGTGACCTTTTGACTTCTTTCCCGGTAACCAGTTCTTCCAGTCGTTTTCTCTCATGTTGTGTTCGCAATTCTCGCATGTCCCAGTAATCTTCTTGCGACATTCCACCTTTTTGTTTCGCTTTCGGTGTCGCGGGTATCCACATCCCGTGATTCCCATTCGGTCTGTAGGCTACTTTTCGCCATATTTCCTTCCGTTGCAGCGTTACTGCATCTACAAGTGAGTCGTCGGAGTTCTGTTGTGCCGGTTCGCTAATCTTCTGCTGCGCTGTTCGCAGTGTCAAGTCTGTTTCTTGACCTTTTGGCACGGCGCTTTCACCGTGACCTTTAGCGTTCGCACTCGCTCCTTTACTTCTCACTTGGACTTTTCCAACGGAAGGTGACCTCTGGTGATTCGGTATGCCGCGTTCTTCCATATACTCTCGGAATTTCGAATGATGCACTTCTTCATCCTCTTCTGTAGTGCTATTCTGCGGCTTCTTCTGGTTCAACAACGCCTGTTGAATCTTCGCATTACGTAATGCGCGGCGTTCAGCTAACACCTTTTCGCTGCAATACGGTGACCTTTCGTTTTGCTGCGCTGTTCGCAGTGTCGCGCTACCGTCACGACAATTTCCACTCGCAGTACCATTCTGCGGTGACCTTTGGTCTCGTTGCGCGTTTCCACTCGCAGTACCATTCTGCGGTGACCTTTTATCCACTTGTACTGGTTTCCCGATAACCAGTTCTTTTTGCTGCTGTGACGGCATCCTTATAGCCGTTTCAATTTCCTTTTGCAATGACGACATCCATTTAGCCGTCTCAATTTGCTGTGGCGGCATCCGTATAGCCGTTTGCTGTGGTTGCGGCATCCATATAGCCGGTCCACTTTCTTTTTGCGCTGACGGCATCCTTATAGCCGTTGCAGTGGTCACATTCACTGCAGTACCATTCTGCAGTGGTGACCTTTCCATTCCCTTTTTATCCGGTGGTTTCGGGTCGGGTCGATCAATAGGCTCACCGGTGCCTACTGATCTTGCCCGTTTCCCTGAACCGGCGCACCTCCTTGTTGAGCGCCCTGCACATTTCCTTGTACATTTCCCTGTTGTTGTCCGATATCATTAGCCGAGTTCATATTCTGTCCGCCGCCGCCATTATTGTATTGGCCACCACCCTGTTGGTAGTTTCCTTGGCCACCTCCATTTCCGTTGCCTCGGTTGCCACCGTTCCAATTTCCACGACCGAAGCCTCTGTTTCTTCCTCTGAAGCCGCCGCGGAAGCCGCCACGGTTGCCACCGCCTTGCCCCCCGTTTCTGTTTCCATAATTTCCGTTTCCTTGCTGATTCTGGAAATTTGCTTTGTGCTGGTACCATTGGGCGATGAGGTCATATCCGTTATTCACCGCTAGGCGCCAACCACCAAGCCCGCGCAGTCGTTGCCACTCGTTAAAGGCAAACAGGTTCGGGTTCTGGTCCGGTGGTGTGTTGGCAAACTTGCATCCTTGCGTCTGGTGGTTGCCATACATACAGTACTGGCACATCTGCGCATTGTTCGCCACCCATCCATCAATCATCTGGAACTTAAATTCCGTTCGTGACCCCTGGTTCTGTTGAAAGTTATTCTGGTTTCCTCTGTTCGGCTGGAAGTTGCCTTGTCCTTGGCCTTGGTTTCGGAAGTTTCCTTGACCTCCGTTCCAGTTCCCATTTCCATATCCATTTCCAACAAAGTTGCCGTTTCCCTGTTGTGGTAACCCAGTATTGATAGGGGCCACGTTCTGTGGTATCGGTGGGGCCACATTCTGAGGTGCCGGTCTCACTTGAGCCGCCGCTTGTATCGCCGCGACCATCGCATATGTTATTGGCTGTCCCGTCTGACTGTCGATAAAGGTCACCTTTTCCATGACCTCTCTGACCGGAGTCTCCACACGGTATTCAACCGGCTGCTGAACTGGTACTGCCGCCATCCTTTGTTGTGGCACATTCTCAACGGGGCCAGACCGAATTGTCGCGTAATCTTGGTTACGTTGACCTTTAGGCGCCTTATATTTCTCTTCTCCCGTTGCCCAGTGTCTGAAGAAATCCTTTACATCGGTTGGCGTTCTGCACTTCTGTGTACGCAAAGCCTTGTAGAGTTCATTATCCACTCTACATCCTTCGATCAGGAAGCCCACTGCTTGTTTTTCCGTAATAATCCGTTTTGCTTTGAATCGCATCATCGCTTGATAGTACTGGTCAAGCGATTCCTTTCCGAGTTCAAATTTTCTTGCGTAGGCCTCACGTAAACCTAGGACTTCTTCATCTCGATCACCGTATTCATCTTTAAACTTGTCCATCCATTCTGTTACTGAATATTCAATCCCGTCTTCTGATGCGATATCTTTTTCGCTTTCAAACCAGGTTTTAGCAGGACCTTTCACTGCGCTGGCTATTTCGATCATGATCTGGTCATCGGTAAGTTGGTATGTTCGTTGAGTGTCTTTTACCAGCCTCGTCCAGCCATTCACTGTATCGCGACTACCATCAAAGGTCACCAGTGGCGTTTTTCGAGCCATGGAGTTGAGTGCTTTTGCTAATGCAAATCCCGATTGCACTTTCTGATCCTCTTCCTCTTCGCCACTTTCGTCGTCATTTGTATTACGCCTCTCCTTTGCGTAGCGGGACTTCCTTGGGCGCTCTTGTCGACTGGATTGTTCGTCTCGTCGTCCTTCGTTGACAAAGACGTTCGTTTCGATGTGCGGAGGAAACTGTGAAGGGTCACCCCGACTCATATGCGGGTAACCTTCCGACAGCTGCTCTTTATCCTCGTTGACCTTTTCGCCATTCCGCTCCGTTTTAATGCTTCCTTTACCGGTGCCAGTTCGCAGCGGCATCTCAAAGTGGAAGCTTTTGCCCGTTTCATGCGCCTTGCTATAACTGGGCGGGGGAGACTCCACTATTGCCGTCTTCACTCCATATTGCAGGAGTTGTTCATCCTTCTGTTTATTGGACATACTGAGGGCCTTATTCTCGTCTTCGAGGCGTCTGACCTTCAGTTGAAATTCTTCCTTCTCGATTTTCAAATCCTGATTTTCCTGATTAACCTTCAGCATATGATGGTGAAGTTGGAATGTCCTTTCTTGAACGATCTTTTCGGTATCGTTTTCCGTCTTTTTGATGTGTTCTACCAATTGGGTCACTTCTCTTTCTAGTTTTATATATTCTTCCGCTGCTGCCTTCAGCTGGTTTTTTGTCTGGGTGACCTCGTCTTCCCCCGTCATTACCGTTTGGGTCATATCTATCAACTCCGTGTTGAGTCTGATGATTTCCTGTGTCTTCTGGTGAACCGCTTGTTGCCACTCTTTATCTTTCAATTCGAGCGCGGTGACCTTTACATCAAGGAGATGTGCCTCGTGCTCCCATCTCAGACCTTGTTCAACGATTGTCTTAGCGGTTTCTTTCAATTCAATGTTCTCTGCGGTGACCTTTTCTTTATCTTCCTTCAACTCTTTGTTCTCCTCCGTCACCTGCTTTATCTCCTTTTCCAGCCTCACTCCTTCAGTGGCTGTAAGGTCCCTCAGGTCTTTAGCCGCTTGGACGGCTTCATCAGCTCTTCTCTGATGACCTTTCGATTCTCGTTGGAGGATTCCGATATTCTCGTCCCGTTGCTTCAGATCGTTCCTGAGCTTGAATACCTCAGTGGTATTTGTCAACAATCGTTGGGTAGCTTCGGCGAGTTTGGTCGCGTATTCGTCTCTTTTTGTTTCAGCCTCAGTGACCTTTTGTTTCAGTTCGTCACACTCCTCCTTCAATTCGGCTAAGTGCCGTGACCTTTCCGCTGATTCCTCCGACATACTCTCATTTAGGTCATTGACTGCGAGATGACCTTCCATTTCTCTGTCATCTGCCATTTTCAAGTATTCGTCAGCCAATTCCTTCTGTCTTTCGTATTTCAGTTTCCAACCATCGGCGGCACTTTGAAGGTCACCCTGTTGCTGCTCCAGATCGAACAGGCGGGTTTCAAGTGTTGTCAGTCTTTCCCGGTATTCCTGTTTCCGCTTGTCCGCCTGACATTCGTTATTTTCAAGTTCCTTTTCCAATTCACTGACACGTCTCCTCAAAGTTGCCGTGGGACTGTTCGGTGACGGTGATCTTACGTTGATGACCTTTCCAGTTTTTGTTCGTTCAATAAGGTTCTCGGGTATGTCCTTAAACGGTGTCATCTCTTCAGCACGGTCAGCTTGTCTCATCGCGGATTGGAACGACATATTCATCGTCGTTTCATCATCCGTGAAGTACGATTCATTGGATTCATCTGAGACCATTGGAGTTGCCCAAAGGTCATCGTCTGCCGTTTTGTCATTCAAGGAAAGGTCACTCAATCCGAGTTCAGCCAGTTCCTCTTCGGTGACCTTTGTCTTTTCACCTCCCGATTGAGTCAGGTTCACATTTTTATCCTGCTCGTTTATTCTGACAGTGGTGGTATCTGGCTGGGATACCCCGACTGCCTCCACTTCCTTTTCTGTGGGTTTTTCCTCCCCAGTGACCTTTGTCTGGTTCATCGGTTTTCCTCCCGCCACAGACGCGGGGGTTTGCTTTCCGTCTCCGCTGGAGCTCTCTTCGTTCTGTGTAGCTCCAAGCGCCACTTGGTACGTGCTGTCGCTGCCTTTGATGTCCTTCCTTGCAAAGGTCACAGCCGCTCGGGTCTGTCTGTCATGTCCGACTGGACGCGCGAGCGACTTGTATTCCTTTTTATAAGGATCAACTGCGCTTTGCTGTGATCCTCGGGAGCTCCTGCTTCCCTGGCTGCT
The DNA here is from genome assembly GCF_019649055.1 of Paramacrobiotus metropolitanus. Taxonomy (NCBI): domain Eukaryota; kingdom Metazoa; phylum Tardigrada; class Eutardigrada; order Parachela; family Macrobiotidae; genus Paramacrobiotus; species Paramacrobiotus metropolitanus. The sequence continues at coordinate 882,097 of NW_026570252.1, read as the reverse complement.
GTGTGATGTCGGTTCCTCATTATCTTTGTCCATGTTGATCGGATAACTTGGACGCTCCTGTCAATTGTTCTCACACGCACGTTATTGTATGGTTTTAAAAAGTTGCCCTAAAGGTCACTTTTACTTCGAACTTTATCAAGTCCTTGTTAAAGGTCACTTTTCGTTTGAAAAATTTCGGCTAAGTTCCGTTTAAAGGTCACTTTCTCGATAAAAAGTTCGAGAGATTTGCCCTAAAGGTCACTTTTCAGACAAAACTTCGAGAGCCTTTTTACAGTTCAGAACACTTTTACGAATAAAATTCTACAGCTGCTAATATCGCTGTACTACTAACTGACTCGATTTCAACTTCGTTAAAAGGTCACTTTTTGGGTCAACTTAATCAGTTCCAACTTTTGATAAAGGTCACTTCCAACTCAGCTCAAAGGTCACTTTCCAGCTCAATGTTAAAGGTCACTTTCCAGCTCAATTTTGGTTAAAGGTCACTTTCCCTTTCTAAATATCGCGTCTCAATTCAAATTTCCCATTACAGCTCAAGTTCAATGGAAAATCCCCATTTACGTTGTTTACTTCGTTACTATTGGTTCGCTAGCTCAAATTATTCAGTTCAAATTTCGACCAATCACAGCTCCGATAACTGACCAATCACGTTATTCCATTTAAATTTTATATCTGCCTGACGTCACGGTCAACGGCCAGACATGCGCGCCGTGTGCAAAACTCCGCCTACGTCTATGCTCAGCTCAGAACGGACCAATGAAAATTGCCAATTTTACCAGCTAACCAATCCCGTAATTAATAACCGTTTTTCTACCTGTCAACCGTCCTTTCCACGGGAAAGTGATCCAGATGATCCAATTTCTTCTCCACAATCCGCTCCCGCGCTGCCGCTTTTCCGTAGCGGTTGTGCCGCACGCTTTTAGTCTGCTACTGTGCCGGCTGACTGCCGTAGCAACAGTAGTTGTGCTCTACTCCAATTTGGAGGAGTCTGATCTGGTCTCTTCCGTGCGCCCCTTTTGGCGCTTCGCCGCTTGTGGCCCACGGCTTAGGATTCGCTGAATCCTTGCCGAGTACCAGTGACACCAGTGTAGGTCTTCGCTGAAGACTCTACACCGAGGAACACTGGCGACTGAACTCTTGCACTCTTGCACAGCTAAGGAAACAGCACGGTTCTTCGCTGAAGATACCGTACCGAAAACCGAAGCTGGAAATCCGCGTCCGTTGGAGGAAATTGCACCGCTTGTGGTATGCGCTTTGCTGTCACACAGACCTGCGCCTTGCTGGTCGCGGGTAACACGTCAAATAACAGGCCAATTTTGCCTGACACAATTCAAATCAGATCAGATCAATTCAATCAGAGAACCGCTGTCGGCTCTGCTACCATCTAATGCTAGATCCAACTGTGATCCAGATACGGAGACAGAAACGGAATCTATCCCGTGGAGTGAGCTATGCGATAAGTATAGCGAACTACGCGGAATCGCGAAACGTCGCACCGCTAATAGCTGACTTTTAATAATATTGAAAGTCTGGAGACCAGAAATCAACAAGTGATCGGCACAGCTCGATCGTAAATCGTAGAACCAATTCAACAGTGTGTAACACTGTGCAGCACGTGCTAAGCCGCGCCCACTAACACAACTCAAGCTAGCCAATCAGAGCGAGACACGTCACAGACCGTAATCCGAAGGCGTAGCGCCTAGCGCCACGGGCGTGAACGCTAGTGAGCCTCGTCTCACACCCTCATAACTCCGCAACCGGATGTTGCGCGCGCAAACGGTTTTCTCACCTACTCTTGGTATACAATTCTTTTGGCTACAAAATACCATAAAGCAATACAAAATAGTGTTTGGGAGTGCGCAACAGCTAAACTTCCCCTGGATGTACACGAAATTGGTGCTATGTACCGGGCCAAATCCCTTAAAGTTATTCTGTATTTTTGTCTAGGCGATGCTCATGGTGGATGTGAAAAATACCGCCGAAGCGCAGCAACAGGACTCTGGCATCCTAGCGGTTTCCCGCTGCCCAGTCCCCACTAGTGACCTTGTGGTTGAAGAACGGGTTGCCCAAGGGATCCCGTTACCAGTGGAGCTGCTCATGGAGATCTTCCAGTGTATGGACTATGGACACTATTCCGCGGCAACGCTGCCGCCGTATCTGCTACCTGTGGGACGCTACTGTCACCTCCAGCTGGTTGTGCAAGGACGTCTGCGTTACCTTCGGCAGAACGGATTTCGGCCCGATACTCCGTGGTCCATCCGAAATGGATCACGCGATTTTGGCTTGTTTGCTAAAGTACGTCGACAGGCGTATCGACACCGTGTGCATTCGTACCGCCGTGCCGGACAACATTTTCAATGCGTATCTGGCACTGTACTCGGTGAAGATGGTGTCACCCGAAATCCGTGTTAAGCGCCTGATCTTCTGCGGCTGGGATTTTGGCGCGGCATGGCGTTCGCCGCAGACGCCTCGGAATTATCATTATTTCGCTAGCCACTACCCCCGTGTCATATGGAAGGACTGCAGGTTGTCGACGGTGGGTGGGACCGGTGGGGGTGAGGGTGGCCCCGTGTTCACGGCTCTAGTGCGAAGGGCCGACATCCAGCCGGCTTCCCTCCATTTAGCACAGCTGTGGACCATCTTCCAGGCCAACTTATCGCCCTCGGACCGCCTCCAGTGGGAGGCCCTTTGTCAACCCACCGGGGCATTCGTCACGGGAGGCGTCTCGCGTGATTGTGGGAGTGCGTTCGAGCATCGGAAACTCCCAAATACTTCTTGCTTTGTTGTATGACATTCTGTAGCCACTTTTATGACATCCGGTTAGGGAGTTACGGTTGTAAAAAAATTCCGAAAAGATTAAATGCATTTAGGTGTACCAAAGGTCTGGTCGTGGGTCGATCAGCCTTCGAGTGAAATATGTAAATCCAAAACAATATTGAAGTCCATTCGAAAAAAATTACAAACAAATTGCATAAAATGTATAAATTGCACAAATATGAATTCGAGTTAACTTTAGAGAATGGTAGCTCAGTTTCTCCTTTTGCATATCTATACATACATATTTTGCATATCTATCTATCGTTTGTATATCATCGGTACAACTATGTACGGTAGTAAACCTCTAGAAAACCAAAAACAGTCAATGCTGCCTGTGTTCTTGGTATAGTTGAGTGCAGTCGCAAATTCGCAATCTTGATGACCCCGTTGACTTTCTAAACTGCAACGCTGCACCAAAAACTGTTTGGCACGGCTTTTTCCAGTTTGCTCCCGAATACGTTTTCTCCTATACCGTAATTAAGTACTGTAATAGTGGAGATTATGATGGGGGACTGGGGGTAATTTTTATTTCATAAAATATGGGTACATAACAGATCAAAAATAGTTAATCACAAATCCACAATCACAGCAACAAAATTTCGTTTAATGCTGCCGCTCCTTCCATTGTTCCGAGTACACAAGCGGCGTTGCCTCGTTGAATTTCTAGCCATAGTCGTTGGCGAAGGTCGAAGGACCTCATGAGAACAAGGTTCACCTGTCTGCAGCTGAAGTTGCTTCGCGATTTCCTTTTCTAGGGCGATGGCCGACTGTTTCGAAGGCTGATCCAGCTGTAGCTGACGTGGATTTCAAGTGAGAAGCGGTTCAAGCGGCGACGGTATCAACGGAGGTGACGTCCCACGCCAGGCACATACCGCATTTCCAGGCGAAGATGGTGCACCCATCTGGGCGACGATCCGACGGCTCCAATTTAGTAGGGATGCCGGCTGAAACCAACGCTCTGCAGACGGTACTGTTCAAGCCGCCGTGACGCGGGTGTCTTCCAACAGACAAGGAACACGATTTGCCGTGATGGGCCGGTGGCCACATGCCATGTGCAGATTATGATTAAATTTTTAAGCTATTCTCTGCACAAAGAATTTCACATTTTATACAGCCTATATTTTTTAGGAAGAAACTACACATACAGTTTAAGCAAGTAATATAAGTATTTACATTTTGCAAAAAAAAAACACGAATTTATTATTTACGTTTTGTAATATTTTCCACAAGAAAAGATCTTTTCACTTCAGCGGGGCGAATTTGTTGCGCTCACGGCAGCCGCCTGGGGACGCCGCATACGTAAACGACAACCGCAATATTGAGCCATTTTTCAAAGCGTTGAAATTTTTTGATTTTTTCATTCATATTTTCCTGATTTTACCTTTATCTCGCATTCTGCAGAATATTGTCTATGATTAATTCGCAATGTTTGCATAAAAATCGCCAGTTCTGATTTACGAAAGCCCCTGCGATTCTCTTTCCGAGAACCAACCAACCCAGTGAACATCGAGTACCCCGTTGGAAGAATGTTCACGAAAGACGTATGGCGCTACGGCGCCCTCGACGTCCAGGACCCCACCACGGGCCAGATCCGTCACGGCCTCCTCGTCGACCTGGTGGCCTACAGCCCCACCGACGTCACCCTCCTCGTCAACTTCGACCACCCCCTCCACCACGCCGTCCCCATCCCCTACACCCAGTGCGTCGTCCCTGATCCGTCTGTCGCCAAGGGCAACCCCCCGGAGACGCTGTACCAGTCCAGTCCTAACCACCCCTGGCGCTGGTACCCCTGCACCGTGCTGGTGGCCTCCCCGGACTACCTGTACGTGGAGATGGGGGTGGAGGGGGCGCGGGTGCGGGCGGTGGTGCGGGGGGAAAGGGTGCGTCCGCGGGCGGGCGCGGCGGTGACACTGCTGCAGCAGTTTTGTCCGTTTCAGCGGCGGGAGGTGGGGTTGCCGCGGAGTGGGTGGCTGGCGGGGCTCCCGGGGCGCGGGGGGTTCTGGGGGGTGTGGAAGAGGGTTACCGGGACGATTGGGGTGCGGGTGCGCGCCGGGAAGGTGATTTATATTGCGTCCGGTGCGGAGGGGATGACGCCGTCGGAATGCGTGAGTTCTACATTAATTTATTGATTTTTTTATGAATTTTCTTCTAGTCGTTAATAAAACACGTTGACAAACCGTCGAAACCTTCAGTTAATTTTTCGGAATTCTTTTGTACATTTTTTTTGCTTTTTCACGTTTTTCTGCATTTTTTTCCACGTTTTTTCGTTTCCATTTTATATTTTTTTCGTCTTTTGAAAGATGTCTCGTTGGCTTTTTCAATTATTTTTCATACGCTGATGCTGAAGTATGATAACGTGGAATTTTTGTTAGATTTTCATCGTTGGAATTTTATTTTTATTTTCGCGAAAACTATTAATGCAGGTACTGAATAATTAATTATGTGCATATTTTATATCTGAATAATTGTATGCTAGAAATATGTGAGTCGCAAAAAGGAATTGCTGGTTTTATGTGTGCACAAATATTTCTAGATAGAATTATTCTTAGATAAGATTAAAAAATGACGATGGAAGATATAGATATAAATATTTTCATATATAGAATTATTCTTTTTTCCGATTTAGAGTTATTATATTTTCGTTGAATAGAATATCTAGAATTATTATTTATTTTTTCAGATAGAGAATTATCCTTCGATAAATGTTGAACTGGTAACAAAATAAAATGAAACTGTAAAAAACTGCCGTTACTAGTAACGTCGTTTTTAATTTCCGAAAAATTTGAGCCGTTTATTCTCTGTTGATTAGGAAGCCTATCTGCGTCGTATCGGAATTATCCTGGAGGAAAACCGTCCCGTACCCCCGACACCCTTCCCGGAATCCGTCGAATCTCCCTCCCTCGCCATCCTCCCGTCGGAAATGATCATGGAGGTGTTTTCCCACCTCCCGGTCGACCAAGCGATCCTCTCCCGTCGCGTCTGCTCCCATTGGGATGCGGCGTTGAGCGCCCCCACCGTGTCTTCCCATCTCCGTGTGGACGTGTCCCGTTGCGGTGAACGGCAGCTGGCCGGCCTCCTGCAGCATTGCGTCACCAGCGCCACGCGCGTTCTGCATCTGAAAGGTCACGGCCCGGACGCCCCGCTGTACACCGTGCTGGGTATGTTGGCGGCGCGCGGCTTGACCATCCCGCTGATCATCCTGGACAATCTGACCGTCCAGGTAGGGATCAAAATCGAAAATCATTTAAATGCAAGTATTTAGTCATTTTTTGATTTATTGTGTGAATTATGCTGGGTGTTTTCGATATTTGTTGTGTTTGAAAAATACATTTGTTGAATTTGATGCACTTCTACCGTTTATGTTTTTCTACAATTGCTTTCGCTTTTTAAAGTTTGATTAGACTTGGAAAAGTTGACAGGTTTTCCTAATTCTCCGTTTATACATTACTAGTGCATATTTGTTTGTTTGTTATTTAGTTTTAATTATTATTGTGTTTTTAAGTCAGTTGTTTCTAAATTTTTACCGCTCAACATGATCCGCGTATTTTTGTTTTTGCATCTGTTTATATTGAATATTTTTTTTACGTTTCCTGAAGAATTCCGATGAATTTTGTTCATGGGTAGAACTGAAAAATTTTTTACATTGGATTCTTTTTTGAATTCATTTACGATGAAATTATTGTTTATTATCCCATTTAGTATAATTTTTGTCCCTGTTCTTTTTCTGAAATTTGCAGAGGCTTTAGTCGCTCTTAAATTTATTTTTTATTTATTAAATATTTATTTTTATTTATTATTACTATAAATTAAAATAATTTTAAATATTAATAATTGTGAATATATAATTATTCGTACTTATCACATTAAATAATTTTTTTTGAATTAATATTTTTGACTATTTAATTATTTATCTGCAGGCCGAGGAACTGCTGGACTACAGCGACCCCAGCATCCTGCATCTACGCGCCGAATGGCCGCGCATCTGCCGGCGTTCTCTGTGGCGCGACGTGCGCGTGACGGAGCTGCTGGAGTCGCAGATGTTCGCCGAGTACCGGGCGCAGTTCACGCAGTACAGCGCCGCCGTCGGCCAGCTGCACAGCGTCATGTACCGCTTCAGCGCGGCCCGGCTGGGCGTCACGCTGGACCTCATCCCGCACGCGGTACTGGAGTTCCGTGAACCGGCCGACGCGGAGACGGTGCTGAGCGTGCTGGAGACGGCCTGTCCGCCCGTGGACGCCGATTGGCGCATCACCGTCGAGTGGACGAAACGGGCGCAGTCGGCCGCCGGCTGTGAACAGATGCTGCGGGTGCGTACCGGGTTATTCAGTTTATCGCCTTATTTATTCTGAAATTAAATAATCTTCTTTAATTTCTTTTAATTTTGTTTTTATTTTTTTCAATTATTTATTAATTTTATCATCTTGTGCATTTGGAAATAAAATATTTTTGGAATTTTATTACTCGCTTTTTTACTTTTTAAATATTTGTTTTTTTATCAATTTTATCACCTTATTCATTTTGAAAGTAATAATTTCTTGGATTTTATTTCTGTTTATTTTAATGTATGCGCTGACAAATCCAGTAGTTAAATTTCAGGGTGAATTTTTGATTTTCGTTCCTATTCGCCTTACATTAAATATTTTTTGCATTTTATTTTTCTTGAGTTTTATATGAAAAATCCGTTGAAAAGTTCAGTTTCTGGTATCCAGAAATTAAATTGCTTGAATAGTTAATGTTATACGCTTTAGATTTATTATTTTCTGCATTTTATTTCTTGGTATTTTAAAATGTTTTCCGGGTATCCAGAAATGTAGCTGTGCGAATAAGTTGGTAATATTTAATTAAAAACGTTTCATTTAAAATCACCTTTGAATCGAAGTCATTTAATGTCGTTAATAAATTCATTGGTCTCGTATGCTCGGCATCTCGTATGATTTTAAAACCGTAATTAATTTTGATAAAATTAAGAAAATATTGGCAGGAATTGTCTTATGTAGGTTTTTCGCAAATGGCAGCCGAATGATCCACGATTGCGCAGTCATCCCAAACCGGAAGTGGTCATCGCCAACCTCCCCCTGGGTACACTCCGCAAGCTGGGACAGCACGCGCTCATCTACAATTTCCGCGGGGTTACATAAACGGCAGGGGCACTTATCGGCAACGGAATCAATCGGCAATTTATTTCGTTCCCATTTCTTCCGCGACATTTTTTTATAGTAATTTTTGTGAGAGTTTGCGGAATGGTAAAATCGTCGAGCTTTGCATGGGTAGAAATCCGAGCCAGTGTGATGAGTATTTGACTAACGGCATTTGTCTTTGCTTTTTCGTAGATTTTATTACTGTGTTGAGAATGTCGGAATATTCCTCGAAATTCCGTTTCTGGTACGCGTAATTGTTTTCTCAAAGTTTTGCCATGATCTCGTTTCTGTATTGAACAATAATGCCGGCATCAAGAAGCATTCAAAATTTGCGGTTTTACGGTAATTTTTTATTATGATTTGTTCGCTCGAAATTATTGGGATGCCTTTAATAAGTATCACTTCAACTTGTATGATGTAAGTACAAACGCAGTACTAACCGTAAGAACGAAATCATTTTAAGTATAATTTGATCAGTTAACAATTATGCCTCCATTTCGAAGCAGTTCAGATTTGATTGATTTTACTTTGATTTGATTTTACATTTTTTAGAAGGCTGATGCGGTGCTAAAAGAAATTTGTTTTGGCGTTTTATATTTGAAATTGTGGTAGATACAACATACGCTGTATCTACATGCTGTATACCGCATGTGCATGACGATGCCTGGTCATGCCCTGTCAGCTAATGGTTTGGAGTGTTTGCGCGAGCATTGTGTAGAGTGTTCTAGGTTGTTCTAGATGCTATGTTGTCATGCTGTGGTCTGTGAAGTATAAAATGCGCGATAAGCGCTGTATGTAACGAGAAAGATCTGGCATAAAGGTTTAGCGCACAGTTCGGTCGGCATGTATATCTGTATAGCGTATATCATGAGGCAGGTCGCCCACAGAATCTTACTTTAAAGTATATTTTCAACTTTCTGCTATCGAAGCAGGGTTAAAAGAGTTAAAGCAAGTTGGAAAACGTACATATTTTATCTCGTTTTAAAGTGCCGTATACTGCGCAAAAGCATCCAGAAATTTTTTTCCGTCTCATAGCGTGTCCAGCACACACGGTTATCTTCAGTAAAATGTGCGAAAACCAAGTGTACTCTGTATACCTATATGGTCGAATTCAGTGCCGGCGATTTAAGCGCATTTATGAAAAGGAAGCAAATCAATCACGATAAATCCGTGTGTAGTTTAGAATGAGAAAATAAAAGCGAGTCGAACAGTCAATCCGCGGTTCACAAGCCAGATAATAAAATTCAAAACCAGCGTGCAACAAGGGACACATTCAGATTTACAGATCGGCTGAGCTCGGCAGACAGCTGTATAGCATTCCGGTACTTACGTAACCGGCACCGGTAAGGTCTATGTACGGCAATTGTATGTATGAGTATCGACCGGTTTCCGTCAAGTCGAACATCCAGCGTGCTGGGAGCCGTAGCTGTCAACGCGTGAATGAACGGTAAGATGCCTCCAGCGTTTTGTGCTGCAGTAGCTCACTGGTACAGTACAGTATCACTACATCAACATAGCTGTAAGCAGTGTATGCAGTTTCCGCGGAGATGTTGATTTATTGACGCTTTTAGCACTGGTTTACTGTATGTGAGGTATGAATAAGGAATGTTATTACTCCAAAGTCATTTTCTTGGTAAATTTTTAGACCTGGTTAGTGAATAGCCAGACATGCAGTACTGCTCAGTACACGACTTGAATGTGATACTATCGTGATGGAGGATTTGGAAGGAGACGAGGAAAGCAAGCGACCGCAGCGCGGTACGATTACGAGTATTCTAGTCGCACGATATTCGATAGAAAACAGTGCGTGGTAGGTTTTAACACAAACTGCACGAACAGGCGCTTCTCTGTCCGAACCCATTGCTGACGAATCGCAACGGGACCCAACACAAGTGGATGTTCTGCTGCGTGGACATTTCAACGAAGATTTTCAGCCGACGCAGACGACATTTCCCATTGGCTTTCGCAAGGTTATTACTCCGTGCGGTCAGTGTCAATACAGCGCTTTTTCTCACCTTAAGGCTGACAAAACTTCGTTGATAGAGCTGAATGGCTTCGTGGGTGCCGCTGCCAGCTTTCGCCAGCTTTTGCCGTCCAGCTCGTACTGCAGTATGTACGCAGATGTCAGCAATTCCCGCGATGTGATGCTGCAGAAAGCCGGCGGCGCGGTGTGTGCGGCGTACGAGATCGCATATGGAGACCAGATTGCCGTGTTCTCTGCGTTTATGACAGCCGCCCTCGAAGCTCAACAGAAACCGGTACGATGGTAGTGGCTCGCTCTCAAGCTGTGCCCTGACTCTGATAACTCTGACTCTGGATCTGACCACTCGAAAACGGATCAAAATAAGAAAACCCAAGAAGAGCTATGAAAACGTAAAAAATAGGAACGCCTATAAAGACCTAAGAATCCAGTTTTTTTTTCTTTCAGGTTCTTGCAGTTTCTTAATTTGTTTTATCGTGGTTAACTGATATTGGTCGGCCATTGCAGTATCAACCGCAGACGTCCATGCATCGCTTCCTGGCGGGTATGCACGAGAAACGTCAGGATGACAGAACCCGTCTTGCGCAATTCGTTGCCATGTTGCCGGGCTTTGCGGACGTCAGCCCGGCGGATCGTGAAGTTTTACTGGCAGAAAAAGCGTTTATCAGTACTTTGGTACAGGGTTTCTTTCATCAGTGACCTGCATCTACAGTACATACCTCACCGTTGCTGTTGCTGCTTTTTTTCAGCTGCATCATATGAAGTACGCTTACAAAGGCGAATATTATTGCACATTACCGGGTCCTGAGCAGATTCACGCCAGCGACTACTGGATGGAGATACTGGGCGTGGATACGGAATTCTGCCGGTTCTGCTTCAAATTCAGCGCTGTATTCAACGGGATCGGGCTGTCGCTGACGGAAACCTACCTGCTCATGGCTGCAGCGTTTTTCGATCCACGTATGTACTTATTAGCACAGCCGGTGTAGTAACTACTAGTGGTATTTGTTGCCCGGTGAGTGACCGCCACCGAGCAAATGTATCGGGTCACCGGCATGGTACCGAATTCTTGTACTGTTGTACATACGCGAAAACTTTCACTTGCGCGCACTTCTTTGTTTTGTTTTATGACATTCTGTGGCCAGGTGTCACTTTTCGAAATTTATTTTAAGATCTGGAAAAGTGGTGCAACTTTGGTTCGGTGTAAAAACAGTCTTCATAGTTACATACATTTATGTGTAAAATGTAAAGAAAGATCGGTCGGTAATAAGACTTTACATACTCCTGAATGCATTTAACGTTTTGGAATTTTTCGACAGCTAAAACTCCCGAACCGGGTGTTGCACGTACAAACGGTTTTCAGTTTTCATGCTTATGATGATATACAAGCTTGTCCGGTAATTTCTGACGAATCAATACAGCGAATTACACAAATTTGCGTGTTACGCCAAGCTTCACACTACGGCGCGCCACGCCACATTGTTTAAACACGTAACTTGCATTTGGCTGGCTGGTGGCTTGGTACACGCCATTATGCGATATAATTTTGTGAGAATAATAGTAACTGCCTGTCGGAAGGTGGCTAAAAAACGGTCGGTGCAGTAAGCGACAATCTGCCTGCGGAGCGCATTTAGGAAATTTGATAAACGTAGTGAAGTGGCCATCGTTATAAGCGCAAATTTCGCGCTAGCTGTACCTTTACGTAGGAAATTACCGGACAAGCTTGTACATACCATCATCACGGTATCATCAGGTTACAGAATGTTATAAAACAAAAATTCACATAATTAAGAAATGAAGTGCACAAGAACGCATCAAGGCATTTTTGCCCGGCTGTTTTAGGCACAACAACTGCGTCAGACAAAGCGTTACTTATGCATCTGCACATGTTTTATATGGATGCCCTAACGCATATGATCGGCTATCGTCGCCGCCAGAACCCGACGGAGCGCACCGCTGTCTTCAACAAGCTGACCAAAGCGGCAGCGATGTTCCCCGCGGTGCACCAAATGTCGCTTGATTGGTACGTCGATACAGAGCGAACACTGCCTCCGCTTCCGGCACCGTCCAAGACGTTGGTTCAAGACTGCTTGAAACACTAATTTTTGCTGCACCACTAAATTCGACACCAATGGCTTCGTTTTGTTTGTATGGTATTTCTGCCGTTATTTTTATTACGCACATCACTTTCGTTATAAACCCTCTGATACTTTCGCCTTAGCGGCTATCCAAAACACTCTCTCTGTATTATTATTTTTTATATCACGCTGGCTGTAAATGACTGATATGTCAGATATTTGAGTATTCTACAAATTGCACCGGCCAGAAAACCGCTCTCGCGCACAAGAGATTTGGTATGACAAATTAAAAATGGATAACAGCCTAAGCACTTTGGTTTGCAACAAAACCCAACCGTGGTTACTGTCCTGCTTCTCTGGAAACATCACTGCAAAAGGCAGTTAACCAGTACTATGAATCTAAACCAAGTACCCCTTATCCACCTTGTCTAAACTAAAACTAACTTCGGCCCTCTTTTTACAATTAAAAAATGAATTCTAAGCATTTTAATGGCATTCGTTTGATGACAGCGGTCGATAGTTATAGCCGCCAAATGCTCGTTGCAATGCCGTCCGAATCCCGGAGGTAATTCGGGACCGAAACAAGCTTAGCACGCAGTGCTATACTTTCTTCTATAGCACTCAGAATCTTCTGAAATCAGAATATCAATATGACAAAAAATGCTTGCTTCATTTGTTCATCGCTTTAAAATAGAAAATAAAAGTTTTGTTTTGATTGCATTTTTGTCGCTGGTCGCGGACACTGGTCTTCATGCTGTCTCACGTGTGCGCAAAATCTTCATGGAGAGTTGTTTTTCTCAACAACAGAACAATAAGGAAGAAAACTGTTCTAGCGGATTCGGGATATGGGGAGTCAACCAGTTTACAAATGATTCTCTGCTAAAAGTGTAGCATCCTGGGTGGTGCACCGTCTGTAGTTTTCGCGAATTTTCACAAACAATATATTCAACTAAAGAATAATTGAATTACCGAGCCACCAATTATTTAATGAAAGAAATTTCCGGTTACTGTCAGTCTTTCTTTACAAATCGTCAGGCCGCAAACCGCGATTAATTTTGATACACTTGGACTAAAGTTAAACAGAATTGTCTGTTGAGAATTTTACGGAGACGACAGCCTAATGGCGCACTATTAGGCTGCCGTATGACGCACTATTGCCCAGTTATCCCAGGTAGTGGTCATCTGTTAGTGAATTAATAGGGTCGAAATTCGAATAGTCTCAAACCGGTTATCGAACGATTTAGAGCCAAATTTGGTTAGGAATGCAACGAAGTTTGCAACCTAATGGTAATAGTTTTATTTTTTTCGAAAACGTTTTGGTTTGAAGCGTTAAAAGACTACTCGTTATTTTTACATTTTGGCAATGAGCACTTCTGGAAACATTTTTTTTTATTTGGCAAATCTTTCTTAATTTCTTTCGAAATTAGTTTAATTTTGCTTAAAACTCAATTTCTTGCAAATTTATTCTAATCATTATTAATATTGAAACTGAATTTTCTATATTAGAAAGTTAATTATATTTATAAATTATTTCTTTTATTTCTTCAAGGTTGATTTGATTTTAAAAAGAATTCTATCAACATTTACTTTTTAATTCAGAATTCTTGGAAGTTTGATTTCAGGTCTATGCAATCATTGCAGTACAATGGAAAACTAAAAATTAAATGTCTTCTTTTAACGCAAAATGTACAAACTAGCGCTTCTCTGTTCGAGCCCAGTGCCGGCAATTGATAGGCAATTATGGTTAGAATACGTAATTAAATCGCGACACATCTTCAGATTAAACACAGTGGAGATCGATCGACCGGTCAGTGCACGGTTCAAATATCTGATGATACGAACATATTGATTTTGTCTAATCAACAGAGTGTACAACACGAACACGTTCAGATTAAATTAAATTATAAAACAGGCTACAGCCAGAACGCGGCAGACAGCATCAATCAGTCTGATGCTTACTGCTTTCATAACCGGCACCGGTAAGATCGCAGAATCATATAAGCGAGTATCGACCGGTTTTCGAAAAGCCGAACATCCAGCGTGCACGCAGCCGTAGCTGTCGATGCATGTGTACAGTGTAAGATACCTCAAGCGTTTTGTGCGGTAGCTGTTCAGGAAACACTGCTGACTGAAGTGGATATAAGGAGTGTATGCAGTTTCTGTGGAAATGCTGATTTATACACGCTGATTTTTGCAGTGAATACGTTTGCAGTGTTTCTTCAAGTTTTCTCATGTTCTGGAGTGTCTCTTTACAGTTTCTACCTTTTTCCGACTGTTCACTGAATAAACAGACACGCAGTGCTACACAGCACAGATAAATCCGAAAAACAGTGGATACCAGATTACAAAATATTGGTTAAGATGAGTTCATTCCGGTTGAGCATTAATGCGATCGTACTATCGTGATGGAAGATTTGGAAAGACACGATGAAAGTAAGTCAGGAATTCTTCTGTGGGCAGAAGTACGGTTCCAATTTACAAGTATACAGCTTCATGTTGTTTGATTTCGTGGTCTGCACAATGTTTAGACGATAAAACGTCGATGCTTCGTTGCAGCGCAAACTGCACGAACAGACGCTTCTCTGTACGAACCCAGTGCTGACAAATCGCAACTGGACCAAACAGACATGGATGCTCTGTTGCGTGGACATTTCAGCGAGGATTTTCAGCCGACACAGACGACTTTCCCGTCCGGCTTTCGCAAAGTGGTCCCTCCATGCGGTCAGTGCCCCTGCTGTGTTATTCATGCTACCTGCCTTAGTTAACAGTAAATAATTTTGACAGAGCTTCATGGCTTCATGGGTGCCTCAGCGACATTTCGTCAATTTTTGCCGTCCCTTTCGTACTGCAGTATGTACGCAGATCTGAGCAATTCCCGCGACGTGATGCTGCAGAAAGCCGGTGGCGCAGTGTGCGCGGCATACGAAATCGCCTACGGCGATCAAATTGCTGTGTTCTCCGCCTTCATGGCATCCGCCCTCGAAGCCCACCAGAAACCGGTACGATCTTAGCGGGTCGCGCTAAACTCTGACTTTAATATCGCAAACTCTGGTTCTGACCGCTTAAAAAATGATCAAAATTTAAAAATGAAAGAAGCCCTAAGAAATGGTAAACGAGCATAGAAATACCCAAACTGACCTAGGAACCTAGTTGTTCAGGACATACTTGCGGATTCTTGCTCTTTTTACGACTTTTTGCGTTTTTTTTTACGTTTTCTTAGGTTTCGAAAATGACCTTGGGCTTCCTAAGTTTTCTTAAGTTAGTGCTTTGCAGTATCAGCCACAGACGTCACTGCAGCGTTACCTGGTGGGAATGCACGAAAAACGCCATAAGGACAAAGCCCGTCTGGCGCAGTTTGTTGCCATGCTTCCTGGATTTGATAGTGTCAGTCAGACGGATCGCGATATTTTAATAGCGGAAAAAGGGTTCATCAGTACTTTGGTACGAATTATCAGTAATCTTATCAGAGACCTGCCTCTGCCTAACCGTGGCTGATATTCGTAGCTGCACCATATGAGGTACGTCTACAAGGGGGAATATTATTGCACATTACCGGGTCCCGAGCAAATTCACGCCGGCAACTACTGGATGGACCTTATGGGTGTGGATCCGGAATTCCGCCGGTTCTGTCTTAGGTTTAGCGCTGTATTCAACGGAATCGGGCTGACGCTGACGGAGACCTATCTCCTCTTGGCCGCTGTGTTTTTCGATCCACGTATGTGCATACTTCGACGTTTATCACATTCCGGACATTTTCATAATACGGATTCGCGTACCGGGCATTGGAAACACGGTATTCCCTGCGTTGTTCCACATTAGGAAACTTTAAATTCTACTAACATTTCTGACAGTAGTAGAATTCTGACTGAATTTTAAATTCTATATCTTTAATTTTTCTAAATTTTTATTATTCTTGTGCACAAGCTTGCAGAAAAACGCTAATTACTGTCTTATATAATCAGTTTTTTTGAAATTTTTTTGTCATGTGGAACAGCGCGAAGAATCCCGTGTCTCTGGTGTCCGGTACGAAAATGCGTATTATGAAAATGTCCGGATTGCAAAAAGCGACAAGGTAGTTAGTTACCAGCGCAGATGTATCAGGAGCACTGGCATTTTCAACGTGTTTAATACGAGCACACAACAATCACGGGCATTTTTTAGGCACCACCAGTGCTGCGGACAAAGAAATACTTGCGCATCTGCACGTGTTTTATATGGATGCCCTAACGTACATGATCGGATTTGTTCGCCGCGAGAACCCGGCGGAGCGCGCCGTTGTGTACCATCGGCTGGCCGAAGCAGCAAAGATGTTCCCCGCGGTGCACCAAATGTCTCTTGATTGGTACGTTACAGAGCGGACCTTGCCTCCTTTACCCGCACCGTCGAGAACGCTGCTTCAAGACTGCCTGAAACGCTGAAATCTCTTACACCGTCTACGTACGAATTGGGGCGAGTGCCGCCGTTTTGACTGTTTTTTTAATGCAATCGTTGTTTTGGTAGGCATCCAAGCTCAAAGCACCCGTTTTTCGGTTTTTCATCATTCCTAGTCAAATGATGTATGTACATGGAGCTGAAAGTCATAGCTTCAAAAATTTAAAAATTGTTCTGTAGTCTTGAAAACAAGGTCGTGGAGTGGTTTTGGCTCGGATTCGTCTTTTAATTTAACTGAGCTGGACCTCTTGCCCATTTTGACTCAAAATATTTTTTATGCGCACCAGCTTGTGCTATAATGGCGATCGTTACGGACGCCAGAATCCCGGTTCGGCTCGTAAATACAGTAAAGCACATTCGGCATTGTCTCGGGTTGGACGTCATTACAAATCTACAGCACTAGCATGCAAAGTACACTACACTGGAAAAGCATAGTCACAGAAAAATACAGCAAGATAAATACAAATATATATATATATATATACACATATGGTACTTTTTCCGGACCTTAAAACTACTCTAAGTAAAAGTATCTCAACAAAGAAACAGACAGTTTCTCGGCATGAGTACCGGGTACATGAACGTCGTATTAAATTTTTCCAAAATTCATGGAGCAAAAATCGAAATCGCTAAAATCATTCCAGTTGTCGCCGTGTTCTCTTCCTTTGGCTCTCGGCAAGTCAAACTTATTACGCCAAGTAAGAAGCTCTGGAATGCAATAAGGTTTGTTAAAAACATCTCAAATTAATGCATATGGTCTCAAAGTGGATTTGCAGCATTTAACAGTTTACCTTCGCAAAGAAATCGCTTTACTTCCTCTGCAGAACTTCTTGCATATTCCTCTATGTGCAAACAGCCCTGAATGCATTCTGCGAGAGCTGCCGGCGTAGAATCGTCCACATACGGAACAAACAACTCGTCCACAATCAACTGTATAAAACGAAGCTTTGGAAGTTCTGTTCCGGCTTCGATTTTCTGGGAGCCTTTGATCAGCCATTTCTTATCAATTCCCGTGTGACAATTTACCAGGTCCAGGACGATACAACCAAAACTCCACATGTCGGATTTCCTTCCCGGCATATCGTCGTCTTCAGATTGGCCAATCATCTTCTTAAGCATTTCTGGAGCCATATAATGCATTGTGCCACGCATCTCTTCCATGTCTTCTGGACATGTCATCATTCTCCGCATAACCACACTATCATCCAGATCACCAATAACTAGCCGGTATAGCTGGCCACCATTCTGTAAGAGAATGTTCTCCGGTTTTAAATCACCATGTATAATGTGGTTGTCATGCAAATAGCGCAGTCCTTCGGCAATCTGACCCGCAAAGCATACAGTCACACCGTAACTGAGCTTGATTTTTGCTCGCAAAATCGCTGATAAGTCACCATCTGCAAATGGGTGTCCCGTTAACGTAACGTACTAGTTAACTGCCAAAACGAATTTACCGTAATAATCCATTATGATCTCAATATTTCCCTCGCTGGTAGCGGTGACCTTATGGTATTTCGCCACATAGGGATTTTGCAGTTCTAATACAGTACTAAACTGTCGGCAATAGTCTTTCCACTTTGCACGAACAGTTTCTTTATGCAGCTCCATAGCTGATACAACCTTAACGGCAATATCGCGTGTATTTCCGCTATCATTTACCGTGGCTTTATAAACTATGCCAAAGCTTCCACCTCCAAGATACTTTTTCCCCGAATAACTGAATTGACCGGGGCGGCCAAATAAGACGAGTTCCTGAACACCGCTGGTCTCACTGTTCTCGCTCACAGCCAACATGGTGTCGGATACTGGTATCGGTTGTGATTCGTGAAACTGGGCTTGCCAACTTTGCGCACGTATCTAAATAATTTTTCAATTGGTCAGTGGAAAGGCCCTAAATAAAAACATAATTATTAATGCTTGTTTAGGTTGACCTACCAGAAGGTTATCGTGCAAGCGTACATCCGCATGCATGCAGACGGCCTCGTACACTTCGAATGTTCCCTTTCCAAGCTTCAACAGCATATTAAATCCCATTTTCAAATGAGTTTCGTTGCCCAATAAGCCATGTAATCTACTGTCCACCAGAGCGTGGCGTAATTTAAAGCGAACTTGATCATCTTTCTCAACAAAACTGCGAAGGACTTCATCACCAAAAGCACTTATATTCCAATCTCCAATGCCTTGAAAATCGTTCTGAAAAATAACAAAAAGATATTGGCAACGTTTCTGCTTGTCAAAGTAAATTCTGTGTGCTGGATGTACGTACACTGATTTGCGCATTTTTTAAAAAATTGTTAAAAATTTGGCAATTTTACCTGATTTAGGTACGTCCATTTGATATCGAACAAAACCATGCCCAATAGGGACTGTAACGAGGACAGAAGAATAATAAAATGCGTTCCTGAAAACTGCGAGATATCCTTGCGTATCTACAAGCAGATACAAAAGGATTACAAGTGCAGCTGAATGCAGTTCTCATACATTACTCAAGCTAAGATTTAGCCCGGAATGGTTGGATTTGATGAGTCACAAACTGCCATTTCACAGCCAAAACGACGGAGTTGAAATTAGTATCCAGCTGTCGTACAGTCCATTCCACCACAGCTGCATAATATACTGGGTATGAGAGCGCGCGACCAGTTGGTCCTAAATCGTAACTAGTAACGTCTGCATTCGTTCCATGCACATTGCAAAGCAGAATAGAGAAAAGGTTTTGTAATGTGCCAAAGCCGGCACATGTGGCGGAGTGGACCGTGCGACAATCAGATATTTCAACTACATTTTACTACGGAAATCGCCGGAAATTCTTAAAAAATAACCGTTTCGTCTCTAACCTCTCTCAAGTGATCATCAATCATAAATTTGATTCTTTCCTCCAACGTCTTGCCGATGCCGTCTGATTTGAGAACTCGCCGAGCTTCTTGGTGCAAATTGTCCAAAAAATTGCCATCGATCCCCACGGATTTGTGAGCTCGTATTTGGTTCTGAACACAGGAATAATGGCCTCCTTCAGAGTATGGTTCGGTTAGATGGATGTAGCCTGGGCAATGGGCGGCTCTAATATTTTGCCAATGGCTACAATTAACCGCCATAATTTTTCTTAAGGCCTTATTGACGTCTTTCCAGGCTCCATCGAGGTCTCCCAGCAGTCCAGCAGCATCCACATCAACCGGAACCAGATCTTTTAAGCCCGGTGACATTTGAAGAGGTGGATTTTGTGGCGAATCGGCATCTCTCCTCATCCTGGCGATGACGTCCAATTTTCGAGAAGGATTTCTATGGGCTCGAAGCAGTTCCCTCCATATTTTAACCTTCCCTCTCCACTCAGCAACACTATTTTGTTGTAAGGAGTTATTGTTTTCCCATGCTCGAATAATGGCACCATATTCATGGTATAACATTTCCAAACATTTTATGCGGGCTTCCCGTCCACGATTTTCGTCTTCCCACGCACGATATAGGTCAGGATCAGAAAGATTTTCGCACTCTGCATATTTGTTTAAAATTGAGTCAGATTGGTCTTGAGGCACTTCGGAAATATTCATGGTAAATAAACACTTTCAGGACAAGTTATGTATTTTAAAGGCAACCCTAAGAAAAGTATGTCAGTGCGCTAAAGCAGATCTACGGTAATTTTAACAAATCTAAAAACTTCGTTAAACTGTGGTGAGATATTTGATGCTGGGTACAGTTCTTCCATTTATTTTGACCATTTGTTTGCGTGCAGTGCCAAGCAGTTATTTACCAATGAGCAATGAAAAGCAAGATAAGATTAGCAGTACTTCAAGCGCGACAGCAAAATTTTCCCTTACCGCTACACAGAACATTAATTTCTTCTCCCTTTTAAGGCGAACCAAAGTCTGATAGACGACTGCCGGTAAAATTTACCACCACGATAAAGCTTGTACTTTTTTGTCAATTCTAAGATTTTTTGTGTCGATTTAATATTTTGGTCTTTCTGTTGCCTTGAATAGGTTCTGTATGTACCGTACTTTCTGAATTTCATAGAGTAGGGTACAGATTAATACACACCACTAACACTGACGGCGTCTGCGTGCAGCGAGAATCCACGTTTACATAATTATTGGCTAAGCTCAATGTTGTGCTTGAGACAACATTATGTTATCGGCATGTGTAATGAAGGATTTTGTTCCATGTTTGGTAAGCGCGCGGTTTCCAGTAAATCGACCGCTTTGTGGCAAACTTGTATAAGGCTGTCAGAACACGACTTTGCTTCGAAAACAGTCATGGAAATGATACAAAAATTAATTCAATACACTACAGAGGCACTACTATGTACTACTGTTAACGGTAAAAATATTGCTGCATAATTATATGATCCTCGAAGCGTCATAAATTCATAATTAGGCCAGCAAAAGTTATTAATAACTATACCTTAATTGTTACCATCAAACAATAAGGAGCATTGCACTGATTCATCATTGTATGCTTAATTTCTATTGTAAGGCACGCCTTATTGTTAATTTACGCTCTGGTTATTATGACGTTGTTCTACGCTTATTAGAATTGCTAAAATCTGCTAATGCAACCTGCTGCCCCAAATGTTCTAGTATAAAAGCAGCGCTCGGTCGCTGCCAAAAATGCGCGCTCTTCTCACTTGGATTTTCACTTGAATAAAACCATTCCCCATCAGTTGATGTTTGCTACGAGTAGTTTAGTTTAGTTTATTGTTTGCCATCTCCGTTAGAGAAATACCACTTGTAACACTACACTGTAAGTCACAGAATACTAGTATCTGTACATTCATGATACTGAAAAACGGTATGTATTACAAGTTTAGCAGAGAATGGCTTAACATAATAATTATGTGTAAGCAGCCAAAACATATGTGATTGTTGGACTGGCTCAATCCAAATGTCGAGTGTGACCGGCGAAAATGTCCCCCGGACATTTTTGCCGCGTTCCCCCTGCCACCATCGCCAAAAAGGTAACCCTTTGGCCAGAAAAGTGACACGGGGGACCTAGAACGAAAAGCTGATTTGCAGGTCAATCGGTGACCTTTGAAAAACTGCCACTAGCGTTACCACAGCGTTACCAGTGAAAACCAACTGCGAAAGTTGTATAATGTAGGGACCGATTGCGGCAATAAAATTTGTCGTGTCCGGCATGGGGGATATTATTGCCGGAACGAATTTAGCGGTGTCGGGCATGGGGGACATTATTGCCGGAGTGAACTGCTAGGTGTCGGGCATGGGGGACATTATTGCCGGAACGAATTTAGCGGTGTCCGGCATGGGGGACATTATTGCCGGTCACAGTCGAGTGTGAGAATCGTATACTAACACGGGAAAATATGTGTGGTGGGTTTTAGAAGTACTGATTGCACTTGCTTGCAACCGTTCAAAGTAATGGTCAGATCGAAGTACTGCAAAACAAATGGTCACAAATCGCAAGACGAATATACTGTACTTGCAAGCTCCAAGAGTAACTGACCGTGGTATCACGCCGAAAAACGATGCTTCAGCCTGACATTTGTGTGTGTGATTTTCGCTCCAACCAAACACAAATTCTTGTTGATCTGTACACACATGTAGTTTCGGTACGACTGCCGCTTGAGCGACGTCATGCGACTGCCGCTTGAGCGTCGCGTAAAGTTCACACACAGACAAATTGACCTCTCCCGGTAACAGGCAAAATAGCCAAACACCAAGTTGCAGATAAGAAGCTGAAAACAGTTGGTATCTTATACGGACTCCCGATGGAAATGGAAGCACTTTAGCTGCGGTTTACCGACGAGGTATTCCAAGAAACGATGCGGTTGGCCCGAAATATTGACGGTAGTTATTTGCAAGGTATGGTTTGTTTGCGCGAGAAACGATTGTGATAACCGCTGATGGTTTAAAAAAAATCGTTGTGACTAGGATAACCAGGACGGAGCGTGTATGGCAAGCCAAAGCGGTAAGTGAAACCACCCGGTCGCAAAAGCTGAATTCGGAAGAAGGCATTTCCTAACTGGTGGGCGGCTGCCTGTCAGGCCGCAGAAGAGAGCGCATACAGATTCAATGTCTGGACGGTGTATTTACTAAATTTAACTGGATTCGCGGCATCGTAACAGCCGCTTGCAAGGACACATTTTGTGACCACCGATTTGTCGGTGCGTAATAAAATCAGTAGAAAGAGTGTAGGTTGTACCCCTTACACTGTAGTTTCAATCTTCTAGCGCTGGGAGTTTTTCATGTTGATGTGGACAATGTTGTGGCGCACGGTTGATGCTTTTTCCTCATACTATGAATATGCTTTCCACTGCGTTGTTATTCCTGGAAGCATCGCTGTACCGAACTGCAACATCAGTCAACAAACCGATGCTGTATATCATGTTCATGAATCATGCCGCCTTTTCCCGGCAGACAGCGGTGACAATAACGATGCCACGCTCTTGACAATCGATCGTTGTACTCAAGAAGAATAATACCGGTGCAGGGAAATGCATTAGTATAGAATTCTGTTTGGCGGTGCAGCATTATGTCAATATCTGTATAACCACACTGTAAACAGAAACCTGGCAATAAAACAAGTCTGCTCGAATAGATCTCATACACCAGGAATCGCCGCTTGACTTCTACATACGGGATTTCCATCCCACCTAAATTATGGTTAATCATTTTCGCTACGACTGACTTTCTTCTCTTTCGACTGACCTTTTCGACCTTACGACTGACCAAGCTATCCCAGTCGAAATGCGTGTGTGTCTGTGTGTGCTTGCACTGTTGGGTGCTTTGTTGCCTGCATTCTGTACTATGCAACAACCTAATCAACTGCACCACTGCAACCCAAACGCTACAGTTACAACAGCAGACAAGGAATTGTTGTGCCTGGAAGACCAGTTTCAGCGAGCAGCCACTGGCGCGGAGAAAAGGAAGGCCGTGATGCACTGCTTCCCGTTTCTAAGGTATTTACACCGTTACCCGTATGTACTGTCTTTCATGAGCCGTCCTAATCGCTATTGCAAAAATATGAAGTAACGCCGCGTCAGTGATTGTGCTGGTCCGTTTGCGTTGCATTTCTGTGTGCATCTTGAAATTATCACATGTGTTTTTCAATCTAAAACAAATGCTTTCCAGATTTTTTATTTTTTTAATAATATTCTTGTAATGCTATGTAATGCAAGCTGAAAGGAAAGTCAAATTTTATGAGAGGTCTTTTGCAGAAAAAATTTTAAAGGAAAAAAACGAAAATTTTCCATAGTTTTAAACAAGAAAATGGCAACTGTCTCCAATCCCGAAAATCCCTATCCATAAAAATTTTAGCTTCAGGGTACTTGCGGCACATAAAATTATGATGAAAGTAATTTCTACCGGAATGGCGTTCCGGTAGAAATTTGAAGAGAACTGCGTATGCGTCTTCCAAGCAGTAAAAATACTGCGATTGCGTTGCTTAAAATTGATGTCAGTAACATGGGAGTATCGAATTGCATCGATGAGAATTGTCTTTTCTTGTTAATCTCCAGTATATCAAATGAATCCCTGTTTTGTTACACCGCCTTCATTTGTCCCTGTTTAGGCAGGAATTTGCCACGTATAAGAAGCTTATGGAACAGCTGGGAGAAGCTGTTCTTCAACCTCAGCAGCCGCTAAAGCGCACCAAAGGGTTTGTCGGTAGAGCGGAGACACAAGATTCTCCATACTCCAGCCGGAATGCGGACCAGTCAGTGCTGAACAAAACCGAAAAAGATGCGGTCGCTAGTCAAGAACCTTTTTTGACGAGATTGTCATACTGGCTACATGCTGGTCGATTGATCTTTAGTTGGGGTTTCGTCGCGTTCGCCATAGGGCTTATCGTGTATGGATTGCTTTCGTGCTGCATGAGCTCTATCCTAGCTGGTTGGATGGGCTTTCTGGCAGCATGCATCTTCCTCGGCGGCCTGGGTCGATGGGTAAGGGAAGCGGGCGGCTTATGGATTCTTGCAGAGGATTCACGGAGGCTTACACAGTTGTACCTCCGCGTTTGATCACCCCTGAACGAAGACATCCAGTTAGACCGCACAAAACAGCCAAGATTGCTTCGCACCGGTGCGATGCAGCACATTGGCAGTAGCCTCTGATCCCGGAAAGCATACCGTGACCGGGAGGCTCCACTGGACTGCATTCCGTGTAACCTTTGCATTCACAGAATTATTTTGGGGGCTGTGACTTGTCGCGTATCGGCTATCCGTATTTGCTTAACACTAGATTTCATTGTCTGTATTCGCCGAAATATTCTATATGCGCCGAAAAACAGCCGAAATTCACTAGTCTTCGACTGACCAGTGACCAGTTCGCTGGAAAAAGATTGAAATCACTGACCCATGTGCGCCATACGCAGAAATTGTGAATTATTTATTCCTTGTCGCAGTATTGCAAATACCAACAATTACCGGTGTCTCACTGCATCAAGCATTTTCTAAATGCAATAGTTCTTTATTGCTACAAAAAATAAAAAGGGATACGCCAACCCAGTTTAGCCGTACAGAATACCATAACTATAATCCAATATATTAGCAAAACCATACCTACTGTATAATCTGAAAGCCCGTAATTCGATACCTGGCCAGACCGTCTTACTTTTTCTAAAGAAAAAGATTCTTATACTGTAACAGAGCAAACAAATTATTTCGGCATACCTCAACCACCTAATATAAGTATCTCCATAAGTACTTTAGTAAAGTTCCTCAGTACTTTACTGAAATACAGACTTATTACTGTTGCTATGGTCGTAAAACGATTTAAAAACTAAAACGACCGTTCATACACCATTTACATACACTACTACCATTTTCTGTCTGACAGCAAACACTAAAATTATAATAACGTTAATATACGCAGTATACTAAAGCCATACTGTACACTACTTCTACTGTATTTTTCCTAACTAATAGGGTTATTCAGCCAACTGTGTTCACTTTTTGAAAAATTCGTATTGGGTAATTTTCATTTCAAACCGAACGCGTACACGGTTTAAGAACAGCTAAATAAACAAGAGCTCATTAAACATTTCCGCTCTCTCTGCGGTGCCCAAAACAGAGGCGGCATTGCCGCGTTGTATCTCAAGAGATAGTCGCTGCCGAAGAAATTCGTGAGAGCGGACTTCTCCTTAATGGGTCCGTAAACGCTTTCCCAGTTCTTTGATGATAGAGATGGCTGACGGTCCCCACGGGCCCATTGTTTCAAAAGCGATGGGCGCGAAAATGTAACGACCAACCAAATAAGAATATAGATTGGTCTTCTGCCTGGACGGCGGCGGAACCCCCGTTTGCCGATGTAGACTTAATGTGAGAAGCGGCGACCGTATCAACACACGTGACATCCCATGCCAGACACATGCCCCTCTGCCACGCAAATGTTGTGCATCCATCTTGGCGTCTGCCACCAGTATTATAAGTGCCGCGAGGCTCTAGTTTTGCTAGGATTCCGGCTGATACGAATGCGCGGCAAACGAGACTGTTAAGTGCACCATGCCGTAGATGCCGGCCTGCGGAAAAGGAACAGGAGAGACCGTGATGGGCATAGCAGTCGAC
This sequence comes from Paramacrobiotus metropolitanus, assembly GCF_019649055.1. Taxonomy (NCBI): domain Eukaryota; kingdom Metazoa; phylum Tardigrada; class Eutardigrada; order Parachela; family Macrobiotidae; genus Paramacrobiotus; species Paramacrobiotus metropolitanus. The sequence goes on along the minus strand of NW_026570252.1, from coordinate 856,141 downwards.
AGGCTTGCAACACTTCGCGCAGTTGTGCGGTTCGCAGGTCTTGGCGCCGAGTCTAAGTCCGACGGAGATTTTTAGCGTGTCATCGTCGAGCAGGTTACCGATATGGGCCGACGGCAATGCATTAAGCCAAATACCGGCTTCCGGTCTCGAATGAGCGAGTAGACGCGCCTGATCGTGGCGGAATACTTCTAACAAGGTAGCGAGAGACACGTTGCACAACGGGAGGTCCCACGCTTTCTGTGACTTTCGAAAATCTGGTGAAGGCAGTTCTGTCAACCGGGCATTGGTCTTCCAAATTTCTAGCGCTGCAGAGACATCGACGGCCGGTCGGTTCGGAAGTAGCAATGACACCAGGTCGGCAACGCAGTGAATCGAAGTCAGAAAGACTGGGAGTGCTAATTCCTCCGAGCGACGAACGCCAATACCACCTCTGCTACCCGGAAGGCTTGCCTGCCGCCAGCTGGGATAGTCATCGTGATTGGTTCGCACATTGCACAACTGTTGGAAACAGGCACGCAGAACTTCGTTGATTTTATACAATTGCTCTGAGTATTTCTAGGCGTTGCTACATCTCAGCATATAGACGATCTTTGGTGCCCCGAGGCAGTGCCGTAGAAGAAAAAGCGCGTGGTGTCGTGGGAGCAGCTGCATCCGTTCACACACCGCAGTTAATGATTGCGCTTTCTCAGCAAACAAGGGGGCGATCACGGAGTCCAAAACGGGAGCTCCAAGCAAAGTCAGACTGGAGCTGGACATGACACGGACTCCGGGATGTTGTGCAAGAAAGTCATCTACTGCTTTCTGTCGAGCTGTCTCCGACCCGCCTGTAACGTATAGTTCCCACTTTGTGACGTTTATTTCCAAGCCAATTGTCCGTGCACCTTCAACGAGTCGAACTTATATTTAGTCCCCACAAGATCATATTGCTTTTCCAAATATTTCATCGGATAACCACAACATTCAGTCGTAATAAAAATATGATTAAGTTTAGATTTCTTTATCTTTTGACACAAGAAAAAATTAAATGCCTGAAAGACATGTTGCCAACAGTCGACCAGTTCAGGTACAGCAACTGTCGTGCCTTTGATTAAAAAATCCCTTAAAATTTGGGATCACAAAGTATTCCATCGAAAACGTGTCAAGGGTATTCAGCAAACAGTTTTCTGATGGATCAACTGGTTTTTTGTACGATTCGGAAGTAGCCCCGGTTGGGTCGGCACTGTTTCCCGGGAGCACCATCCTGCTTCGGGATGAAGGTTCCTTCCCCGCCTGGCTGGAGCCACGGGACGTTTTTCGCAAACAGTAGACCCTTAGGGCGATCAATAAAGACCTCCACTACAGTCTTGGTTTGTGGGAGGACGAAAAGGATTGCTGCATTTCGGTGTGTAAGAATTCGCATAACGGGCATGGTTCCCGCGGGTTTGTTCCCTTTTTTGCGTTTTTTTCAACCGGTCCTACACACTTACCCGCGAAAGCATTACATCGATTTCCCCATAAAAATAATCCGGATCAGCGTTTTTTAAAGTTGTAAACGTGTAGATTCGAGAAACGGACTTGCCTTTTGAAACCAGCCAAATAAAAGTGAAATTTCGACTGGTCAAGAATTTGAAGTCGAAGTCTTCTGGTCAACAGCAGATAAGGAATGCATTTAAAGCTGGATTCTCACCAAAATTTGCAAAAAGCAGTCAAACTATTTTGTCGTTTTAGTGAAATGTTTACAGCGACCCTCCAACCAAAAGCCGATTCATATGAATTTTTTTTCGAAAGTGAACACACTTGGCTGAATAACCCTCTGTACAACAGCTTTTGGAAATTTACGTGGACTTAAAACCGTTTTTTTTTTATAACGACATTTTATATTTGTTTTTGAAATTGGAATCAAAACCCTAAATGCAAAATACTCACCTCGAGCGTTTCGGAAAAAACTTAGGAAATTTATGACATCCCACGTGCGCTTCGCATTTAGTTCGCAAAAGCTCCATAAAATGTGTTTAGTCAAAAGCAGTCTCCAGTATTTTTTTATAATTACAGTACAATATGTAAAGTTTATAGTGTCTTATGGTGCATGAATTTAAGATATATTAGAGCAATAACTTAAAAGGATGTGGATTATTGTAGACACCGTTTACCGGCCGAGAACCCTGACAATATGTACCGATAGAAAGCACTTAGCAATCGATCACTGTACGGAATTTGCTCAGGGCAAAAAAGACAGGGACAGGAAGTGCGTTGGTTTGCATATAAAGTGCTGTTCGGCGGGGAAAACCTTGTATCAACATACCCGCAGACTCGCAGTGTAAAGAGACAGCTGGCAGTAAAACTTTTATCACATGATCGAGTGGATCCTATGCACCAACGATCCCTGCTGAAAGTCCCTATAGACACAGCGCACCGAATTCCGCCCCGTTCTCGAGCCACCAGTTGAATTATGTATTATTGGGAATAATTATCGTCCCGACAGTCTTTTCCTGTGTAATTTTCGCTGACTGACCAAGCGATCCCAGCAGGAATGCACGTTATGCAGGTCTGGCTGTGTGTCCTTGCGGCAGTTTTGCCAGCATTATTGGCAATGAACCAGCCTGACCAACTATTCGACGGCGACCCGAACAGTGCCAATACCACAGCGAAAGACGATGAACTCTTGTGCATGGAAGAAGAGTTTCCGATAGCCGTCAATGGCGATGAGAAGACGAAGGAGGCGATGCACTGTTTCCCAAGTCCAAGGTATCTGTACTGAAAGGCGGTACAGTGAAACTTGTTTACTAAATACACCTACGGTTAAAGCAAAACCGTATGTATTATCCAGGTGTATGTATTACACAGAGTTATATTACAGTCTATGGGACGCGCCGGTTAAACTTTCGGCGTATGTAATTTCCAGGTGTATGTATTTACCGGTGTTTGTAAAAGACAGGCTTCACTGTATTCCACAAAAGAAATCGGCTTATTTAACGTCTATTTGGATCGGCATCCTTCGTCGCTCTAAGAAAATAAGAAAATGACTGATTTGTTAATAATATATTATGTATCTAGGTGAACGCTAAGGCTCTACGTTGAATTCTAGGGCGCTATGCCCATTATATAGATTCACTACACTGACACTGTAGAAAAGACCAAATTAATGCGAAGTGGCTATTTTGCCGCAGTGTTTGCGGTAAAATAGCCTTTAGCTACAGTATTTTGCCGCACTGGGAAAAAATGCGGCAAAATAGCCTTTGCCAAATTAATGGCACTACAAAGCAGTCATGTGACGTTCTTGTGGTTACGTCACACACGGTTATTGGCACTGAAACCAACGAGCCGCTATTTTGCAGTCATCACATTGCAAAGTGTACAGAGCGTGTACAGCAGCTTGAGCAAACTATCGCTCAGCTCCAGCAGCCGCAAGAGCATTTCGGCATCGCTGAAACACCAGGATCTTCGCGTTCCACTCCGACCACAGCACAGTCTGAGAAGATCGAGCCGGGAAAGGATGCGGATACCAGCATAGAACTGTGGCCGATGAGGATGCCGTGCTGGCTCCTACATTTTACTTTCATCCTCTGTGTGATCATCGCCATGTACTGGGCAGGATTTATCGTGTTTGGTTTGCTCTGGTGCTGCGTAAACCCGGTGCTAGCCGGTTGGATGGGTTTTCTCGCCGCATGCATCGCCGGAATCAGTTTGCTTAAGTTTGGATGCCTACTGTAACGCGCCCTTAACGGATAGTTACCGGGGAACTGTCAGATTTCATGTTCATGAAATTACGTATTACATGTATTTGCAAATTAAAATGAATGCTTTCCAGTTTAATTTGAATTTTTCGTTTAATATCTTGTGTTCCTTACGTCTAATTTTCTGAAACAGTTGTAAGTGAAGAAAAGTTTTAAACGAAAATTGAGATTTTCCAAAGTTATAAACTAGTGATGTGCTACTACAGCTTCCTGCTACCTTACTTACTATTTACTAATCTTCCAAAACTTTTACTTACTATTACTTACTATTAACCTCAAAATTTTTCAAATACTTACTATTACTTACTATTCCCATTTTTCCCAACCACTTACTTACTAATTATACTAAATAAATTTAATTTAATTTGTAACTCAATGTTATTATCATACTGAGACGCTTGTGCATTTCATGAAGGAATTAAAATTTACTGTACTTTATGCGAATATATGGTCTGTAAAGGCAAAATGTAACAGTACAACTGTGCTGCACAATCGGCTTGCCAGGCTGCTGCTGCATTTCACTGTTTCAAATGCCTATAATTATACGTAACGTAACCGCAGTTTCGGGTTGGCGGTACATTGCGTTTACGTGAACAGCACTACCACCGTCTGCTAGAGCACCAACTTTAGTATGCAAAGCCGTTAATGATGAACCCACCCAAGTACAGCAATGAGTTTTTTATCTGGTTATTCGCTAAATTTCTATTAGTAAATGAATTAGTAAATAACTTTTATTTAACGAAAGCTAAATCTTACAATTTACTTACTATTTACTATTGTAGCTGAATATCTACTTACTTTTACTAATTTTGCCTGTAAACTTTACTGTTTACTACACATTTAATTTTAGGGAAGCTTTTACTAATTAAATAGCATTTATTTAGTTTTATTTAGTAGCACATCACTATTATAAACAAAGAAAATTGCAAATGGTTCAAATCCCGGAAGTCTATCGCCATTGAAACGTTCAACCTTATTCGCGGAATGTAAGTGATAATTAAAGTAATTCTTACTAGAAAACGCTCGATTTTAAGAGAACTGTTGCGTATTCGCGTCCCAGGCAGCGAAAAATAAGTGCGACTGCGATTGATTTTTACACAGTAATATAACTGCGTTTGAGTGCATCGTTTCTTGTTGATTTCGACATTTGACAATAAAACCTGATTAATTTTTAGGCACGAATTTGCCACGTATAGGACGCGTGTCGCACAGTTGGAAAAAGCTATTCTTCAAGTGCAGCAGCACTACAATAGTCCCAAAGAGCTTCCCACTACAGCGGTGACACCACTTTCTCCGCATTCCACACAGAATAGGACACAGATCCGAGAAGAACGAGCCCGAGAAAGACGCTGCTGACAAGCATGAAACTTTTCCGAAGAGACTGTCAGGCTCGCTAGATGCTACTCGTTTTATCTTTGTTCTGGGCATTGTCGTTTTCGTGGTAGGGCTTATCGTGTATGGTTTGCTCTCGTGCTGCATGAACTCTGGGCTCGCCGGTTGGACGGGATTTCTGGCAGCATGCATCGCCGTCGGCTGTCTGTGTCGATGGATTAGGGTAGCGGGCGGGCTACAGGTTCTTATAGAGGCATTATCAAGATGGTGAACGGTTCCCTATGACCTATGCATCCACAGGGCTATATTGGCCGTTGTGGCTTGTCGCATCTTGGTTATTCGTATTTGCAATAAATTTTATTGTCTATGTAAAAAGCAACTGAAATTCATCTGCGTATTCATCGACAGAAACGTTTGTTGGAAACAAGTTTTGAAATCACTGGTCCATTGGCGCCATGTGCAGTAATTTTCGGTAAAGTAGATTGACGTACAAAGCATACTTGGATTTGATCCGTCATTTGATCAGTGTACGGTTCATCTACTGGATCACTCAGCACGCGATATTAGTTCAAGAGATACGAAGCCGGAAAAAAGTCCATGCACATGGCACTCACGGCTAATAGCACGAATGGCACGTTCCCAGGACAGAAGGTAATAACATTCAGCCTCTCATTGTGTTCCATGGATAGATCCTTAGTTTCATTTTTGTCAGATTGATTTAAATGTATCGAAAACCATTGTGGATAAATATCGCACTTTCGGCGCTTCGTAGCTTGCACAATGAAAATGATTCGAGAGGTTGCTTGTTTTTGTAACTGTTACCGTGTAATTAGCGCTGGGGTAAGTACATGTACTTCTACAGAGTATCTGGTCAGCCAGTGCGCACTGTCATTCTGCACAATGTTGGTTTCGCTCATACAATGCACATTGAGATTGGCTTCCAGTATATTCTGTACTCATGGATACTCATGGAATTATACTCATGAAAGCATCGTACTTGCCTACTACAGTATATATAAAACGATCTTCCATTAGAAGGATGTGGATTATTATAGACGCCTGGGATACGGTTTACCGGCCAAGACCGCTGACAATACCGATAGAAAGCGCTTATCCGTCGTGGATTGTACGGAACTTAGTCAGGACAAAAAAGAGCGGAACAGGAAGTGCAGCTGGGCGAGGGAAACCGTGTATCAACATACAGTAAAACCCCCTGATACGTGCACTCTTATGTACGTACACACTCTGTATTAGGTACACCAAAACGCTAACCAAAATTACTGTAAACTTGAAAAAATACCTCGAGTTCCGTACACCTCTACATTAAGTACGAAATTTTCTTTAAAGGAGGTGTACGTATAAGAGAGGTTTCACTGTACCCGCAGGCGCAGTTTAAAGAGACAGCTGGTGGTACAGGCCGTACAGCAGTTATAATATGATCGAGTAGATCCTATACATCGGCAATCACCGCTGCAGATTGCATCCAAGGGTCCACAACTTCTCGATCGGCAAAGGGGAAGCGATTTTTGTTGACCGCGACTTTTTCCGAATCGCGATATATCGCATTTTTCCGAATCGCGTACTACAAGAACGGTTTCCTGGTGTGCCAGTTCTCATCTGCGTATTTCACGCCATTAAAACATGGAAATTCCGAATCCAATTTGGGAGTTTTACTTTGCTGATTCGAAAGCTACCCAATCTAGGCATCTAATCCAGAACTTGTAAATGTTTATTGATTTGTACTCTACCGTCGTTTACAAATAAAGCGCTACAAATCCAGAACTAACAATATGGAAGCCAGGCGCACTACCACCAGGTTCTGCCCGTAGCCTGGTGGTAGTGCGTCTGGCTTTCTTGGGTTTGCTGTAACAGCTTGGAGACGGGATTTTAGAAGCAGTGAGAACTGAGAAGTCAAAACTTTTTTTTTAATTACACAAAAATGATTATTATGCTTTTTTTTTTAAAAATGGAAATGTAGAATAAGGTTCTCACTCGCGAATCAAACTAAATCGGGAAGTGTATCTCCGAACCCAGTCCAGATCCATTTCAGTTACTCTGAATCCGATTCAATCCCTAAAGGTCACTATGGATTTGGACTGAATTGTATCGGTTTTCCAGTTCGATGTAGGTCTCTAATGGGCAGAATAACGCAATGAGTAGTTTAAAAGTACAGTACTCATGGCCGTGTTAACTGTGTTGCCTTGTTATTATTTATTCAACACATATTATGCCTCCTTTGACGCAGTATTTATTCAACAGCTACGAGTAGTAAACATAACAATAAGCTTGCGCTCAAAGCGATGGTAGAAAGTAACTTAGTAAGAATGATTTATGAATTACCTGTTGCTGTAAAGCTTTTCTCAAATCGCGATTGAATATGTGAATAATAAAATGGCCAGAAATTTTATTAGCGCCCCGACAACTGCAGTAGAGTCGTAGACCAACACGAATTTCAGAATTTTCAAAAAGATGCAACGCTTTACGATAAAGTCATACAGACTACAACCACCCGCACTACATAGCAAGCAGTAATAAAAAACGGAATTCCGGCTAAAATGATACCATGCGTGAGCCAGCCACTCATGTGGATCTTGATCTCGTATTAAACTGTTTCGCTAACTGGGGAGCTACTCTTCGAAGTATCCGTTCAGGATATACAGGGCCATTCGACTCAGCTCCGATACATCCATTTGCCGCAAATCCACTCCCTGCCACTGCTGCGGCTGGCCGTCAGGGCGAGCGTTGCTGAACCTGACCGAAAAGGAGAGTCCGCTCATAACCATATTATTTAAAATTGTTATTAGTTTCCTGGCCACTTACAAATCAAGGAACATTCGGATGCCGGTCCATTGGTCGGGATGATCCAGGGTCTCCACCCAGCGGGCATGCACCCCCGTGACCTTTGCATACACTTCCGGACCAGCGACCGGGCAATGGTCATTGACGGCATCGAGGAAGCGTCGACACTGCTGCGCCGGCGTCTCCATGCACTGGAAGCGCTGAAACGGAATGACAACGTCCACATCCGCGGGCGGATTGTTTGTGTTGACTGTAACGCGATGCCCGTCCTCCAGCCAGGTCATGTCGTCGGCAGTATAGAACAAGTCGCTCATCATTGAATCGCTGCCACGAATAATACAGGCGGTGTAGTTGACTAGCAGGAGCTGCTCGCACGCGGGAATTAGCCGCACCAGGTGCCGACATTCATACGCTGCGGTTTGCGGATTGTATGTGATATTCTGAATGGGATTTCTACTTCTGTCCGCAAAATCGCCGCTGTCCTTGATGATGATAATCGGCAGGCAAAAGGCCCTAAGTTTCAGCATTTGTGTGATATGCAGTAACTTCAACTGCATATTGTTGTGCTTCTTGTTCTGGTGGTGGTGCTGTTCGTCATCGATAAAGGTCAAGCTTGGAGTGTGCTGCGAAACGAAGCCGTTCAGCAACGCAACGAGTTTATGACTGAACCTGGCGTATTCAACGGAGACTTCCTCATAATAAGGTCTCCTAAAATCCATCGGGCGGACATCCCAGACATGGTGCCGGTTCGCTGATTGCTCCTGCAATATAACCATCCACAGGGCGCACACACTATAATGCACATATGAATATTCTCGCCACTGTTATTTTTGAATAAGAAAGGCTTGTCGTTGAATTGGGCCGGATTCACGTTGACTTCTATCTATCCATTTTCTATCGAAGCGCCGCCCAAAACGGCCAGTTTTTTAGCAGTATGCGTGAACGCGGAGCGCTTTGCTAAATAGTTACCTAAATAGGGAGCAAAACTGCGTTCACACAGACATTTTTCAATAGGTGCAATAAAAGCTGTTGTTTAGGCGCCTGCGATAGTCAGTCGGGTTTGAGTGAACGCATGCCGCCTATCTGAATTAACGGTAACAGTTCCGTGTGCTTCGCCATAATAATGTTATTTAATCCCAACTGCATAGAATAAAAACTGATTTCACGCTTACGCTAGCTCAGTATTTCAGTTCTTTGGGTGCCATTTATTTGTTGCAACAAATACAGTAAATTATTAAATGTATTTTAAAGTCTGCTTCGAAAGCGGACAAAGGTCGAAATCAGGTTTCCAGGTTCAAAAATTGGAACATCACACAAGACACCAGATAATACAGTATTCGTAATTTCGTATTTACCCGACACATATCTATCTATCCAGTTGGTTTGTTAATTATCCGGCTTGCCATTCGGCTAATATCGGCTCACCATATTGCACCGCTCAACCGCCTCGGGCGGCTGCTTGTAACCGTCACAGCGGGCGGATGCTTATAACGCTGCCTGCAGCTAACGTGGGCGGTTGCCAGTTGCCGAATCAGCGGGCGGGTGCCTACTGCCTAGTGCCGAGGTGAAAAGTTTATTAGCTGCAATGTGTAACCACAGCTTTAATACACTTAATAGGTATCTGTAATAGTATATCGAGAATAAATTGTAAAAACTAAAAAGCACGGACTGAGTACATGTATGAAGATCGCTGTATAAAGCAGTGAAAGTCTATCATAATAAATCAATAAATAAATTTGAATGAGTTTTGTTCCTTTAAAGTATAAAAGTAATATTTCCAGGGTGTTAGCACAGTTGAAATTCCATGTTCATCAAACGACTGGTCACAATAAGCGATATATTTAACTGCAGGTGCAGACTTACCAGTACCGACGGTCTTTCTTAAATTAAATTTCGCACCCAGTGAAAAGTACATATGTTTCATGACAGCGCTAGATCTCTAATTTTATAAATACACATATAGAACAAAATCTCATCGCGTGTGTTATAATTATATTAATCGCACTATGCATTGAATGCAGATTTGCTTATGTAGCAAACGCACGATACCATTTAAAATGTTTCTGAGATTATACACGTTAAAGTACGGCATTTGTCTGTTGCTCTTGAAAGCCAGATCAGTTGTATCCTGGATCAAACATTTTCTTAGGTCATGCATAACTATGGTGAAATTTTAATGTGTTTATTGATTTCACAAGAAGCGGTAACATCACTGTTTTAAAACAATAAATCAAATAAAAATAACTCATTTAATGCTGCCGCTCCCTCCATTGTCCCGAGCACGGAAGCAGCGTTGCCTCGCTGAATTTCCAGCGACAGTCGTTGACGGAGGTACTCATGGGAGCGAGGCTCACCCGTATGCTGTTGAAGTCGCTTGCCAATTTCTTTCACTAATCGGCTAGCTGACTTTCCCCATGGTCCGAGAGTTTCAAAAGCCAGCGGTACGAAGATGTATCTGCCCTGAAGGTACAAGTACAATCCCGCTTTCCTATCCTCCGCCTGTGCGGCGGCGGATCCCGCGGTGACTGATGTGGCTTTCCGGTGAGACGTAGCAACAGTATCCACGCAGGTCACGTCCCACGCCAAACACATACCGCGTTGCCACGCAAACGTGGTGCAGCCATCTGGGCGGCGGTCCGATGTGTGGGATGTACCTCGCGGCTCCAATTTTGCAGGCATGCCGGCTGATACTAACAATCTGCACAAAATACTGTTTAGGCCGCCATGGCGTGGATGCCTTCCAGCTGAGAATGCGCAGGACAAGCCGTGGTGACCATACACATCAACTGGCTTGTGGCACTTCGAACAAGAGTGTGCTTCACAGATACTTACACCAAGTCTCAGGCCGACTGATATCTTCACGGTGTCATCGTCCAAGAGGTTACCGATATGAGCCGAGGGCAAGGCATTTAACCATATGCCAGCTTCCGGTGTCGACTGTGCGAGGAGGCGGGCCCTGTTGATTTCATCGTCGCGGAAGAGTCCAGCAGTACGGATAGTGATGCGTTACACAGTGGAAGGTCCCATGTTCGTTGGGCTTTTCTAGCATTATGCTCCGGGAGTTCTGCCAGGCGTGCGTTAGTTTTCCATAACTCAAAAGCGGCCGAGATATTAACAGCGGGGTGATCAGGGAGCAATAATGATATTAAGTCGGTTACGGAGTGAATCGAAGCCAAGAAGGCTGGAAGCGCTAATTCTTCCGCCCGACGTATACCAATACCGCCTCTGCTCACTGGAAGAGTCGCCTGCCGCCAACATGGATAGCCCTTGTGGCTGGTCCGTACATTACACAGGGACTGGAAACACAACGGCATTGCTTCATCCAGTTGGTAGAGCTGTTGCGGTTGTTTCCAGGCATTACAACACCGCAGCATATAAATGATTTACGGGGCCCCCACGCAATGTTTTAGGAGAAAAAGTGCGTGGTGACGGGGCAGTAGCTCCAGGCGATCACACGCCATCTTTACTGTTGCGCACTGCTCGGCAACAGCTGGACCGATGCCTTCGTCGAACACCGGTGCACCTAGCAGCAGGAAATCGGTGTTAGTCAGGATACGTAGTTTCGGGTACAACTCCTGGAAGAAAGCCACAGCGTCGTTCCGGGCTTGTTCTGTTCCTCAGGAGATATGAAGCTCGCACTTCGCTTCGTTCACCACTAAGCCAATGTCACGGGCTTTCCGGATAATCTCTCCGAAGACGTGTGCTACTGTCGCTGGCTTGCCGCCCACGGTTCCATCATCCAAGAACCAGGCGTTTAAATCTGCCTTCAAAGATGCAACGACTGGCTGGAGTGCAAGGCAGAACAGTAATGGGCCCAATGGATCTCCTTGATGTACTCCCGACTAGGAACACATAATTATCTGTTCAATAAATAGCGAAGAATGATTACCATATGCACAATGAAGAAAGGCTTTGTATTCGGGTAGGTGACGTTCAGCGGCAGCTAAAACGGCTTCTCTGGAAACGGTGTTGAAGGCATTCTTGAAATCAACTTTTAGCTCCGCAACGGACGACTCTACAAATACTCTTGTCGCATGCACGATTGCTTCTGCACCACCACGCACGTTAAAACCAAGCTGCTCGGGCGACAAAACGGATGTAATACGATCGGCAACACGATAGCAAATTATCTTCGCTGTAAGTCGGCGTAAAGTTAGACCAACCGCAATCGGGCGCAAGCCACCGTCCTTCTTTCTCAAGGCAAGCAGTTTACCACCGAAAAACACTGGTCGGATCTCCTCTGGGATGCTTCCGTTAACTGCCAGATTCAAAACATTCGCTAGCGCTTCGCAAAGTGGCCTACATTGATCATCGAATTTGTGTCCGACCATGTCGAGAAGGTGTTGTGGACGTAAACCATCCGGCCCTGCTGCTGAGCCACGTGGAAAAGTGTGTACGGCGGAAAACACTTCTGCTGCTGTGATAGGTGGCGCTGCATCTGCTGGCGGAGCGAGCGGAGCCGAGGTGGGGGGCGGTGGGCATTCTGGATGCTTTTCCCGTAGCTCCTGTAGGACTGCAGGAGAAGGGGTGGCGACAGCGTCAGTTCAGAGAATTAGCCGCATGGCTCCAGAGATGCTACCGTCGCCAATTTTCTGCCCGACACGGCGTACAAGATCCTCTTGATCTGATTTCTTTTTGGGGGCCGGCGGGGGCGGAGTCGGTGGTAGTTCGGTTTCTCGATCGAAAGCGCCCACGTTCCGTTTCACAACAGTCGCTAAAGATTCTGTCCGTTCCGATTTAGTTTTCGGCGGTGCACGGAGTGCGGTAGAGGCAAAGGAGAACAGCTTTTCCCAGGAGGGCTTATCGTTCTTACTCGCTTCTTTGACGGCTGGAAGGTTTTCGTCGGTGGTGGCGTAGGAGCTGCCCCTCCAGAATTGTCCGCGGTGCCCGGGGAGGCCGAGAGAGTCACGGAATCGGGTGGGCGCTGTGGGCACGTTTTCTTGTGTCGGGTGAGGCCTCCTCCTCTGCAATACTGTTTCTTACAATACGGACAGGGAACCTTGTCGTTACTAGAGCCCCCAAACAGTATACTGTACTGCCGTATACGGCATACTGTACGGCACAACAGTACGTAACCGTAGTGAAAATTGGTACGGTAACGAAAGTGCCGTACGTAACCGTAAGCCAAAAACACGCTTTTACAATGGGCTGGCCGTATACGGTACTGCCGTATACGGTATACCGTACGGTCAATCCAGTTATTTTTGCCGTAACCGTACCGTACAGTAGGAGCCGTACGCGGAAACCGTACGTAGCCGTACAGAAATTTGCAACTGTTTGGGGGCTCTAGTCGTTACTCATCGTGGAAAACGGCCTAAAGGAGAGCGACTGACCTGATTAGTCCATGAAAGAGCAGGATCCTTGAAGGACCGGGCCGCTGCAAGTAGCGAAACCCGAAGCGTGCAAACGGGTCCCCTTCTGCGGCGCAGCCCCCGAGCACGTTTACATCCTCCAAGCCACCCTTCAAACCAAGAGGGTTCCTACCCCGATTTGGTCGCGTAGGGAAATTAAACGCCATGATCGGGTGCCAATGATAATCGATAATTCTGGGATTGCTTATATCCAGTTATTTGTATGTTTGTGGGGCAAAGTCCATCAACGTGTATCCAACTCACTTCCGATCAATAGGTCATAGGCCATAGCTAAGAATTTTACTATTAATAACTCATACCAGAAATTTTTTTTAATATAAATAGGCTTGATAAATAGGCCATAGCTAAGAATTTTAATATTAATGGTGAAAGCTGGTGAAAGCATTTTACTGGTGAAAGCATTTCAATCAGAAATACATGTGTATCCGTGACAAATAGGAACCTCGAGTGGTTCCTATTTGTCTTAACCATTGTGTCTACGGAACAAACGAAAAGGTACCTTTTGATAGGAAAGCACTGTTCAGGCTGCGCATTGCTATCTACCAATTAAGAGCTAGGTAATTAACGTTAGCATAGGTGTGCTGCGTGAACGCAATTTTGGGACCTAATGCAATTAGGTGGTTGTCCCCGGTTGAACTCAGATCCCACTAAGCAATTAAGATAGATAGTTGTATGCGTGAATCCAGCTTTGTTTACCGGCGGATCCGCAGATAGCGAGTACCAATATCTGGATTACATAAGATAAGGGCCAGAATCGGATGGGGAAGGTCAGAGATGCTAGTCTCTTTCGCATCTGCAAAAGAACCACATAAATAATATAATGTATACATGCGGAATACTAATTCCATATTCCGGCTGAACATGCAGTATGAGCACCCGCACTGGTTGGCGACGTGCGGCGTTCTGAAAGTTGGCGTCTGATGCCTAAACCGCCCACCCGTACAGGTAAGGTTGCCTGTTCCCAGATTTCATCAGTAATGGTCACGTTGCTAATTTCCTCAAGGCTACTGCGTACAGAAGAGTCGAATTTATTGAGGATCTCCGGAAAATGGAACGCTTCGCTCGTTCTTAAAAGGTACATCAGTCTGGGGACGGAGAGACAATTTTTCAATGTTGTGAGTGTATTGGGCACTGTCCCATTTCATGTTCATGTAACTGGGTCAAACTCTTGTTGCTAATTTGTGTGGGTGAAATCACTGAACATGTTGAAAATTAGAGATTAGGTATTCAGACAAGTTAACCCTTTTGCCAGCTAATGATTGCGACATATGCGGCCACAATGAAGCCGGAATAGCAAATCGCAGTGAACCCGGATACAGTTCGTGTAGCGTGCAACGGCGATACAACACTTCAACTCCAGTCTATTCTGTACCTATGGTCGGTCTGCAGAACCTCAAAAGCTCGTGACAGAAGACGTTCAACAGCGATGAAGGTTTTCGTAGTTTATCCAGGTGCTGAGAAATCTTATTGAGCCGAATTACACATTATTCATTGCATGTGCAAAGTTTACAGGCGGATTATATACAGGCAAAGTATGTTGTCAACCGCGATTGTAACGACGCACCGTCAGCATTAAGTGTAAGGAACCGGAAGGAATTCTTAGCGGCAACTGTAATCTGGGGAACACCATGAACACCGCCGCAACTTCTCTGTACCTTCGTCAGATGTATTCGTGGCATCGTGAAGTGAACTTTCAGAACTCGGTGCTGGTGCGTGGTGGCTGCGATACATTCAGGATATTGACGGCGATTCCTTCTTCGTTGATTTTGACGCCAGCACTGTCCGCGCCGAATGGATACACTCACGGCATGTATGGCCACATCGTTCCCTGGTTAAAGCCCGTCCCTATTGCGGCTCCTCAGTGCCGGTGGCGGTGCGCGATGTCAAAGGTGGACCAATGGTGTTCTGCCGGGGAACGATAATCGAATACTTCTGTGGCACTTTCTTAGCTGTGCGCTTGGACAAGCAAAAACAGACAAATACAGAGAAGAGAGAACCCCCACTTTTTACATTCGTCGCAGTTCACGCAGAAATTGCCGGTCCTCGACGAAGAACCGAGTTTCTTCCGAAGGACCGACGGACTCGTTTACCGCAAGCACGTTATCAGTTTCCACTTTCCAGCAGGCCCATTTGTTGCGCGAGGTGGATGCCCTGCCCAAGTATTTGCTGCGCTCCAGCCGCTTGGCATTGAGCGAAGGTAATGGTCTGTGCAATGCCAGTTGTCAGTTTTACCGGTCTATTATCTGGGACACTATTCAGTTTCGGTGTACCGGGACACACCAGCAAGTATACGAGCTGGATGTGGGCTGCCGCTTTTTTGCGCACGTGGGAACGGACACGGTGACGTTCGTCTGCGCCGAGCGGCATGGCGACTCCGCCGGGCGCAGTATGTTCTGGAATGAGGAGTCCCTGAAGGAGGCCTGCCAACAATATTTCGCGGACCAGACGTTGCGAAATATCTGCCGGACCATCGGCCACAGTTGTGGAAACGGCACACTGCAGCTTGGTTAGTGCGTGATTTCCTTTAGATTTCTTATGCTTGAGAAATTTTTATTGAAATTTGATTACGATAGGCGGCATAGATATCAGTCGACAATCATAATTATATCATCAGTTGTACAATTAATAACTTTTTTGCCGTTCACTTTTTTTGGGCGCCCTGCGCTATTTTGCAACAGTGCTGCCAGCCTGCCATAGACTATTTTACCGCAAAGACTGTGGTAGAATAGCAACTCGTTTAACGGCTACCAGAAAGAGAACGCCGAATAATGAGCTGTTTCTTTAAGACTGTTCCGTGTATACTAAGATGTATTACTCCGACCAAGAAAAAAATTCGAAAAGCAGTTGCATGGGTTGCAGCTAATAAGCTTGCAGTCGCCAACCAGTGCGTTTGCTCGTATAGCATTTTTAACTGGCCGGAATATGGAATTTTTTGAAGTACTCCGTATGTATACAATATATCGTTCTTTTTCAGATGCGGAAGACACGAGCATCTCTGACCTTCCGCATTCGATTCTGGCCCTTATCTTGTGTCATCCAGATATTATTACTCGCTATCTGTGGATACGCAGGTAAAACAACCAGATACATGCATCTCGTTCATTTACTTTACTGACAACGCTGGCGGCAATAATCGTGTGTGCTTTACAGTGTGTGCGGGCTGTGGATGGTCATATCGCAGGAGCAATCAGCGAACCGACACATCGCCCTGGATGTCGGTCCTATGAACTTTAGGCGTCCCTACGATCGAGAATTCGCTGTCGAATATGCCCGGTCCGGACAAAAATTTGTTGCGCTGCTGAACGGCTTCGTTTCGCAGCACACTCGTAGCATGACCTTTACCGATGAACAGCGCCATCACCTGAACAAAAAGCACAACAATGTGCAGCGGATGTTAAGGAATATCACACACCTGACGAAACTGAAGGCCCTTTGCCTGCCAATCATCATCATCAAGGACGGTGGTGATTTTCCGGAGGGATTGAGAAGGCCCTTTCTGTGGATCACGTATAACTCGCAAACCGCGGAGTATGAATGCCAGCAACTGGTGTGGCTGATGCCCGCGTGCGAACAGCTCCTGCTCATCAACTACACCGCCTGCATTTTCCATGGCAGCGAATCCCTGATGAGTGCCTTGTTCTACATGGCGGACGACCTGACGTGGCTGGAGGAGGAACATGCCGTTACGGTCAATACGAAAGGTCTGCCTGCAGACTTGGACGTTGTCGTTCCGTTTCTGCGCTTCCGCTGCACTGAGATGCCGGCGGAGCAGTGTCGACGCTTCCTCGATGCCGTCAACGAGCATTGCCCGGTCGCTAGTCCGGAAGTGTACGCAAAGGTCACGGGGGTGCATGCCCGCTGGGTGGAGAACCTGGATTATCCCGACCAATGGACCGGCATTCGAATGTTTCTGGATCTGTAAGTGACAAGGACATTAAAAATTTCTCGTTAATGTGGTTATGATCGGACGTTCTGTTTTGGTCAGGTTCAGCAACACTCGCCCTGACGGCCAGCCGCAGTAGTGGCATGGAGCGGATTTGCGGCAGATGGATGTGACGGTGCTGAGTCGGATGGCTCTGCACATCCTGAACGGATACTTTGAGGACTGACTTCCAAATTAGCAAAGCAGTGTATTAACAATATTCACATCATTTGCACACGAGTAGCTGGCTCGTACATGGTATCATTTAACCGAAATTCCGTTTCTGATTAGTGTTCAGTGTTCATTATGTACTACAGATGGTTGTAGTCTGTATCGCAAATCGTAGCATTTGTTCGAGCATTCATCTACTGTTTGTGTTGGACTACTGGATTTATCGATGCGCTGTTAGAACTTCTGGCCATTTAATTATTCACATATTCATTCACGAATCGCGATTCGAGGAACAGCTTTGCAGCAATATGTGGTACATAAATCATTCTTGATATCTTTCTACCTGCGCAGTTACCTGTTTACTTTTTACCAGTGTAGTCTTATTTTTCCGTTAACTACTCTAGCTGATGCAGAGATATAAAGTTTGAATTTCCATGGTTTAATTGCGTAAAATTCCCGGATGAGAACTGGCACACCAGGAAACCGTTCTTATAGTACGAGTACCGGCATTCGGATTAAGTCGCGGTCAACAAGCAACGCTTCCACTTTCCCGATCGCAGAAAATCGTGGATTCTTGAAGTAGGGTCTCGATGCGCGCATTGGCCTCAAAACCAACTGACGCTATCTGGCAGAACCCATTCTCGTCTGGCACAATCATTGCATACAGTGCATAATGCTCCATGTATATAGTTTAGGCACTATCCAAGAGAATCGCCTTGAACCAAAACCGGGAGCGTTATTGTTTATTTGTTTAATCAGCTTAACGTCTACAACGATCAGGCGAAACCTGCACGAGGTTGCAGACAAACGTAGAAGATCAGCTGCCACGATAATGGGCAGCCACTTTTAAGGGAAGTGGCCCGGCACAATGGCACATGGAACCAAATTCGTGTTCATGCACGAAAACGGTTATTTTCCCGCACTCCCAAACAATTTTTTGTTTCGGTCTATGGCATTCTGTAGCCAGAAGACTTATATACACTGCCGCGAAAACCGTTTGTGCGCGCAACATCCGGTTCGGGTGTTATGGCTATTAGAAAATTCCAAAAAAGTTTTAATGCGTTCAGGTGTACCAAAAGTCTCATTATATACCGATTTCCCTCAAATTTTGCACGTAAATGTATATAACCGTGAAGATCGTTTTTACACCGATCCAAACTTCACAAATTTTTTTTTCAAATTTTAAAATAAATTTTTGAAATTCGCTTTAAAATTTGAAGAACATGCTAGATCAGCGGATCGGTACCAAAACGATTTTCATGGTAATGTGGGTTTTCGCGCAGAATTTGAAGAGCATCGGTTCATAATGAGACTTTTGGTAAACCTCCGCGCATTTAAACTTTTGGAATTTTATTTCATTAATAACTCCCGAACCGGGTGTTGCGCGCGCAAACGCACGCCTACTTATATAAATCCTTCGGCTAGAGAATGTCATAAAGCAATACAAAGAAGTGTTTAGGAGTGCGCGACAGCAAAATGTCCCGTGTATGTACCCGAATTTGGCACTATGTACCGGGCCAAATCCTTTAATGGCTGTGGTCTCCCAAAATAAATTGTTCGAAAAAATGGCACAGCGCCTTATGGCACATGGCCAAATGAACTGCGACACAATGCCCTGCGTTTACTGATTGCGTGTCGCCAAAAGTCGAGGTAACACTAGTCGGGGTGCGGTTCGCCTCAACCAACAGTTGTCTCTACGATCAAAATCACAAACCGAACACATAATAATTATTACCATTTTCCCGGTGCATTATCCACAACTGGCTTCAACTGAAAAACACAAACGCAGTTCAAGCTGTGAAAGAAATTACACACGTACAGTTATTACGATAAAAGAGGGCCACTAAAATTCCATTTCTTAACTATTTTGTAACCGCACACACAATAAAAGTATGGCAAAAAAAATAATACAAAATCCTTCGCATCCAGCCAACTTAGCGTATGCAGCACCCTGGAAGCAGCGTCCTCAACGCTGAAGGAAGGACGACAGCGTCTGGTCGGCAGTTTGGTGCCCGTACCATTCCAGAGAAACCTGGAGCACCAAGGAAAACATTTTGGTCGGTTCATTCATCTGGTTAAGACAGCGGCCCGTTGCGTCGGGCTTCGGCGATGATAACCGATCATGTATGGCAGCGCTTCCGTATACAACGTGCCGAGATATCCGAGTAACGACTTATCTGCAGCAGGTCTAACAAGAATCGGTTGAACAACAATCGTAATTGTTATGAGCTTGTATCAAAAGAGAAATGACCCGAATTCTATGATGCACTGATGTAAACAATAAAATAATACAGTAATTAACTTTTTTTAATTTTTAAAAGGCGACGTTCAGATAATTATATGTACGAGCGGCGCCAGCTATACGAGCAGCGCCAGCCAAAGTGATTAGGATTTTGACAGTTTTTTCATGAGCCGAGAAATCTGATTTAAGGTTTCCAGGTGATGACTGAATTTTATATTATTTATTGCATGTGCAACGGTTACAGGCGGTAATATATTCGTACATACAGAGTACGTTATCTAACGTCGCGCCGTCGGCATTAGTGTAGGAAGGAACTCTTAGCGGCAACTGTGACCTGGGGAACACCATGAACATCGCGGCAACTTCTCTGTACCTTCGTCAGATGTATTCGGGAAATCGTAAAGTGAACTTCGGGAACTCGGTGCTGGTACAGCGCGACAACGGCCAGTGGTGGCTGGGATACATTCAGGATATTGACGGCGATTCCTTCTTGTTGATTACGACGCCAGCACTGTCCACGCCGAATGGATCCACTCACGGCATGTATGGCCACATCGCTCCCTAGGGAGCGCTAGTCCGTATAACGGCTCCTCCGTGCGGGTGGCGGTGCGCGATGTAAAGGATGGTCCAATGGTGTTCTCCCGGGGAACGATAGTCGAATACTTCTGTGGCACTTTCTTAGCTGTGCGTTTGGACAAACGAAAGCAGATCGATCAAGGAAACCTCCACTTTGTACATTCGTCTCAGTTTATCCAGAAATTGCCGGTTCCCAACGAAGAACCGAGTTTCTTCCGAAGGAACGACGGACTCGCTTTTCGCAAGCACGTTATCAGTTTTCAGCAGACCCATTTGTTGCGCGAGGTGCATTTCCTCCCCAAGTACTTGATGCGCTCGAGCCGCTTGGCGTTGGCCGAAGGTGATGGTCTGTGTAATGCCAGTTGTCAGTTTTACCGGTTTATTTTCGGGAACACTATTCAGTTTCGGTGTACCGGAACACACCAGCAGGTGTACGAGCTGGATGTGGGCTGCCGTTTTTTTGCGCGCGTGGGATCGCATGCGGTGACGATCGTCTGCGCTGAACGGCATGGTGACTCCTTTGTTCCGTGGACCGTCAGCATATATATTCTGTGGTTACTTTGCAGATGCGGAAGAGACAAGCATATCTGATCTACCCCTTCCGATTCTGACCCTTATTTTGCTCAATCCAGATATCGCTGCTCGCTATCTCTGGATACGCCGGTAAGACAACCTAGTACCTCTCGTTAATTTAACGATAACCGTGGAGGGAATGATCATGTGTGCTTTACAGTGTGTGCGCGCTGTGGATGGTCATATTGCAGGAGCGATCAGCGAACCGGCACCTCGTTTTGGATGTCGGTTCTATGAACTTCAGGCGGCCATCCGATCCAGAATTCTCTGTTGAATCCGCCAGGTTCAGTCATAACCTTGTTGCGCTGCTGAACAGCTTTGTTTCGCATCATACTCGAACCATGACCTTTACCGATGACGAACAGCGACATCACCAGAACAAGAAGCGTAACAATGTGCAGTTGATGTCCTCGAATATCGCACACATGCTGAAGTTCAAGGCACTGCGCCTGCCGATTATTATTATCAAGGACAGCGGCGATTGCGCGGAGGGAATTAGAAGGCCCTTTCAGTGGATGACCCGCAACTGGCAAACCTCGGCGTATGGATGCCGGCAGCTGGAGTGGTTGATGCCCGCGTGCGAGCAGCTGCTGCTCATCAACTACACCGCCTGCAATCCTTTAGGCAGTGATTCCCTAATGAGCGACATGTTCGGTGCTGTCAACTACCTGACCTGGAAGAAGGACGGGCATGCGCATACGTTTGGCAGGAACGATAGGCCAGACAACGTGGACGTTGTTATTCCGTTTCTGCGCTTTAGCTGCACGGAGACGCCGGCGGAGCAGTGTCGACGCTTCCTCGCCGCCGTCAATGAGCATTGCCCGGTCGCTCATCCGGAGGCCTACGCAAAGGTCACGGAGGTGCATGCGCGCTGGGTGCAGACGTTGGATTATCCCGACCAATGGACCGGCATCCGTTTGTTTCTGGATCTGTAGGTAACAGGGAAAACAAAAATCTCTGGGTAATGTGGTTATGGTCTGATATTTCTTTTCTGTCAGATTCAGCAATACTCGCCCTGACGGCCAGCCGCAGCAGTGGCAGGGAGTGGATTTGCGGC
This sequence comes from Paramacrobiotus metropolitanus, assembly GCF_019649055.1. Lineage (NCBI taxonomy): Eukaryota > Metazoa > Tardigrada > Eutardigrada > Parachela > Macrobiotidae > Paramacrobiotus > Paramacrobiotus metropolitanus. The sequence continues at coordinate 834,384 of NW_026570252.1, read as the reverse complement.
AAATGGATGTATCGGAGCTGAGTCGAATGGCCCTGCATATCCTGAACGGATACTTCGTCGACTGACTCCCACGCTGACGGAGCAGTATTACACACAAGATCCACATCAGTTGAACAAGAGTGACTGGCTCGCGCCTGTTATCAGTTTATCCGGAATTTCGTTATTTATTACTGTTATTTATGTATGTATTGCAGATGGTTGTAGTCTGCATCATAAATCGTAGGATATTCTCGGACATTCTTTTACCGTTCGGTTTGGACTGCTGGGTTTGTCGGGGCGCTATTAGAGTTTCTGGCCATTTTATTATGATTTACATATTAATTCGCGAATAAACCTAAGAAACCTAAGAAACCTAAGAAACCTAAGAAACCTAAGAAACCTAAGAAACCTAAGAAACCTAAGAAACCTAAGAAACCTAAGAAACGATTTTTGAAAAATCTTACAGCAATAGATGGGGCATAAATCATTCTTACTATGCAATTTTATTTTATACCAGCGCTCTGAGCGCAGTCTTATTGTTATATAAACTACTCGTTGCTTTTGAATAAGTATTAAACAAGACACAATAATATAACATTATGTTGAATAAATATTAACAAGGCAACATAATTTATCATGGTAGCATACGTGTTACTGTTGCGGCGTATTACGTGCAGAAGCCAATTTATTTACCCAATGCCGAAGGGCTTTGCTTTGATGGTCGGTTACGTACTAATCCCTTTATCTTTTAACACTTCTTTCAAATTTATTCAAAGGTACGGACCAGTGTGGTTGACTGTTGGATCGATTGACACGCTCATAACTAGGGTGGGCATGTAAACAACCCTGTCATTACCGATCACGTCAGTGACATTACGCGTCATTACCTATTGAAATTTTTGCTGTTAACCCTTAATTTCTTGAGTCCCGCTGTGTGCACCCTTTAAATTTCTATGCGAATCTCTTGATAAGTCTTGGATGCTCGCATTAGCACGAATTGTTTTGGTTCAACCAAATGTTTTGTTCCTCTTAGGGTTGCCAGCTCTTATACTGCACAGGGTAACACCTTTTTGCTTTTTTCCAACCGACATACCTACCTCCATAGGCAGCGTGACTGTATATTTAAATTTAGCGAGGCGCCAATACAAATACAATACTGGATATTCTAGCCGAATTGAAGACGCATTTTTCAATGTGATAAAGTGTTTGGCTTTTACAGATCTTCTTTATTAAGTACTTTTTTACAATCACTTTCCAATAGCGGAAGCATAATGGGATGCAGTGCGCACTGCCAGAAGTATCATAAAACGGGCCTGGGAACAATGGCACAGCAATGTGGTAACAATTTCTCGCAGTTATACAAAGTGTAGTTATTATCCTGAATTTGTACACCATATAACACTTGCATGAATTTAGCTAATTATACAAAAATTATAATTCTTGATGCAGTGAGACACCGTTAATGTCGGTATTTGCTATATTGCGGCAGTGAATATTAATTCGCAACAGAAGCGAACACGCGAGATAGAAAGAGAAACCGAGATGCTACGCTAACAATACTGGGGTGAGCCGTGGCAACCGTTACTAAATTACTCGCGCCTTCTGTGCTTTGTTTAGTAGTTTTCCGTACGAGTACACAAACTTTGTGGTCTCAATTGATTAGATCGCCACAATACGCTGGAGACATTCTCGTACCGTTTTTTTAGGTTTTCTTAGTACGTATTTCAACAATAATTTTTTCTTAGCATTCTCGTTTTTAAGAAACTTACACCGCGCACGAAATCACGTACAAACTTAGGATACGAAGAAACTTAAGATTACTACTTGTACCAGAATTTTCTGTCCAGGTGACAGAAAAAGTTATAGACACAGAATTCAGTAGAATCAGCACTCAAACTCAGAGTTTTGGCATTCGGACTCAGAATCCGAGTCTCCGCGCAGGCCTTCGCCAATTCACTCCTCGCGTCCAGTTTCTCTGCAGAAAACAGCGAGCTTTGCATACGCGCTATTCTTAACGGGATTTTTCTAATGAGTTTTCCTAAATAAGGCTGCACTATCTACTTAAAATTCGATTTAAACTTAAACAAATCCTAAACGGTTGCAGATCGCATCACACCATGAATACAACAGCTCTCTACCTACGCCAACTAAATGCGGGCTGCCATGAAGTCAACTACCGGAACACGGTGCTGGTACATCGCGACAACGGCCAGCGGTGGCTGGAATACATTCAGGATATTGACGGCGATTCCTTCTTCGTTGATTTTGACGCCAGCACTGTCCACGCCGAATGGATTCACGGCAGCCATCTCTGGCCGCACTATTTCCTCAGCGAACCCATCACGGCTCTTTGGTTCCTCGATTCAGGTAGCGCTTTGTTATGTCCAGGGAGGACCGATGGTATTTCATCCGGGGACCATTATTGACAGCGTGTGTTGTGAGCTGTTTGAAGTGCGCTTAGATAATTCCACTACCTGCGTGGTGCATTCGTCTCACATGGTCCGCCAACTGCCGGTACCCGACGAAGAACCAAGTTTATTCCGCAAACCTGGCGGACTCGTGTACCGTAAGTACGTTATCGACTTTCACCAGGCGCATTTGCTGCGGGGATTAAATTTCCTGCCTACGTACTTGATACGCACGTGCCGCCTGACGCTAGGCAATGGCGACCTCGTGTGCGATGTCAGTTGTCAGTTGACCAGGTTTTTCCATAGCGACATGAGTCGGTTCCATTGTGCCGGACCGCATCTGCAGATCTTTGAGTTGAATGTGGGATGTCGGGTGTTTGCGCGCCTGGGAACGGACACGGTGATGCTCATCTGCGCCGAACTGCACGGTGACGCCGCCGGGCGCAGTATGTACTGGAATGAGAACGCCCTGAAGGAGGCCTGTCAGCAATACCTTGCTGAGCAGCAACTGCAGAACGACGGAAAGACGATTTTACCCAGGAATTGTGTAACCGGCCCTCTCCAGTTAGGTTAGTGCTGGAACGCCACCCAATAGTGTCAATAACTGCAAAATAAAGCGTTCTTAGTTACTTTCGAAATTTAAGCCTTTTTAAATTTACTTTGAGGAAACATACAGTACCTAACTGCCTAAGAAATGTATCTAAAATAGTATCAAGATTAAAGATTTCGAGGTAGAAGGACAGGGTTATACTTGTAATTTTTTGAATAAGTATAAAGTAGCAAACAAGTTAAATAGATTTACCTTTCAGCATACTTATCACTGTTATCAGTTATCGTAACAATCCGAGATTTAAACAGGGATGTTATCAGTCATAATCATGATATTTCAAGGGAAAAGTCGCACCCCAAAACGCTCTGTCTATTATGACAGTATTCTTCCCATCTGTTATGAATTTATGAGTGATATTCCTTGTCTCGTCCATACGGGTGTTTTAAATGATTACTTTGCAGACGTGGAAGAGGCAAACATCACTGATCTTCCCTATCCTGTTATGAGTGAAATTCTGAGTGATCTGGATATTGTTACTCGCCACTGCTGGATCCGCAGGTTAGACAGTTAAAGGACCTGCCCATTGCTAGTATATTGCGATGAATGATGTTTCGTGTAACGCTGATGCGTAGACACGCCCCTAAAAAACGTGGGTGTTATAAATGACCAGTTCCTATAATAATGTCAATGTGTCATTATAAAACTGCCCTTGCAGGGTCTGCGCACTCTGGAGCACCTTACTGCAGCAGCCTGAGACAAACCGGCACATCATTTTCGACTTGCATCCACTGTGCTTTGAACGACCGAACGTCAGGGAGTTTCCTGTCGAATACGGCAGTTACGGGTACAGACTGGCTGCGCTGCTGAATGGCTCGCTCTCCCATCATATCCACAGCATGGCCATTACGGATGACGGACAGCGTCATCGCCAGTGCAATAACAGTGGCAAGTTTCAGTGTACTTTATGGAATACCTCCCGCATGCTGAAGCTAAAAGGCCTTCGCTTGCCGCTGATCGTTCTTAAGAACTGCTGGGATGTCGCGGATGCCTTGCAAAACGCATTCTTGAGCATTCCCCAGGAAGATCGGGTTGGAGAGTACACAAATGAGCAACTGGCGTGGTTAATGACCTCGTGTGACGAACTGTTGCTCATCAACTACACCGTATCCATTCCCTCAGCGCCATCCAGCGATTCACTGCTGATCGCGCTGTTATGCCATGACGACGACCACGACTGGCTGGAAGATGGGCACCGGGCACAGGATAAGCAGCCAGAAGGAACCGTTCACTGGGACGTGCTCATCCCGTTTCGGCGTTTCCGCTGCACGCAGACGCTAGCCGAACTGTGTCGATGCTTTGTCACCGCCGTCAACGACCACTGTCCGGCTGTTAGGTCGGAGGTACACGCCAGGGTCAAGGTGATGCATGAGCGCTGGGTGCAGACGCTGGTTTATCCTGATCAATGGGCCGGAATCCGCAAGTTCCTTGATTTGTGAGTGTAACAGTAAAGGCCATCCTTTAGCTTGATTATTATGCGACTGTATCTCATTTCTCTGGTCTTTAGTGCTCAGCCTGATGACCATGCACAGCGGTGGGATGAAGCGGATGTGAGGCAAATTGATATCTCTATGCTGAGTCGATTGGCCCTACACGTCCTGGACCGATACTTTGTAGACTAAGGCCTATGTTAGTATTGCGGAGTGTCGTAATTATCGCCTATGATTTTTCTCGCCAGTTTGTTTTCCATAGATGTTGTGCAGTTTGAGGTATCATGTAAACTGCAGCCGATTGCCTAATTTTTGATTCAAACTAACAGTAGTGAGGGTGATTGTATGCTTGCTGTACTTGTTGTACTACCGCTGCACACTGATTTTTAATCTGAATGGATGAGTGCGAACGCACAGAACCGAAGCATTCTCAAGCTCTGTAAGGGTGTTATAAACCACACTCCCTTTTTCACCTTTGCAACAAAAATTAGAATTGTAGTTAGCTAATTTAGCGTCTTAACTGCACATAAAGTGAGTACCGATAGCCGATTTGCTGCAGTTAAAATTCAATTTTGCAAGTGCTGTGTAATGCTTGTACTATGCTTTGGACAATCTGGTTGCGCTGCGAGTGTTTGGTTAGTACAGTTCAAGTGCTCTGCAGTTTATCTGGCGCCTGGCCGCCACTGGCAGTGAAATGAGTGAACATAACAGATTATTCAGGACACAGAACAGCGAGTACGGCGCAGACCCAGTCTGTATGCTCGGCAAATAGTGGTATACAGACTGATCCACAGAGCGACGCTCTGCAGTCCTGCCGAAACCGTTTATGTCGTGGCCGTTCCCTTAACCTTTCAACGACACAAAAGAGGGCCAGCCAGAGTTGTCCAGACTGGCCGATGTTGAAGACTGAGGAATCAGTTTTGATTGTCATACACAGATGGGCCAGCGCGAACCCTCTGCTACCTTAGCAATAGTGCCATTGATAGATCGGTAACGAACAAACCGGTGCAAGTGGCGCTGCAAGATGAGGATGACGGGCCCTTCCGCTTCCGAGAGGCGGTGATCAGGGACAGCGTCCGCGGTGAGCATTCTTGGGTGTTTTTTGTCAGTATAGTGCCCGCGGCAGATGGGAATGCTGCAGCGGGCTGGGAAGCGGTCGACCGTTGTCAGGTCATCGTCCAATTACCGTCGGCCCTCACACCCCGTGCCAACATCAGTAGTGACCTGCATTATGCCAAGCAAGTTATCCCATTTCCCGGAGCGTCGGCCGTCCTACAGAAAACAGCGGACCGCTACCGTTTCGTTCAGCGTCTCCGTGATGCTTTGAATGGTCACGAGTACCTGAAGAAGCTGCGTGACAGCTGTCGCTTCCATCTCCGCATCGGGACGGACAGCTGTACTTTTATAATCCTCAGCGCCCCGGCAGAAATCATGACAGCCGAATGGAGAACCACCAAGTTGTGGCAGGTGCTGCACCAGCATCGCAGCGACCAGGCCCTGCTCAGCACGCAGCTGAACGGTCCATCACTCCCCACACTCACCATGAAAGGCATGGACTTTGGCCGTTTGATTCCTCCGCTGTGGACGGAGATCCTCCTGCATTTGGACCTCTGGACACAGGCGGCCATGATAAGGTCAGCGTTGACTATGTTTTGTTACACAGACAAGTTCATAAAAAAACGGGATAGACCTGTTTACATATAGCTTGCACAATTTTATGACTTTGAAACAGATATTATTTGCACACTGGGTTTTCTTTGAAAAAAAAACTTTAATAAAAGACCACCAATCTTAGAGAGCGCTTTTTTTTCTACGAGCACGTCTATATCTATTTTTACCGTAATATATCTATCTTTACTGTATGCGAAGCAAAAGTGGTGTATCGCCTTGAATCATCTCAACTCGAGTGGCCAGAGTTACAGTGGAAGCCATAAATGTTGTTACACAGGACAATCGGTCTGACCATGAGGACCGATATTTTAACGGCAAGGACAACAACACTCGTACAGATAAGGTTCTGGTTGCGCGCGGTTTGAGTGTAACCGCCTTTATGGAGTCCACTGTGAATCAGAATAGGCAGATTCCGATAAAACAAAATGTGCCCCGTCATCATACACTCATTTTTAGCTGGTTACAGCACTAAGGTACAACCAGGTGAACCTCATAGAATGTTAATGGCAGGAACGCTTGTAACCGTCCAAAACGACCGGTCGTCTCAGACGACCGCCGGTCGTTTTGGCCTCTAAACCGTCCGAACCGACCGGAGGCCGCTAAATGACCGCCGTAAATTTTGCCCGCCCAGTTTTTTTTGCGTTTTTAAATACAACGAAAATGCATGAGTTAAATTTTGTATCCGGTCGTTCCTGCCTGAGTTTAAATTCGCATCCAGTCGTTCCTCCCGAAGTGCAGTTTCGTATCTGGTCGTTTCCGCCGGAGTGTAATTTCGTGTCTGGTCGTTTCTGCCGGAGTGTTGCTACGTATCCGGTCGTTTCTGCCCGAGTGTAAATTCTATCTGGTCGTTTCTGGCGGAGTGTTGTTTCGTATCCGGTTGTTTCTGCCAGATTGTAAATTCGTATCCGGTCGTTTTAGCCGGAGTGAACCTTAGTGGTAAATTTCGACCAGATGTACTGAACTAGGGGGTAAATTCCTACTCTGAGATATGGATCCAGGTGGTAAATTTTCACCCAGGAATGTGTACGTAGGTGTAAACTACCGCTAGATGCTTGCATCTAGGTGGTAAATTCCCACCCAGAGGCGGCAAGTTTTTACAATCCGGCAGAATGGCCCGGATACGAAATTACACTCCGGCAAAAACGACCGGATATGTAATTTAATTTATTCCTTTTGGCTGAAATCAAAATCGCAAAAAAAACTTGCTGGGCAAAATTTACGGCGGTCGTTTTGCCGGCCCCCGGTCGTTTCGGACGGTTAAGAGGCCAAAACGACCGGCGGTCGTCTGAGACGACCGTTCGTTTTTGACGGTTACATACGCGCCATATTAGCGCGTAGCAACCGGCATGGTTGTGTTGAGCTGTGGAGGACGCATTTTATGTGGTACTGCGGGTATTTCGTTGTTATCATTATTCGGTATCCATCCGGCCAGAGTGGCACAATAAATAACTGTGCCGAAACGTGACACGGCTGATGACCTTTCATTTGTGACAGGGTATGCGTAGTGTGGCAGCAAATTCTAAGTAATCCGCGCAACACGCGGCACATTATCATGCGTTGCCGGTTCTGCAGCACCCGCGCAACAGAATGCAGCGTGAGCGACCCCACCACACTGCTGATGCTGTTTCGCTCCATCCGACCCACTACAAAGAGCCTGACGATCCATAGCCTCCAGGACGGATGCGAACTGTCTTATGCGTGCGTGTACTTGTTCTGGCTCATTAAATCCCGGCTGCCGCTGCTAATCCTGCACGACTGCAGCCTCAATTTTGGCGGCTGCGCTGGCATCCATTTTTTTGCCTTGGACGTTACTATGTTCAGCGATTACGCCCAGCGCATCATCATCCGCCAATGGACGTTGTGCAATCTGTTCGGTCGCGCCATGCAGGCGTTGTTCGTGTCTCCCGAGCACCAGGGTGATCCCGAGCCTTTACCGCTGACGGAGCAACAGTTGATGGTTCCGCTGCACCCACCGGCGTTTCTGGCCATCGACCAGATGCAGATCACTGTGGCCAACCTGGTCTTCCACTGCGACACGGGCATGTACGCCATGGCCAGCCGTTTCATGTGGACCGTCAACGCCCACTGTCCACCGGTCAGTGATGACCTTTACGCCAATGTGGCGCACGTGCACCAGCATTGGGTGCGCAGCCTGGATTATCCTGTGCAATGGACGGCAATTCGCGCCTACTTCTGTGTGTAAGTGACCGAAGTGAGTCTTTTTTTATTCCAGCTTTACATTGATGCAAGCCCTTAGGCCTCGTCCCCTTTCTAAAGCGTATATCGTTACGATACAGCACCGTATTGGTGCGCGCCACGTTGATGCAGTACAGACTTCGCATATCAAAACTGGGCTCGCTATCGGTTTCCTATATCGAATCTCTAGCTTTGGCTCCGTATTACTGTACTTGCGTCCCATCGCTTCGATCACAAATCGCACTGTTTACCAGTTTTTTTGTGCATTTTTATTTCACTTGGGATAAATTCGAGGGGATGCCTACAGTCTTAGTTAGTTCCTAGTTTAAATTACGAAATGTTGTTCCTCATTTGAATTTTGTCTTTGGCATCATCGTCCGTCGTTGGTGATGAGCCAGATCAGTCGCAAACCACCTCTGGAGGTGGCTTCCCGTACCGTATACTTTTTCTTTGTATTTCAGGGTATGCGCAAAAAGCGCGCGTATTATTTTTGGTTGATATGAGACGCGGGGTTGGTGCGGGTTGTGAGATTCGGTTCGCGGGATACCGTATCAGAGAGTTGTGAAAACGAGACGCAATCGGTTACGCGCCATACCCCCGTCCTGAATCTTTGCACTGATAACCAGGTACGCGAATCGAAAACGGCCGTACCGTATCGCGTACCTGCTGTTCTGAGACGGTGGTGTACTGTACGAGTACGGAAGCTACCTTAGCTTCAGAAAGGGGACGAGCCCTTACTATAATGTGAGAAGGACTGGTACCTAACCGTTTGACGTCATCGCTCTAGCATACACTGGAGGGCGACTTCCATGGTGACAAATGCGCATTTTCGTCGGTTTTCTCAGCAAATTTCTTTTCTCTTCTATTTCTAGCCCCCGAAATTTGGGTTTTTATACTCAGTATGATCTGTTAAATTATTAGGAAGCGTTTCATGAGAAAAAAACTTGAGAACATCTTTTAAAAGGGGCAAAAAAATCTTTGGGACTATAGCCAGCATTAGCACAGCAGGGCTTTCTGCATGCGACAGTGATGACGTAGTGGCATGATCATTAATCAATGGCAATGATCATTAATCAATGGCAATGTTATCTCGCAGATTCAGCGGGTTCCATGGCGACGGGACAGTACGCCGTTGGGACCACGTGGACTTGCGGACGCTGGACGTGTGCCAGCTGAGCAAATTAGCGGTGCTGGGCATCAGCCAGGTCTTCCGTGTCTGATAAAAAACGGAAGAATGCACCAGTCGTGGGTACGCTTGCTTGGCGTAACTTACGTTAGCAAATTATTATACTACAATAAATACATAAAGGCGCAATGGATTCAAGAAACCGTTAAGGAAAGGAACAAAGTTTACGGGCTATGTTTTGGTTGTTACTGGAACCTCTTGGTCGTCCGGACAGTTTAGTAGCTAGTGCACCGAACGATAACCAACTGTCCGAAACCTTTTTTGATGTTGTGCACCTCATTTTCTTCCAGTATCCACGATTTGTTCTTTAACTGAGCATTTTTGGCGGGACTGCTTTGTTTTAACTTTGCTGGAAAGCAATTACGGATTGCGGGATTGGTTAAGTCGGCGTGGTTTTCGATAATCATAGTTGCTTCTCTTCAACCTCTCCAGTTCTATACGATTAAACTGCATCATCGGTTTTATTACAACCGTATCATTTTTATACTCTTTACTTGCGTACCTTTTTTCGATCTACGATTACACAATATTAATTTCTCTTCAAAATTAAAAGTGTGGCTCTGGTTGGATCTCCCGAATGATATTTAATTCCCGGGTACTTTCAAATGACTGCAGCGTGCACAGGCGGTTTAAGTACTGTAGTGCATTTTGTTGACAATATAATTATTATGACATTCCGAGCGAGCGTAGCGATATCCGGAACTTTTCATTTTCACACTTTAGTTAATAATGCATTTTTACCAAGCCATTTACATTCGCACGACGGTACGAGTATGAGTAAAGCGAACTTAATGTTTCAAGCACTCTTGAAGCAGCGTTTTCAACGGTGCGGGAAACGGCGGCAGCGCCTGATCAGGAGTCTGGTACCATTTGAGAGAAATCTGGTGTACCCAGGGCCAGGGGAACATTTTGGCCGCTTCGTTTAGCTTGTTAAAAACAGCGATTCGTTCCGTCGGGTTCCGGCGATGATAGCCGATCATGTATGTCAGCGCATCCATATAAAATACGCGGAGATACCCGAGTAACGACTTATCCGCCGCACTGGTCGTGCCTAAGAAAAGTCGTAACTGTTGTGCGCGTATACAAAAGGAAAAAAGACCCGAATTCGTATGCATGCGAATAATAATAAATTGAAAAATACCGTAATTCTAGAATTTGCACCCCTGGGGTGCAAATAGTTCAAACTTCCCGGTGAAGGGGGGATTATTTCGGGGAGGGAGCGTTATTTCGGGCGGTGTACTATTTTTCAAACATCATTTTTCCGAGGGGCCGTTATTTTTCAAACAACTGCGCATCCAGTTCTATTGATACTGAACGCAGTAGATACCGGTATTTGCAATTTTATAACCTTACGAGCAGCATTCCGAAGCCTCGCATCGCATTATTTTTGTAACGTTTGTCTGTTTATTCATTAAATCATAACAATTATTATGAAGCTATTTGCGGTATATCTATCATTTTGTGGCGCTTAACATTTAATAACGCCTCCTGGGCGGCTAATTCGGGGGGAGGCGCTATTTTTCAAACGGGTTGTGGGAGGGGGCTTATTGCGGAGGTGGGCATTATTACGGGGGGAGGTGCAAATTCGATAATTACGGTAATACAGTAGTTAACTGTTAAGAAGATTATCCTAAAACGTTTTATTTATATTACGATGCATACTCGGATCGAAAAACGCTGCGGCCAGGAGCAGATAGGATTCCGTGAGAGTCAGCCCGATCCCATTAAAAACGCCACTGAAGTTGCAGCAGAACCTTTGGAAATCCGGATCCGCTCCGACAATCTCCATGCAGTAGGTGCTGGCGTGAATCTGCTCCACACCCGGCAATGTGTAATAATACTCTCCCTTGTAAAAGTACCTCATATGATGCAGCTAGGAAAAGCAACAACAGTTGACCACGAAGAAAAATTAAGCAGCAACAGCACAGTCCCTACCAAACTGCTGATAAACTCCTTTTCCGCCAGCAAAATAGCGCGATCGGCCAGAGTAATGTCCTCAAAACCCGGCAGCATGGCGACAAACTGCGCCAGACGGGATTTGTCATCCTGGCGTTTCTCGTAGAGTCGCATCAGTGCACGCTGCTGTGATGCTTGTGGTTGATACTGTAAAAATTGTAGCAGTAAGGTCTTTGAATGGTGGGACTACATTTCGGCTTCTCCAATATTCAAGATCAAACCGGCTTTGTGGCGGTTGACCTTTTTTCAACCGCCGGTTTATTTTTGGCGTTCATGTTAACTTGGGAAAAACCATTCACGCATATTTGAGAAACCGGTTTTCGAAATACTTAATCGATAGCAAGGTGCGGCTGTATTTGTATCGCACCGCGATATGTGCACTGAGATCATACCGGTATCTCTTTGGCTTCGAGGGCGGACGTCATGAAGGCGGAGAACACGGCAATCTGGTCTCCGTAGGCGATCTCGTACGCCGCACACACCGCGCCACCGGCTTTCTGCATCATCGTATCGCGGGAACTGCTCAAATTAGCGTACCCAGCGACATACCAATTGGACGGCAAAGCTGGGCGAAATGTCGCCGCGACATTCATAAAGCTCTGAATATCTGAAACGATTATGTATGTGTTTTCAGCCATAGCACTGCAGTTTGACAAAATACGTCACAGACACGGACCGCATGGCGGGACCATTTTACGGAAACCGGAAGGAAACGTCGTCGTGGTCGGCTGGAAATCTTCGTTAAAGCGTCCACGCGGCAGCACCTGCACTGCGGTGCTGTCTCGCTGCTCCTCCAATACGGACGAGCTCGATGCTGCCTGTTCTTTAGGTGCATCCTCAGCGGAAACTGCAAAACTTGCTTACTGGTGACTACAATCCGGTAAGTGACGTGCTGCTCTTCTCTGATAACTAACTGCCATAAAACCTGAGAAAGTGTAATTATACCTCTTTCCTCCAAACAACTCCGCATGAATCGCTTCCTTGTGCTGCGTCCATCCCCATCCGCCATGGTAAGCGGGATAAATGCATTAAGAATTTTAAAACTGATCCTCCAGACGTTTTAAACGCATCTTGAGGGAAATTGTACAGAAAACTCGCTTGTCTATAATTACAAGGTCTTTCAAATGCGCACGATGTACAAGCTCTTAGGAAACTAACTCAAACCGGGAAAAATTCAAAATAGTCTACAGCAAGAAATATCATGGAACTGCGTACAGTGTTTGTCAGTGCACTGATTGTGAGATCCTACAGCACAAGACGCCGCAGGCGTTTCTAATCTCATCTTTGATTCTTAACACTGAAAGCTACAGCTGCCGGTACGTTGAATATGTGGCTTTGACGGAAAGTAATCAATAAAATACAGGGACGTCTGTACTAACATTGTATACAGTATGCTGCGAGCTGTTCCCGCCTCTCGTTGATCTTTCTTTTTCTTAGCATTGCTGATCCTGTAATTATTACTCTTCCTTTTGTCCTGCTTTATCGATTTCTCGAGGCTCGGCGATGTTTTTATGATAAATGCCGCATGACAGTGATGACACGCCCGGAAAATAACAGAGCGGAAGTTGCGTATGAATATGAGCAACATGCCTCTTGCATGCGGATACCAATAATCATGGACATTTGGTTTCCGAATAATGGAATCAAACTTGCAGTCTAACCGTAAATGGAGAAGAGGATACAAATTGCCATCGTTCATTTTTTTTTTTAGGAGCGAGCGTTTGCAAATTTTGGCTGAGTGCACCCAGGGAATTTGTGAAAACAAAAATTAATATTGCATTGCGCGTTCCTAACTAAAACGTGCAATCCTCAGTCTGAAAGTTTTTTGGAAGCGCTACAGTTACAGTAAGAAAAGAACTAGGCGTTGGAAGCATCCGTCAGAACACCAAAAACTGCATTATATAATTCGTGATTCGTTTATTCAGGAATCTTTAGTAACGTTAACCATGATTATTTCGATCGCATACGCAGCACACACGATACCGTTTGCACGTTGCTAGTTACTTCGAGGAATAAAGCACAGCTGATGGGGATGTGTGTCGGCGATAACTCCCATCGTGGGCTTTAGATCTGCCGTCTGACCGCCGTCCGGTAGGCGGACGATGAAGCGGTGCATGACGGTGGTGAAATTGGGCCCGTGCTCAAGCTCGGACTTGGACTCGGACTTGGACTACTAAAACTTGGACTCGGACCACCCTTGGACTTCTTAACTTGGACTCTTCAACTTGGACGTTTCTTAGGTATCTCAGGATTTTAGGCGTCCAAACTACAGTACGAGTAGTATAACAGACTGGCTTACAATTCAGCTTTCCCATCCAGCTTCCCCAGAACACTATTTCGGCTAATAGATTACCGCTTTGATCAAAGCAGGGGAAAAGACAAAAATAGTAGAATCCGTGGCCAGTAAAATTTACAGCGAATGGTTTTATAGCCCATGGGCGTACTGGTCGGTTTTACGACCAGAACACGCGCTGTGCCTTTTGTTCTTCTGGACTTTTTGGTCTGTCAAATACGTACAGTACATGCGACTAGACAGGGCAGTCACGCCGAATTAATGTGGTTGTTCTGGCAGTTGAAGCACATGCTTTTCTCAATCAGCTTCTCGCATCACAGGTACCGTCGGCCTTCAACCCTAATGAGAGGAACCTTCTGGTGTCTACCTTTGCGGAGTCCGGTGCATCTTCTAGTGTAGTTTTGCGAGCCACTACAAGCGCGACCAAAGGGTTACCGGCAAAAACGTTCAGCAAAGGAAGACAGGCAGGGACAACACATTCAGCGGGAGTTTTGGAATAGTTTCTGTAAGGGGCACCGTGATTTCCAGAGCGTTGAAATATCCGCCCGGCGTAAGTGCACTCCGGCGATAATGTGCTCCATACCAGCTTTCTTTAGTTCACTCCAGGTATCAAATTTTTTCACAAAACCAAGTTTATTGAAGACACTGCTTACGAAATATTTCGCTTACGAAATAATGAGAACCAAGTTTATGGTGAGTTTCCAAAGATTATTTGACTAGGGCAATAATAATTCGCTTTCAGGAGCAGGATGACCTTTTGCAGAGGCGTGACTGCAGGCCAACATCCACTTTGTCCGCTATAACACCGACTGGTGGCATCAACCTTAGCAGTTCCTCCCGGCCGGGCAGTGGCAGCGAGCTGCAGGCCCCGGACTGCGTCATGCTTTTGGTCTCGGTATCTTATACAGCGTGATTAGCGTGACTGCGGAGCGTGACGTTGGTATCGTTGGGCTGCGTTGTAAGTGGCGTTGGCTGGGCGAAGCGTTGGAGCGCCGCGCGCCGAACTCTTCGTCATTTTCACGGACCGCGCTCAAGCTCGGACTTGGACTCGGACTTGGACTACCAAAACTTGGACTTGGACCTCACTTGGACTTCGTAACTTGGACTTGGACTTCCTAACTTGGACTTGCACTTCTAAATTGGACTTCTCCTTAGAAAAAAACTGGTAAGGCTAAGAAACCTGAGAAACTTAAGAGACCTAAGAAAACCTAAGAAAATCAAGAAAACCTAAGAATCCTAAGAAACCTTTTTGTGAAATAAAATAACGGCACTTTTGCGAAAGAATAAAGCCAAAATAGTGGTGTCTTTAAATCAGAATACATAAAGGTATGATTTCGCTCATAAATTTGGTTGGAGCTGGGTTGTACAAAAGTTTTTCATCAAACTTCTAAATCAAGCGAACGGCATTTCCTTTACGTAACTTAAAATCCATTTGTGCAGATATGTGCTACTGAAAACGAACGTATCAATTATTGGACAACACTATCATGCGAATGTAGATATAACAATCGCCAGGCCACGTGCATGCTGAATGTGGCTTACATATCGTGTTGACAACATCATGACACAAAATATAGCAATAGTGATTGTTGATAATTTCGTACGAGCATATAGGTATAATACAGAGGCTCTGTAGTTCTAGTAAGTGCTTAAAAATCAATTATTGAGATCGAAACATACCGGTTCTGCTAGGAAACGCGGATGGGCGCTCTGCTTGATGTACGAGGCAAGCGACAACTCTTTCCCATCGCTTTAGTAAATTTTATCACTTTCCCTGCTGAATCTTACCCGTATGCAGGCGCTCACGTGATGCCTGATTTCAGCCGTTTCACGTCGGTTTGCAGCTATAGTTGATTGTGCAAACTGATAAAGAATACAGAGAAGAGCACGGCAGGCGAGATTTTATCGCCGGCTCAGTAAGCGCTGATTACAATGGATACGATAGCACGTGAGCGCCTGCACACCGGTAAGATGCAGCAGGGAAGTGATAAAATTTACTGAAGCGATGGGAAAGAGTTGTCGCTTGCCTCGTACCTAAATTAATTGCTCGTAATTAGTTTGACGAGCCTCGTTTACTGTATTTGGGTCGCCCTGTACCTCCATTTGAGATCAAGATTAATGCACCGGGACAGTGGTATCCGTAACAATAAGATGGGAAACAACAACTCTATAACCGCCGACAGAAAGCAAAAGATTGGCCGTAAAATGCATTATCGCTACTCTCATGCGGATTTGATTGGAAGAGGATCGTTTGGTGTTGTTTACAAAGCCAAGGTCACAAAACGCGGTGACTATGCCGGAGGCGATGTTGTGGCTGTTAAAGTAATTCAGATCTGTACTCCTGTAGATAAAGCTGCTAATCATAAAAGCTTGATGCACGCCGTGAATAAACTGAAAAGACTCACCGAACTTTCTCACGAAAATCTCGTAATGTATCACAAAGTGTCCATCACCAAAGCGTCGGTCGGGGCTACCGTGGAGTTGGCAATGGATTACCATCAAGGTAAGGCAAGCTGTCCCTTCTCCATTACTGTACATCGGCGGTCACTTCAAGTATGTAAGTGTTATCATATTTTGGTCCCCTGGTATTACATTTCCCGACCAAAAATTACCAGAAAAAAATATTTTTCACAGTAAAAACTTCGCTCATGAATTTCGAGGCATAGACATTTCCATGAAAAGACCAAACTACGAACATGAATTGCAACGAAAGTACGCTCTTGCGCGTTTGCGAATTTCAGAAATTTCGAATTCCAACATTTTCAGTTCTGTTCTGATGACTACAGCCAGTGGCGCGTTTAAGGGGGGCTCCCGGGGCCAAAGCCCCCCCCCCCCCCGTAAACTGCAGATTTGGGTACTTCAAAATGCACAACGGTACCCCTTTGAGAATGTCGCAGATATATTTCCAGTTTTCCAACGTACTCCCCCCTTGGTAAAACGTTCGTGGTAGCTACAAAACTTGAGAATACACTGTAAATCGTGTCGAAGCACTGTGCTTTGAGAGATACAGGAAAGTGCAATAAATGTACTGTAGCATAACCGAAGAAAGGTGACAGCAGCAGCCGGTGAGCAGCAATCTGCCTGCCAAGGACGCTACATAGTAGGCACACCGTCTCCCACTTTTTCATCTCTTGTGTTTTAGTCGTATATAATCACAGGTAAAGGCCATGCACTTCCGCTCGGCAGAAGTGCATGGCCTTTTATCATTCACATAAATATGTAAATAAACTTAAAGTCCCTGCTCGAAATATAAGCACAGCGCACATCGCATTCCACTTTACACGCATGTGTGCACATTACTAATTCATTTAAAAACCAAAAAACCAAGCTCTGAAAAGTGCTCGCGCAAGAAAATCGCAATACCTTAGCTATTTTTATTTAGCAAACCACGCATCAAAAGCGTGCATCGGCTTCGCGCTAAGGTTGTCATTTTCTAAAACTTTATACATGATGCAGCCTTACCTTCTTGTCCTTCAGCTACAAGAAAATTTGAGTTATTTCTACTATTTGAAATAGAATTTCTAGCGATTTTCGCAGCGAAATAGCTCGTTGGCTTCGCGCTTCGCGCGAAAAATGTCAACCGATGTAAGTTTGAACCGTTGAACCTGCCCGCATAAGCGAGTTAAGTCCGCTAAGGTTTGCCTTATTAACGAGATTTTTTAATCCAAGTCCAATTAAAAAGGCAAAATCAAATACAAAGCGCTTAACGTTATAAGAATATTTCACAAAAGGGTTTGCTGGCCCACCCGTGAAAAAAGTTCTAGACGCGCCACTGAAGAAAAATCAAAAAGCATGTTATAGCAATTAGCAGGAGATGTTCAAGTAGCGTGCCACATGGGGCTGGTATAAGTGACCGGTGACTAACATATGAAGCTGTATACTTAAATTGACTGAAATATGAAAAAAAATCGAAGTATTCGATAAGTCCCAGCTGTTAAATTTTTTCAGGGGATCTCGCTTCTTTGCTGAGGGAAGCCAAAGACAACCAAACTCTCTTAAACAGGCATATGATAGTTGCTCAGTTCGTGATTTGCATCGCGCGAGGACTGGACTTCCTGCACCGCAATGGGATAATTCACGGGGATCTCAAACCAGAGAACGTTCTTGTACAAATCGCGGAAGGTGGTTGGAAAAATCTGCTGATCGGTGACATGGACGATTTCGTGCAGATGCAAGAAAATAACACCTGTTCTGCCGACGTTTCGCATTTACGCGGCACGACACGCTATATGTCCCCAGAGATGCTGAAGAAATTTTGCAGAACAGCAAAGAGGCGCCCGGACGAAAAACCGACATTTGGAGTTTGGGCTGCATAATGCTGGAGATGGCCCAGTTAGCCAGCGGTCAGCTGGAAAAACGACTTGTAAAAGGTGCGAAGGTTATCGAAGCTGCAGATAACCTTCCGAATAACCAGTATGTCATCAGGATTGTCGATGGCTACGTGCCCTGTGTCAGCAACCGCAACGCGCAGTTCCAGGCCGGTCTTATCAAAAAATGTTTGGATCCAGTTGCTGTCAATAGGATATCCGCTGAACAACTGCTTCATGAGTTACAAGAAAAACAATTTATCGTATTTTATCCTTCCGCCTGGAAATTCGACCACCGGTTCTTGATATTGTTCGATCCTACAGTGGGATGTTTTACGGTTGAAAAGGTGGTTAACGCTCCAGCCGCTTTACGCCGCGGTGGGTTGTCAGCTCATCACCGTCAGATAAAGCCGATAGAAATCATCTTCACAGAGCGGTCACACGTTGACACGAACGGATTTTCCAAATTCCGTTTCTGGAATGTCGGCAGAAATACATGGCGCGAGCTAGCGCTTCCCTTAAACGTGGGTCTTGCCGAAGACTTCATCGTGGTCAACCACAAGATTTATATCTTGGGTTACAATCAGCGCTTTATGGAAATAGATACGTACACTGGCATGGCTACAGCCTTGGATGATTCCCCTGTGGAAGCCGGGTACGTCTACACTATACCAGATCTGCATAATTTGTTTCAAATTTAAGCGAGCTATTTTCCAGGTATGACGTAACTCTAAAGCGTAACTCGCTGCCTGAAAAAAATTGACTATCGTAACTCATATAAAAATTACATGTATTATCTATGGTAACGCCACTCTTTGGGGGTAGCACGTCAATATACTGGCCTTCGTTTTGCTGCCAGCCAATAAGCGATAGTCTGGTCACTCTGGTGCAGGTTTGCCCCGCTATTTCCCTTTATATGGCTTGCGCATCAAATGTTTCAGAGCCAGCACTGCCATAGACATATGGCAGTGCTGACTGGCGTCACCCTTTTACGCTTGTATTACGTTTTCTGGGGCTATTTTGGTTATTGTATGCACACTAGAATGTAGAGAATTAAATTCTCTACAGTCTGGGATCTCAAATGTTTCGGGAAGTTCAATCTGAGCATTCGAAAAGAGTTTTAAAGGAAAAGTCCAAATCCCCACTGTCAAGACTACATTGCGACCACCTTCGTTGGACAGTTTAGTGGTTAGTCTAGCACAAGACTGTTTCGTTCAGACGCTTTCTAAAACTTTCCCATAGAGTTTCACTGGACACCTTATACGAACTAAAATGTAGAGCATTAAATTCTCTACATTTTAGTTCTCTAGGCACTCATGGTCTTTTAGCAAATGCTTTATAAACAGCGAAAAACAGAATCGGGCCATGTAATCCCATGCTTTCAGTTTCATGACTCTGAAATACTGAGTGCACATGTGCAATTTAATGCCCGCGTGCACAAGGGTATTGTCCATTTGTTGACCGACATGTTCCAGACTGACACAACTTGCTGACCGACAGATTGCTGACCGACAATTCGCTTTTCTACACTTTTGGGTAATTGTGCAGAAGTGGGCCATAATAGAATATTAAGACGGGGGGAGTGGGGAATTGTTACGGGGCGAGAAAGCAGCCAAAATGACAGCGGCGCTGCGAGGCTGCGGCTGAGGCTGTGGGTCTGCGAGACTGCGGGACTGCGAGACTGCGGGACTGCGAGACTGCGGCGTTGCGGGACTGCGAGACTGCGGCGTTGCGGGACTGCGAGACTGCGGCGTTGCGGGACTGCGACGTTGCGGGTCTGCGGCGCTGCCGGACTGTACACTGCAGCGTTGCCAGGTTCTGGAAGCAGCACGACTGGGAAGATAGATGCGCGGACCTGATAAGATTCACGCCGTAGAACAGAATTAATTCTGTCTACAAAGAATTCTGGCAATTTGTTGAATACGTGTAGGTATGCCGTATGATTATTAATTATCAGTAACAAGAAACATGGCACTGAAATTGAAACCTTTTTTGAAGCTGATTGATGATTCGGATGAAAATGCGTTCAATTTTTGTATTGAGCATGGTTTGTTAAGGTCACAAATGGTGTGCCCGGATCATAATGAAGAAATATTGCATATTACAAGAAGAAACGATCGGCCATTATTTCCGTGGATATTCAGATGTGGTCAACCATCTTACAGACGGTTTTCTGCGAAATTTGAAACATTTTTTGAAGAATCGCATTTAGCGTTACATAAATCAATTCAGCTGATATATTTTTGGGCACATGAAATGTTCAATCAGCAGAAAATGTGTTTCCATTTGGATGTGAGCGGGCATACTGTAGTAGAGGCTCAGTTTAAGTTGCGAAGTATATGTGAAGCAAAAATGCTTAAAGTTCTTTCAGAATCGAAAATTGGAGGTATTGGTAAAACAGTTGAGATTGATGAATCAGCGTTATCTGTGAGAAAATATAATCGAGGTAGGCTGCTGTCCAACGAAAGGAAAAAGCAATGGGCATTTGGTGGAATTTGTCGAGAGACAAAGGACGCGTTCATCGTTTTCGTAAACGATCGAAGTGCTCAAACATTACTACCAATTCTTGCTGCTCATGTCGAAGTGGGTACAATGATAATGAGCGACTGTTGGAAAGCCTACTGTCGCATCGAAGATATGGGGTACGATCATTTTACCGTTAATCACTCGCAAAATTTTGTCGATCCCATAACAGGGGCATGCACGAATCGGGTGGAAAATTTGTGGCGTTGGCTCAAAGAATCGCTTCCTTCAACCGGAACAACAGAAAATATGAAAGAATCGTATGTGTACGAATTTTTGTGGCGTAAAAAGTTTGATGTCAATAATGACGCATTTGAAAACATAATCAAGCACATTCGAGAATATTATAATAATGATCTGCAAATAGAATGATTAAATGCTTAATAGCTCAGTCTGTATATATGTACGTGTATTTATCATCGGAGTTTGACCAGCGCGATACTGTAGCCAGAAATAAATGTTGTGTTGTTGCGGCATGGTGTTACGCTGCACTGGCGATGAAAGGCGCAGATTTGTTTCGAAATGTATAAATTTCAAATTTTTATGTTCGAAATAATAAAATGTGAAAACGAAATAAGACGCATAAGACGCATATGAAGACGCATATGAAATATCTTTTCCAGCATTTCCTTCTATTTAGCAAAATATACATTAAAGAATCGCCCGCAACACTTTCTCCTTTACATACGGGTATAAATTTCCTGAAACCATCGTTGCATCTACAGTCTGTAAAAACAATTATTAGTAATCAAAACCAAACTTACAATCAACAAATTTACAGATATGGGACAGGGAGCAGGGAAGTGTTTTCTTAGGAGCCAATTGTCGTAAAGATGGTTTAGCTGCTCAATATAAGTCTGCAAAATGTAATACTGTACTTAAGTACTTCATTTATGATCAACATTTCTGTTAATGTTCTTAGTAATATGACCTTTGTCACAGAAGCTTCTTCTTTTCGTCCTCGACGAGCAATTCGATTTTGCAACGTTTCAACGTCAACTCTCATGTAAATTATTAGGTTTACCGGATGATGCTGCAGTACATTTTCCTTGAATTGCTGGTTTAGCTGTTCGTGCTCCTGATTTGTAAGCATTTTACTGGAATCATGAACACACGTAAATCGGCATGCAGGATTTTGAGAGCCTTATTTTTTACTTGCAAGAAAATAAGCAAATAAGAAAACAAGAACTTGTGGTAGAGATTCTTGAGTTCTTGTGGTAGAGATTCAAATATTTTTTACTTGTGGTAGAGATTCTCCGCAAAAACATATCGAGCACTAAAAATTGATCGTTCAAAGACAACCACTTTTCCTGATTCTGGGCGTTGCCTCTGAGTCATCATGCTTTCCATGACCAAATTTTGAAAGTCGAAGCTGTACAGCTGAGGTTCCTTGTACATAAGTTCCTAAAAATCATCTAGTAATATAGAAAGTTGTATAAGCGCATAGTTAAGTGTGAAAATAACCAAAAGATTTTTATTGTCTTTCGTTGTCCACAGTTCGATCGGTTCCTCAAAAACCTTAAAAATTGACATTACGGGCGTTAGTTTTTTTTTAATTTTATTTCCAACAGTAGACTACCTGAATCCGGGAGTCTGTTTTCAAATACTGCAATAGATTAGATTTCCCACATCCAATGTTGCCTTCAATTATGACCTTTCACACAATACAAAATGCCATATTCTACGTTTCAGTAATAAGTAATACGGTGAGAGTAACGGACTTACTATTGGTGGAGACATTGCTGCAGCAGTGAATGCAATTATGGGATATCGGATATTTAGGATTCTCTTTCTACAGTATGTATTAGCATTTCGGTACCTGTTAGTGTTTCTATGACACTAATAATGTAGAGTTGAGTAATAACAAGTACGTTCCAATACAGCAACAATGCCATAAAGCGTTATGAATGCAAAACTGTTCCGTACAGTATAGCGCTATTTAATACTGAACGTAGCAGGCAGCACATTAATATTTTCTACGAAAATTTTAAACGCTTGGATGAATTCTGCACTACTGTAGTGCGCTTGATGTGAATTTCGTAATTGGTCTCGTAATCTGAAGTAGCAAAGTCTACATTTTTCTCCAGGACGCGAGGATTAATAATGCGAAGCTTATTTCCATCTTTAAAATATTCGGAAAATTCCATCAAAGTATCTTGAAACAGTACGCCACGTATCTTGGCGCTTTGGTCCGTGATATCGAAAGATAAAAATTCACCGGACTTTTGATCTTTGAACCACTTGGTGGGACCTTTGATGTTTGATACGATGCCATTAATTACACAACTGCGCAAGAAACTTAGCTGATTGCGAATTTAAAAATTAGTTTTGTCAGAATAAATTTTTACCTTGTGCATTCCGTATTCAATTCAATAATCATCATTTCTTTTGGTACTCGGAAGTTCTCTCTTTTGATACCAACTGGTTCCCATTGTTCGAGTTGTTTTTGAATTTGGTCAATTGGCGTTTCAAGTAGTTCAAGTTTTTGTATAAAGAGAAATTTCCTATAAGCGAATATTTTTACAATAAAGAGAAACGTCAGACATCAAAATTCAAACACGTTCTGCCACTGTTCATTACGATCCAAAGTTTTTTATAAAAATAACGGTTCAAAGTATTTTTAAAAATTTCAACTACATTTATAGAGTGTACTATGCTGAACCGCGTAAAGAAAAATGAACTTCATCCATTTATTGAGCTCGTACTTCGTACTGCATAAAACTACTGCATACTTGTACAGTCGTACTGCATAGAAATACTGCTGAATATTGGTACTGCTTCATACCGTACTTCGAATGCTGCCTTATATGGGCTCCCCTTATATTACTCTTACTTATCTGGGCCACCGAGCAATACGAGCAACCCTCTACAAGGGCGGTTACGTTATTACTAACACTTTCGCAGCTGTTATCAGTGTTTCGCAGCTGTTATCACTTTCGCAGCTGTTATCAGTGTAATTATTCTTACTCGGGAGATGTGTGGATTACGCTCACATTCATTAATTTCGCGACTCGGGGTAACGTTGTTTCTTCGATAAGCCCATTCCACATTTTGTCGATCTGCACATCTGTTACAGTAAAACAAGAGAATGCCATTAATTATAATAAACTAAGGGCTGTATTAAAAGAAGGCTATATTCTTCCGAATGTTTGAATACTGGCTGTTGAAGTACAGAGTACGATCTATAAGTGTAAGTGCACTAATCGTGCTATAAAAATTACTGGATGTTAAGTTGAATGCATCCTGTATGGTGAGCAGCCACGTTGCTTCAATTTTCCTTTTATGGCGTATTATCACAAGTACGGTTTCAAATGGTTCCCCGTTTATAATTTGCTAAATAATGATATAAGAATATATTCGATTAATTTAAACAATAATTAATATATCATTATAATAAATTAACAATAATTAATATCTGTTCAATTTAAAACAACATTAATTTTTTGGTAACTAAACCAAACAGTGCTTGGTTAACCTTGATGACAGGCAAATCAGCCGTCGGTAAAGCTGCATCTGTGCAAAGCTCACAGGGGTCATCATTGGGCAGGTTTATATCGTCCAGACAAATGTTCATTTTGTCATTTCCCTCTGTCTGTACTTAACAAAGTTAACTAAAAATTATCATATTTTAAATTCTTTTAATATTTATTCATGCAAAGTCGAAATTTATGTTTTACGCAGTTTTAGTTGTCAAGGTTACTGAGCATTACGTATTATCATATGTACAAGTAGCTTGATTAGCTGAGTACGTATTAAGTACGTAGGTATAACTGCTATACAGTCATAAAGTATTACACTACCTGAGAAGCCGAATGTAAACATTTAAGTATTTCGCAGTCTGCTGTGCAAATGTTGAAATTAGGAAATATTCCTTTGGCAGTAGACTTGCATATGTAATCAGTGCATCGAAATTGTATGAAGCAGCTTCCTTGAACGTGTAGGAAATAAATATTGTTTTTTAAGTGCTTCCTTTTTGCGATAAGACAGTAACGCTGTCCACGGGTAATACACAAAAGCACCCCCCTTTGCTTGGAAAACCGCAATGATTCTGCAGACAAAACATTGTACTGCAACTGCCATTTTATGAGAATCTCGATAAATTGCAGACATGTTGCGTTCTTTAAAATTCTTCCGTGACCGACTGAAGCACGCAGGTGATTTTCTGCACTGACGCTTGTTGTCTTTTTGACACGCTCGTTTCAACGGGCTCTCCGCATATTAACGAATTAACAAAAATTTGATCATCTCCCATATTTTTATAGCAATCTGATGTATACTGGTTAATAGCAAAGTGATTGGATGCTGCTTTCTTGTTGCACAAAAACATACGGAAATTTTGATTTTTACTGTACACAGAAAGGTCCACAGTACTTGCATAGCAGATTATGTTTGTTGACAGTTCGTCTACCATTTCCTTTGCAAATCTGGCATGCTGCCGATTTCCCACTGCCAAAACTCTTGGCCATATCAAATGGTAACTTTCTTTATGCTGCGTGCTTGCATCGAGAACGATAACGTTCCTTGTTCCTTTTTTTACCCACACGAATTCGATAATGCCTTTCAATAAATCCAACAATTTTTTATCGTGCACGCCGTCCGTTACCGATAATTCTATGTCCATATAGAATTTACAATAATGATCACACAGCACGATTTCGTAAAATGCTCGTTCTTCCAGTTTTCGTGCTTCAATTATAGAAAACATTTCATTTTGCGTGCAGACAAGAAACTTTCTGGATCCTTTTATACTTATTTGTTCAGCAAATACGTAAGTGTTTTCTTCAACATGACTTAAAGCGTCCAGCAGTTTAGAATACCACAACATCGTCTTGGCTGAAACAGATATTTTATTCAGTTTCAAAAGTAATTAACACTGTACATTTGCAGTACATGTATAATACAACTATAATTGGTGTTACTTGAGTTGGTTGCGGATTAGCTGCTGGGAGTTTATACCCAACATTAACGTTGCCGGGTGCACAACATGCATTGCAGCGGCCAGAAAAACGTTAAGCATTTAACATTAGCAAGTACTTACATTATTATAATATCATGATTAATAAGCAAGCACGTACAACCTACACTGTTACTACTACAGCGGTAGCGATAGCACTAATATTGTTACTGTACATGCACGGTTGTTATGCAAGATAGCGCACGGTTGTTTGCATTAGTGTTCGTTTTATTTTACATCTTTTGCAACCATTTGTACGTCGTCTACGCAAAAAATATGAATTCTTTAACAAAGGGCAAGTTGACCAGTGTTTCAAAACAGGAAGCTCAGTATGTTCAGGAAGTGTGCATAAAGAATTTTAGCCATCACGTTGAGGACTATGTCAGCGGGGATTTGTTGAACTGCATAATATACCATGCTCGAACAAACAGGACAAAAGAGATGGCCATTTATTGCTCTTTGCTCGCAACAACAGCAACACTTTCTGCAGAAAAAGTGATGCTCCAGATAACTGAAAACTACAAGAAACAGTGTCCAGCAATTAATCTGCTCATTGTCTGCAAGCCTGGTGGTGGAAAAAGCACTGCCCTTCAAGATTACTGCACGGATTTTTTGGATTTAATTTCCCAAAAAAAGAACAAGAAATTTTACGATAATCCGCATACGTTTGCAGGTAACTTACGTATATTTAATATAAATTTACAAATAATTTTTATTCATTATTTAACATAATTTCATACCTTAACCATACATTATAATATGTTATTCTATAACAAGTATTTTTATTTTTTATAGCATATTGAATAAAATATTTTTATTTTTACAGCATAATATTTCAAAAAAATTTTTTTTATTTTTATAGCATATCGGACATTCCTAACAGACACCAAGGGATTTGGTTCCGTCGTAGCTGATGAAATAGCAGGAACACTCGCCACACTGACATTATCAGAAGAAAATGCCGCAAGCCTCATGAACAAGGTCTGGGGTGGTCAAAGCCTTAATGTGTCTTACAAAAGCGCCGGATCTCTGAAGTTACCGCGATCATCTTCTGCATTTTTTGGAAGCCTTCATCCGCAACCATTTTGCAGTCTATTAAAATCTTGGCCAGCAGGAAATGGCCTGGAGGATAGACTGTTGGTCACGGCAGTTGACAATGTTGTCACTGATATACCTGAATGCCAAGAAGCTAAGCAATGCCTCCCTAAGCCAAAGGTTGATTTGAAAGAAATGTTTCAAAAATTACATGAATATTTGGAAAAACATCCTGGTCTGTTGCTTACTTATTCCCCAGAAGCCTTCAATTTCATTGGAAAAATATCTACTGATGTCAAACGAATGCGGATTTTGCACAACCAAAAAATTGCTAATGGCGAAGATTCTGCCGACAGGTCCGACTTTATTTCGAAACTGGAAGACAACATACAGAAGCTTTCGATGGATCAGCATATTTTGGATTCCTCATACCACAGTATGCTCACAGTCAAATCGATCAATATCCCGAATATTATAGCTCTGGAAACAGTGGAAAAAGCATTTAAATTTGCGGATATCAGCGGCGATGCGTTCAATGAGTATGAAAACATCCGACCCGCTACATCTTCCAAAGCGTCAAACTTCTCGCTTGGTCTTGTACCCGGGCAGTTTGTAACATGCCGCATCTATAACGATACATTTGGATCCCGGAAAGCGTTTGTGCGGTTAACAGAGGCAGAATTCTCTGATGCAGCCCAACAAATGCACGAAATTGGTATTGGAACTATGAAACCGTTTCTGATGTCCAGCGGAAAGGAAGCAAATGTGTTGTACAAGTGTCCCCCAAATAAAGTTGATAAGCAGTCTGTTAACACTTTCGGCCTTATGTTTACAGCGTATGAATCTGCTTATAATGCAGATTTTGCATTGCCTCCATCAAAAAGGCGGGAATTAAACGAAACAATTGAAGAACTGAAGCGTCAAAACCCTTACAACCACCCTACTGCACCTCAACCACATGGCACAAAACGGATAGTCCCCGACGACGAAGGTTATCCACCTGGGCTAAATATTTATTAGAAAACAATTGTTGATGCATTTTCTTACGGGTTGTCTTAACGCGGAAAACATTTATCTATCTATGAAAATGTCTAGCTATAAGAACTCTGAAATAAAATAAAACTAGCAGCACCCTAAAATGGCCGGTATTATGGTAATATAAAAGGTCAATATATAAAAGTCAATATATAAAAGGTCACCAGACAGTCGTCATAATATAATATTAGTATGCTATTAATTTTATATGTCGCAGCCTGCCGCAGTTTCGCAGTCTGCCGCAGTGTTGCAGCCTGCCGCAGTGTCGCAAGCTGCGCATTAGATATTCCAGGGTCCTCCCCCCCACAATACAAAATAAACATGTATCCATGCAACTCTGGCCCACTTCTGCATTATTGCCCACTTTTGTTGTCCGACTTTTTGCGGGAAGTATTTTGTTGACCGGCAGCTTGCTTTTCGGTCACGTTCCGAGGTTTCTTAGTTTCTGAGTGCTTTAATTGGGTTTCTTAGATTTCTTAGCGTTTTATTACGTCCAAATACGCGTTTTCGTAGTTTTTCTTAGGTTTTCTTTGGCTTACGTAGGTTTTTTTAAGTTTTCTTAGGTTTTGTTAGATTTAGGTTTCCTAAAGTTTACTTAGGTCATTTATAGGTTTTCTTTGGGTTTCCTAGAATTCTTGAATTTTTGTGGGCTGCGAAAAAAGTTGTTTTGTTGGTCAGCAATGTGTCATCAGCAAAGTGTCGGTGTTCAGCAAAAGGTCGTTCAGCAAGTTGTCTGTCAGGAATACAGCAGTCAGCAAATTGTCGGTGTGCTGTGTTTTTGACCGAAATCACGACAATGGGCGATTCTAGAACGATTTGTGTTGACAGGATGGAATTGTTATTATCTCAAGTGGCAAAAAGTGACGATCAGATATATTTTGCCACACGATATCGCCTGTACCGGTACAATATAATTATTGGTAAATGGGAAGCTTTACAAAATCTGCCACAGTGGCGAGCGGCCTTTGCAATGGCGGTGGTCAACGGCTACCTGTACATTATCGGCGGATATGTGCTATCGGCCTATGATAGTGCATCGTCTGACTGTATCCGTCTGAACCTGAACACTGGTACATGGGAAGAGATAGAACCACTGGGACAGCCCAGATGTCGACATGCTGTACATGTTATTAATGACCGGATATATGTCTGTGGAGGGAACCACTCTGAAGCAGAGCCCGCTCAGACAATAGAGATGTACAACACCAAACACGGTGGAGGATGGTCGACCATCAATTTCCTGCAAAAGAACGTAAATCTGTTGTCGGACTTGGCGTCAACGGTCATTCGACCTTGGCAGTTCATAACTGCCACGTCGACTTGTCTGAATGCTTCAGAGAGCATTAACTGAATGCGAATCGCTTTCCCGTGGAACCAATTCACGGGCCCAGTGGTCGATTGATGGTCCCTGAAACGTCTTGGGTGCGAGCCCGGAGCCAAGCTAGCCGCTTGTTGTACAATACTTTGAGTCCATGATGGATGGTCAGAGAGTATATAGAGTGTCATCCCGAATGAGTTTCAAGTTCCTACATGTCTTTCTGAAATTTGCCCTTCTGTGCTGTTCATTGTTTGTGATACACCTACGACTTCATAGTTGCTACCCTCGAGCTTTTCTACTGGCATCCTGCCGACTACCTATTTGCGGACCGGCAAAATTGTGTCGGAAAAAGTGTTGATCGATAAAACAGCTTCCCAAAGTACATACGTTACCTTAAAGAAAACCTTAAAAAGAAAAACTTAAAAAGAGAAACCTTAAAAAAAGTAGGAAAGAAAACCGTAAAAAAATGTAAGAAAAACACTAAGAAATGCAAGAACTGGATCGACAAGCGAACCATGCCAATCAACGAAATACAGTAAGTCGATGATTTCGTAAAAAAGCCAATTGTCCGTCATCAATTTGTCGGCCAGCAATAGCGGGAATCAGTAATCGTCGTTTCGCGGTCAACAAATCGTGGAGCGTGAAATAGAGGTTGGTGTGAATTGACTTGGAAGCTTGCACTGCATCTTGCATGTGGAGCGAGTTTTTGCGGATTTGTCAGAGTGTACTCGGCAAATATTTGCTTACAAGCATCTGTATTCTATTACCGGACAGTCAACTTTGTACCATTCTCTAAGTTACGTATACCTGTATACCTACCTGTAATAGCCATTTTCCGGACCACACTAACATTTTTTCCACAAATTTTTATTTTAATTTTTATGACTTAATTTATCATCCTTCCTTTAGATGTGATATTATTTTAGCGGTAAATTTTTATTGAGAAAATTAAGTACTGGTAACAAAAGTTTCATGAGTGCAAAAATGCAGTGTTTTGGTGAATGTTCGCTGACAATTACGGTAAGCGTCAGTTTGCCGAATGGCGTTGTACGTAAAACAGGAGAAGCTGTGCTCCGGTATCATCGGTTCATTCTCCTAGTTTAAAAACACTCATAACTAATAACCAACTTGAGTACTCGTATTATTTTTGAATCTTTCACATTCAGACGATTCCGCGCTACTGTAATGTTGTACGATACATATGTACATGATAGAGCTGTAACATGCTACTGTTTACGTTCGGCATACGGCATCGCTGCATCGATCAGTAGGTAGCATAGTGCGTACTACCTACTCGTATTATATCGATCGATTTCCATCCAGCTCACCCGGTGCCGTAGATCTGTCGGCATGTGGCAGTTCGAGCTAAGCGTAAAAATGCCTCCAGCATCCTGCACTGTAGCAGCTCGCTGTAAACTGCGCACATACAAATATTAAACATTGTACTGAGACAGTTTCCGTGGAGCTCTATGTACTTCGTCGTTCAAGGCAGCATTTGGCACAGTGTTTTAAGATTTGTGTGTGAATTTCATTTTTCTGTTACATTTCTAGGATGGCTTGAACATTTTTGCCAAGTACAGGTATTAAGACATGCAATGGTCGAAGTAATCTGGAGCGAAAGCCACAAGTCCGATGCCAGAATAAAATGATTTTGTAAGGCAAATGGCGCGAGCCCCGGTCTTTGACATTCGTTTAATGCGGACACATTAAACGAATACTTGTATATGCTTCGTTTTTTAGAGAGCTTAATGCAATAACGTTAGCGTCATGGATGATACGGAAGAAAACGGAGAAGAGCGGCCATCAAAGCGGAGACATTCCGTGTACAGTAAGACTACAGTTCTCAAACTGCAATCGTGCAATCTGTTTATATCTGGCAGCTGATTTAGTGGAATCCACGCAGCCTACTAGTTGATTAATTCTCGTGCGTCCAATCGGCAATTTTTTGCAGCTGATGATCCGCCATCAGCACAGGAACCATCCATCTCATCCCGACAGGCAAAACACCTAAAAGTGCAGTCTCTGCTGCGTGGACATTTTAACGAAGATTTCCAGCCGACCCGGGCAACGTTCCCGCTCGGTTTCCGTAAAGTTGTCCCTCCTTGTGGTCAGCATCCATGGCATATGCTTCATGCTGCCATGTTTGGAGTTGACAAACAAAATTTTTAACAGATCTTGAGGGCTTCTTGAGTGTCACCGCGACATTTCGCCCGGTTGTGCCGCCGAATTCGTACTTCAGTATGTACGCCGATGTGAGCGATTCCCGCGATGTGATGCTGCAGAAAGCCGGTGGCGCGGTGTGTGCGGCGTACGAGATCGCCTACGGAGACCAGATTGCCGTGTATTCCGCGTTCATGGCGTCCG
Organism: Paramacrobiotus metropolitanus; assembly: GCF_019649055.1. NCBI lineage: Eukaryota > Metazoa > Tardigrada > Eutardigrada > Parachela > Macrobiotidae > Paramacrobiotus > Paramacrobiotus metropolitanus. Next base: position 803,122 of record NW_026570252.1, on the reverse strand, counting down.
CCCTCGCAGCTCAGCAAATACCGGTAAGATTTCTGCATATGACAGTCGGCAAGTTAGAAAATTTTGAAAATTACCATTTTTCTCTAGATTCGAGAGGGTTTACTCTTTACTTAGCTTAGCGTTTAAAAAAAACATTTCAGCAAAATTTGGCAGCTCGGAATTCTGAACGTAGTCAAAGGGTATTAGGCGCGAATATTTTCTTCTTCTTTTTGAATATAAAAATCTCCTTTTTGACCAGGGAGTTTTCCTTCTTTGGAACTGATTTATTCGCATTTTCCCTCCCTAAAAATTTCGTACTTATTTTTACTCAAAAGATTATTTTTTTACTAACTTTGTGTTTGTTTTTACCGTGACGCTTGAAGGTGCTTACTCGTAGCAAACGCTGCCGGTCGACGTTCGGCACAAAATCATTTATGGCTTCTATTTTACAGTATCAACCGCAGACGTCGCTAAAGCGCTTTCTGGTGGGAATGCACAAGAAACGTCAAAATGACAAAACCCGCCTGGCACAGTTTGTCGCCATGCTGCCTGGTTTTGAGGACATCAGCCCGGCAGATCGCAATATTTTGCTGGCGGAGAAATCGTTTGTTACTAATTTGGTACGGACGGTTTCTATAATGTTCACATTAATTGTGTTTGCCTATCCTATTTACTGTTTGCTGTTCGTAGCTCAACTATATAAAATATTGTCACAAAGGAGATTATTATTACCCCTTACCGGGCCCCGAGCAGATTCACGCCAGCAACTACTGGATGGAGATTATGGGATTGGATCCCGAATACATTCGGTTCTGTTACAAATTCAGTTCTATGTTCAACAGAATCGGGTTGACGCTAACGGAATCCTATCTACTGTTGGCCGCAGCGTTTTTTGATCCAGGTATAGATTGATTTACTCCGAGCAATTTGTTGCGGGGTTTAGAGAATTGTTCAGTGCTAGAGCCCTGCAACGGACTGGTAAATCCGAACCGCTCCGAATCCACTCCGATTTTCGGAGCGGATTGGACGGATTTGTTTTAAAAAAATTCGGATCGGAGTGGTTTCGGAGTTTAGGCTTGCCTGAATGGATCGGATTCGGATGTAATTATGACTCCGAATTATCCGAAATAAAATTATATTTTCAACTGATTTTTATAGAATTTCCATAATTTTTTGGACAAAAAGCATCGCCAGCTTCGCGCTCCGCGCGAGGCTTCTGTGTGATTCGGTAAAGCACTAAACGTAGCTACTTCTATTACTTACGTTAACTTCAGTTACTTACTCCGTGCCCTTTGTTAGAAGCGAAGCTTGTTCAATAAAAAAAAATCCGAATTACAACTTTTATGAGTTCTTTTGTTGAGAACTAAAAGAGATGCCACTAACACGTGAAAGCACCAGCCAGAAACTGTGGTTTTTGCGATGGCAAAAAGATCAAAATTTTCGGAATTCGCAACTCGAAAAACGCTCAGGTATGAGCAATCTATGGCTAAGACGACGCAAAATTTAAACGGAGATTGCATAAAAATCAAATAAACGTTCCGAAGATTTTGAAAATTGAGAATTTCGATGATAACCTGGCGTGCGCTATCTTTAATTGTTGCAGCGGATAGTATAGGTATTATAGATTTTTCTGGAATGAAATAAAAAATAAATATGACAAAAATTTTCGGAGCGGATCGGACTGGATTCGGATTTGTAAAAAACATTTACGGATCGGAGTGGTCGGAGTATGATTTTGAAAATTCGGAGTCGGACTGGGTTCGGAGAAAAATTTATCAGTTCGGATCGGACTGGACGAAGTTTTCGACTCCGTTGCAGGGCACTATTGTTCACTTGCGCCAGTGTATGAAAACACATTTGTCCTTCGGCGTTTTTGATAATGTTGCCGGTTTTCCTCCAGACACGACCACCGCCTCGGATAAAGCGTTACTCAAGCACCTAAATGCGTTTTATTTGGACGCGCTGATGTACATGATCGGGTATCGGTGCCGGCACCCGTGGGAGCGCGCTGCTGTGTACCATAAATTTGAGGAAGCGGTTAAAATGTTCCACAGTCTACCAGCTGTACCTTCAATGGTATAAAACAGCCGAAGTCCAGGCTCTCCCTCCGTTTTCTCCGGCATTACGGACGCTGGTTCAAGACTGCTTGAAACGCTAATGTAAAGCAGTTTTGGAAATTAATTTTGGTTCAGTGTAAAGATTTTGTAAAATAAAAAGTTGTTTCTTGCACACAGCTGTATCCTTTTACACAATGGCTCACCCTGTTAAATAATGATATTTTTTATAAATTTTATTTGAACAATACTTTCCGGATAACATTTCAACCGTGTTAGTACTTACCATAAGTAATAAAACTGTTAGCTACGATGTATTGGCTTCTAAACCACAGCGCTTTGCTGTATTTTCACTTCATCATTATTATTATTATTAATTATTATTGTTATTACGGCACAAGAGCAGACAACCCCAAGGGGAATTTAAGTCTGGTCGAACAAAAACAATTTTAAATGCCAGTAAAGAGTTAAGACGGATCCGCAGATTGGAGTAGAAATTTAAAGGCAGGTACAGAACTGGCAACGAGAATTTCGAGTTAACAGCAAGCAATTTACCAAGAAGGCGCAATAAAATTCTTGCTATTACCTGTAAAATCCTCGATGCCAGTTCTGTACCTGCCTGTTAATTACACTGTTGAATGCGGTTGCGCGCTAATAAATTTTCCCGGTAGATAGATGTAACCGGCAAGTAACCATTCACATACCGATACAATGTAGGATACCGATTTAGGTACTAAATTAACCGATAAGTAGTGTGCGTGCTCTGTATATCGATCGCTTTCCATCAAGTCGAAACATCCGGCGTACCCGATACTTTTAGCTTTCTCGCCGCTTGAGAAATGCCTCCAGCGTGTTGCACTGTACACGCTCGCTGAAAATATTGTAGACTGATAAAATGTAAACACCTGCCGTGCAGCTGCTCATAATATACGAGGACGAGCTTAGTACATGTGATAGACAAAAAAACTAGCGAGAGAATCTGATAACCATTTGCGTGCTGTGCAACACTGTCAGCCACCTTAGGCTGGCGGTAGCCGCGCGCCGTCACACAGCCGTCAGCTGAACACGGCCTGCTATTTTCTGTAACGCACACTCGTATTAAAATTTAAATGCGAGTTTTGTTTTGGTTTTATAACATTGTTTATAATTGGTTCTCCGCAAAATTTCCAGTAACCAGTGACTTACATTAATTAACCAAGCTCTTGATAATAATGTTATAAAATTACCATCTAAATATAAAGATTCATCTGGCGAGATGCACTACGATGAGAATATCACCGACGTACGGCTACCTGCCAGTTTGTTTTCTGCACCTGCGATGGAGATTTCTTGCGCGAGTATCAGCGTTATTTCGGGCCTACCGTTGAGTGAGAATTGTGTGGAGGAACCTGCCAGCGACGTGCCTTTACCAGCAGCGTACGATGATTTTATGGCCTTGGCGCTGAAGGCTTGTAGAACGGGGAACCTGACAGATAGAAGAGATTGTGGCGTTCACAATCTCTAAAGCAGGTTTTCTTCCATCGGTTGCAGCAGACAAAGTGGCTGCAGATTGGCACCATAATTTCATGAGCGCTCATCCTCAGAGAAAGAGAAAACTTCAAGATTCTCGTCTGCGCGCCAAAGCAGGGACGGACAGTAAAGTAACGGACAGTAAAGTAATCGCAGAGCTCGAGCAACGGGAAGCAGAAAAACTGCTGCAGAAAAATAAGCGAAAAAGAAACACTCGTAGCGGACTTAGCGATGTGACAAATACTCCGACTTAAATTAAAAAATCTTTCAGAATTGGTAAAAAGTGAGTCCTCTGAAATTTCACATGTGGTTCTACAAAGTCAAAGTGTTACTGTAAGAAATAAAGTGTGCGGTATTACTGGGGTGATTATTTGTATTAAATGTGATGTGTTTACCAGCACTGACAAACCTGGGTGGTTGCCCGTGTTGCACTGGCCGGGCATGGTTATCAGATTCTCTCGCTAGTTGTTTTGTCTATCACATATACTAAGCTCGTCCTCGTAGTCATTGCAGTCAGTCTTTAACGCTGTATTTTAGATTAATCGTAAATTATGGATGTCTTCCGTTTTTCGACATTTTCTGCCCATTTTTAGAAAATTTGACGTACTTTTGTGGAGTAGGGAGACCTACAATGATCAGATTAATGCGGAAAGAACGTCAACGGACCGTTACCGGAATATTAAAATGGTTTTGTAAAGCGAATAGCTACAGGGGACCAGTTGCGCATATTGCATCCTTTGCAAATCCCGCTTGTACTTCATAAAATCTGCTTATTATCGCTGTATGCCATTCTAGTGCCATCGTAATGTTTATTTGGTCCCCTTCATTTAAAATGCGTTAACTACGTTTAAATGAGTTAACTACGTTAACTACAAAGTTGGATTTTGAAGAGGCTAAACGCAGTTATATTCTTGCGATGGAGGATTCGGAAGCACACGGCGCGAGAAAGCGATCCAAGCCGATTAATTCCCTTGAGAGAAGTATGACCGACATTCCAGACATTTTCACACAATGGATCCGCGTACCGGACACCAAGGACGCCGTATTCTTCGGGTCGTTCCACATTAGACAACTTGATAATGTTTTATTGCTCGTAATTTCGTGTACAATACAAGCTTGTATAAAAACTACAATTATCGCAATTAATGATGGTAAGTTTTGAAAAGTTTCTGGCTGGCGGAACAACGCAAAAAATAACGCGTCTCTGGTGTCCCTTGTCCGGTATGTGATTGTAGACTGTGAAAATGTCGGGAATGCGTAAATCGTCCAAGTACAGACTCTCGCCCAGATCGGTATTGTTATAATTTTGGCAAATTATTAAGTAACGTTTTTTTAGAACTCGCCGCTTGACTGATTTATGTAGTTTATAATATTAAAATTGGCAGTTTCCGCGGTGGACCCATCATCAGCACAGCCAGCACAGATCTCATCCGTACTGGATCCAAACGAAGCGAAAACCCTGCTGAGGGGACATTTTAATGAGGATTTTCAGCCGACGCAGACGACCTTTCCGTCTGGTTTCCGTAAACCTGTCCGTTCCTGCGGTGAGGCACTTGACGTGCGTTTCGCGCTACCCCTGCTGGGGCTGATGATCAGTATTCTCAGCAGATCTTATGGGATTCATGGGTGTCGCAGCGACATTTCGTCCAATGTTGCCGGCGGATTCGCATTTTAATCAGTACGCCCATGTCAGCAGTTCCCGCGATGTGATGCTGCAGAAAGCCGGTGGTGCGGTATGTGCGGCGTACGAGATAGCCTACGGAGATCAGATTGCCGTGTTCTCCGCCTTCATGACGTCCGCCCTCGAGGCCCAGCAAATTCCGGTACGATCATTGCACTCGGCAGTCGCCAAGGCAAAAAATACAGCTGTAAATCCTGTAATAAGCGATTGCTTTATTCCGGTGTTTCGGAGGCCCTTTTCTCCGAAAATGGGACTGCTGTTTGCACACTTATGTTAAATGACTAAAATAATGTGACGCTGAAGGGAAGTGACCCGGTAAAAGTTAATAAATGTGAGAACCTTCTATAACTCAATTAAAGAAAACAGTGTTCGCTTGCTACGGACTGAATAAACTGATGTTTTTCACTCATTGCGGTTATTCACTGTACAGCATCAGCCACAGACATCACTGGAGCGTGTACTGGTGCGTACCCGCGAAAAACGTCAAGATGATAAAGTCCGTCTGGCGCAGTTTGTCGCCATGCTGCCTGGCTTTGAGGACATCAGCCCCGCTGATCGCGATATTTTACTGGTGGAAAAGAGGTTTATCACTAATTTGGTACGTTCTATTTGACGGTGTTTGTTTTTCTGTCTATTAATTTTACTGGTGCTGTTCTTTAGCTGCATTATATGAAATACTGTCACAAAGGCGACTATTACTACCCATTGCCGGGTCCGGAACAGATTCACGCCAACAACTACTGGATGGAGATTATGGGGTTGGATCCCGAATTCCTCCGGTTCATTTATCAGTTCAGTGCGGTCTTCAACAAGATCGGGCTGACGCTGACGGAATCTTACCTTCTGTTGGCCGTAGCGTTCTTTGATCCAGGTTCGTATAGTATCGATTCTAACGAGGTCAGTATAATTGGTTTGAGGGGCACTGGATTGTAATCCTCTTAGCACTTTTAATTTACCGCAGAAAATCCTGGGTTAGGAACTACATAAAATACTGTAAATGAGAAATTTATGTAGACTAACACGAAAAATTAAGTAGAATCACGAGATCGTGCCGGGACGTAAAAGTGTGGTAATAGGCTTTCCTAAGGTATTACGTTGAGAGACGTGCAGACAGGGGTGAACAGTTCCCTTTCAGCCATCAGTAAATCTAAAAATAAAATTCTAAATCTAAAATTCTAAAATTTTTAAATTCAGTTAAAAAATGCAGGTTTCTCACTCCTGCTGATGGGTGGCTTACGGTGACATGGACTTGTGAGTAAATGAATTTTTTAGCTACCTAGGTAGCGCATCCTACTTAGATTCGCCGCGTAATGTGGTGCATAAAATCGAATTGCAATGCTGCCGGGTGTTTTAGGCACGACCACTGCGTCGGAAAAAACGTTGCTGAAGAATCTGCACATGTTTTATGCGGAGGCGCTGACGTACACGATCGGCTATCGTTGTCGGAGCGCGACGGAACGCGCTGCTGTGTACCAGAAGCTGAATGAAGCCGCCAAACTGTTTCCCGCTGCGTACCAACTCTACCTTGAATGGTATAATAAAGCCGAGGCTCAGATGCCACCGCCGTTTCCTTCTGCATTGAGGACGCTGGTTCACGACTGCTTGAAACGCTGATTCCCTGTAACCGTCCTCGTACGGATCCGTATGAAGTGTATTTCATGATTGTAAATCTGTAATTAAAACTGCTGTATCAGAGTAAATTATTTTGTATCATATTTTATACAGAATTTAGAATTTTACACAGAATTTTTATTTATACAGAATTTTATTTATTGATGAATTGTTGTCTCAGCGGATGCCCGTGTCCTGACTCCTGACTACATGTTCTGACGGGCGTCCCTAAACCTGACTTCGGCTTTGGGTCTTCTTTTTTTTTGGTACGTAGGTAATTAAATTAAGCCGGTGATCTGGCCACACATTGATCTGCGTTTTTTGCTCCACATTACTACCTGTACTGCATATTACGTTACAGTTTCTGGGAACGGTTGTTTTCTACTTTTTTACTGTATAAACTGCGGCTTTTTACTGACCGTGTTCAGCAAAGAAACTGAAACTGCACAGTGCACACGTTGCACATATTTCTGAAATCCGCCAGAAAAACTGTAGATATTGAATTTCTCAATAATGCTTAGGGAAGGGAAATGAAGCAAACTTGTCTCTGCAAGAGCAATATCAAAGTTACATTTTCCCGCTAAGCTGAAATTTTGTGTTGGCGTCTGTCGTGCCGCAAAAATTGTAACAAATACAGAGTGTATATGTATGCTTAAAACGTTTCACATGAATAACCTGCGTTTGTTGAAGTCGTAATGGTGCCGACTGTACAGCTTACCATAGCAACAAGTTTTTCCTTTTAACAAAAAATTTTATTTTTTTAATATAGAGCTGAAAGGATTCAAATACATCTCGGTTGTGAAAGAAATATCATGAGATTCTTAATTCTGCGAGCTAGGAGCTTGATAATTTCTTACACAAGTGCAATTAAGCTATATAAAGAGACCGCCATTTTTTTAGCCTTGTACATTCCTGGCTTACATTTCACGCAACACGTAATAAGATCGAAAGAAACAACCAAAATCATGTTGAAAAAACAGCTAAAATCCGTGTAATTTTGGTGTAGCTAAAGCCAAACAACTACTTGGAAGAAAATTTTGGTAAATGTGGAACAGTTTTAATCGCTAGGGCCTTGTGCGCTGACGTTAAGCTGTGGGAGCGCAATTGACCTTTCCCATTGTTCCACTCCACCGCTTTGCACCAGCTGATATTGTCATCATTCGTCCAATTCGGCTTTGTGGTGTTTTTGGCTGTCTTCGTCAAACAGATCCAAGGCCTTTCAAAAAAATCGATACTGGTCAAAGGTGGGAGAAAAGAAATGCCATTTCAATAAGGTATATTATTGTCATATGCAATGTACAATAGTTAAGTTGCACCAAGAATTAGCAGACAGCTATAACACTCGGTATTAGAATTAGATACCCGGCACAGGTAAGCTCAGATTTTATTGATTTTTTCCCGCCAAGCGAGCATTCAACATACCCGATGCGGTCGTTCCGTCAGCGTTGGATGATTAGATTATTATCGCCCCACAGGCCCGGTAGACGGTAGCGATATACGGTCGATGCCGACCGCACCGGAAGCGCACCGGCTAACATCCTGTGTGATCGCAGCCGGGATAACACGGTGTACGGTGAACGACTGTGCAGTGTATGCATTGATTAATCCATTTTTATGTTTAGAAAAAACGAAACCAGTTTTCAACATTAGCGTTTTATTTTACGAAATTTCCGATAGCTATCTGTAGAATGCGGTGGTTTATAATTGCGAATCTACTGAGAACTGGTAGAATAGATAAAAAACGATTTACGGCCTTGAGACTGCTGAAGAAAAGACAGGATGCGGCTCGATATCGTGAAACTCAGGAAGTGTGGGCTGAGCAGCCATTTGACCTTGATCGATTTTCTGATGTTGACTGCTGGAGAATGTTTCGAGTTTGAAAAGATGATATCGATAGACTGCGAGTTGCCCTGTGTATTCCGGAATCAGTTCGAACTTCGGAACGGGATAGGTGTACGGGAACGGAAGCGCTCTGTATCGTATTACGACGAATGTCGTACCCAAATCGATGGTGTGATCTGCGAGCCATCTTTGGCCGATCTCATGGTTCTTTGAGGAGGATTTTTTATCACACTCTGGAAACAATGGACGCACACTGGTCGCATTTACTTCGTGAGCTTGAGCAGCGCTGGTTAACGGAAGGAGACTTCGACGAATTTTCGCGCGTCATCACAGCGAAGGGTGGTGTTTATCCTGGTGTGATTGGATTTATAGATGGAACTGCACGAAAAATATGTCGGCCTAAAAGATATCAGCGGATTATGTACAGCGGTCACAAAAGATTTCACTGCACCAAGTGGCAGCCTGTTCTCTTTCCAAACGGTAAACTAAAATTAGCATTTGCGCTATATTTTGTTACGCACGGGTGCATTGCGTAGTGAATCTCTGAGCTGTAAAATCTTCTGCTAAATTGGGAATTTATTCACTGATGTTATGATATCTTGTGCCTTTTGTAGGAGCGATTGGTAACCTATATGGTGGTAAAGAAGAATCGATGCGCTACAGCAGACTCTTTGCAGAAAGTAATTTCTTACAGCAGTTCAGAGACAAGCAGGCTAATTTTCAGCAGAAATATTACATCTACGGAGATTCTAATTACGGCCGGAAGGATCTGTTAATTAAGCCATTTTCCCAAGTAGAGGCAGCCAGTAATCCCCTGAAAGAAGCTCTCAACGAGACCATGTCAACAGTAAGGGAATCTGTTGAGTGAGCCTTCAAGGAAGTCGTCAAAGAATTTGCTTTTGTTGATTTTAAAAAGCAGATGAAGATATTTGAGAACCCTGTTAAAAAGATGTTCAGAATCGCTGTGCTACTGACAAACTGCAGAAACTGTTTGTATCCAAATCAGGCTAGCCAGTATTTTAATTTAGAACCGCCATTTCTTGGAAAGTATTTGCGAGATTAAAAAAGTCTAAAAGCCATAATATTTTTCCTGATTTTTTTTCTTAATTTTTTTCAATTCGAACTGAAGACGTAATTTTTCCACTTCCGGTTCCTTTAAGCGCACTTCCTTAGCGTCTTCTACCAATTTAATTTTTGCGGCCATTTCTTCTGCGGCTTTTGATTTTTCAAACTCCAGGCGCTTATTGTCTGACTCCTTAAAGTAGTCCAGCCACTTCTCTTCAGCGTCAACGTTCTGGACTTTTGCCGCATTTGAGCGTGACGTGCGGAGCTTTTTCTCCAGCGCTTTTTTGGGAGATCCAACAAACTTAAATTTTCGCGGTGAAATTTTCATTCGCTTTGCCGAATGTTTTTGGACCTCTCGAGACTTCAGTTCTTCGACCCAATCCTGCTCGTCACAGCCCGTCTCCTTCATCCATTCCTCCTTATTTAAATCTCGCGAGGAAGCCGGTGCTATTAAAATTTGCAAAAAAAACTAATTTATTAATGACAAAAATGTAAATAAGTCTCACTTTAAAATAACTCTAATTTTAAACATTTGGAGTGCATTATTTTGAACAGCTGCAGCACATGTGTTATGCAGAAATAAAATATGATTGTTGTGCTTCGCCTGAACTAATAAAATGCAATTTAATAATCGATTTATTAAGACAAAATTTTTTTCTTATTTTAATTCTCAGTCAACGTTTGTATGATGTTTTACACGTAGAAGTTGCCAAACTCAGGTGGTCTTCCTCGTCGTTCGGAATTTTGCGGCCGTGTTCGCCAGCAGCCTTCATAATTTTGGAGATTTCTTGGCGTTCTTTCTGTGCCTGAGAAGCTGCGCGTTTCTTTTTCGCCTCCGCATCCTCAGATCCCTTCATAAGTTCACATATCTCGGTGAGGAGCATTTCTATGCGTCCATATTGCTCCTCGGTACCACTGCGGCTTTTGTTTCGCAGATCTTCTGCCTTGAACCAGGCGACCAAATTCGCTAGCCGATCCTTCGCAGCTCTTTCCGTCACAGGTTTCACAAAAATCTAAGAAATGCAGTTCTGGATGTGTAATCCCAAAAGCACGGAAATTACCTGCGCTTTTTAAAAATACATCATTCTTGGTAACAACGCTTGATTTTTACCTTAGTGTCATCCAGAGCTCTTACGATATCTTTCCAAGCAGCACCTTTATTATCCGCGACGTAGGGATTGTAATGCTTGACGAGGTCCAGGAGAACGAGATCAGAAGTGGCGTTAAATCGACATTTTAGCTTTCGAACATTAGGAATATCAAGGCCTGCTTCAGACGTTGGTGGTGTCGGAGCCTCCATCTCCAGTAACGAAAAGAACGTGACTACACTTACAGTACACTACACTACACTTCAAAAAACCTCACAAATCTCCTAAAGAGATCAAAAACCCTTATTTTTTAATTTCTCTTTTTCTTGCTGGGTGCTGTTTCGTTATCAGCAAAAATCATAAAGAGATACGAGCAACCAATCAGAATTCTGGAAATTCATTCGATCGAGCAGAACTGAGATCCAAGTACATGCCACAGGTGGCGGTTGCTACTTCGCAGAAGGCAACGGTACGACCACAGCAGAATAACGATAGGATCATTACTTACCGTCACACTTATCGTATGATGGTCCGGTAAGGGTACTCCGCTGTGACGTTTATGAGCCTACCGTATATCGCATCGTATATCGTAGGCCTTTTTTAACGAGCGGTAATAATCTATTGAGATGGAGATGAAAAACGCCTCCAACGGGGCTTTGTGCTGCACGAATCAGCATGATCATTTAACAGAGACAAACATTTGCCCGAGTAGTTTTATCCAAGACATAGTGATTTGTAAAAGGATCAGCGCTTTCTAATTTTTCACCGGTAAATCTTCTGCGTATTTTAAAGAAATCTTATTGCGTTCTTCATATCGAGTATCCAGGCAGGCAGTGCGCAGAACCAGGGAAACTGGCAAAAGCTTCATGCCAGAATCAAACAACTTCCGCAGATGAGTTCACAGTTTCGAAAACACAGAGGTTTTAATTATTGATAAAGTACTGTACTGCAATATATACTATCGTTATGGAGAATTCGGAAGCGGACGATGAAGAAGAAGGAATCAATCGGAATCCTTCAGGGGATATGGGTGTGTATATACGCTCAGGTTTATTTCCTTATGTTTCTTGCGTTTTTTATCTTTTCTTATGTTTGCTCCTGTTGTCTGACCTCATACGTTTTCTTCTTATGTTTTATTCTAGTGTTTTCTTTTCTTTCCTATGCCAGAGGGGTAAGGTGTGTTTATTATGGAATTATGGTTTGTTTATTATGGAATTCTGTATGCGCAACAACAGTCAGGAAAATTTCTCATTCACTCGGTACACTACCAATCCACGCTACGTTTGACTCGGTGCATTACCATACTTTTACATCTATTCGAGATACAAAATATTAAAATGTATTACTGTACGTACTTCAGAAATGCAGAAATCGATTGCTGTCTCCATGGACTCCAACCAGATTTAAATAGAATTATTCAGAAAATAGCCCCACGATCAATATGAAAAAGTCTTATCAAACGTTTACTTACTGTAATAAGTCCTTTTAAGCTGGAGTAGTTTCTCTAAAACGTTTGCACCATGTCCAGCTCGGAAAGCGTTGCTGTTGCTGGTGAGAAACGTTTCTGTTCAAAAGAAAAAGAAACGGTCGAGACTGCGCGTTTTACTCGTTGGCGTTCGCGGCAGAGATTGCCCTTTATGGAAAAGACCCCGCGACAACTTCGTACACACGGAAGGACCTACGAAATTGGGTCGAAAATTTGTTCAAAAACGGCACTGTCCAAACTCTGCGAAGAAAAACCAGCACGCAAGCACCTAGAATTATTTACTCAGGGAAATTCGATTTTAAGTATACTGCCGGAGAAGCTTTTGTAGTGTATAGTAAAGGATTCTCGTGAATGCCAATGTAAAGATGTTGTGTTGTACGAATGTTGTACCTGGCAACTGGCGTAGTTAATGTACATACGCAGTTGCGTTGTTGATGTTTTAGTCTGCTAAGGCGCAGCTCCTGAGCTGCTAATAAACTGAAAGTATTAGCGCTCAGTAAATACGTCACAGCTTTCATTCATGCAGCAATAACAGCTGTTAACGAAAAAAACGGCAGTTAACTTTGATGTGAAAAAATACGTGAAAAAATTTAAAAGATAAAAGGAAATAGACGCAGAAAATGGTAGTGCCAAATGGTTGCGTACAGAGTCAAAGGTAGTGTTCAAAAAGATAGTGTACCAAATGAAAGGTAGTGCAAAGGGTTGTGTACGGAGCAAAAGGTAGTGAAAGGGTGTGTACGGAGTGGTCACCAAATATAAAAGCACTTTTAAAGCGCGGCAACTGTATAGGCAACAGTCAATCTGGTTGGGTGACGCTTAACAAGGCTGGATTAAACCAGTACGAAAGAAGACAACATAAAGTGCCGTTACAAAACACCTACACTATCTTTTCTTCCGTGAATATAACAGAATTCTTCGGCAATTGTGCGTTGATTTTGCAGGACAAGTGCAACGCCCACAATTTCAAATTGATAATATTGCGAAATATTCCTGTACTGCTGTACAGATGCACTGTAATAGTACAGTACATAATTATTAATCAGTGATCACCCGGATCGAGATGTTAAGAAGCTAAAATTAATGTAACTTTGATACAGATATAGGAATACGTGGAATGTCTCTTGAGAAAATTAGAAACATTTCACGCGCTGTGGTGTAGCGTGACTACAGTTAACACAGAGCATTTTTCTCTCCCCAAGGCACAGTCCACCATATTGCACCAGCTGATACTGTTAACAGTCGTACCAAATACGCCGGTGTTTCATAATTGGCTGTGTCGAGTACCGTAATTTTCGTCAAGCAAATCGGCGGCCCTCGATAAAATCGATATCGGTCAGAGGTGGGAGGCTAGAATTATTACTTTAATTAGGTATACTGCTGCAGCATGCAGTGTGTAATGGAAACCTGGCAGCGTTGCACCAAAACCTGGCAGAGCTGTAGCACTGTGGTATTACCGGTAGAATTAGATATCCGGCGCAGATAATCTCACATTTTATTGATTTCTTCTCCGCCAAGCCGAACATTCAACTGTCATACCTTCAGCATTTGAGGCTTGAGGGGAGCTGAAAAACGCATCCAACGGAGCTTTGTACTGCATTCTCAACTTAGCAGAGACAAAAATTTGCCCGGTAATAGCTAAATCCAAGACAGCTCAACACGGTGATTTGTTTAAGAATTTGCGCTTTAAGGAGAATTTTAATTTTGCACCGGTACATTTTTTGCACAGACAGAGTATATAGAAAACCCGTTACGTTCCGCATATTGGGTATGCAGACAGGCAGTGCGTGCTTAATCGGGAAAATCGGTACAAATTTCATGCCAAAATAAAAGCACTTCCCCGGACGAAATGACGGTTTCAAATGTGCAGAGATTGTAATTATTGATTAGGTGTTGAAATATATGCTATCGTTATGGAAAATTCGGAAGCGGAAGGGGACATAAAAGGAATCAGCCGGAGTCCTCCTGTGGATACGGGTATGCATATGCTCAGGTTTCGGTTCTGATGTTTTCTTCCGTTTTCTTATGTTCTATGTTTGCTTCTGTTGTCGTATATTTTTCATACGTTTTCCCTTTATGTTTTATTCTTGTGATTTATCTTAACGTTTCGGTGCAACACTGATGAAGCCTTCAAGATCTGCAGAAAATGTCAACGACAGTATGCAGAACAACGCCCCAAAAACTGACCGCATGGACGGGCTACTTTGCGGAAACCGGGTGGAAACGTCGCCCGGGTCGGTAGGAAATCCTCGTTAATGCGTCCACACAGCAGGCTCAGTATTTCTGCTTGGTTTAGCTGCGCTTCCGATACGGCTGATGTCGAAGCTTGCTGCAGGGGCGGGGGATCCGCAATGGAGACTGCAAAACACTGTCAACGTGAGCGAAATAATCTGTCGGTTCTATCAGTTGCCCTTATTGATCTACCATCTGGCGACTGCACGCACAATCTCCGATATAACAAACAAAAGGACATTTCGCCCAATCTTGCCGGCAAATATGTTTGGCAGCGAGTACGCACATGTCAGCAATTCGCGCGATGTAATGCTGCAAAAGCCGGTGGCGCCGTGTGTGCGGCGTACGAAATCGCTTACGGAGACCAGATTGCCGTGTTCTCCGCGTTCATGATGTCCGTCCTTAAAGCTCAGCAGATCCCGGTACGAGCGTTTATAATGTAGTTATTTGTTCCCGCGCGTTATAGCATCTCGCTTTGCGGCTGCACCTATTAGGTACAGAATATTATGAGCATGGCATATAATAAGCGATTTAGCTTGTTTACAGATTTAGCTTGTTCAACCGCAGACCTCGCCGCAGCGAGCACTGCTGCGAATGCAGGAGAAAGGTCAAGATGACAAACTTCGTTTGGCGCAGTTCGTCGCCATGCTGCCTGGGTTCGAGATCGTTAGTCTGGGTGATCCCGGTATTTTACTAGCAGAAAAAACCTTTTCCAGTGCTTTGGTACGAGCTGTTCTGTACGCTTAATCGTAATACTGTACTTGCTCTATAATGATAATTATACTCTATATATCTGATAATTATACTCTATATATGATAATTACAGTATACTCTATATATCTGATAATGATAATTATACTCTATATATCTGTTTAGTCTCTAAATTGTCGGGCTACTTTGCGCAGTTGCACCACATGCGGTACTTTTACAAAGGACAAAATTACTACACATTACCGGGGCCGGAACACATTCACGCCAACAACTACTGGATGGAGATGATGGGTTTGGATCCTGAATTCCTTCGGTTCTGCTACAAATTCACTGCTGTATTCAACGGAATCGGGCTGACGCTGACGGAATCCTATCTGCTTCTGGCCGCAGTATTTTTTTATCCGCGTATGTAATCTACGAACATAGCTTTTACTCGCACTAGGTTACTAACCGCGATAGTCCAGTCAGGAAATATTAAAGAATACTTTTTTAAATAGACAACCCGGAAAAACTGTTCTGGTTTTTTTGCTCTGCATTACCTTAATTTCTATTCACGAGCGCTCAAGTAAAGTAATATGTTACTCGTATTCCAACGCGGTCAGGACTCAGGGCAAGCGTACGGAAGGTGTAATTAATTTGTGGCCATCGGTTTGGTAGGCTCAACTACCGCGTCGGATAAACCGGCACTCGAACAACTGCACGCGTTTTATACGGATGCGCTGACGTACACGATCGGCTATCGCTGCCGGAATCCGGAGGAACGCGCCGCTGTCTACCACAAACTGAACGAAGCGGCCAAAATGTTCCCCACGGTGCACCAGGTTGCTCTTGCGCGGTATCAAACTGTCGACCGGATGGTGCCACCGTTTCCTGCACCGCTGAGGACGCTGCTTCAGGACTGCTTGAAACAATAATTACTGTGCTCGTATCGAGCCATACGTACGAATGGCACTTTGGCTATCGTACTATCGTAGTTTTCTAGTTTTCTTTTAAAAAAATTATATTTCTTTTAATTTAGACTGGGAAAACGCCTCTGGGGAGGAAAACAATTTTACCCCACTGCTTTTGTCCATAACATAATAAAGTTTGACAGAAGTAAGGACGATGGAAACGTAAATGTCAAAGCATTTAGGTATGTGTGAACTTTTTCTGGTTAGAATTTAATCTCAGAAATTGGATTTTTAAATGAACAAAGTTAAATGAAAACGCACGAAAGTAGATCACAACAAAAACCATATTTATTGCCAGTTTCCTTGCTTTTCCATAACTAAGTTTGACATTTTGTACGTAAAAGAATTTTAGATATTTGAGTCATTGGCAGCGAATATGACGCTGCTTAAAGACATCATTATATCGCGATTGTTGTCAGCATTGCGACGCTGAGCCAAATGGCAATTGACGTAGATCAGCTTCTTCACTCTACTCGCCGGATGCGGCAAAGGTCCGCGCAGAATGCACATACACTGCGGAACATGGCGCGCATGCTGCGCATCCACAAACTGTTCCAGGCAAACGCTTTTCGTCATCGAGGTGACGCATTTCAGAAAACCGGCGAAGAGCGCGTATTTAGGTGTCCACAAGACCGATTGCAGCCCATACGGAAGAAAGAACGCTTTGCTCTGCGGCAACCAGACATCTTGGCACAATGTGGCGAACGTCAGCAAAGCGCCCCATAATGGGCAGACGCGGCGACAGCGCTGACGCTCGATGGTGTTCAGATGCCAGAAAACCTCAGTGAGAAGCTCAGTTGGTAACCGAATACCTCGGAATTCCGCCACCAGTTCGATTGGCACGGTCCGTTTAGCGGGGTGTTGTTGTCCGTCGTTAGCAATTTTGCTCAGCATCGCAGGGCGGTTGACCGTCATACTCAGCATCGCCTCCATAGGGCGGTGGCGCTCGCGATGCTCAAGGTATAGCATCTCCGCCTCGGAAACGCTAGAGACAACGACACTGAAGCGCCGCTCTAGGTCGTGTATGACATCCGACGGTATCAACTCCAAATGCTCTGGATGTCGCCATGTCTGCAGGATGAAGTCGCCCCGCTTAACGACGGCTTCTGCCATCTGCTCCCGTGTCGGAACACAGCGAATCTGCTCCGGTGGAAGCAGTTCACGGGTGGTGTAGCCGTCCAGCTGCGCCTCTACGAAAGCGTAATCGTTCAGCGTGAAACTGAGAAAGTCGGTGATCAGCACAGTGGCTGGGTACCACGTCCATGGGCGGTTGGGATGGGCGCGCAGCAGCACTTGCACGTTCGCGTTGCGCGGTTTGCTTAGAAACTGGTCCTTCCATCCTGTAACGGATCAATTAGACGATTACGAAATACTGGAGATTAAGAAAAAGAACTGATGTATCTCTTTATTTTGTAATGCACTTAATACTCGTATGTAGCGTGTTCACTATCCAGTCGAAGCCATAATCTTTCTATTGCGCTGAATTTAAGTACTAACCAAGGCATGTGCGTTTCTGCAGCGATTTATCCGACGAATCGAAAATCTTCCCAAACTCCACGAACACCGCCTCCTGTGTAGAGCAGAAGAGGTCGACAGTAAGACCGTTCGCTGCTGTGTTAACGACATGCCCGTGTCTCAACTGGCCTTCGATCAGCACGTCCACCGCGTTCCACGCATACACCGAACGACTCCGTCTCTCATACAAATGCATGCTGTATAGCACATCGCGCTAGGGACTTATTGCGTTATTCTTTCAGTCACGACTTCCTGATAGGCACAGGCGTTTCTTAATAGGCATATAGAAAAAGCCTATTAAACGGGCGAATACATTCGGATGTTGTGCAAATGTGAGATACCGAATACACATTGAAAATCAGTCGGATAGCTCAGGTTTATCG
The DNA here is from genome assembly GCF_019649055.1 of Paramacrobiotus metropolitanus. Classification (NCBI taxonomy): domain Eukaryota; kingdom Metazoa; phylum Tardigrada; class Eutardigrada; order Parachela; family Macrobiotidae; genus Paramacrobiotus; species Paramacrobiotus metropolitanus. The sequence goes on along the minus strand of NW_026570252.1, from coordinate 785,019 downwards.
ACGTCAAAGCTGCATGGATGTTACGGCAGTAATACTTATTATCGCTGATTGCTGCTTATCTTATCGCCTATCCCTTCCAGTACGAAACAAATAATATCTCTCTGTCATACATGCTGCATTTAAAAGTATGCTGCTAAACCATCTTAACTCGAACTGCTGATTTCAGCTCCAAAGGTTGCAAAAGAACTCAACTGCTATCATGACAATTTTTAACTCAGGGAGTACGTGTTCGAAAATTGACGATTTGCCTCAACCAAAACTATTTTAAGGAAAACACGTTAAAATCCGCTTCCGTTGTGACAGTTCCAGTCAATTTCAGGAAAATAATTCTACCAATTATTATCACTTTGTAGTTAATGCTGGCGGGTCTAGTACTTGTATTGGTTTTCTATGCTATACTATGTACTCGGCTAACACCAATGGGCTTCAACGGATTAAGGATAATTTTACCGGATCACACACCCACGAATATGTAGGCAGTAAAGTTTACTTTTGACCAAGGGAAGTAGAACGAGAATACTGATCCAACAAAGCAGGCTTTCTTTGAATAGTTTAAATGATTCAAACTATTACGCGCTCAGCATCGGAATCGAAAAGTACGAGTGCTGTGCATAATTGTGTTAAAGGGTTAGGTCAGTTGCTTCGGCTTAAGGGAAATGGCTCCGTACAAGGCGTCAAAAATGTGATACATACACTAAAACTTTCGCTTTCGCGCACTCCGATTCACTTTTTTGTAATACTTTATGTTATTCTGGAGCTAAATGATTGGTATACATTGCTCTGAATACCGCTTACGCGCGCAACATCTGGTTGCCGAGATATGGCGAACTAAAATGGGCGAAAACTGTTTAAATGCATTGTTGTATTCCAAAAGCCTCGTTATTACCCGATCTTCGTGAAACTTTGCTGCAAACCCACACATGGTCAGGAAGTCGAAAGTGAACCAATATCAGAACCATGGCATATTTTTCCGATTTTAAAATAACTTTCAAAAATTTTTAAAATTCATTTTAAAATTATTGGAAATTCCTATGAAGCTGAAATTGGTTCACTTTGACGTTATGGCCATGTGGCATTTGCAGCAATGTGTCAAGAAGATCGGGTGATAACCAGACTTTTGGTACACAGCAATGCATTTAAACTTTTCGCCAATTTTGGTACGCCATATCTCGGCAACCGGACGTTGCGCGCGTAAACGGTTTTCATAACACTGTACACATATCATTTAGCTTTAGCAGAGCCTAAAATCTTCAAAATCTATGTGAGCACACTTAATTTCGCAAAGAGGGGGTACTGATTATTTGCTCTGTATTTTCATATTGGCTGATATTATCAGGACTCGAGAGCATGTATACAGGTGCAACTGACGTTAGCAAATTTGCAGAAAACTTAAGGGGCGCATAGACGCATCCAGTAAACCTAAAAAAACATGAGTTTTGAGATGGCTCAAGTTGCTAGTCTCTTTCTGCAAGATGGTTGTTAGTATGACAGTGGAATGGATATTTTTTGCAGTTCCTTTGATTTCGAACTGATGCCTCGCGCGAAGCGCGAAGCCTGCTATAAAACGCGAAGCCTACTATAGAAGTGTAGTTACTATAAAACGTGCCCATTGGCACAACTCCCACTGAAAGATAACGTGACACGCATTGGTTTAAAGCGTTTTCCTGTTCGTTTTCGCAAATTTTTGCTCTTTTAAAAAATAAAAAAAAACAATCTGAAGCCGATTAATTACACAGAAGGGGGGAGTATTGACAATTTTTAAGCACAAGTTCCAATCTAGGTGAGCACATGCACCTTTATGTGAGCACATTTTGTGCTATGTGAGCACAAGTTTTTAGGCCCTGACTGCTTTAGAAAGACATAAAGTATTCCAAAACAGTGATTCGGAGTGCGTGTAAGCGAAAGTTTTAGTGTAAGTATCCCATTTTGGACACTATGTACCGGGCCATTTTCCTTAAGTGCACACACAGGTATGATCTCGTATATCGACGTTACCAGTTGTTTGATATAACGCAGGCCAAAGTTTTCTACTAACACTCAGAGCTCGAAAACGGTGATAAAGTGCGTAAACGCAGAGATAACGCTTACGCGGACAAGTAATCTAAAAACCCATCCCAGATTTCGTGATTGCGAATCAGAATATTTACAAGTTTACGCGCTGTTACGTCACGGTTTTTATACGTTTCCCCGTTACCCGGCGCGCAATGGTTACCCAGGTTCAATTCACCTCCACCGTTTATCAATAAAATTATTAGGGATTCTTGTTATGATCTAGCTTGGTTAGCAAAATAAATATTCACGAGACCATCATGGCGAAGGTTCTTCTTTCTCCATTCTCCGTGTAGGACCAGATGATAGTGTCAATCAAGACTCGGAAGTCGTAACGATTTCGGCTGTGCTGTACTGGTAGCTGTCGTGGACAAGCTTTTTTGGCGGTCTTCGAACAAATCGATACCAGTCACAGGCGACAGACTGGAAATGTTACTTCAATTAGGTATATTGTTACGATATACGATGTACCATAGAGAGGTTGCACCAGAAATTATCAGACAACCAGAGCACTCGGTATCAGAATCAGATATCTGGCGCAGGTAAGCTTAGATTTTATTGATTTTTTTCCTTCCAAGCCGAACATTCAGCGTACCCGATATCGTCGTTCCTTCAGCGTTGGAGATTTATGGGAGATGAAAACGCTACCAACGGAGCGTTTTATCGCATGCTCGCTTACCAGAGACAAACATTAGCCCAGGTAGCTTTGTCCGAGGCAGCCTTTAACACGAAGATTTGCTTGAATGAGCGCTTTCACCAGTGCTTGTAATTTTGCACCGGTAAATTTTCTGCACATTTATAGAAATCCCATTACGTTCTCCGTATTAAGTATCCAAACATGCTGAATAGGGAAAGCTTCATGCTAGAATAAAAGGACTTCCGCAGAAGAGTTCACAGTAAAATGAGAAGAGCTTGAAATCATTTGTACTGCTAAATGTAGTATTGTTGTCATGGACAATTCAGAAGCGCACGGTGAAGGAAAGCGATTCAAGCGGAGTCTTTCTGTGGACAAGGGTAGGCATGTGCTCAAGTTTCATATGTTTCCTTGTGCTTTCTTATGTTTTTATGTTTATTCTTATGCTATGTTCTGTTTTTCTTAGGTATTTCTATGCCAAGAGGTTTTGATTATGTTTTCTTTCGTTTTCTTAGGCTTTCTTATATTTTCTTATATTTGCTTATGTTGTCTTATATTTTTCATACGTTTTCTCCTTATGTTTTTTTCTTATGTTTCCTTTTGTTTCTTATGCCAGATGGTAGATCAACAAGCGCACCTGACAGTGACAGGACCAACAGCCTATTTCGCTCACATTGACAATGTTTTGCAGTCTCCATTGAGGACCCACAGTCCATGCTGCAAGCATCGACATCCGCCGTATCGGAAGCGCAGCTGAACCAAGCAGAAATACAGAGCCTGCTGTGTGGACGTTTTAACGAGGATTTCCAGCCGACCCAGAAGGCGTTTCCACCCGGTTTCCGCAAAGTGACCAGTCCATGCGGTGGGTCGGTGTGTTATTCTCAATATTACCCTGCTTAAGCAACCAGTGAACAAGTTTTGCAGATCTCGAGGGTTTCCTCAGTGCTGCCCCGACATTTCGCCCCATTTTGCCGGCACATATGTACGGCAGCGAGTACGCCCATGTCAGTAGTTCCCGCGATGGGATGCTGCAGAAGGCCGGTGGCGCGGTGTGTGCGGCATACGAAATCGCCTACGGAGACCAGATTGCGGTGTACTCGGCGTTCATGACGTCAGCCCTTAAAGCTCAGCAGATACCGGTATGATCGTTTATGATTTAGTTGTTTACTGTATCGCAATGTAACATCTTTCTGCTCTCACCAGGGCCCCCTCCAAATAAAAACAATTTCAGTTTTTGTAAAGGGGTAGTATACTATTATAGCATGACTAAGCATGCTTAAAAAAATTTTATCTGCCATTGTCAAGAGGGCGTGGCCAGAGAACAATTAAAAATTTACACATTATCACTTACCTGACGCTACGTAATGCAGTGCAGTACAAGTTATTCGTCATCAATATATTTACTTTTACTGAAGCACCGAGGACTTTTGCAGCTGTCGAGAAGTCATGTAAAAAAAGCTCACGTAAGGCAGCTCGTGCCATTGCTGCCTGAGTGCACATTTTGAAAATTTTTCATTGATTGCTGTTATAGACAATACGCTGTGTAAAAAAAACCTTTTCTACTGATAACCAGTTACGTGATATATTTCATAACAAATTTTCGAAAATGTCCACTCAGGCAGCAATGACACTAGCTGCCGCAAAGGTGTTTCTTTTACATCACTACTCGACAGCTGCAAAAGTCCACGGTGCTGCAGTAAAACGTTAACATAAAAATAAATACGAATAACTTGTACTGCACTGCATTCCGCAGTGTCATGTATGCGATAATATGTAAACTTTTAATTGTTGTCTGGTCACTCTTTCTTGACAATGGCAAATACAAAAAATTTTTAAGCATACTGCAACAGTATACTACCATTTTACAAAAAATGAGAATTTTCTGCATTTGGAGGGGGCCTATGTACCTTGGTCAGGGCAGAAAATGGTGTACCAGCACTTGCTACGCTAACTCATTTGCTCGTTTACGGTGCAGTACCAACCGCAGACCTCGCTACAGCAAGCACTGCTGCGAATGCTGGAAAAACGCCAAGATGACAAAGCCCGTTTGGCGCAGTTTGTCGCCATGCTGCCCGGGTTCGAGAGGATTAACCCGGCTGATCGCAGTATTTTGCTGGCGGAGAAAACGTTTATCAGTACTTTGGTAGGAGCTGTTCCGTTCTGATATGAAAATACTTGTATGCTGTACCTGATATCAAGACACTTGTATGCTGTACCTGTATCTCACGATTCTCCATCTAGTGCTATTTTTCTGTAGTTGCATCACATGCGGTTCTTTTACAAGGGCGAATATTACTGCATGTTACCGGGTCTCGAGCAGATCCACTCTAGCAGTTACTGGATGGATATTATGGGTGTCGACCCGGAATTTTGCCGGTTCTGCAACAAATTCAGCGCTGTATTCAGCGCCATCGGGCTGACGCTGACGGAATCATATCTGCTGCTGGCCGTAGCGTTTTTTGATCCTAGTACGTATTCTATGAAGGATAACATATACGGCTTACTAATCACGATGTTTCTTTCAACGATTCTCGAAGTGATTGTACACTATATCATTAAATTTTCAACTTTAGACCACCATGAGCTGAGGCGTAAGATACGACTTTTGTTATTTCAACCCTGTCAAGACAAGGGCACTGGAATTGTGATAATAAGGTTGCCGGGTGTTTTGGTAGACACCACTACTGCGTCGGATAAACAGGCACTTGGGCAGCTGCATGCGTTTTACGCGGATGCGCTGACGTACATGATCGGTTATCGTTGCCGGAACCCGGCGGAACGTTCCGCAGTGTACCACAACCTGAACGAAGCGACCAAAATGTTCCCCACGGCGCACCAGATTGCTCTTGCGTGGTACCAAAATGTCGACCGGATGGTGCCACCGTTTCCAGCAAACCTGAGGACGCTGCTTCAGGACTGCTTGAAACGCTAACCATTTCTACTCACTACAAGCCGCATGTATGAATGGTGGTGTGTTTGTAACTTAACGAAATGTTTAGAAATGTATGGGCCTTTGAATTTTGTTGCTTATTTTGTCTTGCCTTTTTTGGTAGCACGTTAGTTTACAGATCTGCAATTCGCTGACCGACAAGTTGTTGCCCGACAATTCGCTTTTCTGCTAAAATGTTGACCGACTTTTTGCGAAAACATTTTTGTTGAACAACAGCTTGCTGTTCGCTTCGATACGTTGGTGTTTGAGTTTTCTCAAGCTATTAGTGTTTTTTCATAGGTTTCTTAGGGTTTTTAGGTTTTTTGGGTTGTTCAAGTCAACAAAATGTCGTCAGCAAATTATCGGTGTTCAGCAAACGATAGTTCAGCAATTTGTCGTTTTAACAAACCGTCGGGTCAACATTTTTTCGGTCAACAAAAAGTCGTCCGCAAGTTGGCTGTCAGCAGAATGGTGGTCATTCTTCACACAAAATGAATTTCAAATTTTCGATTCTTGGCAGCGATTATAACGTTGCTCAATGACACAAGTCGCCAGCAAGTTGGCTGCGAACGCTTTGGCCCTAAAACCGTCCGAAAAACCTGAATACGGATTTAACGTCAGGCCAAAACATCCGGTTATGAATTATACTCATTTTTAAAAAAAGCAAAGAAAGCACTAAGTGGGCAGAATACTGAAAACAATAAGGCAAAACACTAAGTCAAAACATTAAATCAAAAAACTAAGGCAAAACATTAAGTGGGCGAAAACAACACTAAGGGTTGGAAAATAAAAAAAAACGCTAAGTGGGCAAAATTTACGGCAGTAGTTCTGCCGGCCCCGTACGTTCAGGACGATTTAAGGGCCGAAACGTCTGCTGGACATCTCAGACCTTCGGACGTTTTGGACGGTTACATGCACCAATCCGGTCAGTGTCATCACTGACGGAACTGTATTTTATACTCATGGAAATAAAATTTTACGCTTCAGATTGCTGTGTTTATAGTGTAAACAAACATTAAAGGCAATGGTTTATGTAGGCACCAAGTTTATATACGGTCTTTCCTGCAGCCGTAGCACGTCAGTTTCCGTACCGTCGCTTTGCTTCCCGACAGTTTCCTGACCGCCAAGTGTCAATCAGCAAAAAGACGGTAGCGAAAAGTCGTCAGCAAATTGTCGGTAAACAAAACGGCGGACAGCAAATTGTCGGGAAACCCTCATAAGTTCTTCATAAGTTCTGCCTCTTCAGCGCACCCTCTTCTTGTTTTGTTTCCTTATTTAATGCTGGTGGTGTTGTCATAGCTCTGTGGTGTTCGTTATTGGCCTTGAGATCGTCTCCACTATTGTAGATTGTCGCTCCGGAATTTTGTCAGCAAACAGTGTGGGGAAGCACGGACGGCACAATGGGCGAGCGACTAGCTGAATGAAACGCCGCCTATACTGGCGCTCGGTTAGCAGATAAAGGTAGAAGTTCAACGAATAACCCATGAATGTTGTCACATGGATAATTGGTTCCATGAGGTTATTCAGGGTATAGTCGTCGTTGTATGTTAAGCGAACGCCATACCATACTAGGAGTGATGCACACAAATCGAAAAATTTGGGAGCGCGCGTAATGAGATACAGCAATGCGCTGCTTAGTAAGATGATATTGATACCATGCTGTGCTGAAGAATTGCTGGTAGACGTTGCCGCACTGTTGGATTTCTGCAAACGACGCATCGTCCCAAATTCTGATCGCCGGTAGCGCGCAAGAAATGCAATTAAAATTACACTAGGAATAAGAATCAGCAAGAAGGTTAGCACGCGCATCCCAATCTGCAATCACGATAAATTATCAGCACCAAGATGGTCCAAGCAGATATAATATCGAGGCCGATTTAATATCGGAACTTTAAGGAAAGGTCATCGCTTTACGCGTACGATGTATTGAAGTGCCTTCTGTGGGATTCTACATATATCTATCATATAGTGACCTTTCTAGAAATTAAGATGACCGTTCTGCCTGCGTTGTTAATACCTACCAATCCCATTTTGTTGATTTTGAGCCATGGAAGAAACCACTGCGGCGTATCGTCAACTGGTCTGCTGAAATCGTGCATGTAAGGAAAATAATGATGTACAAAGTCGAATACGAAGCTTGCGAGGGATAGCACGACGAGGAATATGATAACAAGTCGTGCCGTGAGGACGCACTGCAGAAATTCAAAGCGAAAAGGGCTCATAACCACAAGCAACCGTTCCCATGAGAAGACAACCAGAATCCTGTAACAATATAGCAACGTTATTGTACTAAAATATATTTTACTGCAGGAAGCGAGGCGCGCTGCGACACACTGAACGGTATAGGACGATAACGAGGTAATTATCAATACCTAAGAAAACCTAAGAAGCGACCAGGAAAACACACAAATCCCACAGAGCACGAGTACTCTCAACAATTTTGTGAGGTTCGAATATAGGAGAATCTTACCAATCGGATAGGTTCATTGATGTATCACCAAACCAGGGGACAAAAAGCGTATACAGGCGCCCGACACCACCATGCATATGATCCCAGTCCGAGAAAAATTTGTCCAATCCGAGCCATCTGGACAAGAAAGCGAATAAGCATCCCACGCTAAAGTGAAACCGACACTGTTTTTTATGTTCATCAAACAGCATACGGCTTTGACCTTGCCAACTTACACAGCTATTAAATCAGCAACGGCTGTGCCGATCATGTAATGACACGCCGACGTCCGCCATGTCGGTACACTTCGAATTAACACCACTAGATTCAATCCATTCCCCACCGTGCACAGAATTAACAGACAGAAAAACACAGCTCGACACGCGAGAAACGAATCACGGACCTGATCGGCAGAAAAAAGCCAAGTGTCAATGACATTTGCTGTTGCATTATTTTCTTGATGTCCTTCACCCCACACGCTCAAATTGTTTTCGTTAGTGTACTGACTGGAGGCATTCACACTGCTATAGAATAATCCGGATAAAACCACGGCAGTGGAATTGTTCATGCTAGCTAGATTTGCTGCCCTTTTAATTCGAACCGCCAAAACTTTGACTAAGCTGCGCTCCTTCGAATCGTAAGTTACGATTCGGGTGTGCACTAAAAAAAACGTTTTGTAGCAGAATGAAAATAGCCAGATTCTTTCTGTTCTCTCTCAGGGCGTGAAATAACACCGTGATTTACCACGATCACATATTAGGCCTTTGGCTGAATAATTTAATGGATTGTTTACTCGCTGATTTAATTACTACTAGACACGAGTCATTAATAATTCATACCATACAGTCTGTTCTGTGGAAGGCAATGCAGCAGGCTTCCGTTGTTCAAACATTTTACCAATAGCGTATCATTATACTGAACAGTAAGTCATTTTAAGTGCTTAGGAAGTCAGCAAAGTCGTTTGCATTTTTCTGTCTCAATAAACTTTATGGCCAAAGGCATCGGTCTACGGACTAGTGGTTTTTCTTGTTCTAGCGGTTATAAGGAACATTTCCTGATAGAAAAAACCTATTATTTTTTTTCTTCAGTTAACAGTCCGTACAAATATTTCTATGGTATATTAAAGAACAGTTAGCGAGCTAAGTGCAGTTAAATTCGTGGCAAATTCCCTGTACTGCTTTGTTAAACTTTGGCTCAGCCCACTCTCTTTGTTGCGCTGTGGGAACGTTTTATGTTGCCGCCGGCCATGCACACGGCCCGATTTTACTGTCCGCGTTCTGTTCTGATCAGTCGTGCTGACAAGCTGGTACCTTTTCAGTCCGCTGATTTAATCCTCTGCTGTTTTCATCTACCACCCGCCCACCCTACATGGTGGATTTTGTTGTTATTGCTTTTGCAACTGGTCTGTTACTCAATGCAATAAACGGGGGCAGTCGGGCGGAAGTGGGGATATCGGATACTCGAACCGGTGAGGTCATCACCTGCACCTTCGATCTCGCATATGCCGCCGCGCCGTCGACCTGTTCGTCCCGCAAACGCCCAACTTTGTCCGATGCCTGAGTGTACAGAATTTCCACAAGAATTTAAAAGTTCAATACTATAGCGGTGATCTTTTCTCACAATACAGGAACGGTAATACACAACTAGGAAAATGCAACGATTGGTTAACTGGCAGACCGGAGCGCAGTTTCCACATTTTTCGATCAAAAGCAGTTTCTACCAACCTTTGTTACATAATACATATACTTCTACCTACCTTGGCTACGTAGTACATAGTGGTTAATAACTGCCAAACGAATATTTTCGGCACGGCAGATCGGCACTGATCAAATCGGCACACGATTATTTTCACATAGTCATTCAAAAAACTGCGTATAGTTAGACGCAACGGGAACAGGTGAAATAACTGATGCACATCGGAACTCCGAGAATCGAAAAGAGTGTGACGGTGTGGCAGGAGGTTACAGAGATAATACAGAGTTACGAGGTACAGATGATAACTAGTAAGACAGCGGTCAGCAAATTGTCGGTCTGCCAACAGAAGCGCGTAACAGAAACGCCTGCAAAGCGCCAGCTCTACAAAACCAAGAACTAATAAGCTCCTTGCAGTTGAAAAGAAATCCTCAATCTTGCTTTGCACTTTGCTGCAATGCACTGGAAGAGGTGATCCGGTTCGGCTGGTTATAAGCGGCCGGTCGAATCCGGCTGGCCGCTCTGCCACAGGTTAGCTTTTGACAAAGGGTCATTGACGGAGTGGCGAAGATGTGGTCAGCAAGCGCACATAATTTTCTCCCATGCCGATGTTACTTGACCGCTGTATTTTGCAATCATTTTCGTTACTTCCCTTATTAAAAAAAACGAAAAACATCAACTTGTAATAAAGTACCAAGCCGCTACTTTATATCACAGGCATGCTGACCAACATCACAGCAACAAGCTAACCAAACAAATTTCCTGTTAATTACTCGTAATAACACATTAACGCAGCAAGGTAAAAACATCAAATCAGAAGCTCTCCTGGAATTCCTGACCGCAAAGCAAATCTTTTCTCTTCTTTTACGACACGCCCAAACCCCTCTTTTCTCTTTTTTTTGAAGCCAGATGTTTGTATACATGGGCGTGAAAACCGTTAGCGCGCGCAACATCCGGTTTGGGAGTTATGACAGTTAGAAAATTCAAAAAAGTTTAAATGCAAAGTTATACGTTCAGGTGTAGTAGCCAAAGCCTCATTATGGACCGATCTCCTTCAAATTTTGCACGTAAATGCTCATGGCATGATAATCGTTTTTACACCGATCCAGGCATCCATGATTTTTTTCAAATTTTAAAATAAATTTTAAAATTTTCGGAATTTATTTTAAAATTTCAAAAACATGCTAGAACAGGGGATGGGTGTAAAACCGCTCTTCGTGGTTAAGTGCACTTACATGCAAAATCTGAAGGAGATCGGTCCATAATGAGACTTTTGGTACACCTGAATGCATTTAAACTTTTTGGAATTTTCGAACAGCCGAATTTTCGAACAAACCGGATGTTGCGCGCACAAACGGTTTTCGCGCCAGTGTATACAAGCCGTCTGGCAATAGAATGTCATCAACCAAAACAAAAATGTATTTGGGAGTGCGCGACAGTGAAAGTTTTCGTGCAAGTACAGGAATTTGTTACCATGCACCGGGCCATTTCCATTAACAGAGTTCTGCCAAACGTTTTCTGACCAGTTCACGTTTTGCTTGTTTATATATATAATATATATATAATATATATAATATATATATATAATATAATATATAATATATATGTATATATAATATATATATATATAATATATATTTGAATAATATATATACATTATATAAACATTTATATATATATATAATATATATATAATATATATATATATATATATAATATATATATATATAATATATATTTGAAAAGTTTTATGTAAATTTCTTAAACAGATTAAAGGTTAATACTGCACAACACAAGCTGTACAATCTAACATAACAAATTCTCTGAATCCCATACGTCCTCTGAACTGGGAATTCTATGCTTGACTGGGAACGTAATTGCGATGGTTACCGGTATTTTAAGCAAATAGTCCTCCTACTGGCGGCACATTATCCAAATTCGTAAGCATTAAGCAACTAGCGCTATTATTATTTGCGTCCTATCATACGGGATACCCAGAAAGGCATGAAAATACGCATACTCGAAGAAAATCATTTCAGCGAAAGATGGGAATGATGGAAAATAATAATGTGGATATTTTTACACTTCAGTCTACACTCCATAACTAGCTAATGCCATACAGGTAGGACGGATTTACGCCCACACCCGGCAGACAGCTGTAGGAGCTCCGATGTTTACTGATGCGGCACATACATTTTTATCGATTGTTTTACCCCAAAGTCGAGCCGATGCTGCACCTATCAGAGGTTGCGATATCACGAGAAACGTAAAAATGCCTCCAGCGTCGGTATTCAGGGCTCTCCTGCACGGATACCTAAACCGTATACCCTTTCTAACGTAATAGTAATTATTATTTCATGATGATTTCGGGCGTTGATGTATGAAAGTGTTAATTTCGCTAAGATATTTTATCGGAATATCTCACTGTACAGTGTGTATATTTTCAGAAGACATTTTATTTTATCGAGTAAGGACATTTGTTGCACTATTTTAAACCAGTCTGAAAGAACTGTGTACCGCAGTAAAACGACATCCGAAGACGTGACAACTGCGGTCACTGCATGGTGCCAGTTCCGTAGGCATCTACGGGGTTTTTCGCTTCTGCCCAGGACCAAACAAATTTTACGCTGTTTTATGCACACGAATTTTCTGTCATGCTTTCTTTACTGGAATATTTGTATTTCCTGCAGCATGCGTTTACAACTTTTGCAGATTCAATTCTAGAAAGCTAAATGCGATCATATTATTTCGATGGAGGAGTCAGGCGGGCATGGCAAACGGAAGCAATCGGAGCGGAATAATTCTGTGGACAGAGGTATGATGGCATTTGGTTGTTCGGGCTTATGCTGGTATTTTGCAGCACTAGATAAATTTAATCAACTATTTGCACGCCCGTTCAGTTTGGTTATAATTATGGCAAGCTAATCGTTCGATTGGCAGTTTGAGTTATAATCTGCACGAACCGAGCTGCGTTCCGCTTTCTGTTCCAAGTTTCTTTAACAGAGTGTAACCTTTACAGAATATCTACAAATTTTAAAACTGTCTTTAAGCTATTTGCCTTGTGAAAAAATTTCAGCCAAACACCCCGATTCACGCCACGCGAGCAACCACCAAACATGTGCAGGCGCGGAGCGTCTTTAGGCCAATGTCTGGCCGGATTAGGCCAAGATTAAAAAGAGGAAGGGAAAATTAGAACGAAGGGATTTTGAGTAGCCACAACGAGGAAAGGAATTTCCATTGTCAAAGAAACTTAAGGGAAGTGGGCCGGTACATGGTACCAAATTCGTGTGCATGCACGAAAACTTTCGCTATCGCGCACTTCAAAACACTTTTTCGTTTAGGCTTTTTCAAATTTGAAAATTTGAAAAACATGCTAGAACAGGGGATCGGTGTCAAAATGTTCTTCATGGTTATGCGCATCTCCGTGCAAAATTTGAGGGAGATCGGTCCGTAATGAGATTTTTGGTACACCTGAAATGCGTTAAACTTTTTGGAATTTTCTAACAGCCATAAATCCTGAACCGGATGGTGCGCGCACAAACGGTTTTCACGCCAGTGTATACAAATCTTCTGACTACATAATGTCATAAACCGAAACAAAAAGTGTTTGGGAGTGCGCGAAAGTAAATGTTTTCGTGCGTGTACACGAATTTGGTACCATGTACCGGGCCACTTCCGTTAACATAGAGAACTCTGAGGTATACTCCAGTCTTGCATATAAGGGGCGAGGAAACCGGCACACGGACAACTTTATCTTTATAGCCCTTTATCAGCACACCACCAACTCGCTGACGACCATCTTGCTGACCGACAACTTGCTGGCGACTTTTAGCTGACCGACGAGACAATGACCCGACAGTTTGTTGAAACGACCAATCGCTGAGCGACATCTTGCTGAACGACTTTTTGCGAACACCGACAGATTTTGCTGACGTGTGAAACCCAAGAAATCTTAGAAACTTAAGAAACCTAAGAGCTCTAAGAAACTTGAGAAAAAAACAAACTGAAGTACGGGGTACTCAAAAATCAGCGCCTCGAATCGTAAAGCAAGTTGTAGGTTAGCAAAAATGTTTCCACAAAACGTCGGTCAACAATTTAGCAGAAAAGCAAATTATCCGTCAACAATTTGTCGGTCAGCGAGGGGTGTAAGTTATCAGCTTGTCGGTCAGCAACTGGTCGGGCAGCAAGCTGTAGGTCGGCGAATCGATGTGCTACCGAGGAGAGGTAGCTCTTTAGCGCTGTCAGCAGATTCAGTTGCGATTTGTTAGGTTATGAGTCGCATCAAAAACGTACTATCCTCACACATATAAGACAGAAACCGGTTTATGGAATTAATATTTAATAGGCCTACCTTTAACTACTGCGGCCTTATTCCCTTACCACGTTACCATACAAAATGTGACCTCGAACGACAGTGCGAGAAAACGAACACCGAGATCACACGGTTTCAGTAAATCATAATTTCTGTAGTCACCATGAATGATCCACCATTAGCTGACCGTGCATCGAGCTCCAACCTATTGGAAACCCAGCCGGACCGAACAGAAGTGCAGATTCTACTGCGTGGAAATTTTAACGAGGACTTTCTGTCGACATCCAAGACTTTTCCGCCCGGTTTCCGCAAAACTGTCCCTCCATGCGGTCGGAGTCCGCGCTGTTTCTACCATTCTGCAGTCAGTGCAGTGTTTAGGCCAACAAAAAATATTCATATTTTTTTGCAGAGCTTCAGGGTTTCATGGGTGTCGCAGCCACCTTTCGCCCTGTTTTACCGTCCAGTTTTTATTGCGCTGAATTCTCAAACGTAGTCAGTTCCCGCAATGTGATGCTGCAGAAAGCCGGTGGCGCGGTATGTGCGGCGTACGAAATCGCCTACGGCGACCAGATTGCCGTATACTCGACGTTTATGACGTCCGTCCTTGAAGATCAGCAGATCCCGGTACGATCGTGGTTGATAACTTTAATTTTTTTTATTTATTTTTCGCATGTTAACACTTCGCTGCAGAAAATTATCACCATGGGTTGTAATAATCATTTTTACCAATTTACCGTGCAGTATCAACCACAGACATTACCGCAGCGAGCTGTAATGCGGTTGCATGAGAAACTTGAAGATGGGAAGGTCCGTCTGGCGCAGTTTCTCGCCATGCTGCCCGGGTTCGAGAACATCAGCCCGACCGATCGCTCCATTTTATTGGCGGAGAAAACGTTCATCAGTGCTTTGGTACGAGTAAACGCATGGCGATTATACGTTTACTCTCCATAATTATTATGGTGTCACGTTTCGTAGCTCCATCACATGAGATTCTTTTACAAAGGACAATATTATTACCCATTACCGGGACCCGAACAGATTCACGCCAACAACTACTGGTTGGAGATGATGGGTTTGGATCCCGAATTCCTCCGCTTCAGCTACCAATTTACCGCTGTATTCAAGGGGATCGGGCTGACACTTACGGAATCTTATCTGCTTCTGGCCATGGCGATATTCGATCCTCGTATGTATCGTGCAATATGTGTTATGAAAGCATAATACTGTGGTAATTTTATTTGGCTTTATTTTGTTATTACTCGTTCGAGCACAGTGTGTTTCCGCGTGACTCAACAAAAGCGTACAATGATTACGGTTGACGGTTGACGGGTTTTTCTTAGGGACGACCACCGCTTCAGATAAAGCGCTACTCAGTCATCTGCACACATTTTACGCGGATGCGCTAACGTACATGATCGGTAATGGTCGCCGCGACCCGGCCGAACGCGCCGCTGTCTACCGCAAGCTGAACGAAGCGGCTAAAATGTACTCCTTGGTGTACCAGATTTCACTTGGCTGGTATCAAAATGTCGACCGGGCGCTGCCTCCGTTTCCCGTACCGTTGAAGACGCTTCTTCAAGACTGCTTGAAACGCAAGTTTCTCCACATCCATCCATTTAGCTACACTCCGTGTAGCTAAATGGATGGATCTTCGATTTTGAAAGATAACCTACATCGAGCGCGGTTTGGATTTGGATGGGTGACCACTCTGAGTTCAGGCTGCGAGTGCAAGGCTGTGTGCGAAGTGGTTAGTCGGCATCAGCGCTGACCGTACGGAGTGGCGTGTACGTTTCCTCGACGCCTGTGGTCAATACGGATTCTACATGGATCAACTCACCACTTCGATGCCGTACGTGGACGTACGAAGGGGCCTCAACTTCGACTCAACTGTGATACGGATGCGATATAGAGTGATACTGATCTTGTTGTTCTGTGGCTTTGTGCCTTGTGCATGACGTAGCTTTGTGCCCGTATTAGCCTACAGCAATTCTGTGACGTGTTGCTTCTCTAGCGTACGTATTACTGGTGTTTAACGAGTTGTGGTGACTTGACTAGCCTTAGCATATTTGATGTTCTCAACGGATAAGGATATGTGAGAGTGCCCGTTTACGGGCTTGGCTACTCGAAATTAAATCAATCAATCAATCAATCACACTTGTATACGCACAGACAGGCTTGGCACGAATTTATTGTGTGCGATGTAGAGTGTTTTACGACGGATACTTAAGAAATGTATTTTTCGTAGTCATCGTTGTTTTTTGCATTTTTTTTTCGAGATATCGTAGGTGATTTCCTGTAAACGAAAATTGCGCGGTATACATTAATTTTATCTGCCACTCTGATGTTACGAGTATAGAAGTTTTCGTTCCTGGCACATTTACCGCGCAGTTTTATCAACGGTAAAGACAAATTTGCAGCGGCAGTCACAAAAATCACACTTACAGCAGTTTCGCTTGCGTATTCAGCAGAAAGGTCAAGATAACCGGGCGCAGTTTAACCACCCCCAATGCCTCCGGTCTGCGGGGATCTGATCCAGGTTAGACGGGAAACGTAAGATGTAAAGAACCTTCTCAACACTTTATTATGTCTGCAGTCTTAGAACTCACGGCGGCACTGTTGTTATTTCGTTAGATCTTACCTTTATTAGGAGAGCGAATTGCCTTTCTCTACAGTTCAAGGTAGAATGGCGCAACGGTGACAAAACACATTTTACAGTGAGAACACTAGCGCAGATACATGTCTGCATGTGCTATGACAATGTCATACCAAATTTGATTCCAGGATTGCCAATTATGTACATGGAAATGGAAAAACATGAAAATGGAAATCAATTCCGTTATTTGTTTTTTGTTGCTGTACATTTTATCATTCGTCATTTTGCGGATGATGTACACAGTACGGCATTCCTAGTAAAAAGATCGGCGAGTCTGGAAAAAATTAATGAGTAAAATTCTGTACGTACGCAGAATTTGTTTATTATTGGCCGAACGTAACTGACCCATCTCTGTCGGCATTGGCCGGGAGGCCACTGACGGTTGCAGAGCGACCAAAACCGGATCCACTGCCCGCTTATAAAAAGCTGCCAGCCGGATCACAACTTCCAGTGCCTCACAGCTAAACGTAGAATTCGTTTTCTAAAGTTGGCTAAAGATGTTGGCTAAAGATGTGCAGGGCAAATACGCAGACGCACTACGCGAATTCTTGCAGTATCAGCAGTTTCTGGCAGGCAGACGGTGTCGGTATGAGGACGAAGCAATCGTTCTCTTCGACAACGAAATGCGCAGCTTTGCAAAAGATGAAAAATTTGCACTTACTGACAAAAGCGAGCAGCTTGCTATTGCAGACAACAACCTGAACGCAGACACTCGGCGTACGGACGCCTTTCGACGCATCGGCAACACGCAGCAGAACCGGCCTTTTCGTGGCCGCGGACAACAGCAGCACACCGGATTCGCTACGCACCCGGCATTCCAGACTCCCAATTGTTGCCTGGATTACAACCGCACGACTTGCGCAAGAGGCGACAGCTGCCGATACCGGCACGTGTGCGGATACTGTGGAGGCAAGCACCGCGCCGTCAACTGCAACTCGAACCAGGCCGGAAGCAACGGACGTTAGCGACAGCATTGGCAGTGCACGTGTTACTAACCGGCAACCTTGTAATAGCATAGCAGAGCACAGCAGCATTCATTTGGCAGATGATAACAAATGTTTTGATTTTATTTCGGTTAAATGTATTTCTCATGAAAAAGGTTTCAATGTTAATGGTGTTAATTACCTCCCTGCCGAAGACTTACTGCAACGCTGTTCGTTAACTCGTAATGTGCAGTTCTGGATAGCTGAACTTTCGGATGACACGGATTTGCATTTTTTAATAAACGGCATTTATTACGGTTTTCAACTTGTTCCGGATATGGATGCAGTTTTACCCGCAGAGGGAAAAAATTATAGCAGCGCACTTAATAATGAGACAAAGCCATTGCTTGACCGGCTTTTCGCAGAAGGATTATTAGCAGGCAGAATTTCTGAGCAGGATACAAAATCGCATCGCATACAGGCCATTGGGGCAGTAGCAAAATCCGGGTCACTCACTCCCAGGCCCATTACTGATTGTTCGAGACCTTTTGAAAATTCTCTCAATTCGTACATTGAACCGGAATCTTTTAAATTTGATACGGTTCAAGATGTTATCGACCTTAGCAGCAGTAATTGTTTTTTCGCAGTCGTGGACATAAAGTCGGCATACCGGCACGTGCCGATATATCCACCGCACAGGCAGTTACAAGGTTTCAAATGGGGCTTTGGACACGAACCAGAAAAATACTTTGTTGATAATTTTTTATGTTTTGGACTGGCTAACGCTCCCGCAATTTTTCAACGAATATCTAGCGCAGTAGCAAGAAAGATGAGGAAACTGGGGTTTCACTGCATCTGTTACTTGGACGATTTTATTTTAATAGCGAAAACGTATGAGCAGTGCGCAGAAGCACAGAAACAACTTTTGCGGTTGTTAGTGTGCTTGGGTTTTGCAGTAAAATGGGAAAAAGTCATCAGCCCCACGCAGCGCATCCAGTTTTTGGGTCTGACATTAGACTCGCAGTTGCAGTGCATTATTTTGCCGCAGGAAAAATTGAGTAAATTAGCAGAAGCAGCATTGCATTTCGCAGCACGGAAGAAGGTCTCAAAACGAGAACTGCAGGCGTTGATTGGACACATGTCCTTTGCATCTCGGGCAATCGCAGGTGCGGCTACATTCACGCGGTACTTCATCGACATAATGATGAGCCTAAAGGCACCGTCGCATCTTGCGCGGGTCACCCGCCCAATGCAGTGTGCATTAAATTGGTGGGCGAGCTTCGCAGCAGCAGTAAACGGCAGAGTGCAGTGGCCAGTTGCAGTGGCCAACCGCCCCCGAGCAGTTATACACACGGACGCTTCGTTTAGCGGTTTTGGAGCAACCATGGATAACCACTGGATGGCAGGCTGTTGGAAAGCAGGTTACCAGTTGCCTGGCGGACTAAAAGCACTAAGCGGAAACTGGATTGCAACTCCGGCAGTTGACAGCACACTACAAGAAAACATAAACTTTCTTGAGCTTATCGCAGCGTGCTTGCCCATATTAATATGGGCACCGATTTTGACTGGCAGACGCGTGGTAGTCACATCCGACAATAGCTCAACCGTTGCTTTCATTTGTCGTGGTACGACCAAGAACAGTGGGGCGTTGCAGTGGCTTAAACTTTTATTTAATGTGTCCCTGAAGTACGACCTTTCGGTTACGGCAGTGCATTGTCCAGGAATCACAAACGTGGCAGCTGATTCCCTTAGCAGAATAACAACGGATAGCAGCCATTTTGACAGATTTCTTTCCGTTTTTCGCAGTTTTCCCGGGGAAAGGCTACCGGAAACAACGAACACCTCGTATCCCAGAAGCGGAACTGGAGAAACAGCTGAAAGACTTGCGGAAAGCTGGCACAGCAGTTTCATCGCAGCGAACACGTCGTTCCCAGTGGAGCAGGTTTAAGCAGTTGTGCAGTGCATATAAGCTTCAAGCAGTCCCGGCTTCGCCGCATACAATTTGTTTGTACATTACGGAATTGTCTCGCAGCTCACTGCAGTACTCAACGATAATAAACTACGTTGCAAGTTTGGCGTCGTTTCATCATTTCCATGACACGGTAGCACCGGATCTGTCGCATTTTACAATAAAAGAAGCCCTTGCTGGAGCGCAGAAGCAGTGTGAGGAACTGCCTCACAGACGTAAGGGAATTAGTCCGGAAACACTGGTCGCAATTCGAAGGCACTTGCGCTTTATACCTGAAGCAGCGCGAAGAACGTTTTGGGCAGCGTGTTTACTAGCATTTTTCTCGCTTTTTAGGAGTTCAAATTTATTTTGCTCCAGCAGTAGCAGCAATCGGCATGTGTTAGTAAAACATTTGAGTCGGACCTCTTCGGGGTATAAGATCACCGTACCCGCGCTAAAATCCAATCGCTATAAGAATGCGTTCGTGGAAGTCATCATACCGGAAATCGCACACGCAAAGGAACTGTGTCCGATGGAAGCCATCAAAAGCATGCTTGACAAAGTCGTGCTAAGGAAAGTGATCACCTTCTCTCCTTCCGCAGTAATAACGTCCTCAAAAGCTTTACGGCCAAGCAGTTTAACAACTACCTCAAAAAGGTGGTACGCAGAGCAGGTTTTGACGCATCGCGTATCTCGACGCACTCATTTCGCCGTGGAGGGGCGACTCTGGCAGCATCAATTGGAGCGTCGGCAGAAGTTGTGAAAGCACAAGGTAATTGGCGCAGCAGTTGTTATCAGAAGTACATTACTCTGGATAACGAGCGCAGACACGAATTTGCAGCAATTATGGCATCGTACGCATACCAACAGTGAGGCGTAGAGGTTTGGGGGTTCGGAGGCTTACCTGCGTGCGTGCAGGCGTTGATGTTCTGTTTACGTTGTACCGGCAGACAGATTCGTTTGCCAGGGATTTTTGTGAATTAAAATCCACCCCCCATGCACCTGCTGTTGTTCGCCTTTCCGTCCTAGTAGTCGGCAATAATGAGTAAAATTCTGTACGTACGCAGAATTTGTTTATTATTGGCCGAACGTAACTGACCCATCTCTGTCGGCATTGGCCGGGAGGCCACTGACGGTTGCAGAGCGACCAAAACCGGATCCACTGCCCGCTTATAAAAAGCTGCCAGCCGGATCACAACTTCCAGTGCCTCACAGCTAAACGTAGAATTCGTTTTCCCCGCCCGCCCACCGCCATTTGCAGGAGGAACGGGAGGATACCGACCATGGATCTCGTTCGCATTGAAAGATTTGCATTAGAGATTTGTTTTGACTTTTTGTCGTAGAATGATGTTCTTGTGAGGCTTACCTGCGTGCGTGCAGGCGTTGATGTTCTGTTTACGTTGTACCGGCAGACAGATTCGTTTGCCAGGGATTTTTGTGAATTAAAATCCACCCCCCATGCACCTGCTGTTGTTCGCCTTTCCGTCCTAGTAGTCGGCAATAATAAAGGCAATTAGCACTGCAAATGGAAATATTAAACGTGACTTGGTTATTTTTACACTGTATGCAGGACAGATTAACGCCCACCTGGAGACAATTGTAGCGGCTAGGGTGTTTGTTTATCCGGGAAGTGCATTTTTATCGATTATTTTCCCCCAAAGCCGCTGACAGACGGTGTATTGGGGTTCCATAAATTACGTACGCAGTGAACCAGGGAGGGACGGATCCAAAAAGCGTGACAAGCTGTGACGGCCCCGGCAATCGCAGGGGGAGGGGGTGGTCAGCTCCATGTTTTACGACTGAGCGATGCATGGGGGAGGGGTCAAGCTAACGTGACGTACCGTTACGAAGGGGGAGGGAGGGGTGAAAAAACCGTGGTTGTCTGAGTACGTAATTTATGGATGCCCCCTTAAACCGATGCGGCAGCTATCAGCGTTTGCAGTACCACGAGGAACGTGAAAATGCCTCCAGCGTCTTGTATTCAAGACACACACAGTGATACGGTATATACAGAGTACAAGCTTGTCCGGTAATTTCTGACGAATCAATACAGCGATTTACACAATTTGCGTGTTACGCCAAACTTCACACTACGGCGCGCCGCGCCAACACGTAACTTGCATTTGACTGGATGGTGGCTTGGTACAAGCCATACAAGTGTATGAGAATAATAGTAACTGTCTGGCGGAAGCTAGTTAAAAAATGGTCGGTGCAGTAATTGACAACCTGACTGCGGAGCGCATTTAGGCAATTTGATAAACGTAGTGAAGTGGCCATCGTTATAAGCGCAAACTTCGCGCTAGCTGTACCTCTACGTAGGGAATTACTAGACAAGCTTGTACATCGCACGTATGACTTAAGAAATTATTTCTTTATGATTGTGTCTCAACGTAGGAGCGCGGCGGTCGTCAACATCTTTTATCGGTATATTTTTCCTGTATAATCTGTGGGAACCGCTTCTGCGCAGCTCCACTTTTGCAGTTTTATTGACAAGAATTGTCTACCGTGTTTTATGTATCGGGCCATTTCGCGCAGGAGGCGTTTACAACTTTCGGAGGTGGAGTTTTTAAAAAGCTAAATGCAATCATATTATTTCCATGGAAGAGTCGGACGGGCATGGCGCAGGGAAACGACCAAGAGGAGTAATTCAGAGAACAGAGGTTCGATAATACATTATCTGCGTGGGCTCGGGCTTCTACTATTATCCGAGAGAAAAATTAAGCAACTATTACATGCTCGCTTAACTCAGACATACGGCAAGTGAATCATTCAACTGGACAGCTTGAGTCATAATTTCTAAATCTCATTAAGGAATCTCTCACTTGTATCTGAGTGAGAGATTCAAACCGATTACCTTCCGGCTTCTGTACCCAGTTATTTAAACAGAGCGAGCGTTTTACAGAGTACTTGAGAATTTTAAAGTTTTAAGTTATTTGCCTAGAAAAAAATGAATGACGGAACACTCGATCACCGCCACGCGAGCCACTGCGCTGCACCCTTATAAGTGCAATCACCACCAGACATATCTTTATGCGGGTGCAAAACTTATGTATCGCAGCGCGGGGCAGTGTTTACGGACGGCTTTTTTTCCCAGCCCAAATAACTTCGAAACGGTTTAACTGAATTTTCAAATTGTAAGTACCATGTAAAAACTACGCTCTGCTTATATCGATGAAAAAAGAAAAGGAAACTGGGAGATGTACTGCAGTCTTGCATAACAACAGGGAGAACGCAGAAGTGTCCATAGCGAACGGTCCGCTGTCCAGATGTTGCTGGCAAATACTGCCAGCTGATTCAGTTGCGATTTGTCAAGGTACTAGTTGTACTTGTGACATGATACTTATTAAAGGTTAAGTGCACTCTTTATAGGAACGTACTCCCACAGGTACTAGTTACATTCAGAACGTTACCTACTCTTATACCTATACGACAGAAGTCGGTTTGGGGAAATTAAAATTCAGTGAGGCGTACCTTTATGATGGCCTTCCCAACGACCGCCTTTTTCGTTTACCATACAAGTAATGACCTCGAACAACGGTACAAGAAGACCAAGACCGGGATCCCTCTCTCGTTTATTGTCGATAGCTCATCCATAAAACAAAAATGCCTGCGCTGTGGACACTAATTAAAATCAATCCGGGATCCCTTATTTAAAAATGTTTGCAGTCAACGTAGAAGACTCATCATGAGCTGACCGTGCATTGAGTTCCAACACACTGGAAACCCAGCCGGACCGAACAGAAGTGCAGGTTTTACTGCGTGGACATTTTAACGATGATTTTCTGCCGACAACGGCTACTTCTCCGTCCGGTTCTCGCAAACCTGTACCTCGATGCCGTCAGCGCAAGCGCTTGTAGCCGGCAGAAAGGTGGACCGGTGGATGGTGAATGTTCAGTGAAATTGCATCCACCAATCTGCCGAAGGTCGGCAGATTGGTGGATCGGCCGTCCACCTTTCTACCGGAACACATCCACCTTTTCTAAAGGCCATCCACCTTTCTGCCGAACCAACCCGTCGGCGTCGATTGATCTGGCAATGACGCCATTGAGTGCATTCGGGCTCATTGTAAGATCAATGCATGTGAACACTGCTCCGGCAGAAAGGTGGATGCAGCCACTCAGATATTTCTATCACTCTGTCGGAACATGTCACCCTACTCGCTTTTCTTCTTCGGAGTGATTTTTTTATTTCTAAAATTTAAATAAAACCGTAGAGGGATAGGAGGAGCACGGTAGTTACGTCGTCGATGAGCTAGTCGTTGAATGAGAGGAAAGGTTGCTGCACCACATGAGGGAGGTTCTTTTACAAGGGCGGTTTTTGATACTCGAATGTATCGTGTAAATTTATAAAAAAATAATAAGATTGTAATTTTGTTCGGCATTTGACATTACGAGTACGCCATTGGGGCTCAGCAAAAGCGTGCAATGATTTTGGTTATTCCGTTGCCGGGATTTTATTCAGGAACAACCACCGCTTCAGATAAAGCGCTACTCAGCCACCGGCACACGTTCTACGCGGACGCACTGACGTACATGATCGGCTATCGTCGGTGCGATCCGGCGGAACGCGCCGCTGTCTACCGCAAGCTGAACGAAACGTCCCAAATGTTCTCCATGGCGTACCAGATTTCTCTTGATTAGTTTCTAAACGTCGACCGGGCGCCACCTCCGTTTCTCGTACCGTTGAAGATGCTTCTTCAAGACTGCTTGAAACACTAGTTTCTCTAACTTGTATACGCACAGCTGGGCTTTATTGTTTGTCATATAATGTGTTTTATAACTTCGACATATGTATTTATGTAGGTATCGTAGTTTTTCGCTTTTTTAGAGGTATTGTAGGTAAGTTCCTGTAGAACCGAATTGCGCGGTCTTTATTTTCTGTCGATTAAATATTATGTTCCGTGTATAAAGTTTTCGTTCCTGGCACATTTGGCACGCAATTCAAAGAACGCTAAAAGGAAATCCGCAGCAGTTACAGATGTCACCTACAGCACTTTCGCCTGTTCAGCAGAAAGGTCAAGACAACCGGGCACGTCTTCCGCGGTTTATCCACAAGCCCCCGGGCTGCGGTGATCTGAGCCAGGCTAGACGGGAATGCAAGTTGTAGAGCAGAATTCTCAGCAGCTTAATATGTCTGCATCCTGGAACTGACGGCGGAACTATTGTTAGCTATACTGTTATACGAGTGCATTACCGTCTGCAGTAGGAGTGTTAACTGCCTTTTTCTGCAGTTTATTGGTTGTGTTAATGAATACCGGAATTATAATTTCCCCGCATTTTAAGGAACGCATCTCACTAATGCGAATCACACCCAGGTTACCAGGTTTGCAGAAATTTCAAAAATTTTATAATGATTTTTTTTTAAAATATTTTAAACGGGAAACGAAATTATGAAAGCCCGATGATAAATTTATCACTAAATTCACTAAAGTTATTAGCTGTAACATACCGGGAGCTGATTCACTCCACGATGCCTGTGGAACGCATGTTCACGCTTTGGAGCTTGAGCATAAGGGCATCCGATCTTAAGGGATTTGGCCCGGTACATAGCACCAAGTTCGTGTACATCCAGGGGAACTTTCGCTGTTGCGCACTCCCAAACACTTTTTTGCATTGCTTTATGGTATTTTGTAGCCAGAAGAATTGTATACACAGGCGAGAAAACCGTTTGCGCGCCCAACATCCGGTTGCGAAGTTATGAGGGTATCAAAATTCCAAAAAGTTTAAATGCATTCAGGTGTACCAAAAGTCACATTATAGACCGATTCTTTTCAAATTTTGCGCGTAAATGTACATAACCATGAAGATCGTTTTGACACGGATCCAGACTTCCACGATTTTTTTCGAATTTTAAAATAAATTTTAAAATATTTGAAATTCATTTTAAAATTTGAAAAACATGCTGGAACAGTGGATCCGTGTCAAAACAATCTTCATGGTTATGTGCATTTACGCGCAAAATTTGAAAGGGATCGGTCCATAATGAGACTTTTCGTACACCTGAATGCATTTAAACTTTTTGGAATTTTGTTACCCTCATAACTCCGCAACCGGATGTTGCGCGCGAAAACGGATTTCACGCCTATGTACAGCAATCATTTGGCTACACAATATCAAAAAGCAAGCCAAAAACGTGTTTGAAAGTGCGCGAAAGCGCATATTCCCGTCAACGTACACGATTTCTGTGCTATGTACCGGGCCAAATCCCTTAAAGGCCGTTGGCTAGAGTAATTCGGTCCCGACGCGAAGCGGGACACAATTATACCATCCAACGGCCTTTAGATCGACTCGTCGCACCAAAACTCAGCTGCCTTCCGGCTGCTTCGATGTGAAAATGATCATTCGGCCATTGGGATCAGTCAGCCCCGATGATACAAGAACAAGCAGTGTGGATGGCTTTTGCCGGGTGATTCGGCATTTGAATTCCGCAACGTCCGTTTAACGATGGGTTTTAATAAGATAGCCGACCGTACTGATACACCGTTTAGTCAATCGACTAGATAGATGACTGTCTATCACAGTAACATACTGTGACTTATATAACGAGACATAGCATATCAACAGACTAGCACGTATGTAGGTGGAAGAACTAGACAATCAGCTCAACAGAATGGCTAAAAGCAAGAGTCACAGACATAATATGAATCACGTTACATCCGCC
Organism: Paramacrobiotus metropolitanus; assembly: GCF_019649055.1. Taxonomy (NCBI): domain Eukaryota; kingdom Metazoa; phylum Tardigrada; class Eutardigrada; order Parachela; family Macrobiotidae; genus Paramacrobiotus; species Paramacrobiotus metropolitanus. The sequence continues at coordinate 758,770 of NW_026570252.1, read as the reverse complement.
AGCCGTGGTCCGGACACCCCGTTTCCCGGCAAGCCACGCGTCGGGAAGTGCTGCGTCACGCAGCCTATCCCAACGCGCGACATGCCGGGGACGAGGTGAGGTGGTTAGAGCTTCAGGGTAGGAAGGGGCGTGAAGTAGTGGCTTCGGGCTAGGCCAGGCAATACTATGCTAGAAATTCTTTTGGACGGGGGCCATGGTCTCCGGGCCGAGGGTTTCCAGTCGCGTTCGGAAAGTCAACCTGATAAATTTGACGCGGCTGCATAAGATTTGTAAAGTCGTCTTTCCGATTGCCCTTTCATCACGGCCTCCATTATCATGACCTGTACTATAACAAGTGAGCCGGGTGTGATTTTAGGCTACCACGCACCTTGCACACTTAAAATCCGTGCACCAAAAATTGCACAATTAATCAGTAAATCCATTCGAAAATCAATCCGAAAAATTGTGGAAATAAATTTAGAATTTATTTCAAACAATTAAAAACAGTGCGGGATTTATTTGGGAATTTTCGCTTAATTCAAAAATTATTTTGTAATTTTTTTGGAAATCGGTTCAAGGAATAACTAATACAAGGATTAATTTGGGAATTACGTAATTTGGAGATTTCGCTAATTTTTTTACAATCATGTTTTTTACTTTCAGAAATGTTTTAGAGATTACGGTAGTAACAGTACATAATACGAGTATTACATATGCGTGATCGTACTTGTATGCGTGATTTTGCCTACTTGTATGCGTGATTTGTACACATACAAGTAAGAAACGCAAATGCACTATTATTTTTATAATAGTGCACAGAAATCGAAACTGCGGAATGGAAAATGATGAAGTGCCAGAATATTGCGGAATAAAGCCGAAACCGGCAGCTCGGCAGCTCGTCTGTATACACCACACCGTTAAATCGAATCAGCGAGAGCAGTTAAAATAATCGCAGCAGTTAAAATAATCGCAGACATCGGCTATCTCATGGCAACCGTGAACTGTATAATACTATAAGGATCGTGTGATCTGCGCTCGGGTACAGGATTTTCAGTAGCGAGCGATTGCCACGTGAGCCGGTATTTTTCAACCCTCTTATACAGCTGCCGGGCCGCATTTGAACCGGTAAAAATTTATTTTAAAGCACGTGCACGCTTATTACTCGTGCACACAGCTGAAGGGCCGTAGCGAGGCCCGAACGATGGGCGTGCGCAATTTGACTGCGCTCCGTTTTACACTTCTGTGGTTCGGTCGGCATCAACTGCGCATACAGATGATCTCAGAGCCTGCGCCCGCTGTGCCGTTGGACTTCGCTACGACCCTAGTCCCGTTAGACAGTCGATCAAAGTCTACCGTCAGTACTGTGTGATAAATTCCCAAATATATAAAAAATCAGCTGTAGCTTGTAAATGGCCACGGTTAGAAAATCTTCGAAAGCAAAAACGGTTGCACTGGGTTGTGCATTTTGTACAGTACTGGTAGTGCTTCGTCAACCGGCAAATACGAGTAGCAGTGGAGCATGATTGCCTGGATTAATAGGCTAAAGAAGTAGTCGGCAATAGCAATAACGATGGCCACATGTGGCTCGGTATCTTGCCATTTCGGCCGCATGATACTTCTTAGGACTTCTTAGGTTTTTTTGGTTTTCTTGGGCTTTCTTAGGTTTTATTAGATTTCTTAGGTTGTCTTATGCCCCATTTCAACGGGCGGCCGAATTGTCCGGCGGCCGAAGTGTCATGCGGCCCAAATGTCAGGGAGCCATGCGACTCGAATTCGTCCTTGCACTACACTTAGCCGGTCCGTATTGTGGCGGGGAATATTGTCAGAGACCGCTCACTCGAGGCGGTAAACATCTCTTGTGCCTTGCTCTGTCGCTCGCACGCAGATGGCCACACCACTCGTGCCGCGCATTTCCGCTGACCGCTCAGCGTACTTTGTCTACGCTGACTAATCAGCGCTCTTGCTGCACTCGTGGGGGCGGCGCCCAGTCTACGAGCGATTCCCATGTTATGCGACTTCAGCTGATACGGAAGTATTAATTAAAACAACACGCAGCTGATACGCAGCTGCTGCTCGCCGATCATTGAAGACGGAATTCTCGAGCTCGCTGGCAGCCATCAGCATTACGCCTCATCGAAGTTGTGGTTTTTCTGTTGGTTTTTTTGTTGCTTTATTGGTTCTCAATAAAGGTGTGCTAGATTCGTTCGTCCTTTGCGCTGCTATCTGATAATATGCAGCCTGTCGAAATTCTCTAATGCAAAAAACCCAATCCCCGCGCTATTTGCGCTAATTAAGTTGCAGCCTTACACGCAGGTTACTTACGGGACTGTGGTATGTAGTGCGAAAGGTTAAGGGAAGTGGCCCGGTACATAGTACCAAAGTCATGTACATGCACGAAATCTTTCACTTTTGCGCACTCCCAAACCCTTTTCTCTCTTCTTTTAAAACATTCTGTAGCCAGATGATTCGTACACACTTGCGTGAAAACCGTTTGTGCGCGCAACATCCGGTTCGGGAGTTATGGCTGTTAGAAAATTCCAAAACGTTGTAGCTTTACTTTTTCAGCGGTGGTATTTTTCGGTCTCTTAACCGCCACAATTTCTATTTACCGATTTTTGTTTATTGCAGGATCGGAGTCAGCTTATTTTAGTCTATCAAGGAATAAGATACTGTAAGGGCGGGACGCCCCGCCCTCCTGAGTAGCTATTCGCTGTTTCTGGGGATTTCCACCCCGCACATTGCTGCGCTGTTTTGACGGACCTGCAGCACAGTTGCACTGGCTGCAGGATCCTTCCTCATTAGTCTGGTGTTGCTGCGCCACGGTGCGCATTAGATTCGGCAATAAAGCCTCATCCGGGTTCACCGCTGTTCGCTGTTGAGGATACGCGTGGCGCCCATACGGCCCCGCGTTATATGGTCGCAGATCATGGTTGCGAGCCAGGCCGTGCGCGCTGCCCGCGCGCACGGCTCCTCTGATTATTTGAGCCAATTTAACCCCCATGTGTGGAGCTACAAATGCCCCCCATTCCCGCGGAACGTGATGGATTCCTCTCCCAACTGACGGAGATGGACGCCTCCCCGCGCCGGATGCCTCCCAAACTGGACGGAGATGCCGCGGAGCGAGAAACCCTCCTGCGATGCCGTGGAGCGAGAATTGCCTCTTGCGATGCCGACGGCGAACGCGACCCGGACCAGCGGGAAACCAGAACGGATACACCGCCAACAGCAGCACCAACTCCGATCCCAACGGCACGGATCGACCACCAGCATCACGCCGAAGAATTCCCCCACCATAACACTGCCCGAACTTCCTGCGACGGCGACCTCCCCCCGGACGGAGCAGTGGATTTCACCGCGGATTTGCGTGCTTTGTTTTTTTTACAGGGGTCACGGGCCACATAGACCCCAAACCCCTGCCCAAATTTCTCCAGAACGTGACCTTTCCCCTGCTGAAGAAACGACGGAATTTACCCGTTTCCGGGTTGGACCCTGGATTTGGCGCGACAATGCGTTGACCCAGACGGCTGACCTCGGACCGAACTGACCCGGCACCCAACCCGAGCCGAACCGGATTCGAGCCGACCGAACCAGGACTGAGCCGACCGGACCGAACTGACCCGGAACCCAAGCCGAACCGGCGTGGGGTGCGGATCCTCCGAATCCTGGGAGATTTCGCTCCGAGGACGTAGCGATGCCTGCAAAAGGGGTGTAAGGGCGGGACGCCCCGCCCTCCTGAGTAGCTATTCGCTGTTTCTGGGGATTTCCACCCCGCACATTGCTGCGCTGTTTTGACGGACCTGCAGCACAGTTGCACTGGCTGCAGGATCCTTCCTCATTAGTCTGGTGTTGCTGCGCCACGGTGCGCATTAGATTCGGCAATAAAGCCTCATCCGGGTTCACCGCTGTTCGCTTTTGAGGATACGCGTGGCGCCCATACGGTCCCGCGTTATAATACCAATGTACCAAGCAAGGACAACCGTACCAATGTTTTGTTATACTCGTATTATAATACGAGTATAACAAAACACTGGTACGCTTGTTTTGTATAAGGTTCTTTGGAATTTTAGTTTGCACAAAACAGGTACAGTGCAGCCTGTGCAGGTACAAATGCACAACAGTGACAAAAAACACATTTAATGGTGAACGGACCAATACATGTATTATGACATACCAACAGAACTCCAGGGTTGCGAATTATGTACGTGGAAATGGAAGTCGAATCCGGCATAATTTTTTATTGCTGTACATTTTAATCTTCGTTATTTTTTGGATCGTGTACACTGTACACAGTGCGACATTCCTAGTAAAACGACCGACGATTCTCGAGAAAATTAATACTGGCAATTAATTCCGCAAATGGAAATATGAATCATGGCTTGGTTATTTTTGCAGTATATGTAGGAAAGATTAGCGCCCACACCCGGCAGACAACTGCAGCCACTCCGGTGTCTTATCCGTAAGTGCATTTTTATCGATTATTTTCCCCCAAACCTGCACAGACAGTGTAACCGATGCGGCAGCTTTCAGCGTTTGCGATACCACGAGGAACGCAAAATGCCTCCAGCGTCTTGTATTCACTCACACAGTACATACTGTTATATACAGAGTACATCGCACGCATTACCTAACGATAAGAAATTATTTCTTCAAGATTTCGTGTCTCAACGTTCGAGCGCGGATGTCGTCAACATCTTTTATCGGTATATTATTCCTGTGTAATCTGTGGAAACTCCTCCTGCGCAGTTCCACACACATTTTGCAGCTTTATTCACAAGAATTGTCTACCATGTTTTATGTATCGGGCCATTTCCTGCAGGATGCGTTTACAATATTCGGGGATTGAGTTTTTAGAAAGCTAAATGCAATTATATTATTTCGATGGAGGAGTCAGACGGGCATGGCGCACGGAAACGATCCAAGCGGAGTAATTCAGTGGACAGTATTCAGTGGTTCGATAGTATCTTATTCGGCAGAAAATTAAGAAACTATTACACACTCGCTTAGCCGAGCCATATGGAAACTGAATCGTTCAACTGGACAGCTTGACTCACAACTTCCACAAACCGATTACCTTCCGGTTTCTGTACCCAGTTAATTAAACAGAGCGTATCTTTTACAGAGTACATGAGAATTTCAGAATTCGAAGTTATTTGCCTTGTAAAAAAATGAGTGACGGAACACTCGATCGCCGCCACGCGAGCCCGCACTGCACTGCAGTCACCACCAGACAAAAGCGAGTGCAGAAATTATTTATCGCAGCGCGGGCCAGTGTTTACTCACTGCTTTTTACAACGCAAATAATATCAAAATAAGTTAACTGATTTTAAAAATTGTGACTACCGTGTAAAAACTGCGCTCCGGTTATATTCATAAAAAGGGAATGAAACTGAGAGATGTACGTACTGCAGTCTTGTATAATATGGAGGACGAGGAAGCGTCCACAGCGACCGGTTCGCTGCCCAAATGTCGCTGGCAAACAGCAGAATCAGTTGCGATGGTCAAGTAACTCACATTAAGAACGGTCCTACTCGTACATCATTACGAGTACGACAGAAATTAATTAGTGGGAAATAAAATTAAGTGCAAGTATACCATTAACTACGACCGCGTTATTCACTTACTGCAAGTATACAAATACAGGGTTATCGGGCTAAGTGTGGACAGTTTTCATTATTTTCCGAAAAATTGCGCTGCTTAACGAGAAATATTCACGTTCAATCAGCAATATTTTAAAAATGTTGGACGATTGAGAACCATCAAGTAATACCATGGTGTTCTAATGGTTTCTTTCGAACTTCCGTTAAACCACTAACATCTCGTCCAACACAACCAGGGATCCAGGCAACAACATTCTTCGAAATGTAGGTTTTAACATACGAGTCTATGGGAGGTACATCTTGTTTTGAACTCACGACGAGCAGTGATCGTGCTAGAATGTTTTGCTAGCCGGTAACAACGACCTTTTAAAGCACTTGATAGTTCACTGAAAACTAACGCAAAAACATTCATTACTGAATTTCTGAGAGGGGTCGTCATAACCATTAAAAAATTGACCGCTACCCCCTAACCTTAAACACCACCTGACTACTTCCGGACACGTCAACAAATACCAATTTTGGTATCACTGAATTTGCAAGAAAAAGTTACACTAGAAAAAGCAAAACATGCACCAAAACGATTTACAGGAATATTTCTTAATTTATTTTACGCAACTGTCCACACTTGGCGCGATAACCCTGTAGATACTTCGAAAGTCCGTACGAGAAAATACGAGCACACCGAGATCATTAATTTGGCTTTAACTAACAATTATTATAGCCACCATGGAAGACCCACCATCCGCTGATCGTGCGTCACGCTCCAACACGATGGAAACCCAGCCGAACCGAGCAGAAATGCAGGTTCTACTGCGTGGGCATTTCAACGAGGATTTTCAGCCGACACCGGCGACTTTTCCGCCCGGTTTCCGCAAAACTGTCCCTCCAACCGGTCGGAGTCCGCGCTGCTTTTACATGCTGCAGGGCTTCGGCTGACAATTAATACGCGTATTCTTTGCAGATCTTCAGGGCTTCTTGAGTGTCGCGGCAACCTTTCGTCCCGTTCTACCGTCCAGTTTTTATTGCGCGGAATTTTTAAACATGAGCAATTCTCGCGATGTGATGCTGCAGAAAGCCGGTGGCGCGGTGTGTGCGGCGTACGAGATTGCATACGGAGACCAGATTGCTGTGTATACCGCGTTCATGACGTCCGCCCTTGAAGCTCAGCAGATACCGGTACGATCTATCAGTAGTAATTTTATTTTCACGCATTTTAACATTTCACTGCACTCCGTGCAGAATTATTACCGACATATCTTGCAATAATCATTTTTAATAATTTTCCATGCAGTATCAACCACAGACACTGCCGCAGCGAGCACTACTGCGCCTGCATGAGAAACTGGAAGATGGCAAACTCCGTCTGGCGCAGTTTCTCGCCATGCTACCTGGTTTCGAGAACGTCAGCTCGGCTGATCGCGAAATTTTACTGACGGAGAGAACGTTTATTACCGCTTTGGTACGAGCTGTTCTGTCCTGTTATCAAACTGCTTGTATATGATAATTATATGTTTATTCTTCATAATTATGGTGTTACTTTTCGCAGCTGCATCACATGCGGTTCTTTCATAAAGGGCAGTATTATTACCCATTGCCGGGTCCCGAACAAATTCACGCCGGCGATTACTGGATGGAGGCTATGGGTTTGGATCCCGAATTCGTCCGCTTCAGCTACAAATTCACCGCTGTATTTAAAGGAATCGGGCTGACGCTGACGGAATCCTATCTGCTCCTGGCCATGGCGGTTTTTGATCCTCGTATGTATCTCCTGAAATTTGTATAACAATGACAATTTTATTCGGCAATTCGTTATTACAAATATGTACAGTGTATTTCAGCGTAATTCAGCAAAAGCGTACAATGATTTTGATTGTCGGGTGGCGGGTTTTTCTTAGGGGCGACCACCGCTTCTGATAAATCACTACTCAGTCATCTGCACACGTTTTACGCGGATGCCCTGACGTATATGATCGGCCATCGGTGCCGCGATCCGACGGAACGAGCTGCTGTCTACCGCAGGCTGAACGAAGCGACCCCATTGTTCTCCTTAGTGCACCAGAGATATCAAAATGTCGACGAGGCGGTGCCTCCGTTTCCCGTACCGTTGAGGACGCTAGTTCAAGACTGCTTGAAACGCTAATTTCTTTAAAATTGTATACGCACAGTCGGGCTTAGTACTCGTACTAATTTTATTGTTTGCCATATAGGGAGTTTTATGACGATCGAATGCAAGGGTATAGTGTTTTTTAGTTAGCATCGTATTTTTTCGGTTGTTTTTTTTTTAAATTTTGAATATGATTGCCTGCACAGCTTAATTCCGCGGTATTTGTCTGTCGGTTAAGTGTAAAGTTTTCGTTCCGGGCTTATTTATCTGTATTTATGGGCAAGAAGGATTAAAACGTCTAAATTAATAGTGATTCAAGCGCAGTACTATTAGCAGCCTAAACAATCTGCGGCTAGAGCAGCTCTTAAAGTACTAATGTACTAGCTAAATGTTAAATTCGCTCAATTACAGGCTTTACAGTGCAGTATTTACGGATGAGTTGGCAGATGATGGTTTTGCACGCCATAAAATAAAAATAAGAATATAAGAGAAATTACAAATATTTGTATTTCGAGTTTTCACGGGATAATGATGCAATTGCAGACACTTTTTTTCTGCAGTTTTGCATATCGTTGAGGAATGCTAACATCTTTTTACTATTAATCGAGATCAGCGAATTTAACAGCCGCAATGTCCTCGGTAAGCTGTATATGTCTATACGATAAAAGATATTATGTGCCCGTATGTACAGTTTGGTGATACGGGATACCACCACCTGTATGGTATTAAAGTAAAGCCCTGTAGTTTCTCTAAATGTCACGCCACTTTTATCTCGTGTATCTTTATACGTGTCAGAACTGACGTGGGTCTCTTAGGTTTCGTGAAATTAATGCTCTTATAGTTAATGCAAATTATTGCTCTTAAAGTTAATGCAAACATTAACAATAACATCGCCCTGAATCTAAATTCGATGATTGTGACCGTCATTATGCTGAAAATGGACAACTTGAACCTTAAAGGTTGCAGAGGGAATGCAAAATGATTACTGAATAAAGAAACACTAACTGCTTTATATATATATATATATATATATATATATATATATATATATATATATATATATATATATATATATATATATATATATATATATATATTAAGTACAAGATCTATACTACGTGCGGCGCCCCATAGTTTTCAGATCTCCATAACCAAACCGTTTTTTTGAAAAACTGACAACGCCAGTAGATCGGCCTTGGTCTAGAACTGGCCGACATGATTTTCTTTTTTAAATTCGTTCGACCAGAATCGTGCCGGCACGATGCCGAAAGCGATCTAACCCGCTTTCAAGGTGACCTTGGGACTTAGAAAAAATTTGCTTGGATACAATACAATACTTAACATAAACTGATAAATACACTACTTAATTAAACCGAAAATTAATTCAATTGTACGAGTCTAAATAAATAAATTAATCTCGTACAGTACTTATTTTCGTGCACCACCACGCACAAAATTAATAAGAATTTATTTAGCCTTCCGGTTTTGGTTGTTGGCACTTTTATACGTTATTTCAACGTTCCGTTTCAACGTTTCAACGTTATAACTTGGAAGCTCGATCACTCGTTCACCTAATGGACTGTGTGCACTGGGCAGTAGTTGTAGCTCGGCCACTTACTCACCTAGCGATTTTTCTTACTGGGCAGGTGTAGAGTGAGTGACCGAGTTACCAATACTGTCCAGCACCCACAGCCCGTTAGGTGAACTAGTGACCGAGATAACCCTACTGCCCAGTGCTTAGATCCCGCTAGGTAGATGGGTGACCGAGCAACCAATACTGTCCAGTGCACAGAGCCCGCTAGGTGAACTAGTGACCGAGCTACCGCTACAGCCCAGTGCACACAGCCCATTAAGTGAACGCGTGACCGAGCTACCACCACTGTCCAGTGCACAGAACCCGTTAGGTGAAAGAGTGATTCGAGCTACCACTACTGTCCAGTGCACACAGCCCTTTAGTGGAACGAGTGACTGAGCTACAATTACTGTCCAATGCTTAGATCCCGTTAGTTGAACTAGTGACCGAGCTACCGCTACTGTCCAGTGCACACAACCCTTAAGGGGAACGAGTGACAGAGCTACCATTACTGTCCAGTGCTTAGATCCCGTTAGGTAGATGGGTGACCGAGCTACCAATAATGTCCAGTGCACAGAGCCCGTTAGATGAACTAGTGACTGAGCTACCACTACAGTCCAGTGCACACAGCCATTTACTTGAACGAGTGACCGAGCTACCACTACTGTCCAGTGAACAGAGCCCGTTAGGTGAACTAGTGACTGAGCTACCGCTACTGTCCAGTGCACACAACCCTTAAGGGGAACGAATGACAGAGCTACCATTACTGTCCAGTGCTTAGATCCCGTTAGGTAGATGGGTGACCGAGCTACCAATAATGTCCAGTGCACAGAGACCGTTAGATGAACTAGTGACTGAGCTACCACTACAGTCCAGTGCACACAGCCATTTACTTGAACGAATGACCGAGCTACCAATAATGTCCAGTGCACAGAGCCCGTTAGATGAACTAGTGACTGAGCTAGCACTACAGTCCAGTGCACACAGCCATTTACTTGAACGAGTGACCGAGCTACCACTACTATCCAGTGCACAGAGCCCGTTAGATGAACTAGTGACTGAGCTACCGCTACTGTCCAGTGCACACAACCCTTAAGGGGAACGAGTGACAGAGCTACCATTACTGTCCAGTGCTTAGATCCCGTTAGGTAGATGGGTGACCGAGCTACCAATAATGTCCAGTGCACAGAGCCCGTTAGATGAACTAGTGACTGAGCTACCACTACAGTCCAGTGCACACAGCCATTTACTTGAACGAGTGACCGAGCTACCACTACTATCCAGTGCACAGAGCCCGTTAGATGAACTAGTGACTGAGCTACCGCTACTGTCCAGTGCACACAACCCTTAAGGGAACGAGTGACAGAGCTACCATTACTGTCCAGTGCTTAGATCCCGTTAGGTAGATGGGTGACCGAGCTACCAATAATGTCCAGTGCACAGAGCCCGTTAGATGAACTAGTGACTGAGCTACCACTACAGTCCAGTGCACAGCCGTTTACTTGAACGAGTGACCGAGCTACCACTACTGTCCAGTGCACAGAGCCCGTTAGGTGAACTAGTGACTGAGCTACCGCTACTGTCCAGTGCACACAACCCTTAAGGGGAACGAATGACAGAGCTACCATTACTGTCCAGTGCTTAGATCCCGTTAGGTAGATGGGTGACCGAGCTACCAATAATGTCCAGTGCACAGAGACCGTTAGATGAACTAGTGACTGAGATACCACTACAGTCCAGTGCACACAGCCATTTACTTGAACGAATGACCGAGCTACCAATAATGTCCAGTGCACAGAGCCCGTTAGATGAACTAGTGACTGAGCTACCACTACAGTCCAGTGCACACAGCCATTTACTTGAACGAGTGACCGAGCTACCACTACTATCCAGTGCACAGAGCCCGTTAGATGAACTAGCGACTGAGCTACCGCTACTGTCCAGTGCACACAACCCTTAAGGGGAACGAGTGACAGAGCTACCATTACTGTCCATTGCTTAGATCCCGTTAGGTAGATGGGTGACCGAGCTACCAATAATGTCCAATGCACGGAGCCCGTTAGATGAACTAGTGACTGAGCTACCACTACAGTCCAGTGCACACAGCCATTTACTTGAACGAGTGACCGAGCTACCACTACTATCCAGTGCACAGAGCCCGTTAGATGAACTAGTGACTGAGCTACCGCTACTGTCCAGTGCACACAACCCTTAAGGGGAACGAGTGACAGAGCTACCATTACTGTCCAGTGCTTAGATCCCGTTAGGTAGATGGGTGACCGAGCTACCAATAATGTCCAATGCACAGAGCCCGTTAGATGAACTAGTGACTGAGCTACCACTACAGTCCAGTGCACACAGCCATTTACTTGAACGAGTGACTGAGCTACCATTACTGTCCAGTGCTTAGATCCCGTTAGTTAGATGGGTGACCGAGCTACAAATAATGTCCAGTGCACACAGCCCGTTAGGTGAACTAGTAACCGAGCTACCGCTACTGTCCAGTGCACACAACCCTTAAGGGGAACGAGTGACAGAGCTACCATTACTGTCCAGTGCTTAGATCCCGTTAGGTAGATGGGTGACCGAGCTACCAATAATGTCCAATGCACCTAGCCCGTTAGATGAACTAGTGACTGAGCTACCACTACAGTCCAGTGCACACAGCCATTTACTTGAACGAGTGACTGAGCTACCATTACTGTCCAGTGCTTAGATCCCGTTAGTTAGATGGGTGACCGAGCTACAAATAATGTCCAGTGCACACAGCCCGTTAGGTGAACTAGTAACCGAGCTACCGCTACTGTCCAGTGCACACAACCATTTACTTGAACAGAGCCCGTTAGATGAACTAGTGACTGAACTACCACTACAGTCCAGTGCACACAGCCATTTACTTGAACGAGTGACCGAGCTACCACTACTGTCCAGTGCACAGAGCCCGTTAGGTGAACTAGTGACCGAGCTACGACTACTGTCCAGCGCACACAGCCCTTTAGTGGAACGATTGACTGAGCTACAATTACTGTCCAATGCTTAGATCCCGTTAGGTGAACTAGTAACCGAGCTACCGCTACTGTCCAGTGCACAGAGCCCGTTAGGTGAACTAGTGACCGAGCTACAACTACTGTCCAGAGCACACAACCCTTAAGGGAACGAGTGACTGAGCTACCATTACTGTCCAGTGCTTAGATCCCGTTAGTTAGATGGGTGACCGAGCTACAAATAATGTCCAGTGCACACAGCCCGTTAGGTGAACTAGTAACCGAGCTACCACTACAGTCCAGTGCACACAGCCCTTTAGTGGAACGAGTGACTGAGCTACAATTACTGTCCAATGCTTAGATCCCGTTAGGTGAACTAGTGACCGAGCTACCACTACCGTCCAGTGCAAATAACCCTTAAGGAGAACGAGTGACTGAACTACCATTACTGTCCAGTGCTTAGATACCGTTAGGTAGATGGGTGACCGAGCTACCAATAATGTCCAGTGCACAGAGCCCGTTAGGTGAACTAGTGACCGAGCTACCACTACAGTCCAGTGCACACAGCCCTTTAGTGGAACGCGTGACCGAGCTACCACTAATGTCCAGTGCACGGAGTCCATTAGATAGATGGGTGACCGAGCTACCAATACTGTCCACTGTCCAGTTCATAGAGCCCGTTAGGTGAACGTATAACCAAACTGCAATTACTGAAAAGATACTGAGCTCGCTAAGTTGTTATTTTGTGATCAAACTGGCACCAGTGTCCAAGTCTGAGCTTCCTTTTAGTTTGTAATGTAGTACTCTCGTGGTTGATTAGATTCGGATGGTTTTCGCTACGAAAATTTATATAAAAATACCTGTAAAGTCAAAGTAATTGCACTCGAGTGCACGAAGCTAAAACATCTATTTCCTTATATAATTTTTGTTTTCGGGCTTTTCGGATTTATCCATTCTGTTTAAGGGGTTAGCTGATAAACTGATCCATTTTAAGTTAACAATCCGCAAACCGGCCGTGGAGTTTAGAACCCAAGAAACGCGGAGGCGAAGCTGAGCTACAGAGGCGAAGGTGATCCAAGAAACGCGGAGGCGAAGCTGAGCTACCACTACAGTCCAGTGCACACAGCCATTTACTTGCACGAATGACCGAGCTACCAATAATGTCCAGTGCACAGAGCCCGTTAGATGAACTAGTGACTGAGCTACCACTACAGTCCAGTGCACACAGCCATTTACTTGAACGAGTGACCGAGCTACCACTACTATCCAGTGCACAGAGCCCGTTAGATGAACTAGTGACTGAGCTACCGCTACTGTCCAGTGCACACAACCCTTAAGGGAACGAGTGACAGAGCTACCATTACTGTCCAGTGCTTAGATCCCGTTAGGTAGATGGGTGACCGAGCTACCAATAATGTCCAATGCACAGAGCCCGTTAGATGAACTAGTGACTGAGCTACTACAGTCCAGTGCACACAGCCATTTACTTGAACGAGTGACCGAGCTACCACTACTATCCAGTGCACAGAGCCCGTTAGATGAACTAGTGACTGAGCTACCGCTACTGTCCAGTGCACACAACCCTTAAGGGGAACGAGTGACAGAGCTACCATTACTGTCCAGTGCTTAGATCCCGTTAGGTAGATGGGTGACCGAGCTACCAATAATGTCCAGTGCACAGAGCCCGTTAGATGAACTAGTGACTGAACTACCACTACAGTCCAGTGCACACAGCCATTTACTTGAACGAGTGACCGAGCTACCGCTACTGTCCAGTGCACAGAGCCCGTTAGGTGAACTAGTGACCGAGCTACAACTACTGTCCAGAGCACACAACCCTTAAGGGGAACGAGTGACTGAGCTACCATTACTGTCCTGTGCTTAGATCCCGTTAGTTAGATGGGTGACCGAGCTACAAATAATGTCCAGTGCACACAGCCCGTTAGGTGAACTAGTAACCGAGCTACCGCTACCGTCCAGTGCACAACCATTTACTTGAACAGAGCCCGTTAGATGAACTAGTGACTGAACTACCACTACAGTCCAGTGCACACAGCCATTTACTTGAACGAGTGACCGAGCTACCACTACTATCCAGTGCACAGAGCCCGTTAGATGAACTAGTGACTGAGCTACCGCTACTGTCCAGTGCACACAACCCTTAAGGGGAACGAGTGACAGAGCTACCATTACTGTCCAGTGCTTAGATCCCGTTAGGTAGATGGGTGACCGAGCTACCAATAATGTCCAGTGCACAGAGCCCGTTAGATGAACTAGTGACTGAACTACCACTACAGTCCAGTGCACACAGCCATTTACTTGAACGAGTGACCGAGCTACCACTACTGTCCAGTGCACAGAGCCCGTTAGGTGAACTAGTGACCGAGCTACGACTACTGTCCAGCGCACACAGCCCTTTAGTGGAACGATTGACTGAGCTACAATTACTGTCCAATGCTTAGATCCCGTTAGTTGAACTAGTGACCGAGCTACCGCTACTGTCCAGTGCACACAACCCTTAAGGGGAACGAGTGACAGAGCTACCATTACTGTCCAGTGCTTAGATCCCGTTAGGTAGATGGGTGACCGAGCTACCAATAATGTCCAGTGCACAGAGCCCGTTAGATGAACTAGTGACTGAGCTACCACTACAGTCCAGTGCACACAGCCGTTTACTTGAACGAGTGACCGAGCTACCACTACTGTCCAGTGCACAGAGCCCGTTAGGTGAACTAGTGACTGAGCTACCGCTACTGTCCAGTGCACACAACCCTTAAGGGGAACGAATGACAGAGCTACCATTACTGTCCAGTGCTTAGATCCCGTTAGGTAGATGGGTGACCGAGCTACCAATAATGTCCAGTGCACAGAGACCGTTAGATGAACTAGTGACTGAGATACCACTACAGTCCAGTGCACACAGCCATTTACTTGAACGAATGACCGAGCTACCAATAATGTCCAGTGCACAGAGCCCGTTAGATGAACTAGTGACTGAGCTACCACTACAGTCCAGTGCACACAGCCATTTACTTGAACGAGTGACCGAGCTACCACTACTATCCAGTGCACAGAGCCCGTTAGATGAACTAGTGACTGAGCTACCGCTGCTGTCCAGTGCACACAACCCTTAAGGGGAACGAGTGACAGAGCTACCATTACTGTCCAGTGCTTAGATCCCGTTAGGTAGATGGGTGACCGAGCTACCAATAATGTCCAATGCACGGAGCCCGTTAGATGAACTAGTGACTGAGCTACCACTACAGTCCAGTGCACACAGCCATTTACTTGAACGAGTGACCGAGCTACCACTACTATCCAGTGCACAGAGCCCGTTAGATGAACTAGTGACTGAGCTACCGCTACTGTCCAGTGCACACAACCCTTTAGTGGAACGATTGACTGAGCTACAATTACTGTCCAATGCTTAGATCCCGTTAGGTAGATGGGTGACCGAGCTACCAATAATGTCCAATGCACAGAGCCCGTTAGATGAACTAGTGACTGAGCTACCACTACAGTCCAGTGCACACAGCCATTTACTTGAACGAGTGACTGAGCTACCATTACTGTCCAGTGCTTAGATCCCGTTAGTTAGATGGGTGACCGAGCTACAAATAATGTCCAGTGCACACAGCCCGTTAGGTGAACTAGTAACCGAGCTACCGCTACTGTCCAGTGCACACAACCCTTAAGGGGAACGAGTGACAGAGCTACCATTACTGTCCAGTGCTTAGATCCCGTTAGGTAGATGGGTGACCGAGCTACCAATAATGTCCAATGCACCTAGCCCGTTAGATGAACTAGTGACTGAGCTACCACTACAGTCCAGTGCACACAGCCATTTACTTGAACGAGTGACTGAGCTACCATTACTGTCCAGTGCTTAGATCCCGTTAGTTAGATGGGTGACCGAGCTACAAATAATGTCCAGTGCACACTGCCCGTTAGGTGAACTAGTAACCGAGCTACCGCTACTGTCCAGTGCACACAACCATTTACTTGAACAGAGCCCGTTAGATGAACTAGTGACTGAACTACCACTACAGTCCAGTGCACACAGCCATTTACTTGAACGAGTGACCGAGCTACCACTACTGTCCAGTGCACAGAGCCCGTTAGGTGAACTAGTGACCGAGCTACGACTACTGTCCAGCGCACACAGCCCTTTAGTGGAACGATTGACTGAGCTACAATTACTGTCCAATGCTTAGATCCCGTTAGGTGAACTAGTAACCGAGCTACCGCTACTGTCCAGTGCACAGAGCCCGTTAGGTGAACTAGTGACCGAGCTACAACTACTGTCCAGAGCACACAACCCTTAAGGGAACGAGTGACTGAGCTACCATTACTGTCCAGTGCTTAGATCCCGTTAGTTAGATGGGTGACCGAGCTACAAATAATGTCCAGTGCACACAGCCCGTTAGGTGAACTAGTAACCGAGCTACCACTACAGTCCAGTGCACACAGCCCTTTAGTGGAACGAGTGACTGAGCTACAATTACTGTCCAATGCTTAGATCCCGTTAGGTGAACTAGTGACCGAGCTACCACTACCGTCCAGTGCAAATAACCCTTAAGGAGAACGAGTGACTGAACTACCATTACTGTCCAGTGCTTAGATACCGTTAGGTAGATGGGTGACCGAGCTACCAATAATGTCCAGTGCACAGAGCCCGTTAGGTGAACTAGTGACCGAGCTACCACTACAGTCCAGTGCACACAGCCCTTTAGTGGAACGCGTGACCGAGCTACCACTAATGTCCAGTGCACGGAGTCCATTAGATAGATGGGTGACCGAGCTACCAATACTGTCCACTGTCCAGTTCATAGAGCCCGTTAGGTGAACGTATAACCAAACTGCAATTACTGAAAAGATAGTACTGAGCTCGCTAAGTTGTTATTTTGTGATCAAACTGGCACCAGTGTCCAAGTCTGAGCTTCCTTTTAGTTTGTAATGTAGTACTCTCGTGGTTGATTAGATTCGGATGGTTTTTCGCTACGAAAATTTATATAAAAATACCTGTAAAGTCAAAGTAATTGCACTCGAGTGCACGAAGCTAAAACATCTATTTCCTTATATAATTTTTGTTTTCGGGCTTTTCGGATTTATCCATTCTGTTTAAGGGGTTAGCTGATAAACTGATCCATTTTAAGTTAACAATCCGCAAACCGGCCGTGGAGTTTAGAACCCAAGAAACGCGGAGGCGAAGCTGAGCTACAGAGGCGAAGGTGAGCCAAGAAACGCGGAGGCGAAGCTGAGCTACCACTACAGTCCAGTGCACACAGCCATTTACTTGCACGAATGACCGAGCTACCAATAATGTCCAGTGCACAGAGCCCGTTAGATGAACTAGTGACTGAGCTACCACTACAGTCCAGTGCACACAGCCATTTACTTGAACGAGTGACCGAGCTACCACTACTATCCAGTGCACAGAGCCCGTTAGATGAACTAGTGACTGAGCTACCGCTACTGTCCAGTGCACACAACCCTTAAGGGGAACGAGTGACAGAGCTACCATTACTGTCCAGTGCTTAGATCCCGTTAGGTAGATGGGTGACCGAGCTACCAATAATGTCCAATGCACAGAGCCCGTTAGATGAACTAGTGACTGAGCTACCACTACAGTCCAGTGCACACAGCCATTTACTTGAACGAGTGACCGAGCTACCACTACTATCCAGTGCACAGAGCCCGTTAGATGAACTAGTGACTGAGCTACCGCTACTGTCCAGTGCACACAACCCTTAAGGGGAACGAGTGACAGAGCTACCATTACTGTCCAGTGCTTAGATCCCGTTAGGTAGATGGGTGACCGAGCTACCAATAATGTCCAGTGCACAGAGCCCGTTAGATGAACTAGTGACTGAACTACCACTACAGTCCAGTGCACAGCCATTTACTTGAACGAGTGACCGAGCTACCGCTACTGTCCAGTGCACAGAGCCCGTTAGGTGAACTAGTGACCGAGCTACAACTACTGTCCAGAGCACACAACCCTTAAGGGGAACGAGTGACTGAGCTACCATTACTGTCCAGTGCTTAGATCCCGTTAGTTAGATGGGTGACCGAGCTACAAATAATGTCCAGTGCACACAGCCCGTTAGGTGAACTAGTGACTGAACTACCACTACAGTCCAGTGCACACAGCCATTTACTTGAACGAGTGACCGAGCTACCGCTACTGTCCAGTGCACAGAGCCCGTTAGGTGAACTAGTGACCGAGCTACAACTACTGTCCAGAGCACACAACCCTTAAGGGGAACGAGTGACTGAGCTACCATTACTGTCCTGTGCTTAGATCCCGTTAGTTAGATGGGTGACCGAGCTACAAATAATGTCCAGTGCACACAGCCCGTTAGGTGAACTAGTAACCGAGCTACCGCTACCGTCCAGTGCACACAACCATTTACTTGAACAGAGCCCGTTAGATGAACTAGTGACTGAACTACCACTACAGTCCAGTGCACACAGCCATTTACTTGAACGAGTGACCGAGCTACCACTACTATCCAGTGCACAGAGCCCGTTAGATGAACTAGTGACTGAGCTACCGCTACTGTCCAGTGCACACAACCCTTAAGGGGAACGAGTGACAGAGCTACCATTACTGTCCAGTGCTTAGATCCCGTTAGGTAGATGGGTGACCGAGCTACCAATAATGTCCAGTGCACAGAGCCCGTTAGATGAACTAGTGACTGAACTACCACTACAGTCCAGTGCACACAGCCATTTACTTGAACGAGTGACCGAGCTACCACTACTGTCCAGTGCACAGAGCCCGTTAGGTGAACTAGTGACCGAGCTACGACTACTGTGTCCAGCGCACAGCCCTTTAGTGGAACGATTGACTGAGCTACAATTACTGTCCAATGCTTAGATCCCGTTAGTTGAACTAGTGACCGAGCTACCGCTACTGTCCAGTGCACACAACCCTTAAGGGGAACGAGTGACAGAGCTACCATTACTGTCCAGTGCTTAGATCCCGTTAGGTAGATGGGTGACCGAGCTACCAATAATGTCCAGTGCACAGAGCCCGTTAGATGAACTAGTGACTGAGCTACCACTACGGTCCAGTGCACACAGCCATTTACTTGAACGAGTGACCGAGCTACCACTACTGTCCAGTGCACAGAGCCCGTTAGGTGAACTAGTGACTGAGCTACCGCTACTGTCCAGTGCACACAACCCTTAAGGGGAACGAATGACAGAGCTACCATTACTGTCCAGTGCTTAGATCCCGTTAGGTAGATGGGTGACCGAGCTACCAATAATGTCCAGTGCACAGAGACCGTTAGATGAACTAGTGACTGAGATACCACTACAGTCCAGTGCACAGCCATTTACTTGAACGAATGACCGAGCTACCAATAATGTCCAGTGCACAGAGCCCGTTAGATGAACTAGTGACTGAGCTACCACTACAGTCCAGTGCACACAGCCATTTACTTGAACGAGTGACCGAGCTACCACTACTATCCAGTGCACAGAGCCCGTTAGATGAACTAGTGACTGAGCTACCGCTACTGTCCAGTGCACACAACCCTTAAGGGGAACGAGTGACAGAGCTACCATTACTGTCCAGTGCTTAGATCCCGTTAGGTAGATGGGTGACCGAGCTACCAATAATGTCCAATGCACAGAGCCCGTTAGATGAACTAGTGACTGAGCTACCACTACAGTCCAGTGCACACAGCCATTTACTTGAACGAGTGACCGAGCTACCACTACTATCCAGTGCACAGAGCCCGTTAGATGAACTAGTGACTGAGCTACCGCTACTGTCCAGTGCACACAACCCTTAAGGGAACGAGTGACAGAGCTACCATTACTGTCCAGTGCTTAGATCCCGTTAGGTAGATGGGTGACCGAGCTACCAATAATGTCCAATGCACAGAGCCCGTTAGATGAACTAGTGACTGAGCTACCACTACAGTCCAGTGCACACAGCCATTTACTTGAACGAGTGACTGAGCTACCATTACTGTCCAGTGCTTAGATCCCGTTAGTTAGATGGGTGACCGAGCTACAAATAATGTCCAGTGCACACAGCCCGTTAGGTGAACTAGTAACCGAGCTACCGCTACTGTCCAGTGCACACAACCCTTAAGGGAACGAGTGACAGAGCTACCATTACTGTCCAGTGCTTAGATCCCGTTAGGTAGATGGGTGACCGAGCTACCAATAATGTCCAATGCACAGAGCCCGTTAGATGAACTAGTGACTGAGCTACCACTACAGTCCAGTGCACACAGCCATTTACTTGAACGAGTGACTGAGCTACCATTACTGTCCAGTGCTTAGATCCCGTTAGTTAGATGGGTGACCGAGCTACAAATAATGTCCAGTGCACACAGCCCGTTAGGTGAACTAGTAACCGAGCTACCGCTACTGTCCAGTGCACACAACCATTTACTTGAACAGAGCCCGTTAGATGAACTAGTGACTGAACTACCACTACAGTCCAGTGCACACAGCCATTTACTTGAACGAGTGACCGAGCTACCACTACTGTCCAGTGCACAGAGCCCGTTAGGTGAACTAGTGACCGAGCTACGACTACTGTCCAGCGCACACAGCCCTTTAGTGGAACGATTGACTGAGCTACAATTACTGTCCAATGCTTAGATCCCGTTAGGTGAACTAGTAACCGAGCTACCGCTACTGTCCAGTGCACAGAGCCCGTTAGGTGAACTAGTGACCGAGCTACAACTACTGTCCAGAGCACACAACCCTTAAGGGGAACGAGTGACTGAGCTACCATTACTGTCCAGTGCTTAGATCCCGTTAGTTAGATGGGTGACCGAGCTACAAATAATGTCCAGTGCACACAGCCCGTTAGGTGAACTAGTAACCGAGCTACCACTACAGTCCAGTGCACACAGCCCTTTAGTGGAACGAGTGACTGAGCTACAATTACTGTCCAATGCTTAGATCCCGTTAGGTGAACTAGTGACCGAGCTACCACTACCGTCCAGTGCAAATAACCCTTAAGGAGAACGAGTGACTGAACTACCATTACTGTCCAGTGCTTAGATACCGTTAGGTAGATGGGTGACCGAGCTACCAATAATGTCCAGTGCACAGAGCCCGTTAGGTGAACTAGTGACCGAGCTACCACTACAGTCCAGTGCACACAGCCCTTTAGTGGAACGCGTGACCGAGCTACCACTAATGTCCAGTGCACGGAGTCCATTAGATAGATGGGTGACCGAGCTACCAATACTGTCCACTGTCCAGTTCATAGAGCCCGTTAGGTGAACGTATAACCAAACTGCAATTACTGAAAAGATAGTACTGAGCTCGCTAAGTTGTTATTTTGTGATCAAACTGGCACCAGTGTCCAAGTCTGAGCTTCCTTTTAGTTTGTAATGTAGTACTCTCGTGGTTGATTAGATTCGGATGGTTTTTCGCTACGAAAATTTATATAAAAATACCTGTAAAGTCAAAGTAATTGCACTCGAGTGCACGAAGCTAAAACATCTATTTCCTTATATAATTTTTTGTTTTCGGGCTTTTCGGATTTATCCATTCTGTTTAAGGGTTAGCTGATAAACTGATCCATTTTAAGTTAACAATCCGCAAACCGGCCGTGAAGTTTAGAACCCAAGAAACGCGGAGGCGAAGCTGAGCTACAGAGGCGAAGGTGAGCCAAGAAACGCGGAGGCGAAGCTGAGCTACCACTACAGTCCAGTGCACACAGCCATTTACTTGCACGAATGACCGAGCTACCAATAATGTCCAGTGCACAGAGCCCGTTAGATGAACTAGTGACTGAGCTACTACAGTCCAGTGCACACAGCCATTTACTTGAACGAGTGACCGAGCTACCACTACTATCCAGTGCACAGAGCCCGTTAGATGAACTAGTGACTGAGCTACCGCTACTGTCCAGTGCACAACCCTTAAGGGGAACGAGTGACAGAGCTACCATTACTGTCCAGTGCTTAGATCCCGTTAGGTAGATGGGTGACCGAGCTACCAATAATGTCCAATGCACAGAGCCCGTTAGATGAACTAGTGACTGAGCTACCACTACAGTCCAGTGCACAGCCATTTACTTGAACGAGTGACCGAGCTACCACTACTATCCAGTGCACAGAGCCCGTTAGATGAACTAGTGACTGAGCTACCGCTACTGTCCAGTGCACACAACCCTTAAGGGGAACGAGTGACAGAGCTACCATTACTGTCCAGTGCTTAGATCCCGTTAGGTAGATGGGTGACCGAGCTACCAATAATGTCCAGTGCACAGAGCCCGTTAGATGAACTAGTGACTGAACTACCACTACAGTCCAGTGCACACAGCCATTTACTTGAACGAGTGACCGAGCTACCGCTACTGTCCAGTGCACAGAGCCCGTTAGGTGAACTAGTGACCGAGCTACAACTACTGTCCAGAGCACACAACCCTTAAGGGGAACGAGTGACTGAGCTACCATTACTGTCCAGTGCTTAGATCCCGTTAGTTAGATGGGTGACCGAGCTACAAATAATGTCCAGTGCACACAGCCCGTTAGGTGAACTAGTAACCGAGCTACCACTACAGTCCAGTGCACACAGCCCTTTAGTGGAACGAGTGACTGAGCTACAATTACTGTCCAATGCTCAGATCCCGTTAGGTGAACTAGTGACCGAGCTACCACTACCGTCCAGTGCAAATAACCCTTAAGGAGAACGAGTGACTGAACTACCATTACTGTCCAGTGCTTAGATACCGTTAGGTAGATGGGTGACCGAGCTACCAATAATGTCCAGTGCACAGAGCCCGTTAGGTGAACTAGTGACCGAGCTACCACTACAGTCCAGTGCACACAGCCCTTTAGTGGAACGCGTGACCGAGCTACCACTAATGTCCAGTGCACGGAGTCCATTAGATAGATGGGTGACCGAGCTACCAATACTGTCCACTGTCCAGTTCATAGAGCCCGTTAGGTGAACGTATAACCAAACTGCAATTACTGAAAGATAGTACTGAGCTCGCTAAGTTGTTATTTTGTGATCAAACTGGCACCAGTGTCCAAGTCTGATCTTCCTTTTAGTTTGTAATGTAGTACTCTCGTGGTTGATTAGATTCGGATGGTTTTCGCTACGAAAATTTATATAAAAATACCTGTAAAGTCAAAGTAATTGCACTCGAGTGCACGAAGCTAAAACATCTATTTCCTTATATAATTTTTGTTTTCGGGCTTTTCGGATTTATCCATTCTGTTTAAGGGGTTAGCTGATAAACTGATCCATTTTAAGTTAACAATCCGCAAACCGGCCGTGGAGTTTAGAACCCAAGAAACGCGGAGGCGAAGCTGAGCTACAGAGGCGAAGGTGAGCCAAGAAACGCGGAGGCGAAGCTGAGCTACCACTACAGTCCAGTGCACACAGCCATTTACTTGCACGAATGACCGAGCTACCAATAATGTCCAGTGCACAGAGCCCGTTAGATGAACTAGTGACTGAGCTACCACTACAGTCCAGTGCACACAGCCATTTACTTGAACGAGTGACCGAGCTACCACTACTATCCAGTGCACAGAGCCCGTTAGATGAACTAGTGACTGAGCTACCGCTACTGTCCAGTGCACACAACCCTTAAGGGAACGAGTAACAGAGCTACCATTACTGTCCAGTGCTTAGATCCCGTTAGGTAGATGGGTGACCGAGCTACCAATAATGTCCAATGCACAGAGCCCGTTAGATGAACTAGTGACTGAGCTACCACTACAGTCCAGTGCACACAGCCATTTACTTGAACGAGTGACCGAGCTACCACTACTATCCAGTGCACAGAGCCCGTTAGATGAACTAGTGACTGAGCTACCGCTACTGTCCAGTGCACACAACCCTTAAGGGGAACGAGTGACAGAGCTACCATTACTGTCCAGTGCTTAGATCCCGTTAGGTAGATGGGTGACCGAGCTACCAATAATGTCCAGTGCACAGAGCCCGTTAGATGAACTAGTGACTGAACTACCACTACAGTCCAGTGCACACAGCCATTTACTTGAACGAGTGACCGAGCTACCGCTACTGTCCAGTGCACAGAGCCCGTTAGGTGAACTAGTGACCGAGCTACAACTACTGTCCAGAGCACACAACCCTTAAGGGGAACGAGTGACTGAGCTACCATTACTGTCCTGTGCTTAGATCCCGTTAGTTAGATGGGTGACCGAGCTACAAATAATGTCCAGTGCACACAGCCCGTTAGGTGAACTAGTAACCGAGCTACCGCTACCGTCCAGTGCACACAACCATTTACTTGAACAGAGCCCGTTAGATGAACTAGTGACTGAACTACCACTACAGTCCAGTGCACACAGCCATTTACTTGAACGAGTGACCGAGCTACCACTACTGTCCAGTGCACAGAGCCCGTTAGGTGAACTAGTGACCGAGCTACGACTACTGTCCAGCGCACACAGCCCTTAGTGGAACGATTGACTGAGCTACAATTACTGTCCAATGCTTAGATCCCGTTAGGTGAACTAGTAACCGAGCTCCCGCTACTGTCCAGTGCACAGAGCCCGTTAGGTGAACTAGTGACCGAGCTACAACTACTGTCCAGAGCACACAACCCTTAAGGGGAACGAGTGACTGAGCTACCATTACTGTCCAGTGCTTAGATCCCGTTAGTTAGATGGGTGACCGAGCTACAAATAATGTCCAATGCTTAGATCCCGTTAGTTGAACTAGTGACCGAGCTACCGCTACTGTCCAGTGCACACAACCCTTAAGGGGAACGAGTGACAGAGCTACCATTACTGTCCAGTGCTTAGATCCCGTTAGGTAGATGGGTGACCGAGCTACCAATAATGTCCAGTGCACAGAGCCCGTTAGATGAACTAGTGACTGAGCTACCACTACAGTCCAGTGCACACAGCCATTTACTTGAACGAATGACCGAGCTACCAATAATGTCCAGTGCACAGAGCCCGTTAGATGAACTAGTGACCGAGCTACCACTACAGTCCAGTGCACACAGCCATTTACTTGAACGAGTGACCGAGCTACCACTACTATCCAGTGCACAGAGCCCGTTAGATGAACTAGTGACTGAGCTACCGCTACTGTCCAGTGCACACAACCCTTAAGGGAACGAGTGACAGAGCTACCATTACTGTCCAGTGCTTAGATCCCGTTAGGTAGATGGGTGACCGAGCTACCAATAATGTCCAATGCACAGAGCCCGTTAGATGAACTAGTGACTGAGCTACCACTACAGTCCAGTGCACACAGCCATTTACTTGAACGAGTGACCGAGCTACCACTACTGTCCAGTGCACAGAGCCCGTTAGGTGAACTAGTGACCGAGCTACGACTACTGTCCAGCGCACACAGCCCTTTAGTGGAGCGATTGACTGAGCTACAATTACTGTCCAATGCTTAGATCCCGTTAGGTGAACTAGTAACCGAGCTACCGCTACTGTCCAGTGCACAGAGCCCGTTAGGTGAACTAGTGACCGAGCTACAACTACTGTCCAGAGCACACAACCCTTAAGGGGAACGAGTGACTGAGCTACCATTACTGTCCAGTGCTTAGATCCCGTTAGTTAGATGGGTGACCGAGCTACAAATAATGTCCAGTGCACACAGCCCGTTAGGTGAACTAGTAACCGAGCTACCACTACAGTCCAGTGCACACAGCCCTTTAGTGGAACGAGTGACTGAGCTACAATTACTGTCCAATGCTCAGATCCCGTTAGGTGAACTAGTGACCGAGCTACCACTACCGTCCAGTGCAAATAACCCTTAAGGAGAACGAGTGACTGAACTACCATTACTGTCCAGTGCTTAGATCCCGTTAGGTAGATGGGTGACCGAGCTACCAATAATGTCCAGTGCACAGAGACCGTTAGATGAACTAGTGACTGAGCTACCACTACAGTCCAGTGCACACAGCCATTTACTTGAACGAATGACCGAGCTACCAATAATGTCCAGTGCACAGAGCCCGTTAGATGAACTAGTGACTGAGCTACCACTACAGTCCAGTGCACACAGCCATTTACTTGAACGAGTGACCGAGCTACCACTACTATCCAGTGCACAGAGCCCGTTAGATGAACTAGTGACTGAGCTACCGCTACTGTCCAGTGCACACAACCCTTAAGGGGAACGAGTGACAGAGCTACCATTACTGTCCAGTGCTTAGATCCCGTTAGGTAGATGGGTGACCGAGCTACCAATAATGTCCAATGCACAGAGCCCGTTAGATGAACTAGTGACTGAGCTACCACTACAGTCCAGTGCACACAGCCATTTACTTGAACGAGTGACTGAGCTACCATTACTGTCCAGTGCTTAGATCCCGTTAGTTAGATGGGTGACCGAGCTACAAATAATGTCCAGTGCACACAGCCCGTTAGGTGAACTAGTAACCGAGCTACCGCTACTGTCCAGTGCACACAACCCTTAAGGGGAACGAGTGACAGAGCTACCATTACTGTCCAGTGCTTAGATCCCGTTAGGTAGATGGGTGACCGAGCTACCAATAATGTCCAATGCACAGAGCCCGTTAGATGAACTAGTGACTGAGCTACCACTACAGTCCAGTGCACACAGCCATTTACTTGAACGAGTGACTGAGCTACCATTACTGTCCAGTGCTTAGATCCCGTTAGTTAGATGGGTGACCGAGCTACAAATAATGTCCAGTGCACACAGCCCGTTAGGTGAACTAGTAACCGAGCTACCGCTACTGTCCAGTGCACACAACCATTTACTTGAACAGAGCCCGTTAGATGAACTAGTGACTGAACTACCACTACAGTCCAGTGCACACAGCCATTTACTTGAACGAGTGACCGAGCTACCACTGCTGTCCAGTGCACAGAGCCCGTTAGGTGAACTAGTGACCGAGCTACGACTACTGTCCAGCGCACACAGCCCTTTAGTGGAACGATTGACTGAGCTACAATTACTGTCCAATGCTTAGATCCCGTTAGGTGAACTAGTAACCGAGCTACCGCTACTGTCCAGTGCACAGAGCCCGTTAGGTGAACTAGTGACCGAGCTACAACTACTGTCCAGAGCACACAACCCTTAAGGGGAACGAGTGACTGAGCTACCATTACTGTCCAGTGCTTAGATCCCGTTAGTTAGATGGGTGACCGAGCTACAAATAATGTCCAGTGCACAGCCCGTTAGGTGAACTAGTAACCGAGCTACCACTACAGTCCAGTGCACACAGCCCTTTAGTGGAACGAGTGACTGAGCTACAATTACTGTCCAATGCTTAGATCCCGTTAGGTGAACTAGTGACCGAGCTACCACTACCGTCCAGTGCAAATAACCCTTAAGGAGAACGAGTGACTGAACTACCATTACTGTCCAGTGCTTAGATACCGTTAGGTAGATGGGTGACCGAGCTACCAATAATGTCCAGTGCACAGAGCCCGTTAGGTGAACTAGTGACCGAGCTACCACTACAGTCCAGTGCACACAGCCCTTTAGTGGAACGCGTGACCGAGCTACCACTAATGTCCAGTGCACGGAGTCCATTAGATAGATGGGTGACCGAGCTACCAATACTGTCCACTGTCCAGTTCATAGAGCCCGTTAGGTGAACGTATAACCAAACTGCAATTACTGAAAAGATAGTACTGAGCTCGCTAAGTTGTTATTTTGTGATCAAACTGGCACCAGTGTCCAAGTCTGAGCTTCCTTTTAGTTTGTAATGTAGTACTCTCGTGGTTGATTAGATTCGGATGGTTTTTCGCTACGAAAATTTATATAAAAATACCTGTAAAGTCAAAGTAATTGCACTCGAGTGCACGAAGCTAAAACATCTATTTCCTTATATAATTTTTGTTTTCGGGCTTTTCGGATTTATCCATTCTGTTTAAGGGGTTAGCTGATAAACTGATCCATTTTAAGTTAACAATCCGCAAACCGGCCGTGGAGTTTAGAACCCAAGAAACGCGGAGGCGAAGTTTCTTGTATATATATATATATATATATATATATATATATATATATATATATATATATATATATATATATATATATATATATATATGTATATATATATATATATATATATATATATATATATATATATATATATATATATATATATATATATATATATATATATATATATATATATATATATATATATATATATATATATATATATATATATATATATATATATATATATATATATATATATATATATATATATATATATATATATATATATATTCTGATCGGGACGCAGCCCGATCAGAATTTCAACCAGGTTTACAGAATTTTCAAAAATTTGATGGGACACCAACAATTTACTGGCCATCATCTTGCTAACCGACAACGTGTTGGCGACTTTTTGTTGACTTAAGAAAACCAAGAAACCTAAGAAATCTAGAGAAACAGGAAAAACAACTAGAAATTGAGATACGTAATCAAAACCAACGTACCAAACCTCCAAGCAAGTTATATATATATATATATATATATATATATATATATATATATATATATATATATATAGATATATAGATTTGAGGCAAAATACCCACAGGGACGCAGCCCGATCAGAATTTCAACCAGGTTTACAGAATTTTCAAAAATTTGATGGGACACCAACAATTTACTGGCCATCATCTTGCTAACCGACAACGTGTTGGCGACTTTTTGTTGACTTAAGAAAACCAAGAAACCTAAGAAATCTAGAGAAACAGGAAAAACAACTAGAAATTGAGATACGTAATCAAAAACCAACCTACCAAACCTCCAAGCAAGTTGTCGATCCGCAAGAATGTTGCGGCAAAACGTCGGTCAACAATTTAGCAGAAAAGCGCATTGTCGGTCAGCGAGTTGTGAAAGTCAGCAATATATGGGTTAGTAAATTGTCGGTCAACGAATTCTAGGTCGGCTAATTAACGTGCTACCGGTAAAGTATCGGCACATTAATAAACTTATTACAAAAGGCAGTACCAAATAGGGCGCCGATTCACTCCATGAAGCCGGCGGACGCTGAGGTAGTGAGGATAACGATATCCGACTTCAAAAGCCATTGGATCGACCCCGTCTTACCCGACACGTCGCGTCGGGACAGATGGACTCGATCCAGCGGCCCTTAAAACGATATCAAAGTGACTCGGATCAGCCCGACCAGATGACGCAAGGATAAACTGTTCGGATAGTCTCTGGGAGGCCCATCCTCAAACTTGGACTTGGACTTCACTTGGACTCTAAAACTTGGACTACACTTGGACTCTAAAACTCGGACTTCACTTGGACTCTAAAACTCGGACTTCACTTGGACTCTAAAACTTGGACTTTATGACTTAGACTTGGAATTAGGCGTTTCTTACGTTTCTTCATGTTTTCTTAGGTTTCTTAGGTTTCTTAGGTTTCTTTGTTTCTTTGGTTTTTTTTGTCTTCTTAGAATTTTTTAGGTCTCTTAGGTTTCCTAGATTCCTTAGGCTTCTTAGGTTTCTCAGAATACCAAAGAATACCTAGATAACCTAAGAAATATTAGTAACCTCAGAAACCTAAGAACACCCAACAAACCTCAGAAACCTGAGAAACCTGAGAAACCTAAGAAACCTAAGAAAACATGAAGAAACGTAAGAACACATGAGAAACGCCTAAATCCAAGTATAAGTCATAAAGTCCGAGTTTTAGAGTCCAAGTGAAGTCCGAGTTTTAGAGTCCAAGTGAAGTCAAGTCCAAGTTTTAGTAGTCCAAGTCCGAGTCCAAGTCCGAGCTTGAGCGCGGGCCTCTCTGGGACCGGCGATTCTGCATGTTGAATTCCGCATCGTCCATTGTCCCACCAAGCGTAGTCAAGGCACCTTGTGGCCCGGCATGTCGCGCGTCAGTATGAGCTGCGTCACGCAGCAGACCCCGATGTGCGAAATGCCGGGCAAAGAGGAATGGCGGTTGGAGCTTCTCGGTGTGGTGGGGATCAGAAATATTGGCTTTGTGCTGGGCCAGGCAATTGACGACTATGTGAAAAACGTATTTCCAGGAGAGGCCATGGCTCCTGTTCGAGAGGCTCCAGCCGCTATCGGTTTTTCAAAGACGATTTCATAAATCTTATGCGCTGCGTAAGATTAATCAGGCCGCCTTTCCGAATTGACAACGGCACAATCGCCAATGAAGTGTGATTTCGGCTCTAGTGTGTCATTTGGAATGAGACGCTTCGCAAGGTTAAGCATATGCGTCTATGGGAAAAACACCAGTGCATTCACAAGTGCAGTTCACATTTCAACGTTTATACACTCTCCTATTTGTTTTTTCTGAATACAATCAAAGAAAAGTTATTCATCACAAGAATCTGTACAAAGCTAAACTAACCTTAACAATTTTAGCTATACCTGCAAAATGTCACACTCGGTTTTATGCAAAAGTAAGTAAATTATGGCCTACGTTATAGCTCTTGCCATATACAGGTAACCCGGGCAGCGACTTCGCTGTACTTGCATGCCTGTCGACCTACATGTACTCTTGTACAGAACTTGTGAAGTATGAGCGTCGTTTACTTGTCGTTACTCGATTGTGAAACACGAATCATAACAAGTTTTTAGCGCCGACTTACAGAGTACATATTACATATTAGCACTTTTCTACAATATAATATTACCCATTTTTTAACTTCTTTACAAAACCGAACTGATTTTGAGAAGTTTAAGCGGATCGTCCGCTCACACTACAGTATCGTATATTGTGAAATCCTGAAACCGCGATCTAATATCAGCAATTTCGCTGCATAATATTTCGTTTAAATATAAAATGTATGATATGTAAGTATACCTAATAGTAGTAACTAGCGCTAACTACTGGCAGCCTACTGCTACTCTGTAATATTATAAAGTAACTGAATTTTTATTTCATAAAATACAGGTACGATACACTGAACACAGATCAAAAACAGTTAATCACAGTAACAAAATCTCATTTAACGCTATCGCTCTCTCCATTGTTCCGAGTACGGAAGCGGCGTTACCTCGCTGAATCTCCAGCTACAGCCGTTGACGAAGGAACTCATGAGAGCGAGGTTCACCGATCGAGCAAAGTATCTAAGTTATTTGTACATGCATATCATGTATATATCTGTGAAGCCAGTTGAAGCCACGAAAGAATGCATTTCCATAGAATACGCTAAACTGGATGAACGGGCAACTTTTCCTAGTACTGCGGTACAGCTTATGCCGAACTATTTACAAACCCTTATCATTAACGTTCATTGTAAGGCATTACCTTTACGACCTTTATGATGCCGCAGTAGCTCTCTTTTTGCGTCAGCGGCGCAAAAAAAGCTGTACAAGCTGCGCAATTTTTTTTATCTATGTACTAAAAGATTAAAAACGAGGCAAAATGACATTTTAATATTACTGGTAATGTTAGATAGTGTTCTTCAAAACGTTTATAATAAGCTGCGAACAACGGTTGTTGTAAATATTAATTATTTTAGGTTTTCCAGTTTTTTGGTTATACAACTTTAAAATGGCTCGAGCTTATCGTAAATCTTTACATAAACCAACATTTTACATACACGCCCCAGATTTTATGTAGCAGTTTATCTTCATCAATAGCATTAGAATAATAATCCAGTCACACCAAATACGCCCTAGTTTTCGAGCGTGCGATCGTGTAACTATGGCGGAGCACTTTATTTCCTGCCAAAAACCGATTAAATAACTGATGCCTCGAGGATTAATATAGATCTGTTACTGTACAATTAAACGAAGAAATCAAAATCCAACGTAGCGTTACCGTACAAGGTTTTTATTTTAAATCGTAAGATTTTAGATGTGTGCGGACAAATCAGCAAGCGAGCATGAATACGTTATTAGTACTAACTCGTGAACGAAATTATGTATAAGATTGGTCATTCTTTAACCTCGTTAACTGTTAACCACACCAAGTCGAAATTCGGCATTGTTCAGCCTCAACTTTGAATTTTTTAGTATCGACTGTGTTGCGACAGTAAACTATCCAGTAATCAGACATTTATCAGGTAAAACGGTCCGCCTAACTCGCTTTTTATAGCTTCAAGTGCTTCTATTGGTGGCGCTTCCCCTCTAAAGAGGGAATAAGTCAATAATCTTGACAAGTACCATCCAATGAAGTGGTCATTCAGTGGTATTTTTCTACGTTTTTTACCATTTTACAAATCGAAACACTTTCAAACTGTTATCTAACATTTTTTCTCTAAATGTCTAAATGACTCATTATTACACATTTAATTCACTGAAAAAAACAATCACTAAATAGCCTCTCCCAATAAATGTTATTTCACAAAAAAGATTCATTCTTTGCCAACATTTACAATAGATACCATCGAAGCATATCCAGAACAAATATGCATCCAAGTATGACAGAATTACTCAACCACAATAATTTTTTTATCTAATATATAAAATTTATTCGCCAAATTTTTTGACAAATTTCTTGGCAGTCATTCATGATTACACAAATATTTATTGAACGATATCTATTTTCTTGTATAACTTTATCTGTTTCTATGTATTTCCTCTTATGACTCTATATGTTGGCAACTTAATCTTTAAACTTAGTGGCGCATATTTTTAAAAATTTGTTTAATAAACTGTGACATTGATTACTACCCGAATATGACGTACACATGAGGTTGCTAAAATCATTGGCACACTCCAAATATATCGCCAGATTAAACAGTTGATATGTCCTCTTAAACCTTAATTTCTTTGTACTCGCTGATTCCTGATTTCTGTTGTACAATATCAAGACTTTTTATTAGATATCGATATTGTGCGTCCATACATGATTATTGCACCAGTAATACAAAAAAATCTATCTATAGATTCATATACGCCTACCTCATTTTTTTGGCGAAATTATCCCCTAATTCAAGGTTCGTCAAAATATCGAAATATTTTGATACCTAAATATCTGAGTAATTAAAAATTATTAAATATTTTAGCAGCTTAACATGCAATACAGATAATAGCTGATAGCGCTGCCCTTTTACGCATTTATTATCTTTGAAATATGGCTTTTACGCATTTTAATATCTTTTAATATCTTTGAACCATTTTGAAATTCGTCATCTCCTTTGTGTTTCTACTCTCCATACCTAAAACACAGCGGTGGCGCGCTAGCGCCGCCGATTTTTGTAGATTCATATACTCTTACGTCGTTTTTTTTCCGCGAAATTCCATCTCGTAATTCAAGGTTCAACATTTCAGAACCGTTCATATTTTTAAAAAACCTAGCGTCCATCAAAAGGGGTCACTTACACTTTGAAAAACATTCCTTGCTCTTCCAGAACGTTTTATAAACGTTTTTATGTTTTCAGTACTTTAGCTCTCAAGTATTTAAAAATTTCTAGAAACATCTAGAATGATCAAAACATACAGATTTGCAACTTAGCAACATACCTATACAAACAATGATGCGAACTATATAAAGCATTGAATAGTTTACGCCCCTCTGTTGTTCAATGAATATTTTCAAATATTTCTATTCGGTCCAGAGTTTTAAAATCCATGTTTCCAAGTTGTTTATAATCCCGAAAGTTTTATAATCCGACTGAAGTTTGATTTCAACGAATAAACTGAAGTAATATACCACTGTTTTTAACATCGAGTTTTATTATTTTATTTAAAAAGCAATTACCTCACGAATTCTTTTTTGAAATAATACCCACTGGCACCAGTTTTCGCGTGCGTTACCGTGTCGTTGTTCAGGTAATGATCCTTGCTTGGGGCGGAATTACACTGTATTCTCGGGGTAAAACCTCCTGACATATTCTGCACCTGCTTGTTCATCTGCGTAGCAGTAAAACTTGGTTGATTTGGCGACCGTAAGTACAGTAGTTTACCTTCTCCGATACAGTGTTTTCAGACATTCGGTATCTTCCAACGCCTATGTAGGTTTGTTGTGCATAATGCGCAGTAGATACGGGCTGGTAACTGCCATTACAATCCAAGCCCATCTGCGCTCCGAATGGTCGTAATAACAATACGAAAATTCAGACATCTTTCTCTGTTGGCTGGTATACGGCCAGTGCAGCGCACTATGGTGCATAAGTTATGATTCATAGAGATAAGGACGGGTATGTTAGAAAACGGAGCTGTGCAGCGCGGTATCTTGAATACGTGCGGTATAGTTGTTTTGACCATTCGGAGCGCAGATAAGCTCCGGATCGTGATGACACACGTTACCCGTCGTTATCTACTGCGCATTATGCACAAAAAACCTACATAGGCGTTGGAAGATACCCGAATGTCTGAATCTGAGCAATATGGCACTTACTGAACATACCGCGCTGAAAGCTCCGTTTTTTAAAATAAGCCCGTTCTTATCTCTATGAATCATAACCCCAGCGCGATAGCGATCTACCCGTATACCAGCCTCCGAGAAAAGATGTTGTGGCGTAGTATAGCAACCATGTTGCTAGCGTATGGTCATCAGTGTGAGACCATCAGTGTGTGTTGGGTCGAGCTGCAGTAAAGTGCTAAGTCATGACAGTGGCGGGAAGGATGTCAGTACTAGGGGCGTATAGGTGTTAATGTATGCTGCTTCACTGCCGGAACGATGCGTTCGACGAGCGAGGGAGAGGCACAACAACTACATCCACAGGAAAAGGATGTAAAACGGGGCAGAGCTGGGAACGAGAGCCGGAATTGTGGATGGGATCCACGAGGGAAAGCAGGGCGGGAGAAGTGCCGCACCTGTGGAGGCAGCTGGGAAAACTGCGTGCGTGTGGCTAACAAGTACCATACTTCTGGAAGGCCCGTGACCATGAAGCGTCTGCTTAAGGCTGCCCAGCCAGGGAAGAGAACTGGTTTCGGCGGCGCACCAGGGGAAAGGGGCGAAGCCTGGAGACCGATGGTTCCTTCTTGGCAGAGGGGTGAGCGAAGCAGGACAACCGTGAGTGAGAGTGAATTTGAGAAGGTGAAGACGCCACTGAAGATGCCAGTGCCAAGGCAGACCGGAGTACCGGAGTGGGAAAAGCGTTATGCGCAGAGTGCTGTGAGAGGATCCAGTGTGAGCGAGTTTGACCTTCACCAGCAAAGGAGAATTACCGAGTTGTACGTACGAAGGACGTTGTGGCAGGTTGAGTGAATAAGTGTGTTTTAATGCGCAAAAAAAAAAATGGAAAATAATGTTCGTTGCTAAGATGATTCGGTGCACACATCTGTACGTACGTGGTTTGACTAGTATGACTACGGATTTGTACTTCTTTGTTGAACTACAGAAGTGAAAGGCGTGTGGCGTAGTGCGGTGGCACTGATGTCACGAAAATGTTGTGTCCGCTGTGACCTCTATGTGGTGTGTTGTCCAGCATGGCAACTGCGGTCGCAGTGTGCCATTGTTGTCCTGATGACAACGATCCGTTGGTTGTTTGCGCCCTCAGTGGCGGTTCATAATAAACACATTATGCCGCCATCTCAAGTCGTAACAGATGTCTAATGCGACTTTCAAATATTAGCAGCCCGCTTGTATCTGCGGCACGACTGCTCCGCACGTATCGGTTACTCATCTTTCCGCTATGAGCCTATGACTAAGAGAAAAAAATTGAAGTATGTTCCCACCACTGATAACGGATATACGCGTAGAAATAAACACCAAATCTCTGAAATGTGACAGCCCCGTGAATTCTGAAATAAATCTACCTTCAGTGCCGTTTACTGCATTGACAACGCAACACAACATACGCAAACTTGATACAAAAAACAAATTCACATAACCTAATGACATATAAGATTAATTTTTTCTTCATGTTTGCTGAATAGGTGCTAAAAAAACTAGGAGCGAAATTACTAATTGGGGGCAGATTTGCCAATTAATTAATGTGCTAATCAGGCGTGAATGACTCTTGTTAGCTCATCAAATTTAAGAACAGATAAGAACGGGTATGTTAAAAAACGGAGCTGTGCAGCGCGGCCCGCGCTGAGGCGCTGAGTCTGAGTCTGACCCCTAAAGGGCTGAGTCAGACTAGTAAAAGGCTGAGTCCGAATAGGAGTGCTGGGGTGACACCTGTGAGATATTCCACCGGAACTATTGGCAAATGCCTTCACATCCCATAAATCATGCAGCATTTATCAAGCAACACTACACCAGAATTAGTCTGACTGCTGACAACTATCAACGCCGTAAATACGGGGCGTTAAAAATAGTCGCAATTATAATACAAGCTATTGTCACTTTTACAGATTTTGAAAACGACGTAAAAAGAAAAATACATAGCATTCTTTCTACACAAATAAATTGAGGTGAGTATATTATACAGTAATTAGATTGACTGCTTAGGTGCCGCATGCGTAACGTAATTATGTGACGGGAAAGTCAACTTGCGAAAGCCGGGAAGAGATTGGTTGTTTTTATTAAATTTCGATTATCCAGTCATACTCCAGAGTTCGCTTATTTCTAATTAGGTGGCTGTTGCCAATTAAGTCGTTGCAGCCAATTAGTCTTGCAGATGTTTGCACACATACATGTACGAGTAGCTCGTATCTGTATATCTATATTCCGGCATTTTTATTGTGCTTTGCACCCCATCAATAATAAACATACGAACTAAAGTAATATCGGTACATATGCTTAGACATTAACTCATACGGGAGACGTATGTATCGCAATCACGTTTTAATCAGTATTTTGTTTCTCTACGAAAAAGACAAAATTTGTCCTAGAAATATTTTATTGTAATCCGACATAACATAATAATTTTGTCGGTACAAAATGTGCTCTCCCAGCCATCCCCCCAATCTATATGTATTCTGCACTTATTGTGAAGTAGCTTTATTAGAAAAGTATTGGTAGATGCATCTACCAATACTTTTCATATGGAAAGTCGGTAAGCAGTAAGTGGTATAAAAAGGAATCAACATACTGATCGGTACCGTTGCGAAGAAATGTACAATGCGTGGCCAACGTCAAAACGCCGGCCGAATTTCCTGCCGGCAGAATTTTTGTGGGGTCAAAACGCCGGCCGAAATTCTTGTGGTCAAAACGCCGGCAGAATTTTCCCATACATATAACGCCGGCAGAATACGTATAATGCTTTACCTGGTAAAACAAAAGTAGATATCAATGTATTTCAGGATTTTTGCATGGTGAATATCTGACGTGGCCCGGTATGGATGTTTGTGGACAAGTCTTCACGGCCCCCCGTTGGAAAGGTACAGTACTTATCTTGAGTAGTTTTTTATTGCTTCTTCATTCGTACAGTTTTGATTTCGCATACTTTCGTATTTATTAGTATTGTAAGGTATCACATCTGAGTTGACTTGATGACAAAATTTAGAAAATTGTGTTTTGTAGAAACGATGCTGAAATGGCACGTTCACTATCAGGTGATGCGTCCAGCAGAGCCCGACTGGTTTTACATGGAAGGATTCCGAATTGTAATGGAGATACTGGTAAACAACCTTTCAAGAGTTACGTTAGATTTAAGAAAAGATAAATTTTTGAAACGTATATTAAGATTTAACGTACAGAAATGTCATAATATTTCCAAATTAAAATGGTAATTTAAACTAATTTATGCACCTCTTTCTAATCTGTGGTAAGCATGCAAAATTTTATGAATTTATCTGTCGGAAGAACTTCACTTCATAATTATGACGGGGTATTGTTTTACAGAAAGATATCCATGTAATGGAAGTCTTTTACCGACTGGATTTTAGCAACACACGTCTAGAATTTCCCGGACTGCAATACGATCAGCATCCTGAAGTAGTGACGGTGGATGGTTTTGCTGTGCAGCCAGAATACTATGTGGATGCGGGCGGTGCGGTGAATGTTGTTGATGACGCGGACGGAGGGGATGGGAGCGCAGTGGAGGGGGACGACGTTAGGGTTTTCGTTGCGGATGTTTTCGAGGGAAGGCAGGCGGACGATATTGCGGACTTGGAACTCGTTAATATCGTGGGCGTCGATGGTGTGGGAAACGTGGTAGACATTGTCGGCGGTGGTGTGGTTGAGGATGACGGTGGTGTTTCCGGGGGAGACGAAGTCTTTGGCTTGGTTGATGACGATGTGGTGGAAGATCGCAGCCGGAAACGCAAACTCGACTCACCCGATCCGGAACTGGACTCCGATTCGGAATGGGAATGTAACTGCAAGAAGTGTAAATTCTGAGATTTTACTTTAGACTGCGGTGTACTTGAAAAAACTTACGTTTTCTTACAGTATAGGTACATTTATCTGTATATCTTTAGTCAATTTTCAGTCAATTTAAATCGTGATTTAATCGATGCATGACTGGTTGTTGCGAAGGAACGTAGCTAACGATATGGTGTCGCTATCAGTGTGATGATCTTTGCATGTAGTTTTGACGTTATTTGGCTTAAGTACAAGGCGAATTTTGTTGCTATGAGTTTTATCCAGCCAATGACTGTGTCTGACTGTGTGGTAATGACATTCAACATTCACCGTAATTAAAAAAAAGGCTTACTTCAGTCAAACACCACATTCATTTCCGCTGACATTAAGAAACTACTGTACATGTACATCAGTAACAGTGCTCATTCCGGAATTGCTTCGTCATCATGTGCATTGACCATGACCATAGAAAAATTTACAGACGGCTAGGCGAGCACTGTACGAAACCAAAATGCAACTGCTGTAAAAGGTATCGTACGTGTTTGTTGCTAACCTGACATAAATTCCTTGATATTATGTCACGTATGATTTCTGCATCAAATTTTGTTTTAAACCTAGATATGGAATAAGTACTTCGGCGTTCTTTGGGGGGCACTGGCAGATGAGTGACTGAATGGAACAGTCTTATAATTCTGTTATTGCAGGCTTCGTTGTGTCTGGAGGATGCGCATTTGAGTTTGCGCTGCGCGAAGAGCTCGTTAGTTTTGTTAGCCAGGGTTTGCTGAATGGGAAAGTTGAATTCGGTGTGGAAGCATACGCAAAAGTTTTCCTTTTTATCCTCAAACCCTTGCCCAGAATGCCGATTAAAATGCGCAGGGCGTAACAGTAAAATTGGAAGAAGAGTACAGGAAATCCAAAAAAATCCGGTTGGTGTCGACCGTGACACCGGTGTGTGATTTAGATTATAGTTCCGGATTGCTTGTGGGGATGTCATATTAGTGGTCGATACGCTGACGTGAACGCCGGTGTTGTAGGTGATGTTATGTTTCCTACCGATATGGGGATCTGGGATAACTACAGGGTTAAGAAACTGCAGATTAACACGCATTTGTTTTGGTGCCTCCATTGATTTTCCGTTGCTGGAACTTTGTTGCGCATGTCTTTTACACATTCATTGACAAGTTGCTAGTTGTGACTACTGAACACTACGATAACATCTTGTTGTCTGGTATTTAGCTTCAATATGTTTTGTTACTAGTAATTAATGTGCTTTAACTGTTGTTAAACTTCGGCGGCTTGTGTATGGGATATTTAGCTTTATTGTTAGTGTTACACCAACTGAATAGCGTCGTAATCGGTTGTACTTCTACAGTACGAATGGGTTTTAGTACGTGAATTAGTATGGTGTTCTTTGCAGTTGTTGCTACCAATCTTTTGCTTGTAGACGAAATTATGCGTACAGGATTGTCTCCCCTTAAAGGTGACGAGCAAGGATGAATACGGCTGGATGGAAGCACACATAATTTGACTATTACTAATTGACTAATGTGCATGTGCGTTTATCTCTATTTTTTTTAAAAATTGTTCATAATGTTGATTTGCATATCCTTATCTGGTTATTATGTGCGTTGACTGTTATCTACTGTGTAATAGCATTTGCTGGCTTAGTTTATAATTTAGGTTATTCATTAAAGTTGCCTTTCTGAATTTAAAAACAGTCTCCTTAGTAGATTACTATGGCGTGTTTGTCACTGAAGTGGGAGAGTCTTATTACTGTTACATCAAGATCAGGTAACCCCTTAAATGGGGCTTCAACGTATGCAACGAACTTGCAAACACTATTTGATTCCACTTATGTTAGCAACTGCACAAGCGAGCAATCGCCGCTGATTAACTTAAAGTGGAACAGTTACCGATAATTGAATACATTATAATCTTGCAATTGGATCAAAACTGTAAGCAATACACTGGAAGGGGAGAAAAAGGCGGTGCTTGTGCCAATACTTTTCACCCAATCAGACCTAGCGCAACAGAGTACACTTATTGGCATTAAATTACTGAAAGAAGCGACGCCTTTTCCTCCCTGCCCAGTTCACCATAGGTGTGATAAGGCGGAGCTTAAATTAGTTTTCTGTGGCTCAGCTGATATATAATGCGTGCTTTTCCAAGCATTAGCTGTATTGTGCAACATCCGCCTTCTCTATCGCTGTGTAGTCAACTATTTTGGAATCAGGTCGACTTTGTGTGAGATGAAGGCACCTGATGATTATAGTTCAGGTTTCGTTTTTTCAGTAGTGTTTAGCCGTAAGGAGGACAAATCCACGGGCGGGAGCCCGTGGAAAGGATTTGGAAAGGAAATTGCCATGGAATTCCATGGAATCCGTGGATTAACGGAAATCCAAATGGATTTCCGTAAATCCAAGGATTTCGTTTTTTTCGTTGGAATACCATTAATTAGCCATCTATTTACATAAGTTTTAATAAAACACCATTTCAGTTATCGCCCCTTGCTTAATTACCACGCATTCATCACCTGTAAATGCATCAAAGCTCTAAACCAAGTAAAGGTACGCAGAAATATCTGCTTTTCATAAACAGAGGCAGTAGTATTATGTTATAGAGCATAGCTAGTACAGATGCCGCCGGTCTACAGTATATTACAGATACAGTATAGTGCAGATTCATCAATACAGATAGTTAGCTACTGAACGCGGTCACTGGATATTTTCCCAGTATGCATTATCTTGTTCAGAGAACAATGTAACGAAATAATCTTTTTAAAAAGTACGTACATGTATTGTCGTCTGTCACATAGATCAAGAAAACTTCTTGACTTATTCCACAAAAAAGAAATATATGAAAGGGTAGTTTTGGCTGCTACGCTAAAACCACGCATGAAGTTACCTCGTATTAAATTTCGATATGCATGTCTGTTTTCTCCTTAATTCTGAAATAGCAAAACAATACTATACTACCAAGTACTAGTAGTTAGTACTCCTATATAGACTATATTATTGATGTAGTGCGGTTAAACGGACACCGGTAACTTGTCTCTGATACTGTACGAGTCATGCATGCGTACTCATGCTGCAATCCGACGTTTTTCGATATCTCTGGCGCGTTTTTTCTTTACTGGGCAGTGTCAGAATAGAGACGGCATTTTTTAAATAATAAATTTGTAGCTACTA
Organism: Paramacrobiotus metropolitanus; assembly: GCF_019649055.1. NCBI lineage: Eukaryota > Metazoa > Tardigrada > Eutardigrada > Parachela > Macrobiotidae > Paramacrobiotus > Paramacrobiotus metropolitanus. The sequence goes on along the minus strand of NW_026570252.1, from coordinate 717,305 downwards.
TTTGAAAAATGTTCAGTTTTTAATTTTTTGTTCGACATTTCTGTGCGTTTGGAATTCCAAATACAGGGAATCTGGAATTCCAAGCAAAAATTGGAATTCCACGGATTTCCTATTTTCCATTTTCCAAATCCGAGCCTCTCGCATGGAGCGTGGATTTGGAAATTGGATTCCATCCGAGGAATTCCATTTTCCGTGGACGGTCGTTCCTTATGTTTAGGTGATTAAGTTGTAAAGTTTTTAATGATATTTAAAGTTTGTCTATACTTCATAAAAACCGAACCAGGCAGAAGCTTTTCGATATGACCTTTACTTACATCATTTCCCACTTGAGCTTTTGTTCTTTCATAGTCAAAAGTATGAAGTTCGAGCCGTTTGTTTGGTGACCTGGAAATTTTTTAATTTATCTGAATGTGAACAGACACGTAAATGTTACTTTCTTTTTGCAAGTTATGAGATACAAAGAAATGTAATTGAAGTTCAGAGCAAGAGCTCGGGCATTAATTTGACCTTTAAGTTAATTAATTTATTTCTGTGTTATCGATGCGCGTTTGCTTTGGTGACTACATACAGATATAGGTGTAATGTGAGTGTTACCGTAAGCAAATCCCATTCTCAATTCAGCTTTTTAGATAACGTACGAGTGTACGTGTTTTAGCTGCAGATGCAGAGAAAGGTTAAGTTTGAACTATTATTACCAAATAACGTTCTGAGATGTGATAAAGATGGAGTCTACACCACTTTCTATTGGATGGTGATATAATACGTACGAAAATGGGCGTGCTTAACTTTCTCTGGCCAATAGAAACGCGGATAACTGTCTGACTCTTAGTGTGAAAGTCATATAAAAGCTCTGCGTTCCGCAACTTTCTTTTCAGTTTAGCAAAAATGGCTTCGGTAACCGAATCTTTACCAGACCTCACGGGTCTGTTCAAGTTGGTTAAAAAAAGCGAGCGTAATATAAAAAAATTCAATAGTACGGAACAGCGATACAGTGTTGAAATAGCTCCTTTACCAAGAATGTTTACACGTGACGAAACTATGACTATCATGCCCGAGATTCTCCGTGTCGTAATGGATCTATGTTTCAAAGATTTTGACAAATCCGATCGTGTTGTCGTTTCTTTGGATTCCTCAGAGTTGGAACGGGCTATTTATCTTACTATGCGAAAGCTGTCTGACTTTAGTATCCAAAGTTTATTGCATCGTATTGAACTACTAAATTCTCAGAAAAAGTTGGTTGTAGATGAGTCCTTTACTATCAGGATTTTTCGTACACCTTTACCGAGTGGGGGAATGTGGAACGCAAACACCAGCATGTGGCACGAGATAACAAACGTTTTCTTCGCTCGCTTGTTCCAGTGCATGTTGACCACGACCTTTGTTTACCGGCAGCCCTCTATCTTGGCAAATTCCGGTTAACGCACGACACAGGAGGTAAGCATATCAACCAGTGGAAAAACCTTGTTCGTGCTGACCGGAAACAAAAACTAGAGCAAAAGGCCGGTGAAATACTGCTGGAATGCGATCTACCTTTTGATCATCAGTGCAATATCGATGATCTAGCAGTTTTTCAAGAAAACGCATTCCCGGAATTTCAGTAAAGGTCATATCAGCTGACCATGGCAACATGGTGATAGCACGCATTCCCGAACGTAAGGCCAATGGTATGAAATGTATTTACTTGCTGTTGGAAGATAATCATTTCGATTTGATCACAACTGCAAGCGGGTTTCATTGTTCTAGCTACTACTGTGAAGAAGGTGATCGCCCGTACGCTTCTAAAGAGCGGCATAGGTGTTGCGGCAAGTGTCGTCTATGCTACCGCTACACAAGTGAATGTCTTGTTACAGCGCAGATGAGATGTCCGGACTGTGCCCGTAATTTTAACAACCCTACTTGTTTTGAAATTCATAAGAAAATTAAAAAATATGGTATGAATTATTGCTCTCAGTTATTTGTCTGTCAAACATGTGGTGTTTTTGTGTCGCTGCTGCAGCGACCAAAAGGTTCCAAGCACGAATGTGGGGAAATGTACTGCAAAGTGTGCGTGGGGTATTACCAGCAAGATACTCACAAGTGCTATCTAAAAACTTTGCCTAAGCCTCTTAGCGCTAAAACTGCGTCCTACATATTTTTCGATTACGAGACTTATAATGACCCTGTTCTGGGCCATCTACCCGCTTGTGTAGTAGCCCAATACGAAGATGGAACGGAATTCCGCTTTCCGAAGGATGGGGAACCGATGACTAAGGCTGTTGGGACAGAATTCGGAGAGTGGCTGTTTTCCGAACAGCATCGTGGCTGTACGATTGTGGCGCACAACTTTAGGGGGTACGACGGTCACTTTATACTGAAACACCTCTTGGATAATAAGCTGAAGGGAGTCCAGGTTATAAAACGCGGTAGTCAACTGCTCGAACTAAAATACCGATCTCTTAAGATTTCTTCGAGGGACACATTAAATTTTCTTCCAATGAAATTTGCCAACATGCCTAAAGCTGTAGGACTTTCGCTCGCGGTGAAGAAAGGTGATTTCCCACACAAGTTTAATCAGCCTGGCAACTGGGATAAAGTACATGCGTGGCCCCCCGCAGAGATGTATATGATTGACGGTATGAAGTTAAACGATCGCATGGAGTTCCTGAAATGGCATGCCGAGGCAAAAGCTGCTGCGGATAATGTGTTCAACTTCCGGCAACAAATCATGGACTACTGCTCTAACGACGTTACTGTACTACGCCTGTGTGCCATGAAGTTCATCCAGGACTATCAAGCACTAACTTCTATCAATCCATTAGACAGCGTGACAATGCCAGCAGCTTGCTACCGCTTTTTTCGGACTTTTCACTTGCAACCCGACAAAATCGGTATCATGTCAACGCACGGACCACATCAAAACCGTCGAACAAGTATCCAGGCAACACAGTGGTTGGAGTGGGAAAACTTTTCGGGTTCCGGACGTATTCAACATGGTCGCAACGGTAAAGAAGTCCGCCTAGGTCGGTACTTTGTGGACGGTCTCGACTCTGTTACTAAAACCGTGTACGAGTACAACGGTTGTGTGTTTCATGGCCACCCAAGTTGTACAGATGTGGACGATGTGGTGCCATACTCAAGGAAAACGATGCGGCAAGCTTTTGAGGAATTCGAAGAACGAGTGGATTACCTTCAGAAGCTCGGTTTTAGCGTTACTGTCATGTGGTCATGTCAGTGGTTAAAAGAGCGGTGTGATCCCGTTATTAATCAGTTTCTGTCAAGTCAAAACTACCGCGAACCGCTTAATCCCAGAGAAGCATTCAAAGGCGGTCGTACAAATGCAAGTCGCCTGTATTACTCAGTACAAGCTGGTGAAAAGATCTTACACCTTGACGTTGTTAGTTTGTACCCCTACGTCAATAAAAATAAGGAATACCCTATTGGTCACCCCGATATTATCTTGTCCAATTTTACTGACGTTCGCAACTACTATGGACTTGTGTACTGCAGAGTTTTGCCTCCTGACGAATGCCTGTATCCCGTGCTGCCGTGCACAGTCAAAGCTAACCTAGTATTTGCCCTGTGCCCAGCATGTACTACACGTGCTGCCGTGCACAGTCAAAGCTAACCTAGTATTTGCCCTGTGCCCAGCATGTACTACAGCCAAGGCAAAGACTTTCTGTCAGCATAGCGATGAAGAGCGGTGCCTCGAAGGGGTGTGGGTTACCGTGGAACTTCACCACGCAATGGATATGGGGTACAAAATCGTAAAAATCTACGAAGTATGGCACTGGAAAAACAAAGAGGCAGGCCTGTTTGCCAGGTATATGAATGTTTTTCTTAAAGTCAAAATGGAAGCCAGCGGCTGGCCGAACTGGTGTGATACCCCTGAGAAACGCACTGCATTTATTCAACTTGTTAAGGATCGGGAAGGTATTGACCTGGACCCTAAAGCAATGAGCTTTGATGCCGGTAAAAAAACCGCGGCAAAGGTGGCTCTGAACGGTTTATGGGGAAAAACAGCTCAAAAAGATGACGACTGCAGCACGGAATTTGTACATAATCCCAAACGATACCTTGACTTGTGTCGATCGAAAGCGATTGAAATTCACGACGTTTTTGCTGTTAACGAAGAGTGCTTGATGGTTACGCACGCAAAAGCTGATGCATATAACGAGGGCAACAACACCACTAACGTTGCCATTGCGGCATTTACAACCGCGCACGCTCGCCTTATTCTGCTTTCTTTGATGGAAAAGTTGGGTGTGCGTCTGCTTTACTTTGACACTGACTCTGTGATATTCATCCAGCGTCCCGATGACTGGCTTCCCGAAACAGGAAGTGTCTTGGGTGACTGGGACAGCCAGCTGGAGGCTGGTGAAAGTCACATTGTAGAATTCGTATCGTGTGGCCCCAAGGTCTACAGTTACAAAACGGATACCGGTCGCATCGAGCTGAAGGTCAAGGGAATGATGCAAAACGGTTTCTCGGAGAACATCCTGGATTGGGACGAAGTTTCGCAAAGCTACAAGAGATCGGGCCGAGCGTTGGATTTCGATCAACTGAAACGCATCTTGAACGGGACCGATCCATACGTGCAGGTCCTCTATTCGGACTTTATCCGTCGCAACGCCAAGACCCAAGAGATTTGTAGTGTAAAGTTGTTCAAAAAGTTACAGTTGGTGTACGACAAGCGCATGTTGTTTTCTGACTTTACTACCTTGCCTTTTGGTACTAAACGGAATTAAGAAAAGTGTTGTTGATGTTTTTGTTGTTTGTTACAGATTGAAAAAAGGCTAAAACGCCATAATTTTCAACAGCTTTAACTTGAAAGACTTGTGTTCGAGTTGAATTTGTTGGGAATCATGTGGACAGCTTTTTTAAAGGGGGCGCGGTTTTTGGGACACTCACTGGCAGCGCCAGTGAGTGGTCCAACAACGTTTGGTTACTGAACGCGGAATCTCCCATCATTATATCCAAAACATGTTAGGTGATTTGTTTGGTTCGCGTTAAATTAGTTTGTCTGGATACTTGATTACATATCTCCAAAACATTGAAAATGATTAGGACGGAAACAAGTAACGCCCAGAAGATTATGGTTGCAATTTTTTGTTGTCTATCCATTTTTCAGTAGTTGCCGTATGAAACTTTCGTCGCGTAACACTGTTCGTAGTTGAAAGTAATTGTTTATAAATTTACATACAAATTTGTCATTTACTCCTTTATGCCTGGTCAACGCTGACATAACATCTTCGTAAGTGTAGCCCCTGCATCGTAGCAGTACGTAAAACATACAGTACTGACCACAGACTGTAGAATCTGTGCTTTGTCGCATAGTGCTTGACATAATGACGTAATCACCTCCCACCCAGCTTTTAATATGATGTGAATACTCGATTGGGTTACGACCAAAGGAGTCAAAGGCCTCCAAAGTACCTGGCTTAGTGCAGAAGAATGCCACCCAATGCTCTCCAGAAGTCCCCCTAGGTTGTGTGTTAACAATATATGCACCTGGAAATTCTTTGTCAGGAATTTTGTCACTCGGAAAAACGCCGACAAAAATATCACGAACTTTAGGATCCCTTCTGAGGGCATTGTCAATTTCTACGGTGTTCATGGAGCAAAGTCGAACAAGATTTGCCTGTTGTTGTTTATTTCAATAACGTTGTCAAAAACTAGCATCGCTATACATACCACTCCTTCGCCTAAAGGTTTCCCAAATTTAAAACTAACATTAAGATTACCTTGCCTAATTAAAGATAAAGCACCTCGACCAGTATGCCCCCGGGTGAAATCGAAGCCGTAGATACAAAAGCCACCAGCGTTGAACTCTGAACGATCAAAGGGTAGCTCTCCGGGACCTTCACCTAATCGTTCCAGTGTATCCAGTAATCCTTCATAAGCCTCGGCAGTAGCCCCGTTTTCATAATCAAGGTTATATCCACGCGATGGAAACAGTTGGCCGTCGATTTCCGCATGTATATACGATAGGTTAAAATGATGAAAGTTGAAAGGCGTAGACCTGTACTCCCCAACGAACGAACGGCTGGGTGATAAGGCCATGAACATTACTTTTGGAAGCTGACCAATCACAATATTTGCCCAAACATGTTGCTGCTGTCCACTTAGCAATGTACACTGCCGCATTGCAACCCGCTCAATATGATACTTAGCGTTATGCCCAACGAGCTGTTTTGTCATTGCAGCCAGATAGTCGGGAGCCGTTTCATATTTACGTATACGTAACCGTGGGTTCCGGATGGCTACCACCTTTGGGGCAGCCAAATCGCTATCAGCAAGAAAAGCTAAATTTTTTCTGTTGCGAACCATTTTTATGCTGAGCTCTACCCCTGGTATTAGTGGGCGGTCTTGCTGAAACAAATCACAATGTAACTTACCTGATAACTGTAGTGGTTTAAATATTTGCAGCCATTTGCGCCGTTTTTCAGCACCATCACTGAGAAACGTTGACTTTCCGTCAACTTTCTCTGTAAAAATGGGATCTTTGGCCATTTCCGTATCAATGGCAAAACCACTGAGACTGAGTTGCGTAAGTTGCGCCTGCTTTGTGTATCCCAAAAGACTTTCCATGTAAGCACGGACGTGATACATGGAGCTGCTGTCGGATATACGTCGACCTCCGAGGGTAACACTCACTTGCTCGAAAAGGCTGTGCAAAATGTTGTTTATAGGTGCAAGACAATCGTTGTCAGTTGGCATAGTGCCGGCCGAATTAGTGACGTGCAGGTCGCACGTAAATCGAATATCCGCCAGGCTCACTAACTCTGACTGGCAAGGTGCTACGGTGAAAATAAAATCGTTCGATTCATCAGTGGTAGCCTGGGAAGGACCCAAGTAATAGTCCCTTGTGTTCCATCTTTCGGTAAGTGTTGATGGTAAATAGAATAAGTGACTTTCAAGCAGCATGGACGGTTCGGAGCCATTTTCGATGAGCGCCATTTTTATAGCTTGTCTTTTATCGCGTCAATTGCTCGTTGCTTTTTAGTGATGCTTAGTATTTTTCTCTTTCGTCCCTTAATGCCTGAACCGTTTTGTTGACGTAACTTCTCGCTGACGTGTTCCACGGCTTTATCAATTGCTGTTTCCACAGCTTTAGAAGCCAGTGTTTTCATATGTGGCTGTGCCGTTGCAATCATGTTATTAATATGAGGTGCGGCCTTACTGAATAATCCCCGTGCGTACCCAATAATGCGTCCCCAAAAGCTTCCACCCGTCATGGGGGCTCCGCGATAAACAGGCATACCGTACCCATGTTGACGGTTAAATATCTGGATGTAGCGCGACTCATCAAACTTTAGTTCTTGTAGAACCATTTTCAGCGCTTTTTCGGTCGGAAGTGTAGTTTCACTAGAGCACTACCTGGGTGGAAGTCTACTTCATTGCCTAAATCATCGCAGACTTTTATTTGCACTGTTTGAAAAGTATGTCGAGCTAATGGAACGTAGTGCGGATTTTCAAACCGGATACATGTTTCTTTAAACGAACTAGCTTGCGTCGAGATTGTTCGCAGAAGGGGTACCATAGCATCACCCATCAATCCGTACTCGATAACGTCACAATATATGTGTACAATACGGTTATGTTTCCCAGGGTGAAGAATATACGTAGGACTGTCTCCGCCAGTGTAACTGTAGTCTTGTAGTAAGCCTAAAGCACGGACATACTCTGACCCGTGAAAGGTTAACCTCGTATCAGGGCGAATGCTCAGTTGGGTTGTATGACCGCTTACCATAATGTGGCCATACAAAACCTTTTCACCGTCGGCCCCTTGTCCTCGAAGGAGTTTATTAATAACGTCTATTAAACTGTTCTCGTCTGGATACGATTTTTCTCCTAAGAAGAGAGTTTCTTGTGTAGGAAAATTTGTTCGTGCAATACCAATGACCAAACCACTACTAAATTGTAGCTGCATAGGTGGTAACATAAGCTCTGACAAACCAACTTCCCAGGCTCCATCAAGGTCCACTGCTCTGGCTAATAACGTGGTGAATTTTCCCGGACAATTTTTTGGATATAAATCATGAGACGCCGAAGACGGCAGCGTTAAATAGAAGCTCATTTCAAATTCTCTGTGTTTTCCCAAGAATCATAAGCAGGGCCGTAGCCGTACCACCGCACAAGGTACTGTCTCTTACCTTTATGTACACGCTCCCTTAATATTCTTGAGATTCGGTAGAACGGTCTTTTTGTGAATATGAATTTGGACAGTTCTGAAGCGTAAAAATAACCGTCTACCGCTTCACCAGCCAAATCTTCAATTGCGTACAGATAGTGACTACGATGCGGCACAACTTTCACTATCTGGAATATTTCTTCTGTAAAATTGGTTTCGTAACCTTTCTCGAAAGTATTTTTCTTTTTCGCTATTCGCACATGATCTCCAACTTGAAAGGCAGGTTCTTTACGGCTATCTTGATCCTTAAGCATACGCTCCAGAATTTGATTACTTTCCTTTACCCCCACACTGCTTGGAGCGTAGCCTATCGCCGAATGTTCAGTGTCGTTATAACCCTGCATTATTTGTGGTAAAACCTCTAGATAGCGGTATGTGTTATTTTCCGTCATATGTACGTACACACGGTTTTTAATTGTACGGTTAAGTCGCTCCACTATTGCACATTTGACGTCATCATTCCTGGTGGTAAAAAAATCTACATTACAATCTTTGAAAAAAGTCCGCATTTCACGGCCTACGAACTCCTTTCCGTTGTCACTCTGACAACGCAATGGTGGGCCAGATTCTTTGTAGATTTTGCTGAGTGCGATGGCAATTTCAACTGGTTTTTTTGATTTGACTGGCAGCCCCCACCCGTGCCTGGAGAAACAATCAATACATGTAAGTACGTATTTATAACCATCGTTTTCCGAGTGAAATTTTTGCATGTCCATCAAATCAATTTGGTGCTGGTCTCCCGTGTTTACGGATATAACTTTCCTTCTCTTAAATTTGGAACGGTAAGGTTTATGCTGTGTGTAAGCATCCTTAGTTTGTAAGTACTGCACGACTTGCTGTCGTGTGAGTTGATATTTTTTAGCTTCCTTCAACAAACGCTCAACACCTCCAAGGCTACCAGGATTATTTGCATTCAAATAGATATCGTCTAAGGTAACCATTTTAAGCGAAAGATAGCCAACCCCCAGTTTGAGTAGTGCGTTGTTTTTTGCGTGGTGGTCCGTAAAACTTTGTGGGTGCCCTAGCAACTCGTCTCCTATATGGTGTAATCGTTTGTTCTTCATCTTCGGTGTCGACGGTTTCTTTTCTTAACGGGGTATACGTTAACGCTTTTCTCGTTTGCACTTCAACAACAGGCGGTGCCGCTCGATCTTTTAGTCTCATCCTTACAGGTGGTCCAGTAACAGGTGGTAGGGTAGACATGAAGGGTAAAGCCGATTTTCCCCGAGTACTTCGTCGTTTGACAATCTTATTAGCTTGAGGAACCACGTTGAAACTTGTGGGTGGCTCACCAATAGCAGGTTTGGATGCAACATACGGCAGAGTCGATTTTTGACGTACACTGCGACGCAACGAAAAGTTTTGTGTGTCAAAAGTAAGGCTTTTTGCTTTTGCACTTTCTGGAAGGGATTCAACATCCGGTGCGTCGTAATCCAGAACACCGTCAGGTGGAAATTCAACAATTGGTTGCGTAAGCGGACCTTCTAGTGGAAGGGAGGGTGGAGTTGGTGCATACTGTATTGCTGGTACAGGTTCTCCCGGTTTTGACGGTCTTTGGGATTTTTTTAAACCTCGTCGCTTTTTCACGACTGGAAGAGTTCGAGACAGTTTATACACATGTTTAACTAAAGTCTTTGATGGGCTCGGAACGTAATGAATAACTGGTTCAGCTGCCACTGGCGTAGGAACGTAATGCACAACTGGTTCTGAGGGCACTGAGATATACTGTACCACCGGCTCGGACTGAACGTATTCTACTTGTGGTGGTTCATTGACCTGGATTTGTTGGTATCTTGTCACGGTGGTAGCCATTACACCTCGGCTGTCGAACGACGGCGCCGCTTGCACGAATGTATCTTGGGTCATCGGTTTCATTTTGGAGTATCCAGTAGATTTGTTGAATACGGGTGGAATAGAGGTAATTCCTTCAGGTTCATTTGCTACGTCCGGTTGGGGTTGTCTAACATTCTGCCTTTGACTTTCTAGAGCGGCACGTATCATTAACTGTTGGGACAGGCTATTGCTGATTTCTTGCGCCTTTCTCCAGGAAGATGACGGAGCTGTATTGTTCTTGGAAACTTCAAACTCTGACTCCGGAACTAACACGTACGTTTTCATTTTGTCAGAAATGCAGTTAGCAGAGTTCCTAGAACTGGTAAAAGTACTCCTAGAAAGCCGCCTTTCTGCTGCAGAAGCTTTCTTTTCTTATCACGGGTTACAGTACGGTCAGCTAATCGCTTAATAGAACGTACGTGAACTCGAGCTCTAGCTATATCTGTTTTGCTAAGCCCCTTCGGTTGCTTAATAAGGTTTAAACATGCTTCTTCTATGGCACTTATTTGCTTAGCGGTCGCAAACTGAAAAAACGCTTTGCTGTCTGGGGGTCATTATGCGGAGGGCATGAACCAACATTAAGATTTCATCAGGTTTCATTTTTCCACGTAAATTTTTCTATAGCCAAAAATATGCGACTGCAGGCGTGCCACATCAGGTGTTTCTGGACGTAAGTTGATTAACAAATACCCGAATGGCTCCTTTATAGCCTTTTTATAAGCCTCAAGCAAGTGAGGCATTGTCAATTGTTGCGCTAGTGTTTTTATTTGCTGAGTGTCACGAACGGATTTGAATAATACCATATACTGAGAGTTAAGAGAAATATCCCGCATATTCTTCCCTTGTACAGGTTTTGTGAAATAAAAATGACTGATACATTTTGATGATGCACATCACGTGTGAATAGTGCTGAAGCTCTTGTAGTTGTAGAGATTTCTTCCATAAGGTCATCTAATATCAGAAGTGTAGGAACATCTCTCCGAAAAAAGTTTTCATCATTTATAATGTTTTCAATCCCTTGTACAAGCTCTATCGATTCATCAAACGTGTTAAACACTGACTGCCATGTACCATATGCGTAAACAAGACGCATAGGTGGTGGACTAAAATGCAGTGGGACATTTTTCAAAAGATCCAAGGTAAACGTCGATTTTCCCGACATTGTAGGGCCAGATATGTAAATTGTACAGGGAGTTTTGAATCGAAAATCAAAAGTCAGTTTCTCCATTTAAGAAACTCCTGTGTTTAGGGTGGTTTCTGGCTGGAAAGCACGAGTATTCTACTTTAAAAAATTCCAAAACTTTTAGCTCAGTTTCTCGAAAGCTGATCTATATTCAGTAGATTTAAGTGAGTAAATATAGTACGTTTTTAATGATTGTGATAACTGAATTTAATTGTATGATGGATCTGCAACCTAACACAACACACTTACCCGTATGAAACACGTTGACTGTATTTTGAATCTTCTTCAGTCTCAACTGAACGGCAGGAAATAATTCCGGTTCGTAGAAAACCTCATATAAATTCGCAAACGATCTGCTTTTAACGTAAAGAGCCTCAAGGTTAATTGTCGAAGTGTGCTTATAGATACTTACAATATTAACGACTGTAAACACCTTAATCACCAAATCAAAATTGTGCAAAAACAACATATGATGATAGAAGTGTAAGAGGCGTTCCGCTTCTTCCACAGACTTGCCTCCGTTAACAATAGCTTTTCCGTTAGCAAATAGCTGGCAAAACGTTTTATCAAATAACCGAAGGTTAATTGCATTGAAATTTTTCATTTTGCTAGCACAGTTACCAAAAGAACGAGTGATGGCATCCAAGTCGACTGTCTTATCGAACTTGACCGACAAGATCACGTTGTGTATCTCCATGATTGAGCTCATTAATTGTGACAAAGTGAGCATGAACTCTTTATATACGTTTCTTGCTCAGTTTGTCACAAATAACGGCTTCAACCAGCTCTTTTGCTTTCTTACAAAAAGGGTGTTACAATCAAACAATGCCAAACATTAGTTTACCAAAACAAAACAAGGCTTCAAAAACAATAAAACACTACACTTAATGATATTTTGCTCTCAAACATCAGACGAAATTCCTTCTTCACGTCCCCAAAAATCATCATGTAAAATACGAGCCACATCCAGAAAGCCTCTATACGGTATTTGCAGTGAATGACCGGGTTGGGAAAATCGAATCATCCGACCGTACTTTGGGTGCATGCTGAGATACAAATCCAGGCATGCAGCCCCTGCGATGGTGACTTTTTCCGTCGATTTACTGGTGATTGCCTTGTCAACCGCCTCTTGGATTATTCCGGTTTTAAGCTTGCCGAGAAAATCCGAAATTTCGCAGAGTCCTAGCCGAACTCCTTTGTGGAATGCTCCCACGTGATCCTTGAAGCCGTTTTTTTCTTCGTCAAAAGCTAAAACAAGACGCACACTTTTCGCATTCCAAAACATACTAACCACACTGTTGACTTTGTAGATGGTGTATCCGCTGTGTTCACCTAGTACCTCCAAAGAGCGTGCATAATCCATGTTTTACAGAGAAGTAACTCTTGTGATCAACTTCAGAAAATCAAAACGTCGACTGATGTGATGTTGATCAGCTGCCACCTTTTTATACTTTCCCAAAACAACCGTTCGAAACTTACTGTGATGTAATTGGTCAAAAATGTAAACTCCACTCCGCCCTTTTTGGGTAAGCACCTCCCATTTCTTACTCCTACAGCCAATAGCGGTTGATCTTTTTAAAATCTGCTGTGGGTACGAGCTTTGATTGGGTAAAAGGGAAGCAAGGTTCTGTTTGCACAGTCGATCTATTGTATTTAACCCCCGAACAAGCCATAGTAACGAAACAGATGTTGAATAAAATTGTGCAAGTCTGCGAATGCGATTAATAATACACATTAGTGTTAGTTGATTACATTCTTTGGGCGGTGGAGTCAGTTAGGTTTTCCGCAAAAATACATCGAAAGAATAAGAAAATAAATTCTAGTGGTGTTCAGGTTCCAATCGGTTCACGATCAACTGGTTATCAATCGAATTATGAACCGGTTGTATCGTAAAGAGGTAGTTTAGCACACAGAAAATGTACCCAGCTGTGCTACCCAGCTGTTCCACCCTTCTGTTTCACCCGGCTGTTTCATACTGCTGTTCCACCCTGCTGTTCCACCCTGCTGTTTCACCTTGCTGTTCCACCCACTTGCCCCGCTCGGGTCACTCGGGTGCTCGGGTAAATTCGGTGTTGCTGGAAAAACTTAACAAAGGAAGAAGGATAGATTTGTGATCAATAGGCTCCAATCGGTTCATGCTCAACCGGGTATTAACCGAACCGGCTGTATCGAGTAGAGGTAGGCTAGCGCATAGAAAATGCACCCAGCTGTTCTACCCAGCTGTTCCGCCCAGCTGTTCCACCCATCTATTTCACCCACTTCCCCCGCTCGGGTCACTCGGGTGCTCGGGTAAATTTGGTGTTGCTGGAAAAACTTGACAATGGAAGAAGGATAGATTAGTGATCAATGGGCTTCAATCGGTTCATGGTCAACCGGTTATTAACCGAACCGACTGTATCGAGTAGAGGTAGGCTAGCGCATAGAAAATGCACCCAGCTGTTCCACCCATCTATTTCACCCACTTCCCCCGCTCGGGTCACTCGGGTGCTCGGGTAAATTTGGTGTTGCTGGAAAAACTTGACAATGGAAGAAGGATAGATTAGTGATCAATGGGCTTCAATCGGTTCATGGTCAACCGGTTATTAACCGAACCGGCTGTAAGCCGGACCGGTTTCAGCCTGACCCCGTACCTGCTATTATTCTTCTAACAGATGGCAATTCCAGTCTAGCGGCTAATAATCAGCCGCTAGAGTAGACTTGATCACTGATATCTTGCGCTGAGTGTGCTCGTCGACGCATTGCCTGGCTGCATTAATGTATCCATATTACAACGTTGACTTGTACGCTGAAAACTGGATTGCCTGTCCGGCGATCCAGTCGCCTAACTGTCCGTAAACTGTAATCAACCATGATGGTGTAGGAATAACGATAATACAGGATCGTAACAACAACAGGTTTGAGGAGTATTTTATTGATGTTCGGTCGGTCGATCGTTCGTTAGAAGTCGTTAGAATAAGATTCAATTCCGTAAACAATAACAGACTGCGAAGAAACATGAGAGTTTAGGTAAGGCTAAATGAGATGGGATAGGTTTTTGGTTTAAGATTACACTCACACATTTATTCATACAACACTGATACACAGTCGTACATTATTAGTCACAACAACATTAACGCTACAATATCAACCCCGCTTTCCGCAGCAGCTCGGATAAATGATCCGGTGTCTGGCGGCCGTAAGTCCCGTAACTTGCCGTACACTCAGATGGAGCCGGTGCTACTATCGGGGACGTGATATTGGGATCTTCTGCGAATGCACCCGACCGCTGCTGCCCCCTGTCAGCAGTATCTTCCTCTCCGACCCGGCAGAATGCGACTTCCGGTGTAACGCATGTCTCTTGCGCACAAACTCCGGTCGACGATGGAGCCTGAATACAGGGAGCATCATTAATACAGGCAAAGCTTAACGCTCTCAATTTTCATATGGCATAACCATGTCAAGAAATGTGTAGTTAAGAACACCACCAAAGCAGGTTGTTTCCTTGGCGCACTAACCGAAGAAAAGTCAACCTGCCAAAACCCTTAGAGAGCAGAATTCGAGAACATATAGCCTAAAAAAATGATATTTTTCCCAATATCAAATTACCTGCAGCTTTTCCGTAGGTTTCAAGAGAAGTTTCGCAGAACCCGTTGAAAGACGCTTTGCAATGCAGCCTTGAAATAGAAGTTGATAAAAGATGGGTAAATCAAAAATATAAATTAGTTTATTTATAATACTCACACGTTTTCTACTAAAAATTTGCATAGCGTTCGTGTCCAGTAAGTTGTGTGGGTAACGCGCACGTACGGTCTCTCTTGTTCGTAAAATCTGTATTGGCCATCTTTTTTGGATTGAAACATGTCGTACTTATATATACTACGGCATACTGGGCATCTACGCGACAGGCGAACAAAGGAGCGGCTTATCCCATTAATATCATGCAGCTTACCCTGGAAAAGTTTAACAACCCTGGAAAAGTCAGTAGTTGTTTAATTTTTCGGTTTGCAAGCTTACCCATGCTGGCTTGTTATGATGCTCGAGTTCCAATGGAAGTCCTGTTTTGTGACCTCTCTGATACACACAGCCCTCAGTGCAACTTGTCACAGGAGATGTAATCACGACAATACTGCGTGAATCCGTTGGTGAATTCAAATCGAGCAAGGCCGGCGCATCGTTCATGGTGTCGATGTACATATCCCTCAGCCGATTTGTATCAAGACCCACATGTGTTGCCAGTTCCTGCAAGTAACGCTTTGTAATCTTAACAGGCCTTACGTATGTGTATTAAAATACTGCCGAATACTGCCGTAACATTTTTGCTTCAAAATGCACAGATCGCCATTCACCGTTATACCTGTAATAATACCGGGTCCATGATGTCAAGTGACCGATTAGATGAGCACACAGTGCACAACTTTAAGATTTCGTCCAGTGAATACTTTCTTAAGAACATTCTCAAACAAACATTCAGCTCTACTACGTCTGTATCCTCCATGGTTTCGATACTACTGGTTTCGAATATCGACACTGCCTTTGGATGATCCTCAGCATTTAGACAAAGTAAATTGTCAAGCAGACCGCGTCAAGCATTAACTAGCATTGTGCTGAGATGCAGTTTATAAAAAGGCTGCATTGTCTTTAGTTTTATTTAAAGGTTAATCTAGATCCTGGACAGTTCGAGTGGATCTGCATTTGCAAGTGGATTGTGAGTCACGGTTTTCCGTACTTACTGTACTGATGACGAACACGGATGACAATTTGCTTCTTCGGTCCATCCCAAAGAGCTTTCGTCGATTTCTTTATACGATACTCGCTTGAACAGCGCGATGTTCTCGCACCACTCAGCACTTCTCCCAAAAACCTAGTCATTTTAAGGGATCGAACAATTGGGTCAGCGCTGTATGAACTAATCAACTTAGAAAGAGAGAGCTAAGCGCCGTGGTGGTATACGAACAGATCTGCAAATAGGTTAGTCTATGATTACGCATACGTAAGACTTATACTGCATGACTGCTTCTGCCCTTCGCTTAATCACCGTATATGGGGGGCAAAGTGCATCTTTTAATAGCAAGCACAGCTCACAATAAAGGTTCGGTAGGATGACTGGCTGAAACTTATGCAGCATGAACTGATCTGCATTCGTTAAAAAGGACTGTCATGTGCTCGAAGAATGAACCATAGCGGCAAAATTAAGTAAAACGTACCCTTGCGAGATCGTTTCAGATCCGTCGAGATTATTCCGGATTATTTGGCTATTTTATATTTGTTGGTTAGCGCGTTTCTGGCTAGCATTTCTGACTAGCATTTACTCTGTAGCGAAGTTTGCTGGCGAGTTGCGATTGCGTATTGTATCGGATTACCTTTGGTTTCTTGCAAGCGTACAGTAAAGATTTCTGTGAAGTGCGAATTAAGCTCCCGCATTACAATGTCCGAACCATCGGTTGCCGACTCATTTTGTGTGAGCCACTACAATATTTTGCGCGTACTGATGAGATTCTGTTCAAAAAATGTTTTATTGCACTGCAGTTTACAGCAGCTGAGTACCGCTTTAAAGAAAAAAACGGTCGTACATATTATTTTAAAAAGAAGGAAAAGCGAGCTGTGGACGACTGGATTATGGCCTTTGTACTGATGCCGGTAGCAGAAGTCGAAGGAAAAACAACGGAATCAGGAACGCTTTTTGAACTGAAAGATGGCAGTTGCCCAAGGTAAATAACGCAGTTCGTAAATTTACTTTGACATTCATACCTTATTCTTTGAAATGCGTAGTCACAATTCAACCGTATTATAAGTCTTAGATGATTCATTACTGCCGTGCAATTACTACAAAAACGGCATAAATCTAGTTGCTGTATGGGACTCCTGCATCGTTTAAATAGTGACCTCCTATCAGAATGTCGTCAGCAAAATGTTATCAGAATGTCGTCAGCGAAGTGTTGGTGTGCAGTAAATTGTGGATCAGCAGGCTGTCGCTCACTGAGTTATAGTTTCCGGATGTTGTCGCGTATACTTTTGCCGGTCAGCAGAACAGCTGTTGGCAATTGGCCGGCGTGCCATCACAGACAGTTTTGCAGGTGTTAAAAAATTAAGAAGATTGGTTTTTAACAAAAGAATGGCCATAAAAATCATACGAAAACTGATACACCTGTATTTATTCTGATTGTTCTAATTTATTTTGTTCTAATCTGCTAATCTGCAGGAGGGTGTACATTCGCAGCAAGTCTTGGAATAATTTCAAAGATTTTTCCTCTGATTTGCAACTCAAAGGCGGCTCGTCCGCATTTTCCAACATGAGCAACAAGGTTCTAGCCAAGTTAGGCGAATGGTACCATCAACGCTACACTGAGTACGTGACCTTTACTTATAAAGTGTAGTAATGTGTAGAAAACTACTTGCATATATTTGTCCAAGTGGAAGCTGTTCAAACAAACCTAACCAGGGCACACTGGGGTCCTCCAAATTCAAAAAAATCTCATGTTTTGTAAAATGGTAGTATACTACCCAAGTATGCTTAAAAATTTTTTTCAGCTGCTGTAATTAGATGGGCGTGGCCAGATGCAAATTAAAAGAGTACGCAATACTACATAGTACTGCAGTATGTATTGCAATGCACAGCGCAGGCTTTATATATAGCAGTCATTGCAGCAGGCCATTAGCATGGATTCGAGCTACTGCCTATCACACGAGGCAAGTGAAAACCGCGTGCGGTCGTCCCTGCCAGCTTTAAAACTGCAAATTTTCAGAATATGGTTTACTAATTAGTAGTAGAAAACTTTTTGCATTTTTACACTTAATGTAATATTAACACATGTTAGATAATAGCATTTTTGAAAGTCGGCAATTTGAAAGCAGTGGCAGGTACTACCGCACGCAGGTTTCACTTGCCTCGGTGTTAGGCAGCTGCCGAGTCCATGCTAATGGTCTCCTGCAATGACTGCTATGCACAAACTCATAAAGCCTGCGCTTTGCATTGCAATACATAAAGTAGTACGTATGTGGTATTGCGTACTCTTTCAGTTTGCATCTGGCCACGCCCATCTTAGTCACAGCCAATCCCGTCGCGAGACCCCTGTGCAATTTTCAAAAAAAAACTCCTCCTAGAGTTTTCATCGGAAAATTTATCTGAATACACCACTGGATTCGTCGTGAAATTCTGAACAAAACGGTTGAGGCCGATTTTTGAAATTCGCATTTCCCCCTAGACCCTTACTACGGGCGGTCCCCAATTTGACAGCCTGACTTCTGGGGAATTCCCCCGTGCACTTTCAGAAATATACCTCTCCTACAGTGTTTATTGCATATTTTTTCTGAAAACTCTACTGAACTCGCCGTAAAATTCTGAACAAAATGGTTGAAGCCAAATTTCAAAATTCGTTCCCCCCCATGCACGTCCACCCGGGCGGTCGCTCATGTCACAACCTAAGTTTTAGGGCTTTCCCCCCTGACCCCTCAGAAATAGAGAAACCATTTGCGCTTGAAATACTATTTGTATCACTGAAAATGGCTCGTGAAGGTGTCTTTGACTGGCCTTGTGGGTCTGGGGGGAATGCCCCAAGAACAGGGCTGTCGCATTGGCGACCGCCCGTAGTAACGGTCTGGGGGGAAATGTGAATTTCGAAAATCGGCCTCAACCGTTTTGTTCAGAATTTCAAAACGAATCCAATGGTGTATTCAGAAAAATTTTCCGATGAAAACTCTAGGAGGAGTTTGTTTTTGAAAATTGCACAGGGGTCTCGCGACGGGCCTGGTCACAGTAGCTGAAAAATTTTTTAAGCATACTTAGGTAGTATACTACTATTTTACAAAAGATGAGATTTTTCTGAATTTGGAGGACCCCTATGTGCCCTGGTAAGAAGTGCTCACGTTTTGCCTCTTAAACAGGATGTGCGAAGAAGCACACATTCCGTTGAAGCGGAAGGCAGTTTCGCACCTAGGCTTGCAAGCCGATGGTGTAACTGTAGTGTTCGGCCCAGATACCATTTTCATCCCTTGTGAAAACGACATGGTGTTAGCCGATGTCGATAAATGTGTGTATGTCTGGACTCCATTGTCTTCTGTGTTGATCCCGCGCACTGTGGAGATTTATCATGGAAAAAAAAAGTCCAAATTGTTTACCATTATAAAACAACACCTGCCCATGGATGTCTATTACACATTCATACTGATGTGCGGTGAGTTTAAGCGTTTTCTCGAACGCTACTTCTTGTGCCAAATTATCCTCATAAAGTTATAATTTTGTGTAATGTGTACAAGAAAAAACAGTTTCACTAAAAAACAGTCTTTGCATTAGGATGGATTCATTAACGCGATATTACCCGTACATTTAGAAGACAACAAATAGTAATTAAACCAAAAGCACAAAATTTTTTTCACAGAAACGGTAGCAGTTATAATTTTTACGCATGCGAAATTATATAACATATGTGACGAATGCAGCTATAATGAAATACTTGGAAAAAATCAACATAAACATGCAGTTTTTCAGCCCATTCCTGGATCAGTATGTTTTACGAAGTGCTTATTAAACACTTCAAAGGACTTCCAAGTTTAATCGTCGTTGGACTTCCGGACACTTGGAAAACGCTACTTTTGAATTTGAGCGTCTCATTCTTTGGTAGTAATATGGAGGACATTTGCAATTTAGGCGAAATTACGGATTCCGCAGGTCTTGATCGCTGGACAAAGCTGCACCTCCCACTGCTGATCCACGATAACCCATTTCCTAAGCTAATGCCACGGATATTTGGCTGTGTGTACGAAAGAAAACTCTATCTCAACTTCGTAACAAAAATAATGGCGGAGTGCACCCGAGCTCGTCTTGTGCGTTGACCATGAATTCTGACGGCTTGCATGACATCGCTGCCGCAACAAACGACAAGTAGGTTATTCTTAATTACGTTATACCTTGTGTCCCGTTTCAAACTTCATTATTTTTTCAAAAACATTATAGTTTTTGACGTTTCTTTTGCAGGATGCGAACGTTTAGCCGGGTAGCAATCCTGACCATGGAAGATGAGTTAATGAATATTGACAACAATGTATTCGCGCTTTTGGAAAAAGCCCAGCAAAGAGCTTCTAAAGGAGTACGAAAATTGCTAACCTTTGGCGAAGACGGTTGTAGCGAACTGACTGGTGCGGTCAACGACAAGTACAAAATCATTAAGAAAGAGATCTTATCATTGGGAATGGTCACCTGCACCCACAGAACTGCAACTTTATACTCGATTCTTTCGTCTGTTGGAGACTTGGTACAGTCAGTTTGCTGCTCTGTTCGCACATTTTGTAATTTTTGATTAGATACTAAGGTGTCATATTACATTATCATTCTACGTATGACTATTAAGGAATTTTTTGAAGATTGCTCAAAAGGTCACTTGCGAGTACGATAAGGAGGAGGCGCTTCGCTGTCTGCTTCGGCATATTGCAAAAGCCGCTCCATATCAAACTGCATCAGAAGAATGCCAGTCGACGCGTGCGCCTGGAGTACAAATTCTTGACCGAAGCAACGAATTAGCCAAAGAAAGTTTTGCGCAGATGATAGAAGCATTGCGCAAAACAACAGACGCCGCTAAGGTTCGCGTACAATCAACTTTTTTTAATAGTGTTCTTTGATACCACGTGTACTGGTTATTTTATGCTAAAAACCACATAGTGGAAATTTGCTTTTAATAAAAAAATGCTTGTCACTCAGCATAAAACAAAATGTGTGAATACCTTTTCTTTTAAGATTGAAACGTCTTCAAACGAATTCTCTCGGTGAAGTTTGAGGACAGTACAAGCGATGTGCTGTGCCTTGCCATTCGGAAAGACATGTTTCTTGATGCTACTAAAGAAGAGCCGCTGCTACAGCATCGCTGGTGTATTGACAAGATTGCTTGGACTGATACGCAGCACCAGGTTAATCTAAAGGGATTGCGGAAGCGTTGCTTGATTTTGCCACGTGAACATTTCACTCCAGAGCAACTTGCAAAAATCGATGGCACCGGTGGGGCGCACTCCACCGCTGATAGCGCACCAGAACCCACCCCGTCGAGCAGTTCTGCTGCACTCTTAGCTGAAGCGACATCTGACACGGATCGTGGGTCCAATTTTAGCGCGTACTTTAACTACACTAATACTGATGACCTTTCGCTTGGTATTTTCAGCCACACAAACAGTCGGCGACAAATACTTTGATGCGCAATCAAGAAAGCGTAAGAGCAAGCCAGTTGAACCATGTGAGAGTGATACGCAAAATGCAGTCACCGAACTTCCGCTTCCTATTAGCGCTAGCGATTTTATCCCATTATCCAGCAGCACTCCGAAAAAATCTACTGAAGAAGTGAGAGGTAAATTCCGAAATTCAGATAAAATTACGAGAATTTGTCTATGTATTGTTTTTACCAACGTATCATTGCTGACCAGGTGGAGACCGTGCTAACAAAAAGGCTCGATCCTTTTCGGCTTATCTGGTTTCTGAAGGTATGGCACTCTTCGTGTGGCAGATCACAAAAGATATATGTAATTTGTTACTGTTTTTTATTACTCTGCTGCTGAGTCAGCATGGTAGTTTTTTGTGCACTGAGTCGTACCCGGTAAACATATAACTCACTGTACGAAGATTCCAAGTTGACGCGACAGACAATAACATAACCGTTTTTCTCTTCATTCATCTTCGTCAACTTTCTGTAGATGATCCAGAAGCTACGAAGCGTGCCATCCAGCACCGTTATGAAAATTCTAGCAAAGATGACATGAGCGTTTGTGAACAGAGCAACATCATCAAATGCGCTAAGTGTCATGCGGTCCTTATTCCGGGTGATCCGAACAAACCATGGTTGCACTGTACGGTATGCAAACACGCATTTCATCACATCTGCGCATCCTATGTGTCACCTCGTGTGACCCGATCCGGAAAACCGCCACCGACTAAGAATGCCTGGAAATGTCCTTTCTGCTCTAAGCGCTAACATTTTCGAACATTCATAAGTACAACAATTTGAGTATGTACGAACTTTGGAAAAAATCCTTATTACATGTACCGAGTTGTACCGTTAACGATTAGAAGTCCGATAAACCAAGCATTAGCGAAGATAGGAACCGCACCACTGGGCTAGAAGTATCGTTGTGAGCGTTTCGCTAGTACAAAAAATACAAGCAAAATAGTTAAAGCGGCTCCAACAAAAGAGTTCCATAAGTTTTCTATAAGTTCCATTGAGTTCCAATCGAGTTCCATAGGTTCCACTGGTATCACTTACCAAGACCAGCACCATAATTACAGAGGTTCCCACAGTTCCAATGGGTTCCAGTAGAGTTCCATAGGTTCCATTGGCATCACTTCGAAAGGCAATAAAGTAATTACAGCGGTTCCAACAGTTCCAATGAGTTACAATAGAGTTCCATCGGTTCCACTCGTATCACTTAGCCAAAATAATTACAGCGGTTCCAAGCTATCCAGTGAGTTCCAATAGAGTTCCATAGGTTCCATTGGTATCACTTAGGAAGACAAGCAAAGTAATTACAGCGTTTCCAACAGTTTCCAGTAACTATTAGAACCAGTGGAACTTTTGGAACCAGCAGAACTTTTGAAACCAGTGGAACCTTTGGATCCAATGGAACTTTGGAACTTTTGGAACTTTTGGAACCATTGGAACTTTTGGAACCATTGGAACCCCAGTGGAACCGCCTTGTCACCCTAAACGAGTTATTCTATGCTTTTCGTAGATTTAGCGGCTACGCGAATATAACCGGCAAAAAGGCTAACTAATACTGTAACTCATAACTGCACAGTAAGAAATCAGTTTGCCAGTCGAAAACATTACTTAACACAAGAATATTTAACGGCAATATCAACGGTGTACAACCGTTTGTGCACAACTGTAAAAAAACTGCGACTACTATGCAGCTCTAAATATATAGTATGAGAGCAATTCACAAATTCACATAACCAGCCTGGCTACGAATCGGCCAACTTCGCCTTTGCCGTTTCAGTTTGCCTTTTCAACTTTACCTTCGCCTTTGCCGCCGGAAATGCCGTTAGCATACAAATTTGCCGCCGTTCCAGAACGCCGTTCTCTAAATGCCCTTGCCGTTAGGAAAATGATTTACGTAACACATTGACATTTCTAAACTTTTTTTTCGTGCTGTTTTTTCTGTACACTTTTATATACTGTATAATATACTGTATACTTATGCGGAACATACATGAGGAAAAATACGTAAAGTTAGAAAACATTTATTAACATTGTTGGATGTTTGTAAAAGTAGGAAAGTGGTACGGAAGTAGGAATGTGGCCGAACGTACGGTCAATATATGAAGCTGGCCGAGTGCCCACATAAGTCACATCTACAGTATTGCGAGCGACGTACAAGTACCACGTTCCCATGGGAGAAGGGTAACGACTGTATTTGTTATTACACTATCATGTCATAATGATACTTCAAAATCTTGAAACTTTCTTTTGGCGGTGCATCCAGGAAAAAAACCCAGAGCGACCTGACATCGTTAGCGCGTTAATCTTTTGCATCTCTGCCTGAAGAATTCGCATTATAACGACAGCTCCTTTAAATACCGTACTGGTACGTACACACCCGCATTTCTTTCCCAGGAATCCATGCATCCATGTGCCGTGCTGTAACCGCCGTCTGCGTCGACGACGATTTCTTCAGTGCAATCCTGCATTCGCCCCACTCGCTGCACACTCATGTTGGACTGTTGTGCAGTTTCTGCTACAGGAGTATCTGCTGGGCGGGGTCCCTGCGTGCGCTCGTTTTTCTCCATCCCGGTCCGATTCATGAGAGCAGTTGATTTCTCCTTAGAAATAACACGTTTCACGGTAGAAATACTGATGCCCATGTGTTCCGCGATTCCATTCACAGTCTGGCCCGCGTTGCGTAATGCGCAGATGATTTGCCGGGTTTCGGGCACATTATGCCAGTTATCGTTGGCGAGACGATGATTATGCCGGAAATTCTGGTTTCTGACAATGAGACGACGTTCTGTCAGCGTTGCCGCAATAGTAAAGGAGGCACCGCATTCCGTTCGGCGGGTACATCGAGAAGACCTCCTCCCAGTTTTCTTGGTGCCATGAACGTCGCGGCGGATACACGCATAATCCACCGCAGAATATCGCAGGACCGGAAACTGCGGATCGGCGGCATTCAGCTTCTTGGATCGACGAATAACGAACCTTTGCCGCGTCTTCTTCTGGTACTCAGCGAATTCTTCTTCAAATTCTTGCCAAGTATCGAAATAATCTGGCAGTTCAGCGCCATCTGGCTCAAATATATCTGAGTCTCTGCTGCTGGCTTCCTTTGAACTTTCGCCATGATCGGGGAATGCATCCGAGTCCATCATGTGATCTACTGTAACATGAGCTGGGAATTAACATCGACTGCAGATATACCGACTTATGAAAGTTATTAGCGTTTCATAATTATTAGAAATTCTAGGTGATAATTCCAAGTCATTCTTAAGGTCATCGATAAATTTCGTGCCAACCTGATAAACAGCAGTATGAGTACTCGGTATCAGATTATAATTCCTGTATCAACAGTCAAAGGGAAGCGCCATATGGTTGTGATAACAACATGTATTGGCACAAAACATATAAAGGCCGAAGCAAGCCATCTCTGTACTTGCTGCGCTCACCCTGCTGGAACATTTCGTTGTGGCCAAATATGTGCTTATGTATCACGCCTGATATAGCCATATATACTGTACCTTTCAGGACTGCGGGCAAGCTACTTGATCTGTTATAAATCGCGTTCGTGTATGCGAGGGGATGTCAGTAGCGCACCTAGATAATCCCCTGTATTGCTGCCGTCACCCGCGTGGAGTGCGACGTTACGGCAATACATATGGCTAAATCTGGCGCGGTACATAAGCACCATGTACAGCCACAACGTCATGCTTCAGCCGGCTGACGGCAGCAAGTACAGGGATTATCTAGGTGAGCTGCTGACATCCCCTCTTACTAGTATATTCTCCGGAAGCACGTGGTGCTCTACGTTTTACCCAGCTAATTTTTTGGATACAGGTTCATCAGCACTTACGAAGCGTACACTAATTATTAATTAGCTTTTCCGTGATTAGTTGACTACACTGATAAGATGGAGATTATTGTTATGCTTGTAACATTATTGATATTGTGTACGAAAATGGGTCGGCCAACTTTACCTTTGCCGCCCCTTTATATTTGGCGTTTCTGTTTGCGTTTTCCACTTTACCTTTGCCGTCGTCAAACACTTTACCGCTATAGTTTACTGTCGAAAAGTGCCGTTCAAAAAGCTTTTGCCGCTGTTTAACCGTTAACACATAAATTACTGTCGAAACTTTGCCGTTTACAGAGTGCACGGCTCCTTTGTGCCGGTTCTCGCATTACATTTCAACGTGCGAGATACAACTATGACATTTAATTTTGCTGTGCGTATATATGTGGAATTTTACGCACTTTTATTATTTCGGTTCCTAGCAGCACGAAATAAAAATTACTGGCACCAAGAACAGACAGAAGTTTGCAAAAATTTGTACATCAGCAGAAACTGCAACGGCAAAGGCAAAACGGCGGCATCATCCGCTACACTATGCTACACTTGGGCCTGCATTTTTCCGTGCACCAGACTCTATGGTCTCACTTCATCGCGCGGCTACAGTAATTGATTTTTCTACTAATAGAGAAACAACAAAAACGGTATACATGCCTATATCGAAATAAAAACAATTTAACTGCACTTTTTTGAGCATAGCACTTGCGAAAATAATTTATTTAAATTAGTTAATATTTCCTTGGAAATGAATTTGGAAATTCGCAAATTCAGTTCCGAATTAGGATTCAAATTTAAAATGGTTGACTTAAAATGCTAATCGAATTAAACTGTGTTTAATTAATTTATTGCTATTTTCTTTTGAACTGCAAAAAATAATTCGAAAGTTTTTTCCGAGATTCTGAAAGTGAAATTTCGATATTAGAAACTCTTGAAATCTTTTGGAAATTAATCTGAGAACTACCCAGAATTTTTGTTAGTTATTTGGATTTTTTTCCGTATTTAGGAAATTATATCGAAAAACTAAATGGAATTGACCCACAGGAGAGAACCTTTTCTGGAAAGACCTTGAGGGAGTGGGTAATAACATCATTCGAAGCTAAGCGTGGGCAAAAACTCAAACACCGTCATGGCAGGGCGGCCGGGCGAGTAAAACCGAAAAGATCGCTAACTATAACGGAAGCGGAGGCTAACGAGTGGTATCAAAAAAGGGGAGCCAGACCGCGAGACGAAAGAGCTGTCTTTTTCCGCCCGTAATAGCAATCACTTAATTTTCTTTCAAAATAGTGGTGTGCAGAGACTCGGGTGGTGGGCACTATGCTCTTGGTGGTGTCAGGAGATTTAGATGGTTTTCGTAAAAAATTAAAAAAAATAATAAAAAGTGGTGTGTGGAGACTTTGGTGGTTAAACGTGGTGTGCGGAGCCTTCCCCAAAACTAAACTGGAAAATTACTCTCGAGTCTCGACAATAGGCTTAGCGGTTATCTTGCAGTGTCAATGGTTGTGAACCCGATTACGACGTAGTAAAATATCGCAATCTCGCAAACGAAGTAGCCATCTTAGTTTTAATGATCGAAAATCACAGAGACAAAATTCAGGTTTACTTACGGTAATTATCGGGGACCTGAAGTGAAGGCGGCAGGATAGGAAAACGGGCAGCTGGGCCGCAGAGTGGCTCCCTTGTAACAGAAAATTACGGGAATTATAAAACTGTTAACCAATATTTTATAACACGGCATAGAAACGGAATTTGCCGACCGCAAAATGATGAAGTGGCAGGATGCGCAATAAAGGCGAAACCTGGCAAGCCCGAATGGTGGTATACCGAATAAATCGAATCAACAGCTAAATACATACAGCAAAGCAGACATCGGGCATTCCATGACAACTGTTGCACTGAGTTCGATGACAACTGTTGCATTCAATAGCAACCGTGGCGGTGTGTTCCATCATCCATGACAACGGCTGCGCTGAGGACTGGGGTATAATAAGCACCTATATGGCACCAACGTAACACTCCAGCTGGGCGGTGGCAGCAAGTACGGGGGACTGCTTTGCTCAGCTTTTGCCAGCCCTTCAATATTTTAAGCCATTGGTTACCGTTGCATAAAATCGTAGCCTGGCACTTGTTCTAGTGGAAGCAGGACATGCTTAGGAAGGCCATGACGTAATGGGAAAGTCACAATGGGAAAGGCAACCTTATTAATCGAACGCAGCTGGTCGCTGCGTCACGTTAATTTCCCATTGCGGCTGGAAACCCTCGGCCGACGGTCCGCAGTTAAGTAAACTTTGTCGTCCATTGTACCATCGAACGCCGTTGTTCCCGTTGCCATGCGCTAATGGGTACTTTAATGTGTGTCATAATGTGTAGCAATCCAGAATCCCATTACGACTGGAAGTATTCAGTAACTTACGATTAATCACTGAGCCGGTAGCACATTCCAGAGTTAAGCTGTGCGCACTTACTTTTTTAGTTTTATTTTTTTTTTATTTACCCATAAGTCCATAACAGAAAACATTTGCAGGCAGCTGCTACAACAGACAGATATCTTCTTTTATATTTTCATTTTCTTTATCGGTTTCCATTATCCAGATCGCACTTCCCTCTCTTTTTGTGTAGACAACCCGTCACAACCGCGGACGGAAATCAAAATACTGTATTCTTTCGATCACTTTTTGTCCGGTGGCTGCGGCAATATTTTTGCTGGTTTTGTTAACGCGCGCTTTAGTGCTGACAGGAAAGTGCAACTTGTGTATGACTGCGTGATATACTCGTGCTGTACTAAAGTATTGCATATAATTATTATTGCACAATTTCCGGTGGCGCTTTAACCGCCCTTGCACTATAACGGGGTCAGTTAGGACAAAAGCTAAAGACTTTAAAAATTCTAACGACTTTGTATAATCATGTTCTGCCTCGTCCACCATAGATATGAACGTTCTTTGATCCAAGCAACAAAACCTGTTTTGAAATTCTTTTCTCATCATTTAATAATTATGTCATTATGGCTGCGTGCACGGGTAAACACGGGTGTTGGCTGCGTGCACGGGTGATATTTTTGGGTCCGCACGGGTGTTGGCTGCGGGCACGGGATTCCTGCACGGGCGTTGACTGCGTGCACGGGTAAATTATTTAAATTTTTTTAATTTAAATTTAAATGTATATTTTAGTTATTTTTTTACGTATTTACTTCTTATGGAACTTACTCACTTAACCCATAATTTTTCAACGAAAATACAGTTGAGTGTAACTCAGGTACTGTGTAAGTACCTAGTAAGTACTGCAAAATTTGCTGTACATAGTAAGTACTATGTATGTTAACAGCTAATGCTTGTTAGTGCAATGCCATGAAGTACTTGAAGGTCACGGCGCGAAGAGTCGAAGACGTGAGAATCTGTGTAATGTTTTCTTAAATGAGAAATTTTGTAATACGGTACAGCCATTTCTGTGTAATATTGTATTAGCCAGGTGAGAATTTCTGTAACACTGCCATGGCTACCGCGTTCGTTTCGGGATGGATCCTGAAAGGGCCACTTTTGAGCAGGGTCTGATGCGAACACACTTGGTGGCTGCTTATAAAGCATGCAACTGACACCACTTGCATCAAGCCGCGTAGAAAAATTCTGAGCCGTAAAACAAAGTTTCTGTTACTACAGACTGTATTTCGAGACTATGGCACATGAAACAATATGTCAGAAACCGGTCGAGAAACCTGTTGAGGTGAATAAGACCTGGAAACCTATAAATGTTACGACCAGAAATTGAAAATCAAAAAAGAAAATTAACTGAATTGAAAAAGCCGTGCACACAGCCAACACCCGTGCGGACCCAAAAAGTTCACCCGTGCACGCAGCCTACACCCGTGTTTCCCCGTGCACGCAGCATCGACCTTTAATCTTTTATGTTTATTTCAAAAAATTGTTTTAAAAACAGTAACACAAATCAAAGCTAACGCTGGCCCTCATTTCCGGATGACCTGCACGATCGCAATTTACATGTAAACAATACAGCGCAATTTCCGGTGCACTTTTCCATATTAGTGATAATCCACTTTCGAGCGGCACCGGAACAGCGATCGATCAGTTTATTGCCTGCCCCTACTTTGATGTCATTTTGATCCGGTATTTATATCTGGCAGCGTTGTGTGAGCACGTTTTTTGAAGAGGTGGGCAAATCTCACTCGAAAGAAAATCGATACCGACAGAAGACTGGAAAACTGAAAATATCGCTGTGATATAGCGTAGATTGATCAAGACCGAAATCCGGTAGATGCCGCTGTAACACTGCAGCGTACACGTTCCGCACGGTGTTATTAATTTTATCGATCGGTTTCCGCCAAGTGAAAAATTTAGCGTCCCCAGTACCGTCTGAAAATTAGAGGCGAACTTAAAACATTCCTCCGGCGTGTTTCCAGCACACAGCACAGCTACAGCTCAAACATGTTACTGCACGCATGCACCGTCAGATTCAGAGCAGCTGTTAAGTGCAACATTCAAGCACTGTGATTTGTGTTAGTTGCGGATTTTTTGAGTGTTTTTATTGGTCTTGGTGCGCAACAGAAAGTGTTCGGTTATCGGCGTCGTGGAAACCCGAAGCGCCGTCCGTTGCAAGCTGAACAAGGCGCCCGTAAGGCTCCGTACGGTGCATCAGGTTGCTCTTGCGTGGCATAAAAATGTCGACCGGATCAGGAGGGTGCCACCTCTTCCCGCACCCCTTATGATGCTGCTTTAGAACTGCTTCAGACGCTAATTCTTGTTGTTGTGCTCGTATACGATTGGCGGCTCGCCCGTACGAATGGTCGTGTGCTTATCGCCGGTTAGTGTGGTGGACGAGATGTTAGAAAATATGTGAGTTATTGCATTTCGGGTGTACTTTTACTTAACATGCCACTCTATATTGTATACTGCGAGCCGTTTTCTGTGCTATCGATAGTCCTGGATATTTAACGAGCACGGAAAGCCCGCACTGAGGAATCATCTGTCGTATCTCCCAAGGAGTTTTGGAAAGCGTTCATAGACACTCAGTCCCAGTGCAATCCCTTCAATGCATATCCCAATTACTGTGAATCACAGTCATTGGATTATGTATTGGCGGGATTGTGCTTGAACTTTGTTAGTCTATGAATCGTGTTAGTCTTGTCATTGTATGTCTTGTATGTGCATATTTTTGAACATTTGTAAGTCTTTAGTAATAGTAACTAAAAGTAAGTGGACACACTCGCCGCCACATACATCGACCGCTCCTCGGCAAAAGTCGGCGCCGCAGCCTAACATGCAGAGAGAGAGGGAAGCTGGCACAGCACGCCTCGCTGTAACCAAGATATAATTTCTTTTCTGCAGGTCTTTGGGGAGAGGTGGATAAGGTTAGAAACGGTACAGCCACTGCCCACTGGCCCCATTCGGCTTAATGCCAAAAGCAAAACAATTCTTCAGGCAGCGGATCCCTGTGCAAAGACAAAGATGGAATGCGATTTGTGTGATGGGCACAATTCCCGAACAGGATAGCACAGAGGAAGTGTTTCTGATATAAAATGTGTTCTATATAGGAGGAAAAATGAGTCTAGCCGAACCAGTCCCTTGTACTTCTGATGTCAGCCGGCTAGTGTTTTACGTTGTGGCTTTACATAGTGCCTATGTACCGATCCTGATTTAACCGTATGTAGTGCCGTAACGTCACACTCCAGGCGGGTGACGGCAGCAGTACAGGGAACCGGGCCGAGTAGACTTGTTTGTCCCCCTATATTGCCATAATATTGGTACTAAGTTTGTACTTGTATCGTGATACTTACTTTAGTACTTATTGCTTGTAAAGTAAGAAACTACTATGAAAATATTATAATAATTATCTTATGTTTTACAAATAATTGGTATTTATTGCGGATGCTTTGGCAGGGGATTAAAGGTGTCAGTGGCACCTGTCACTGGCAATTGCCACTGGCAGCATAGTGACAAGCGATAAACGTGGCAGGTGCCACCATACTAGAATCCGTCTTAGGTGATCCTGGTCGCGTCCGATCACTTCGGCGGTTTGACCGCATTGTGCAAAGCCGAAACGTGAACGGCCAAAGTGATCGATACCCCGCCCTAGCGACACTACTGATAACACTTCCGGTAACTGACATGACCTGGTGCAGCAAAGCGCCAGAAAGGATCATACCGAACTGTTTCGAGAACAATACGGCTCAGCTGCTACTCGTAGATATTTTTATGTCGACTGTGTGCAGACATAAGGATCGCCTTAGATGTGATTCAAATTTTCTGGCATTATCGATTTTTGTCCCGCTTTATTGCCTGACGAACCCGGTAACGGCGGATGCCACTGCCAGTGGCAACTGATGCCGAAAAATAAAAAAAAACTGCCCATTGAAATTTCCGGGTGACTTTTTTTCTGGAAGCTAGTGTGTGGCTTACACCTAGCGTTCGTAAATCACAAAGACGAAATTAGAAAACAATCATCAAAAAATTATCATACGTAATAATAGTGAAAGTACGTACTTCTGGTAATACGCCTGCTGCTAGTCGCGCGAGCGACTTGCAACCAGTGTTGTGTTTGTCACGTTTTCCGTAACCGATTGAACTGAAAAAAGTGACAGTTATAACTGGTATAGGTCAATTGCATTTGGGTAACCGATGCGCGTCGGGTAACGCAGAAACGGGTAAAAATCTATACATGACTCAGCGAAAAAAATATCGTCCAATCGTAAGGCGAGTACGCTTCCGTGCCAAGAAAGAAATTGAACAATGGAAAAACTGAAGTGGAACTGAAAAATCTGTTTTTGATGCTTTAATGCGGTAAAACGTCAAAAAAGTTGATTCTGAGTTTAGAAGTGTGAATCTGGGTCGCTGGATGCACTTTTGGTTCAAAAAAACAAAAATTTTGTTGATCTGGGCAGGAGAGTTACGAGTTACTCGTAGGTTGGGTAACGGTTGCGCTTCGACGTCGAAGCGCAACGGTTACGCGGACGGGTAAGCTGGAAACCCATCCCAGAATTCTGGTTTACCAATCAAATCGTTTACCTGCTTACGCGCCGTGACGTCATGTTTTTTTACCCGACTGTCACTTGCGCGTCGCGTAATGATTACACAGAGCAATTGACCTATGCCACTAATTATAAAAGCACAGTTATAATAAAAACGCGCTGATACTGCAACTGAGCAAATGGTGCAGTTCTGTAACTTCTGTACACGTCAATCCCTCGTTAGACACCGCCTCCGCATTCGCGACTTCTGTCGGTTACGGCACGCAGGCGGGCGGCTGTCGGGGAAATCGTTTTCTTACTATGGCAAAGTAATTATGTGAGGATGCGAAGAAACCCTGTTCCCGGAACCAGCACGTAGCGCACCACTACCAGTACAGATACATACAAGGGGCATGAAAGCTTGGCTGGACACAAAAGCGTGCTTTTATAATTAGTTACGTATATGTAACTGTCACTTTTTTCAGTTCAATCGGTGTACATCTATGAATTACTATAGGAAACATCAGTTTAATACGCCATGGTCCAGTCTCCATAACCTACTTCAGCCAAGAAAAGGCCACTTGAATGTGTCATAGAATCTCATTATCAACATTTGATTGCTATCACTTTCCGCATTTTTGGCGATTCCCGAGTAACAAAATAACAGCTTCAACAAAAATCGCTGACCTTTCCCGAATAAAACAATAACAGCTTCAACAAAAATTCTTGGCCATTCCCGAGTAAAACATAACTGCCACTCATAAATTCCGAGGTTTATGTACACACAGCGGCCGAACCGTTAACTAATTAGTGGCTCTGCTTAAATGACGTTCAGGTAGGCTTCCTGCATAATCCACTCATCCAGACGATCGTCGATGCGGAACCAGCATTCGTACCAACCGGCGTCGGTCCATTTCACGCTGTGGACCAACATCGTCGCGTTGCACAGACAGGGTTCCCCCTTCCCGAACAGGAAGGTCGCCTTGAAACCAGCCGGCGAGCTGGCTATATCCTTCATCTCCTGGAGGACTCCGCCATCAGCAGGTCCTCTCCCTTGCGCCACAGGAAGCGTGTGGCGAGGTATCCCGGCAGGAAGGTGAAGCGCACCGGGCAGATCATCTCCGCTTTATAGCCGTGACGGACGGTGAGATTCTGCATCGGCGGACTGAAGACCTCGTGGCGGAAGAGGGTGGCGCTGATCCAGTAGCGCTGCGTCACCACCAACTGGCTGCCGTTGGAGTGCAGGCACTCGTACAGGCCGGTGTGGGCGTACGTGAAGTTGAATAACACGATGGAGAACGCACCGCTGAGCGGATCGTACTCGGGCACGTACCAGGAGCGGTTCAGAGAATATTCGCCGGGATTAAACTTCAGCGTGCAGTTGCAGCAGTAGTTCAGTTCACTAAATGATTTCCTGTAGTTCTTCACCGTGGGGACAGGTATCTGCCGTCCGTTGTACGTGAATGCCGGCGGAATCGCGATGTGCGAAACCTGTGCAACGCCCACAATTATTCAAAAATCAGCCTGATCAAAAACGCCAACGGCGAATTCAACTTAAGAAATACAAACCGAAACCGTGCTCAGGCAAAAATTACTCTCACTGGCTCACACTGCGCCAGTTAATTCTTAGCATCGTTTTCGAAATGTTTTCGCTGCGTCCTCGTCAACGCAATACGGAGAAACAAAATTAATGCGAAATTCTTAATTATTGCGAAATGACTGCTTAATGAGAAGTTAGGATCACGAAACAAACACAGCGGTCGATGCTCGGTACCAGTTACAAATGCCTCATTCAGACCTGTGTTTTGTTGGCGTTGTGGCTGTTGTTGCAGGGAATGAGCAGGGTGCCGCCCTCCGGCGCTCGGATGACTTCCGTGTTGGGCGGCCATTCCGCTATGGGAAATCCGAGGGTCCCCGGGCCGCGACCGTGCCCCAGCAGATGCATGGTGCCGTTGCCGTTGCGCTGCTTCGCATCGTTCAAAAGCTGATTCACTGCGAGAACAGCAAATAAATGTTGTCAGTCGTATGGAAAAATTTGCACATGCTAACGATCCTAATATTCCCATAATTTCCACCAGGGACAAGCTGTCTCCATCCTTGGCATGGAACTACAAACACCGAAAAGCTGATCTTATAAGGCATTAATTATTTCGCGTGCTGCTGGATAAGATTTTTATTGAATTTTCCTTGTCGTATTACAGATCTTCGTTTCCGGTTTACAGTTCAATGCCTTAGACTGATACAGGATGGATAGGGTTGCTATGATTTGCATCATCTGTCCGAAACGCCGAAATAAAAAATAGGATCTAATGAAGGCTAAGCAAGTCCTATGGTTTATGAACGTAGAAAAATTAACTGATGGTATACGCAAAAGCTGCAAACCAATGAATCATGACTGCCCATT
Organism: Paramacrobiotus metropolitanus; assembly: GCF_019649055.1. NCBI lineage: Eukaryota > Metazoa > Tardigrada > Eutardigrada > Parachela > Macrobiotidae > Paramacrobiotus > Paramacrobiotus metropolitanus. Next base: position 682,753 of record NW_026570252.1, on the reverse strand, counting down.
CTGGCTTTGTGTGAGCCAAGTCCTTACTTGAAAATTAAACGAGGATTTATGGTCATAAGATAACAAAATCATAGCAACGCTGTCAAGAAAAGCAGGTTGCGGCTTTAAAGTCGTCGCCTTCACTCGATGGAGAGTGGAGGGTGGGACACGGGCGAGGCCCGGGGTTCGCCCCCGTCCCTGTCAACACGTGTGCAGTTATAAGTGGGTCTTTTGCACAGCACAGAAGACCATGAAATTTATCGCATAAAAACGGGGAACTTACTTCTGTCGACGCTGAGTCCTTCTTGAACTGGGCAACAAGATGCCAGTTGCAGCACAACCACGCCAATAGCCACCACAAAACCGTACATCATCGAGGATTGGATAGGAATTTTATTAAATATAATTACAAGGTAAATCAGTCCGTGATTCTCGCCTCTGGACTGCAGACTGCCAGTGTGTCATTTTGACGTCACTGACAAACAGGGATTTACAGCACGCCAACAGGAGGACTACGCATGCGCTCTGTTTTTGGTCGTACGCTAAAATTTAAGGCGGTACAGTGTACACCAATACCTTGGCCATAGAGCTATAGCACAATTCAAAAATACTATAAGAATTTTTATCACACACTTTTTCCTCGTTTGCCGAGGATGGTTTTCAGTGAATTTTCATGTACCTGCCCAGTTAACAAGCAGTACAGTTTGCGAACGCGCGCTGTTTCAAAAGTGCCGAGATAAGCACTACTGTCTATGGGCCTACGATGATTTCCCGTCGCACTTGAGTCGCACGGCTCCCAACCGCCGCAGGGCGCCATTCGGGCGAGAATCGTTAGTTCTATAATTCTGCCGTTATTATAACTACATTTTCATTATGATTATTTTCATTATAATTATATAAGATAGCACCACACTTTCGGAAAAGTCACTCTAGCGACTGGCAGGAATAAAGGGAGGCTCGTTGGAATGCGATCGCCGCTTTTTTAACATTTTTGTGGAAACTAGTAGTAGAGTGCCGAAATGGATAGAGGAAGAACAAAGCATCTAAGGGCTTGCGCCATCGCGCAGCACATTTGAACTACAAGCACACCAGAGTTGAGCACAAATTTGTCTCTCGGCACGAAGTGCTCTTGCAGTTCTGCTGTGCTCCAGTTCCACAAATAAGGAATATCGGCAAATAACGGCCTAAGCAGCACACTGGTGAACCTCGCTCTCGCGAATTCCTTCGCCATTTTCCAACACCTGTTGATATCTATTTATTGGGCAAAGGCCATCAATATAACAAAAAGTGCATTCGCGTAACACTACTCAAAATGATACAAATTCAAACGTTAAAAAAACAGCCAAAATCGTTATCGCCGTCGAAAATCCTAGGACGAACATTCAATGTGCCCAAAACAGCAGCAGCATTTCCTTTCACTACAGCTAGACTTAATCTCTGCTTCAAAAATGCAGTAGAACGAGGTTCCCCTGTCACGTCGCGAATCTTTCTGCCAGCGAAACGAATAAGCTCCATAAAATCCGAACCGAATGTGCCGAAAGTTTCGACTGCCAAGGCGACAAACAGGTAACCCATCCTTTTCACGTAAGCGTATTTACGGCGTTTACAGTCTTCGGCCATATGTGCAACGCTACCGGATGCACTCGCACTTGCCCGGACATGCGATGCGGCTACCGTCTCCCAGCATGTAGCGTCCCATACCAGCGCCTTACCATCCCGTACCGGCACGAGGGTCATGCCATCTGGCCGCGTGTTATCTTTGCCTGACAGTCCGAGTGGCTCGCTTTGACATGGATACCCGGCATGTTCCAAAGCCCCGCTTTGTTTCGGCATTTAGTTCGGTATGCCTAGACCATCTGCCTCTGCTGCTGGAACAAGAAAGGCCGTGGTGGCCGTTCGTTTCTACATGGCTTCCGCAGTTCACACAATCGTGTTCTTCTACTGCTGGAAGTTCAAAACGAAGCGCCACGCCGATTCGTACTTCTCCGTCCCGCAAGAATGTACGCAGATTTGGAGCAGGCAACGCATTTAGCCATGCGCCCGAGTCGCGATGTGACGCCGCTAACAGCACCGCTCGATTTGTTTCGTCGGTAGTGGCCAGCCTCATTGACGACACAGCTTCATCAATTGTCGGTCGATCCCATGCAAACTGGAACTTGCGTTGTTCCGTAACAGAAGGTTCACACTTTGACTCTTCCATCCAGCGCTGCACAACAGGGTCGAGAAGTCCTTCCGTCACAGGGTGATAGATTTGTGAGACCAGAGATGTTACCGAGTACGCCGATGCCAAAGGCAGGAAACACTAGCGACTTGGCACTCCGCAGTCCCATTCCTCCGTCCCTGATAGGAAGCGTCATCTGACTCCACTGTGTATCGTTCACGCGGATATTCAAAATTGACTGCAAACCGGCACGGGCAATGTTATCAATGGTTTCGGTTAGTGCCACGTGTTCGTAGCATCTGCCTGTACGAAACCCATAAAGTAACTCTGGTATGAGCAGACAGTTTTAAGGAGGTACAGGCTATAATGTACTGGGATGACTTTCAGCCGCGATACGAAATACTCCAGTTGCAGAGATTTACTTCGCAGGAAAACTTCACATGCTGTTGATTTTAAAGGCGCACCGAGGAGCACGAATTCATCTTCTTTCGTAATGACCATTTCGGGAAAAGCGTTGAGCACTAACTGAACAGCATGCAGACGGTCCGCACTGAATTGTCCCTGTTGATTGACATACAATGGGTCACCGCGGTATCCGCCCTCGGGAGCATGGACAGAAAGGATAATTTTAAATAGATTTGTTGTTGTTTTAATTATTAGCTCTGTTAGTTACAAAATTTGCTCAATGTGACTGGCTTGTGCTAGTGAACCGCCCGCATCTATGCGTGCAGATGTTACATCGACCAATAGAACAATTCGAAAAGCATTGAATCGAGTGCAACTGATATGCTTGCAGTCGCCAACAAGGGCGGTTGTTCAGGCTGCATTTTCAACTAGCCGCCGAGCAGCCGGCTGTCGGAATATGGTACAGAAGTCTAAGGGATGCCGGAATAAGAGGTTTATCGCAGTACGGAGCCTAAACCATGTGAGATCTAAAATTCCCTATTATCCGGTGCAGCTTACCAGGTGTGTGTACGGTGTACCATGTACAAATGATGAGCGGCGTTTAACTTTGACCCAGACGCACAGTCCATGTGTTGATGCGCTTACCTTGAGCTTAAAACAATCGCTCATTTACAGTTAGTAGCCCCCTTTGCACGCAGTTAGTAAGCATTAATAAACAATTTTAAGAAGCAGCATTTGTAAGGAATTTTACAACAATTCGCAGTTGATTTTCGGGAAACATTCTTTTATGGGGCTTAACTAGCAATCCAGATTGTAGCAGGCAGTGTTGTAGGAAAACTTGTTCCCGGCCTGGGTGTTTCTCCAGTTGAAATCCAAAGCACAGTTGACACTGAGGACCGGCGGCCATTGATGCTGGAACAAGTCGACATTTTCTAGATCCCGACGTGTGAGTGCCGTCACATTAGCGGAACTTCCAGGAGCCCGGATATTGCTCTCCGGCAGCTTGAAACTACCAACCGTCAGAAGGTTGCCTGCATTCCTCGCCGCCGTCAAGTACGGTTTCTTCTTCAGGAAATTCCGGAACCAGGCGAATGAACAGTCACAGTGCAGGCGGCGAGCGCGCTCGAAGAAGTAATCGGGCAAGCTGCCGCGAGCAAGGGCGTGGCCGTGATCCTTCACGGCGCTTGTATACAGGACATCAACAATTTGGGCTTCCAGCGTTAGAATCTGTAGATTATTCAGATCGGTGAAGGTGTACGGCTCCATTTCGGCTATGGTAGTAGCGGAAATAAACTGGATGACACGCACTTGCGGCATCCCCGAAAAGTCGGCCTTTCTGATAATCAAACCCTGACAATCTAAACCTAACTGGAAATGTAACAAGTTCGGCAGCGGTCCCATGGCATACACTTTCGCCGTGATATTTGGCGATGTGCAGTAAAACGTGGACAACTGAATCACCTGGTTTCGTACTGGTTCGATGACATCCTTGTGAATGGCCAGCCGTTGGTCGTCTGCGTGGTCGTAAAGGGCGATCGTTAGTGCTCGCGTGGGGCTCATTCCACCGAGGGCTTTCGTTATTACTGTCATATGCTTCCGAGTTTTCCAAATACAGTCGAAATCAATGTAGGTCTTCTCAATGCTGGATCCCCAAGGATGCGCTCGAATTTCGCTATCGGTTGCATTGTGGCAATTATCGAATTCGTAGACTGTGCCGAACATTGTTGGGATGCAGCTTGTTTCCGGGACGAAGCGCAGACAGAATTCTGCTCTGGTGAGTCCATCCGTGCGGAACGGAAAGGCTGCAGTTGGTGGTACTCGTTTGGTCTGGATGACCGCCGGCTCGCTACATTCGCTTTCTAAGTCATCCACCAAACCTGCAAATGCAAAAGGGAACCGGAGCTTGTTTCGTTTCGAGCGTAAATTTGAAATTAACTTTCAAATCCTTACATTCTACGAACGAGGGATCTTGCAGAATCAGAAGTATGATCAGCGAGAACAGAGTAAGACACGGATGCTTCTTATGGACACAGCGATTATCCGAGTGCATTTTGATTTATTATGAAGCCGTACCTTGTTAATATGCGGTTTAACCTGGTCCACTGTTTCTGTAACTTCCGAGTGCCTGCCTGTATGGGAATTATCTAGCAACTGCAAGCGTTTGTTTCGAAGATCTGTTACCAAGATAACCAACCGGAGCAGCTGCAACTTTCACGAGCTACGACAGTGATTGCATCAGGTTGTGATAAGTCGATATTTTCCCAGCCACGCGTAGATCTGCCAGCAAAGATTTAGAATTACATAACGTACTGGCATAATATACGTACGACTATATCGCGGATGGAAGCACGAACCTGCACAGTGCACACACCAACAGCAAAGAAATAAATCCAATATACTATATGTATACGGATGATATAATTTAGGAAGGTAAGGTGCCTATAGTTTTATCTCAACAGGGGGTGCGAGCATTAAATTACCGAATGATGATGCCCATAGCAAAACTGGGCGCAAAAGGGAGTGAACATAGACATTTCGTTTTCTTATTCCTCTCTCATATTCTAGTAGGCGTCAGTATTGCACAAACAAATCTTTAAAATTAATGAAATAATTTTGATGCTAAGTGTATTTATACAAGAGAGCCGCTTCAAGCGATCCTCTGTTTTCTGATCCAGTTTAGTGCAAAACGGCAACATAACATTCCATTCAAACGGTTATTTGCAATGTAATCCAACCATGCTTCACAAGTGCTCACGAACAATTCGGTGAATTTTAACGGCTGTGGTTAAATAACGTTCAGGTAGGCTTCCTGCACGATCCACTCATCGAGACGATCGTCGATACGGAACCAGCATTCGTACCAACCGGCGTCGGTCCATTTCACGCTGTGGATCAACATCGTCGCGTTGCACATGCAGGGTTCTTCTCCCTTGCCGAACAAGAAGAGAGCCTCGAAACCAAAAGGCGAGCGGGCTTTATCCTTGACCCCCGGGATAGAATCCGCCATCAAAAGGTCCTCTCCCTTGCGCCACAGGAAGCGCGTGGCGAGGTATCCCGGCAAGAAGGTGAATCGCACCGGGCAGACCATCTCCGCTTTGTCGCCGTGGCGGACGGTGAGGTTCTGCATCGGCGGATTGAAGACGTTGTGTCGGAAGAGGGTGGCGCTGACCCAGTATCGCTGCGTCACCACCCGCTGGCTGCCGTTGGAGTGCAGGCACTCGTACAGGCCGGTGTGGGCGTACGTGAAGTCGGCTAACAGGATGGAGAACGCACCGCTGCTTGGATCATACTCGGGCACGTACCAGCTACTGTTCAGAATATAATTCCCGTGATTAAATTTCAGTGTGCAATTGCAGCAATAATTCACTTCTTGAAACGGATATTTTCTGGATGTTTCCACCGTGGGGACCGGCAACTGCCATCCGTTGTACGTGAATGCCGGCGGAATCGCGACGTGCGACACCTGTGCAACGCCGACAATTGTTCAAAAGTCAGCCTGATCAAAAACACAAACGGCGAATTCAACTTAAGAAATACAAACCGAAACTGTGCTCACCCGCTGGCTCACACTGCGCCAGTTAATTACTAGCATTGATTTGGAAATGTTTTCGCTGCGTGAAGTCAATGCAATACGGACAGACCAAATTATTGCGCAATTATTAATTACAGCGAAATTACTGCTTAATGAGAAATCAAGATCACGAACCAAACACAGCGGTCGATACTCGATACCAGTTACACATGCTTCACTCAGACCTGTGCTTTGTTGGCGTTGTGGCTGTTGTTGCAGGGAATGAGCAGTGTGCCGCCCTCCGGCGCTCGGATGACTTCCGTGTTGGGCGGCCATTCCGCTACGGGGAATCTGAGGTTCCCGGGCCGCGACCGTGCCCAAGCAGATGGACAGTGCCGTTGCCACTGCGCTGCTTGGCATGATTCAGTATCTGATTCACTACCAGAACAGCAAATAAATATTGTCATTCGTATGGAAAAATTTGCACATGTTAACGATCCTCATGTTTTGACGATTTCCCCAGGTACGAGCACTTTCCATCCTTAGCATGGAATTACAAATGCTGATAGGCTGGTTTGATTTAATAGTCTAGTTCGCGTGCCACGTTCATAAGATTTTTGTTGAATTTTCCTTGTCGTATAACAGATCTTAGTTTCCGGTTTACAATTGCCTTTATATGGCACTGCGAGACTGATACCGGATGGATAGGGTTGTTATGATTTGCATCATCTGTGAGAACGCCGAAATAAAAGTCCTTCTGAGTAACACATCGTTTCACGGTTTCACTGACCGACAAGCTTTTGCCCCACAATTCGCTTTCCTGCTAAATTGCTGAACGACGTTTTGCCGAAACATTTTTGTTGACCGACAACTTGCTGCTCGCTTCGATTCGTTGGTTTTTGAAATTACTCAAGTTATTAGTGCTTTTTCGTAGGTATCTTAGGGTTCTTAGGTTTCTTAAGATTATCAGATTTCTTAAGATTCTTAGGTTTCTTAAGATTCTTAAGTTTCTTTGATTTCTTAGGTTATTCTTAGGTTTCTTAAGATTCTTAGGTTTCTTTGATTTCTTAGGTGTTTCGGGTTTTTCAAGTCAACAAAATGTCGTCAGCAAATTTCCCGTGTTCGGCAAACGGTCGTTCAGCAATTTGTCGTTTCAGGCTTTCAGCAAACCCTCGGGTCAGCGTTTTGTCGCAGGAGGCTGGTCAGCAAACTGTCGGAATGCCTCCTTCTGCCTATGAACGTAGAAAAATCAACCGATGTTAGGCAAAAGTCCATGACTGCCCATTCTGTGCAAAAAGCCTTTACTTGAAAGTTAAACGAGGATTTATTGTCAAAGGATAACAAAATCACAGCAGCGCTGTCAAGAAAACGATGTTGTGGCTTGAAGGTTGTCGCCTGCACTCGACTGCGGAGTGGGGTGCTTGACACGGGCCAGGCCCGGGGTTCACCCCCGTCCCTGTTAACAGGTGCCCAGTCCCAGGTGCATCTTTTGCACGGCACAGAAGATTACACAATTTATTCCACAAACCCTGGATGATAACTGCGGGGAACTTACTTCTGTCGATACTAAGTCCTTCTTGAACTGGGCAACATGATGCCAACTGCAGCACAACTACGCCAATAGCCACCACAAGACGATACATCATCAAGGATTGAATAGGAACTTTAAAATGAGTCGATTCTACAATTCTGTCGTTATAATCAAATTTCCAATAAAATTATTTTCATTATAAGATTTTACTACACTGTCTGAAAATTCACTCTGGCAGGACTGACCGTACACTCGTTGGATTGTGGTTTCGCCGTTTTTTGGATTTGTGTGGCAAGGCTAGTAATAAAATGTAGTGGACAGATGGTACTTGGCTGAGCCGTGTCGCCTCAATGGAACCGAGCGCAGCGAATTTTGCACAAACTGTCTCTCGCCACAAAGCGCTCGTGTAAATCACTGTAAAATATGTTCCACAAATCCAAAACCACCTCCCTGTGGTACTGGAAACACGCGATCGGTGCACAATTGCGCTCACCGACAGTTCGTCTACTAATATCACGCTGTCGATCGACACAATGGCGACGATTCATAAAACAAAAAATAAAAAACATAATTATTCTGTATTTTTGTTAGGTTTATGTTATGTTGTTTGATTCGCTACTTTAAACTGTGGTGTTGCCGCGTTTTGTGAAAATAATAAAAATGCGGAACCGAAAACACAAGAAAACATAAAAAATTATAAGAAAATAAAGAAAACATAAGAAACTTAAGAAACTAAGACGGTTTACCTAAACACTAGCTGGACGTCGTGACGGTTCGACATAGTGTCTGTTCGACGAGTTACTATCGACGGCATAGTTAAATCTTCACACAAAGGTTCACACGGCGCCGAAACCTTTGTGTGAAGAGTTTTACCAGGCTGGTTCCCATTCGAAGCTGATTCTCCGTAATTCGGCGACTTGTTTTCTGGTTCTCCACCGTTGGATAGACTGGATGCAAGAGGGTAATAAGCCTTAGAACCGTAATAAGGATTAATACCTATCTGCGACCAGTCAGCCAGCCGTTGATTGCACAAGAACCTTTTCCCAAAATGTTTCCGGTGCGTTATGACAAGCAATCGTGACCGTACCCGGAGCCAGCGATGAATTTGCCGGGTATTCACACGTAAATTGAGTGCATCTGTAATAGACGCTGCTTGTAGCCGTGTACGTTAGCACACTACCCGGTCTGCGTGCTTATTATATACTGCTGTTATTTGCCATAAATATGTACAGCTTTTCTCCTTGTGGCTGTTTTTACTGCGGCGCAGCTTTTACTCCCGGCTCCCAGGCCGCAGCAGTGTTTTTTTGTGTTATAAGTAAGTTTTTGCCATCTATTATGCCGTATTAAGTTCACAGGTGGACCTTTAATAAGTATCACGTGAAAGTACAAGCTAAGTACTGTACCAGAAAACATAAGTTTTGATGATGCATACGAGACAGCGGCAGCTACTGCTCCTTAGGGGTGAACTGCCATTCACGCACCCTGATGTTAGGGGGCCAGTTGTCTGCCGTGAACATTTTTTCACACTCACTGGCGTAAGAACCAACACGTTCACGTGTATGTTCACGTGTATGTTATTAAGTTCACGAGTATGTTATTGTCTCAGTCAATATTAACTATTTATTAATAACTGTTAAAAATGTTTTAATAATTACACCAATTCCTTAGGTTTCTTAGGTTTCTTAGGTTTCTTAGGTTTCTTAGGTTTCTTAGGTTTCTTAGGTTTCTTAGGTTTCTTAGGTTTCTTAAGTTTCTTAGGTTTCTTAAGTTTCTTAGGTTTCTTAGGTTTCTTAGGTTTCTTAAGTTTCTCAGGTTTCCTAGGTTTCTCAGGTTTCTTAGGTTATATAGTTTTCTTCTGTTTCTTAGATTTTTTATGAAATTCACTCGTACGCGCTCCAGCAGAAAAAAAGAGAAATGGACGACTGGAATTGTCAGATTGCTGCATAAGCCGGCAGCTGTTGATAGCAGCAGAAGTGGTTGTGGTACCCGATCACCCAAATTGAGTTTTACAAGTATCTAATGGGTAACAGACTAGATTTGTGGTCAGCGAGTTGTCGGTATTTCCATAAAACGTCGGTCAGTAAAATGGCGGTCAACAATTTAGTAAGTAAGCAAGTTGTCGAGTAAACATTCTGTCAGTCAACAAATCGTCGGTGTCAGCAAACTGTCGTTCAGCAAAATGTCGTTCAGCGATTTGTTGTTTCAACAAACTGTCGGGTCACCATTTTTTCGGTCAGCAAATAGTCGTCAACAAGTTGTCGGTCAGCAAGATGACCGTCAGCGAGTTGTCGGTGTGCCGTTAACATATATTAACGATGAAAGGTTATTCCAGATTGCACAAAGTAGGAGGCTCCGTACACAGAAACGAACGGCGTCAGATAAGCCGTACGTTGGCAGACTGCAAAATTTTTTCAGATCTTTGAACGGTTCTTAGCGCAATGTAGTGTTACGTCACACCTTACGTGCGGGAACAGGTGTCACGCCAGCGTGTACATAATTTTTTTGTGTAAAATGCCATAAAGTGCGCAAAATATTGTTTAAGCACACAAGTGTAACCGACCAAAACGTCCGGACGACCAAGACGTCCGGCGGACGCTTTGGTCGTTAAACTGACCAAACCGTCCGGGGGCCTTTACACTCACGGTCTTGTTCAAGATCGAAAAAGAAAACAAAACTGGGTGGGCAAAATTTACGGCGGACGTTTTGGCGGCCCACGGACGGTTTAGACGGTGTAACCGCCAAAACGTCCGCCGGGCGTCTCAGACGTCCGGACGTTTTGGACGGTTACATACGTCTTTAGCACTGTAGCAGTATAAAAATATCTTTACATTTTTTATCGCTCCAGCGCAATGAAAAATGTGCCGCTACCCTGCAATTCTTTGGTTATAAAATTATAACTATAATAATTATCAAGGTCAAAAATTCACATGCATAAATAATTCCAACACCCCAAAAATCAGTACAAACGGGATTGTCACCATGATAGTAAAGACAGCAGTTGTTTTGATGTGCCAACAAGAACATCATGTGAGTAAAATCTTTTCCTTGTCCCCATGATCTATACTGTAGTATGTTCCCAATCTTTCATTACATGTGTCTTTTGTTACGTAAGAAAGCAATTTTGTGTGTTGACACACCGGAACTCGTAGTGTGCGACTCTCACCTGAAGATCCGTTAGCTCCCACGCGAGCGTAATCTCTCCCAGGAAATACTAGTATTACGCCTAATGGTGACGTTCGTCGTAATTGTGACACTGCAGGATGCCGGTACTGTGGACTACAGCAAATCTTACGCTTAATATGTGAACTTATAGTCGATGGCTGGAGCAAGCCAGGAAGATAATCTTTTAATTGAACCGTGCGCTGCGTTGAAAGGACTGTAGGCCAAAAATAGCTTCGGAAAGGACGCGTTTAAAATGTCTTTCACGGTGATCGGGGTGCTGAGAAAACAGTAAATCATTTACCTTGCTGCCGGCCGCAGATCCATCACCAGCGAACAGTGACGATGATGGCAATTATTGGGATCACCAGGATTGCCATCATCGTCAGTTCGCTCCATTATACCCACCTTTTGTGCGATGGTCCCGAAAGGAGATGTGACACTTCTTCTTGCGGGACCGTCGCACAAAAGGCGGCCTTCCGCCCTTGGTTGGTGGCAGTTACCGCAAACTTTTTTTAAAAAAGCCTAGCCGAATCCTTCAGCATACACAGTTATTCATGGCGTGGTAGATGTGCACCGCAAATGCAAACCGCAACAGCTTGGTAAATAACATTGCGACGTCGACAGGCGTGAATACTGCAGAATGAATTTTACGCTAAATTGTTCGGAGAATGCGTCGGTTACACTGTAGTTAGGCGAATGATGGGGAATCCTCTTAGAAGATTAATCTACCTGCGGCAGATTAAATATGCATCCATATATAGAATATTGTGCGTACAAGGCGGCTCTCTTCGATTACGGTGTTGGCAATCAATAACACACAGAATGTCTTGCTATTTGACACTGCTTGTTGATTAATCAAATTAGCAAAGATTTGGTTGGTTTCCAGCTTTTTTCTTACGTTGCACATTGTTATACTGAATGAGAATAAAATTCTTGGGATCTCATTCTCAGTTCGTAATCATCACAATTAGTACAAATAAATCAGCGACCCAGGTATGCTGATATCTCCCGGTGAGTTGAGTGTGCACAACCAAACATCTAATAAACCGTTTCACGGACATCTGAACACGTTTTACGTGGATGCGCTGACGTACATGATTGCCTATCAGCGTCGCGATCCGGCGAAACGCCCGCTGTTTACAGCAAGCTGAACGAAGCGTCTCATATGTCTCATATGTCTCATGTCAACCTATTCCCCACTGTGCACCAGCTTACCCTTGAATGTTTTTCAAAATGCCTATCGGACGCTGCACCCGTTTCCCGCCCCCGTTGAGAACGCTTCAAAACCCGCTATGGGAACTAGAGAGTAGGAGAAAAGGTTTATCGATGATTTGTCGCCAGGCTTCTTTTACAGACACAGTAGATTTACACTGCATAGTGCATTGTATAGTGTACATATGCGTACATATACTTGTATATAGCGAATTTAACTGCTCTGGAAGATGCTATGCTTGCAGGATTAAATCTTCCCGCTTGACGACAGCTGGTGTCATCTGTTCCCGTGTGGGCACGCAGATAATCTGCTCCAGTTGAAATAATTCACTGGTTGAGTAGTTATCCAGCTGCACCTCCAGGTATAGATATGGACAGGATAGTACACGATAAATTTTTCAGCACACTTTCTAACGGATGTATCCAAAGTATCCCACAGTATGCGTACGTATGCCACCTGTATCCCGTAAGCGAACTTTATGTATCCCTACCGTTCACTTTAGAGACCCCGCTGTACCCGCTCCGTATCCCACAGTATGCGTATGTATGCCACTTGTATCCCGTAAGCGACATTTTTATATCCCTACCGTTCACTTTAGAGACCCGCTGTACCCGCTTCGTATCCCACAGTATGCGTATGTATGCCACTTGTATCCCGTAAGCGACATTTTTGTATCCCTACCGTTCACTTTAGAGACCCGCTGTACCCGCTCCGTATCCCACAGTATGCGTATGTATGCCACCTGTATCCCGTAAGCGACATTTTGTATCCCTACCGTTCACTTTAGAGACCCCGCTGTACCCGCTCCGTATCCCACAGTATGCGTATGTATGCCACTTGTATCCCGTAAGCGACATGTATTACTGTACCGTATCACAGTTTACCGTTAGTAGACCCGCTGTACCCGCTTCGTATCCCACAGTATGCGTACGTATGCCACCTGTATCCCGTAAGCGACATTTTTGTATCCCTACCGTTCACTTTAGAGACCCGCTGTACCCGCTTCGTATCCCACAGTATGCGTACGTATGCCACCTGTATCCCGTAAGCGACATTTTTGTATTCACTACCCGCTGTTCACAGTATGCGTATGTATGCCACCTGTATCCCGTAAGCGACATTTCTGTATTCCTACCGTTCACTTTAGAGACCCGCTGTACCCGCTCCGTATCCCACAGTATGCGTACGTATGCCACCTGTATCCCGTAAGCGACCTTTATGTATCCCTACCGTTCACTTTAGAGACCCGCTGTACCCGCTCCGTATCCCACTGTAAGCGTACGCATGCCACTTGTGTTCCGTAAGCGACCTTTAAGTATCCCGTCCGTTCGTTTAAAGGGCCCGCTGTACCCACTCATTGTCACACAGTGTACATACGGGGTTCAGGTGTTTTTTAGTACCTTTACTGCTTCCTAATTCCCGGCTAGACTTTGACTCGGTAATGACTATGTATTCGATAGCAAGCTGGAGTGATCCTGGTTTGTTCGGTATTCAGATTTCTAGTTTCTCTGTTGCATATTTAAATGCCCCCTTTGTGGCGTAACTCCATCCTATGGTATGTGTAGAGTATGCCACAGCAACACTATAGATGTTGTCTTCTGTAATATTAATTGCTCAGTTGAGTAGCGCGCTGAAAGTCTAAATAAATAAATCGTATTAGCGAATACGACAGTATTATTTACAAGAAACAGCCTCGGCTTCGCCTCCGCGTTTCTTGTGGTCAACGGCCACTTTATTTAGTTCTCAGTGAATATTTATTAAAATAACATATTTCGTCGAAGCATAATGGGGTCCGGTACACTGGACAGTACCGGTAGCTCGGTCACTCGCCAGCTAACGGGTACGGTACACTGGACAGTCACCCGCTCACCTAACGGGTCCGGTACACTGGACAGTTCCGGTAGCTCAATCAATCGCTCTCCTAACGGGCTCTGTGCACCCGCTAGCTCGGTCACCGGCTAGGAATCCAATGATCCAATGTTCGTCTTTCTCGAACCAGTGACCGAGCTTCCACTTGAACAGTGACTTGAACTCGAGCTCGTCACTTAAACCAGTGACCGAGCTTCCACTACCCAGATTAATCAAGTTAAAGGTCACAGAATCATGAATTCAGTTGTGACAATTCATGGTGATTTGAAAGAATCATGAACTGATTAAAAAAATCATACTCGTAAAAAAATGAAATCCGTGTTTTTATATAAAATCCGTTTTTTGCGCAAATGCGATGCACCGATTATGCTTCGACCGTTTTTTGCGCAAATTCCATGCACCCATTATGCTTCGATGAAATGTGTTGTTTTAATAAATATTCATTGAGAGTTAAATAAAGTGGCCGTTGACCACAAGAAACGCGGAGGCGAAGCCTAGGCTGTTTCGCTTGCCTAGCGGGCTATTTGCGCTGGAGTCGGCTGGACAAAACCGGCTGCTTGGTCAATCGTTCGCCTAACGGGCTCTGTGCACCGAACAGTATTGGTAGGTTGGTCATTCGTTCGCCTAACGGGCTCCGCACAATGGACAGTATCGGTAGCTCGGTCACCCGCTCACCTAGCGGGTCCCCTACCCAGGACAGTACCGGTTGCTCGGCTATTCGTTCCCCGAACGGGTTCTGTGCACTGAACAGTACCGGTAGCTCGGTCACCCGCTCGCCTAACGAGCCCCGTACACTGGACCCTACTGGTAGTTTGGTCGGCTGTCACTCGTGCAGAAAATGTCCTCGATGACAACGTTAGATATTATGTTGTCGTTCTTGTCGTAATAACGGTCTGCTAAATAAATTCATTCTGATAGTTAAATGCTTAGTAGAAATGACTTTCATTTTTTATTTATATTTTAGTTGGTTTACGTGGCAACGTTGCCCGGTTAAAAATACCGCGATAATACTTATTATTACAATAATTTAGTTGCATTTGGTGAAGGTAGTCAAAAATCTTCCGCTTTGGCGTTCGAAGCGGGAGAGGTTTTGAAAGAAATGAATACTATCTGGCCGGGTTTTCGACTACGGGCTTTCAGAATATAATATTGGTTTGGGTCAGTCATTTCTGGTTTGCCGGCTCTGGTGTATCCCATTCGTGGCTATATAGATCTGAATTAGGATAATTTTATTAGCAGACCTCACGAAATTGCGCGGAATAATTAATGCGATGGGCAAATGACGTATTGCCTAGTGCAAAATTTGAAATTCATGGCTGCCGTCTGCAGGTAAATCGTAGGTTTATGGACGAAGCCCAAAATTCTACAATATACCACAGCCCACAGATGACGATAATATCTACTGAAAAATTTGCCTGTCGCATTAACTAAAAGCCGAGATTACCTTAAACCTGAAACCCGAAATTTGTTTCCCCTAGAAGCGGAGAAATCTTTTCATTGGTTTCCCATTTCTTAATTTCCAGGTCAGTTATCCAGTCATTTAAATTTCGTGCACCTGCTGCATAGCGGCTCCGTAATTTATTAGAAGTTGCTCTCCTTTCTTCTTTTTGGTCTGTAGAGACTATACGATAACAATTTACTTGTACTTGAAATCTCAGTTTTAATACTAACAACACTGGTGCTGGGGCAGGTGCCTCTTGTATACCAGTTTAACAATCAGATTACTAACAAATACTTGCTATCGCTGTTCCTTTTTACTACTGCTTTGACCACAGAACACATCAAACATTTTTCATTAAATGAGAACAGAAGTATTTTGTTGTGTTTCCTTCTTTCCTTTTAACTTTTTTTCAAAAGCGGGAACTGTTACGCGAAATTTTTCCATGCTTAGTGCTCCATGAGCTCCGCTCGTGCCGCAGCTCGGCGTCTCCTGCGGCTCCGCCTTTCAGTATGCTATATCCTATATATTAAAGCAGAACCGTTATTCCGGAACGCTCCTGCCTCCAAAACGTTGTGATTGGCCAGAACCAGCCTAACCATTTTTGATTGGCCAGAACCCGCCTAGCGGGTTTTATGCTTTTGCAGCCCCTTAAACCTGTGCTTTTGCGCGTTTGTCCTTACCAAGTTTCCGAAACTTAGTACCTTCACCTGTGAAAACCTTCCCCTGATAAACCGGATCCCAGCTTTAGCATTGCTCCTTACTTAGCTTCCAAACATTAGTTCTTTAAGAAACCTGATAACTTTAATTAACTTACCGGTAAAGTCTTTTAAGCCTTTAATTACCTTGCGGTACCACCTTTTAAGCCTTTAGTAACCGAAAGTCCCGCGTGCGGTACCTGCACTTTTAAGCCTTTATTCACCGAAGGCCACGCGTGTGGTACCGCCCATTTGAGCTTTTGGTCACGAAAGGCTACGCCTGTAGTACCCACTTTTGAAGCTTTTGGTCATGAAAGGCTAGGCGTGTAGTACCCGCCTTTTTGAGCCTTTGATCACCAAAGACCACGCGCGTGGTACCCGCCTTTTTGAGCCGTTGGTCACTGAAAGCCACGCGTGCGGTACTCGCCTTTTCGAGCCTTTGGTCGCCGAAGGCCACGCGCGTGGTACCCGCCATTTTCAGCCTTTGGTCACCGAAGGCCACGCGCGTGGCACCCGCCTTTTTGAGCCTTTAGACGCCAAAGGTCCCGCGTGCGGTACCCGTTTTTTTTAGCTTTTGGTCACCGAAAACCAGGCGTGTGGTACCCGCCTTTTTTAGCTTTTGGTCACTGAAAGCCAGGCGTGTGGTAACCGCCTTTTTGAACCTTTGATCACCGAAGGCCACGCGTGCGGTACCCGCCTTTTTGAACCTTTGGTCACCGAAGGCCACGCGTGCGATACCCGCCTTTTTGAGCCTTTGGTCACCGAAAGCCACGCGTGCCGTACCCGGCTTTTTGAGCCTTTGGTCACCGAAGGCCACGCGTGCGGTACCCACCTTTTTGAGCCTTTGGTCACCGAAGGCCACGCGTGCGGTACCCGCCTTTTTGAGTCTTTGGTCACCGAAGGTTACGCATTTTTCGTCCACGCTTTTGCGATTTGTAACAGAAGAATTTCGGTTTAACCAGGCTCTAGATACAGTAACTGTATTCCCTTTTCAATAAGACGTACTTAGCATATAGAACTGTTTCACTTCGATTCGTTTAGCAAAAACAGCCCAGCCGACAAGAACCGCCTTTGCACTGCAGCGCGGCGCGTAAGCGCCGCGCGCTGTGCTTGTAGCTATTAAACTGAAAAGTCAGTTGCTCTTTACTTAACCATGCAGCATTCCACCTAACATAGTACGATTCGCGCCACATCCAATTCTGTACTCATGCAAGCTTACTTAGCGCGTGGTCAGGTCAACTAAAGCTTTAGTTTCTACGCTGTGAACTGCTTTCCCGGCTTGGCGCGATTGCCCTTCTTGCAGAACTGTCTGCGATTTAAGGCAAATTTGCTATATTTTCGTTTTCAGTAGATAAGGCAAGGTGGTGTTCGAGAAAGGCAAATAGGGCAACTTGGGGAATAAAAAATATTTAATATTTGCTTCGAAGAACAGCAAGCTGTTTACTTCGCATGTTACGTGGTGTTTGAATTAAAGAACGTCTGATACAGATTAATGCAAATCCAGCTTTCTGTACAAACTACAGCCTTGCTACGCCAAGTTGGGACAGTTTTTCTCAAAAATTCCGAGGAATCAGCCGACAGCAGATTAAAACTTATCAAATGTTCACATGATCCCTATGTTTGTCCAACATCTTTTGCATTTGAGGTTTTCATGCTGGAAGCTTGTTTCGAATTATAATGAGATTAAAACTAGAGCAGACTAGTTGGAAAATATGATTCGATCCTTCGATCTGATTGGACACTTCCCATTTAGAATTTCTTTAAAAATTCTTTTGGTGTGATAGTCTTAAATTGGTGACTCTAGATTGTTCGCGATGCAGTACTCTTGTAAACTGTTCTGTATGCTAGTCGATTTCACCCAGATGTGAGTGACCTTTGCAGTCTGACTGCAGGTGCCCGAAAACTGGAGGATAACTTCCTCTGCATGCTCCCCATACAGTCGCAAGGTGCCGAATGTAAATTGTTTTGGTAAAATCTCGTTCAGGAAGTTTATAGTGTCAATTTAAGTCTCGCTATCCGCACAATAAGCCCGGGGTATTCCGTCCCAGAGAATTCAAACAGCAACTATATCGTTTTCTATCTGCAGCTTTGTTGATATTTTGTTCCCCTTTTTCGGACCAACCATCTTCCCATCTGTGCAATAAATGTCAGTCAAAATATTAAATTTGAATGAGGTTTTCTCTGTGTCATCCTTGGAAAATATGTGTTCATCCTTGGAAAATATGTTCGAGGATACAACACTATGTGTGCTAGGCAACCCAGTTCTCCCGATGATTGGTTATAACATAGCTGTCTATGGGAACGTCCCTTAATTTCGTACCGACCGCGAGCACTGGTTGAGCACAATCCTTTTGCCAACTTGCGATGGACACCTTTTGGGTCTCTCAATAGATTTCAAAAAAGTCCACGAGAAAATATCGATCGGTGAATTTTTTAAAGGGGAAGTTATAAGAGCTCTAAAACAGATCACCACCCCGCCCTCTAAATATCCGCTTGGCTCGCCACTGGCAGACCCGAACTTGATGGTTTTAACAGTTCTGGATTTGTAATAAAAAGTTACACTAGTAATGTTAAAGGATACAAGTAAAACGATGAATACAAATATTTTATAATTTAATTTGTGCAACTGTCCCAACTTGGCGTAGCAGGGCTGTACAAAAAATCATGTTCGATTTAAAACGGGTGGGGTGAGGTATCCTCGCGCATCCGCGCACGGCATTTAAGTAATGGAGAGTACTACTGACTGTATTTTCGAGAGGTCGCGGCGTTTTGAAGATCTACCGCTTACCCGATTCTAGTTTTAAATGCTCTTCATGCTCGTTATCGATTCGATAAGCGGGGAAACGGATTCTGGAAAAATCAGACAGAGTCATTAAAAATATATAAAGGATTAAAGAGACCCTTCGATATGTTCAGAACATGTGTTTATAGAGAACAGGTAGGTAAAGATTCTTTATTGTTTTGGAAAGCTATATATCGAAATGTACGTTGATTCTGCAGTTTGATTTCAAAGCCTCACTCACACCTTTCTATAGGTAGCTCCTATTACAGTATTATTACCATTTTAGTAATATATGTTAAATACCGCTTTCTCAGTGCTTACAGTCATTATAACCCAGGACTTTAATTCTGCGTTCTTCATTTACTATACTTAAGACATTAAAAACTATTTAATGTTCGGTTAGACTATTCTAGCGATTTTATTCACTGGACCGTGGTTGTACCTCGGTCACTAACCCATCTAGCAATTTTATTCACTGGTCAGTCGTGGTCGCTCGGTTAAGCCTCCAGCGGGCGGTACCCAAAGGAGTGCGAATTTCCTTTTGAAAATCGGGATTTTCCGATGAAAAAAGTCATTAAGAAAGGAAATTTTTTGTGAGCTTGTGCGGACCATAGGTCAGTGGTGGTGAGTATGTCGTTTGCCAACGGCAATGCCCATGGACAGTCTACGGCATAAAAACGTTTACTTCTGCAAAATTAAGCAAACAAGAATTATGTCAACGCAATAACTTCATTAAACAATACAAAAAAGTACTTTAAAACAAGGGTACAGAAGTGGTCAACAAATTGACCACTGGTCAGCAAAAAACTAAAAACGCCCAAAACCCGTTCTCAAGCATTTTGAACAATAATACAGGTAAAAAAACACAAAATAAACGATAGTAGCAATAGTAGTTTTAAAACTTTCGTTATTCTCGCGTATGGTACTTCACGAAGCAGTCCTGGTGTAATTTAACATTGCACTTGCTGCATTTCTGACACACTGAGTTGCGTTTACACTGCTTGCATCGTCCGGGCTTGCATTTTTTCTGGATGTGGCCACAACTGTCGTAGCGGGCCGCATCAGAAATTGGAGTGGACGGTCCAGTTGCAGTAGTGATCGGCGGCGCATCACACATCAGCAATTCTTCAACCAGCTGCGAAAGAAACTCAATTTGTGTGAGTTTGCCTCCTACCTTACCATGAACTCGCCATGCCGCAACCGCGATCATGGCAATGGAGTTTGAAAAAAAAGGCCACCACCACTTTTTGAAACTCAGCATCAGCCGGAAGTTACCGGTCACAAAGGTCAACACCTCCCATATGTTTATTATAGTTGGCAATCATCCGCGGCTGGTCAATTAAAATCTTCTTCGCGGCGCGACTCCATCGCTTTGCCTTTCCAAGAGGTGTAACGGTATCGTAGTTGGACGCGAGGCATACTGCGGTGTTGTCATGCCACTTCACAGCAATCACATTGGCCGTACAATAGGCAGCGTGGCTACCACGTTCAGTTTTTTTAAATTTCTTGTTGTCCGGAAACCGAGCGCTCAAAATTCTAAAACCGAGCGCTCGAAATTCCTCCAAAAGCGCATAGGACGTAAAGAAATTAGCGAAAAACACGCAGTGTGCAACTGGACACTTGACCACAGACAACAATTTCAAAACGACTCGAAATCCAAGCGGCTTCGTTAGTTCGGCAACATTCTTGCCCGTAGCGTCTTTTCCGGTGTACGCGAAAAATGTGTACGGATATCCCCGTGATCCACACAGCACCCAAAGCATGTACTCGAACCGGCATGGTTTGCCTCTCATGAACATTTTGCAAGAATTGTGCCCGAAATAAGAAATCATTTGTTCATCAGCGCTAAGAAATGGATCAAAAATCCCGAACTGAAGAAGTCTTTCCTTCAGAAGAGTGAAAAATGGGTTAACTTTGGCCATTTTATCCTCCGGATCCAAGTGGTCGTTGTCGGCCAGATGGAAATATTTTTTAATTTTCTAAAAATGAAATAAAATTATTAATGCCAACCGCTCAGGGTGTCGATGAACAAATGCGTTTTTTGATGGGTTCCTGCAACCGGAAGTACGTGCCGTATGTTTTATGTCCAAAGCGACAAGACCTTATCCTGATTCCGCAATAAAAAAATACTACTTATATTGCACCCGCCTTAGGTGACGGCAAAACTGCACCAAAACATAATTTATTTGCACTTGCTCACCTCGAATCGTTTACATGACATCTTCGATGAAAGGGCAGGAAAGCTGAACAATACGGAGCGCATCCAGAAGTGTCTCGTAGTAGGCAGCTACACAATTCCGCTGCACAAGAGTATCTCGATGAACAAAAAAAGATCAGGCATGGGAAGCTGGAAATCAGCGTTGTGCTTTCTGGCATATCGTTCGGATTCCGTAATAATATGAGTCGCTACAATATCATCAAAATACATCTTATAAAGTTCCAAAGGTGTCTTGCTGATCAGCTCTGGATGTTCGTTTGCGAGCTTCCTCGGCATTTTCCAGTGTGCTCTGGAAATGACACGAAAGCGCTCTCGTCAGGCTTCCAGTCTACTTCCGGCAGGAGGAGGACGCCTTCCTTTCGCTTTGGAGCTGGACGGTCTTCGGCCTCTGAATCGGTCTCGTAGCAAACGTCGAGATCTCCAGCCACATCTTTGGGCATTTGCGGTCTCAGATCATTTTCATCAATATCCTCTGTATCCGAGCACACACCAGGTTCCGGTGGAAGACAAACGATGTCAATCTCCCGGTGTGGTCTGTTTGTCAATTGTTCAAAATATCCTTCGCCTCTTTAAGCGTTTTTGCCCGTGTTTGAGGCATTTTTAAAAAGTACGCAACGAATAAAGAAATTAATATTTTGCAGAATTTTCACGCGGGAAGAAACGCAAATAAAAAAGTGGGAAATCGTAGTGATGGATGGTACACTAAGCAGTCACAGCTGTGCATGCGTTACCGGCTTTGTTGCTGCAAGTTGGTTTTTTTCAAGCGCCAAATTATTAGTTGTCATACCACCACTGCAATTGTTCAACAAAGACACTGCAAAGAGCTCTTCTGCTTCACGGCGGTGATTTTTTAATTTTCGAGTGTTTTTAGTAGATTTACTTTGTTCGCACTTTAAATTTTAACTATTATGGAGATTATGGAATTATTATTAATTATGGAACATGATTTAGTTATGCCGCAATGGTTGAAAGCCGTTGTACAGAAGCAGATTGATTGTGGGAATACTGGCAAGAAAGCGCGGAGCAAGATTTATAGTGCTGTGTACTGGAAACTGAAGGTGTCTGTTTCCAGCTAGCTCAAGCTGGATACAAATTTGAGAGTGACTTATTTATGAGTACTTTTGAGGTTCTGTGATTGTATCTAGTGCTTTTAAGAACGGTTTTGCAGCAACCTTTAGAATTTTTTTTCGTGATAACAGAATGGCAAAATGCTGGAAGCCATCAAAACTTCTTTTTTTCCCGCTTGTCTGGTGGATGGATTAAGTGAAATGTTCCCAGATGAGAACAAACACCAAGATGTAAGCGCGGTGTACACTAATTATTTAAAATTTTAAATTAGCAGTTAGAATAAAAGCTATTTGACTGCTCGTTTTCTAACATTCGCAGCACGGCCCGTCGAACGTGACGTTAAAAGACATTGCAGGTTTACGATGAATGGATTACAGCGCACGTGGCCAATTCCATGTTCTTTTAGACCCTTCATGGGCAATGGCGTTAGCAAGTAACACGTTTGTTTGACGGACAATGGCCTTGCAATGTTTGACTTTTGGATAGCATCGTGGACATTTCTGAATAAAGCATTATCACTTGTACCTTGCTGATTTATCTCGAATTTATTGAATCATCGACTAGAAAGTTATTGACCAAGGCATCAGAGAGCTCAGACAAGTCTAAATTAGCGATTTTCGCGCACCTGTAGCTTTTAATTAACTTGAGACATAAGGTTGAATAATGTTTTTATAGTTGCTTTGAAGTCCCTTATTGCTTATTACGTTATGGGATATCGATTAACTATTGCCGCTCGCTGGGGAAAAATTCTCAAACGCCTTGTCGTTTCCTAACACCAATGCCCGTCAACGGGTTAAGTCGGAGTAACCGTGTCGCGAAAAATCCGTGACCACGGAAACTCCGTCAGTACCGTCCCTTCGAGAAACCTTTTCTCCGTATCAAAAAACGGTTGACTATGGGAGCGCCTTTACTCGCTCAGTTCTGTTTATTTACTGGAAAACAGAAAAAAATGACAGTCCCTCCTGCCTGAAGCTGTTTGCCTTTGCCCCAACAGCGCTTCGACTGCCTGCCAAAACGAAATCCGAGCGCACCAGCACTTTGGCCACTGCAGTGAAAAAGAATCTAGATCTGTTCGACCGTGACACTGAGATCCCACCCGCGCAGTCTGCCAAAACCAAGAGGAAACGCAGCACGGACGAAGACATAGCTCGTCGTGTCGGCGAAAAGATTGATGACGGGTCCGTTTCTGGTGCGATGCGCATTGTGATGTCTACGGATTCCGTCGCGGACATCACCTCTGACACTCTGAAGGAGCTTAGAGCGAAGCACCCAGAATGTGCGCCTCCGCCCGTGTCAGTCCTCAATGCTGATACACATGTAGCGCCTCCCGTAACCGCCGCAGATGTTTTTGCAGCCATCCGCAGCTTTCCACGGGGCTCTGCTGCAGGACCAGACGGGTTGCGCCCTCAACATCTAATCGACATAGTCGGTGGGAAAATGGACGATCACAGTGGACAATTTTGCGAGAGCCTAGCTGCTGTTCTCAACGTTGTCTTGGAAGGAAAAGTGCCAGCTGATATCCGTCCTGCTTTCTTCGGTGGAAAGCTGCTGGCCTCGCGGAAGAAGGACGGCGGGCTGCGCCCCATTGCGTTCGGAATGACATTGCGCCGTGTCATTGCCAAAATTGTTTGCAGTAAAGTAGCGGAACGGGCGGTTGCTGTTCTTTCTCCTGGACAAGTTGGCTTTAACGTACGTGGTGGGGCTGAAGCAATAGTACACGGAACCAGACAATTTATCAACGAGAATCCCGAAATCACAAAAGCCATCGTCAAAGTGGATTTCCGTAATGCGTTCAATACAGTTTCGCGAGAAGTAGTGCTCGACGCTGTGAAATCGCACTTCCCGGAATATTTTGCCTTTTTCCAGTCAGCTTACGGACATCATTCTTCACTGTTCATTGGTGAACATGTTATGTCATCCGAATCAGGACTGCAACAGGGTGATCCGTTGGGCCCGCTATTGTTCTGTCTAGCATTGCAAGCCGTAATTCTCACCCTTAATACCGAGTTAAACGCTTGGTACCTTGACGACGGGACGCTTGGCGGTCTCCCAGAAAGTGTACAGGAGAATTTTGCTCGAGTTATTGAAGGTGCTCGGAGAATTGGATTGGAAATAAACGTCACAAAGTGGGAACGATACGTTTCTGGCGGGTCGGAGACAGCTCAGCAGAAAGCAGTAGATGATTTTCTTGCCCAACACCCCGGTGTCCGTGTAATGTCCAGCTCCAGTCTGACTTTGCTTGGAGCTCCTATCTTGGACGCCGCGATCGCCCCCCTGTTTGCCGAGAAAGCGCAATCGTTGGCCACGGTGTGTGAGCGGATGCAGCTGCTCCCACGTCACCACGCGCTTTTCTTTCTGCGCCACTGCCTCGGGGCACCAAAGATCGTATACATGCTGAGATGTAGTAATGCCTGGAAATACTCAGAGCAATTGTATAAAATCGACGAAGTCTTGCGTTCCTGCTTCCAACAGTTGTGCAACGTCCGAACCAATCACGATGACTATCCCAGCTGGCGACAGGCGAGCCTCCCGGTTAGCAGAGGTGGTATTAGCTTACGTCGCTCGGAGGAATTAGCACTCCCAGCCTTTCTGGCTTCGATTCACTCCGTTGCCGACCTGGTGTCTTTACTGCTCCCAAATCGACCGGCCGTCGATGTCTCTACAGCGCTAAAAATTTGGAAAGCGGAGCGGGTACAGCGGGGTCTCTAAAGTGAACGGTCGGGATACATAAAGGTCGCTTACGGGATGCAGGTGGAATACGTACGCATACTGTGGGATACGGATCGGGTACAGCGGGGTCTCTAAAGTGAACGGTCGGGATACATAAAGGTCGCTTAAGGAATACAGGTGGCATACGTACGCATACTGTGGGATACGCAGCGGGTACAGCGGGGTCTCTAAAGTGAACGGTCGGGATACATAAAGGTCGCTTACGAGATACAGGTGGCATACGTACGCATTCTGTGGGATACGGAGCGGGTACAGCGGGGTCTCTAAAGTGAACGGTCGGGATACATAAAGGTCGCTTACGGGATACAGGTGGCATACGTACGCATACTGTGGGATACGGAGCGGGTACAGCGGGGTCTCTAAAGTGAACGGTCGGGATACATAAAGGTCGCTTACGGAATACAGGTGGCATACGTACGCATACTGTGGGATACGGAGCGGGTACAGCGGGGTCTCTAAAGTGAACGGTCGGGATACATAAAGGTCGCTTACGGAATACAGGTGGCATACGTACGCATACTGTGGGATACGGAGAGTGTACAGCGGGGTCTCTAACGTTAACGGTCGGGATACAGAAAAGTCGCTTACGGGATACAGGTGGCATACGTACGCATACTGTGGGATACTATGGGTACATCCGCTAGAGAGTGTCCTGAAAAATTTGCCGTGTACTAACCGTGCCATAGGTGTCCAGGTAGGCGTAGTCATTCAAGGCAAAACCGAAAAATCCATAGTGAGTATGGTGTCTGGATATTACTTCCACCCGGTCCACGGGCGGTTGGAATGGGTGCGCAGAAGCTATCCTGCCTATCCGAGCCATACCGCAGTTTGGTAACGTAACAGCTACCCTGCTTCGAAGAACTCCTATAACGAGATCTTTTTGCGTGTAAATCTTTTGGCATCTGATCTCGTGCAACTTCCCGAAGCCACTTTATGCATAATCTGACTGTAAATTTGCCGCTCACGGTAGTAATTCACTTTTACTGCGGCATGGCTGCATATGCTGTATGTTAGGTCGCTTTTGGAAAAGGGATTTCCTTAAATGAGTATTTTAGAAACGTTATCAGTTTCCCATTCAAAGCTTGCTTGATCGTTATTCGTTCATAATCGCGAAATGTTTTTGCTGTTTATGATAAGGTTGGACTGCTGTCTTTTTGCGGCGAACAGTATTAAATGGGAATAGTAGACGATCAACTGCGCAGCAGTTTTACAACCAAAACAATGCCGAATAAACAGTAAAATTCATAAAGGTGACCACACATACCCAAGCGTATGCATGGCATTATCGGCTGTCTGGGTTAGCATCATCACCATTATGAAGTGCAGTGTACGGGTAAAGGGTCGTTAACATTTAACGCAAATACGTTTACAGAAACACGTTTATTCTTATACAGTGCACAACGGATGACCGCTTGTTGGGCTATGCAGCCGCCGGACAGACCGGCATTTATGGAAAGCGCTTGGAAACCCTGGCGCCGTTGAGCGAAAGAATCGCGTAGAATCGTAGCCGGATAATCGTAGAGCGGCTGACCAGTAGGTTACAAATATGTACTCTGTATATTTATTCCCCATACAGTCTGTACTCGTACGTAAATTTCGTTCCTTCTGAACAAGATTTCTCTAGCCGGATGACATTCGGCATTTCCTATTGATCTTTGAAACAGTCGATACGGGAAACGGATAGGCAAGGTAAGTATTGATTTTCAAATACTAATTACAGCATGCAAGATATACAGAGTAGCCCAAACCCGGCAGTGGATGACAGCTTATTTCTACTCCATTCTGTTTACTTACACAATGGAGTAGAGTACAGGTAAGGTTATATCGAGTATTTTCCACCATGTAGATTCAGAATACCCAATGCCATAACGTTTAAGAATTTAAAATTTAATCATTTTTGCTGCAATAAGAGGATAAACCTGTGCCTAAACCCGGCCGGCACCGACCTATAGCTAATTGCCTTGTAACAGGCAAGCGCGAGGAGCTCACAAGATGTCTTTATTGACAGATAAAGTGCTGACAATACTGCGTAATAGCAGGAAGAAAGAACAAAGCCAGTATGGCTGAATCTAGAAACGGTTGCTAGATGCGTCCGTGAGCGTGTCCACGTGCGTGATGCGGCCATATCAGCCGTGCGCTGTGTGATGCTGAGCGCAGACTGGACTCTATTCAGCGCGAGCGTATAAGCGCTGAGTCATACGGCGAGAGAGGGACGAGAGAGCAAGTATGCTCAGTGTGTGCGCACGCGGTATATCCACTTCAGTGGATGAGTGCAGTGCAGCGTCACACGTACGTACAAGAGAGAGGCGAATACGGCATGTAAGTGAGTGCAAGTACGCCACTTGTGGGCGTAGCACCACGCACAGGATCGTACGCCTGATATCCTCTAATGGGTGTTGGTTTATACTGCACAAGACTGCTGACATCGCCAGGTGGTATAGATTTTTTTGAATCTAGTCAAAGATTCTTCAGCATGCCCAGTGCGATAGATAGTGTTTACAGAAACTGAGGTGAGCTTGAAAATGCCTCCAGCATTTTCAACGGCAGATCATCACTGTACGAGTTGAGACAGCATCACACACAATACCTGATTTGCGATAAGCCGCCGATCAAGAGAGCAGGCGCACAAGCCGGGCGCAGGGGCCACAAAAAGTAATTAAAAAGTAATTAAGACGCTGCTCTCTAAGACATGGCCTGCTCCCACAGGCACGGGCCCGACTCACAAAAGTGACTATGCGGAGTCCGGTAGTGGTCATGCGCATACGCGATGTAAAACAATGGAGGAGACACAGGAGGAGGGAGAAATTGGTCTGCCCTGTGTCTGCCCGTGGTGGGTTCATTGCGCGTGCAGTTTTTCGCAAGGCGAAAGAGGCAAGCATTCCTTTCAGACG
This sequence comes from Paramacrobiotus metropolitanus, assembly GCF_019649055.1. Classification (NCBI taxonomy): domain Eukaryota; kingdom Metazoa; phylum Tardigrada; class Eutardigrada; order Parachela; family Macrobiotidae; genus Paramacrobiotus; species Paramacrobiotus metropolitanus. The sequence goes on along the minus strand of NW_026570252.1, from coordinate 655,097 downwards.
CGGGACGCGGTGCCTCCAAGTCATGTTATCTATACCATGGGTACTGGCCGCTTGCTTATCGCAAATTCGAAATATTTCCGCTCCGCTGTTCATTTGTGTAAGGTAAGTTGTTAATGCTGCGATATGCCTCGGCGCATGGTAGCAGTCTCTTCTGATTCCACCGAAATCCTTCGACTATGATGTATATTTTTGTATCACTTCCTTTTTAAGTCAGGTTATTAACACAATCTTGTTGCAACTTCGTAGGCCTTTGTTACAAAAGGATGCGTTTTAACGCTCATCAATTTTAACTCTTTACATCTTAACAACCGGATCCCGCGTGCGCAAACAGATTTCACATCAACGTGTACAAATCGTTTTGGTGATGAATGGCAAAACAGAAAGCAAAAATTTGTTTTGGAACGCGGGAGAGCAGACTTTACCTAGGATGCAGCCAATTTAGATAGCGGCATGCAATGATATTACCGAAATGGAGCATTTGAAAGGACATGGCGACAGGAAGCGTTCCAAGCGATGTGTTTCTAGGAGGACACAGGATGAGCTCAATACGCGTCAAATTCATCGGAGGCGAAGCCGGGCCGAGCAGAAACGCAAATTCCTTTGCGTGGACATTTTAACGAAGATTTTTGACCCAGCTAGACGACTTCCGTCCGGTTTCCGCAAAGCAGTCCGTCCAAGCGGTCAGTGTCCGTAAACGGCATTCCTCGTGTTTGCCGTGATATCTTGCCTAGATTGCCAATACAGTAAAACAGAGTAAATATAATCCCGGCCATCTAATACGGCACACCCGTATCTCTTGCCGGTCACCGCAAAGCCGCCGAGTACAGGTACTGCATAGCAGTGAGTGAGGAAGTGCCGTATATCCATTACACAGCCGCGCACGCGGTTTTTTTGCGTTTTAAAATCGGTTTGGTGGTGGCTCACGCACTGCAATAAAGCATACATGTTGATGTATTTGCCGGCTTTGTGGTGGCCGGCCATAGATACAAGTGTGTTAGATGGCCGGGATAGTCAATAAAAAATTCGAAATACTCGTATTCTTTGGAGATCATCGGGATACTATGAGTGTCGCAGCGACATTCCGCCCCGCTTTATCGTCCAATTTTATTGCGCTGAGTTCTCGGATGTGAGCAATACCTGCGAATCGCGATGTGATGCTGCAGAAAGCCGGTGGCCCAGTATGTGCGGCGTACGAAATCGCCTGCGGAGACTAGATTGCGGTGTTTCTGCGTTTATGGCGTCCGCCCTCGAAGCCCAAGTTCCCAACAGCTACCGGTACGGTTACCGCCTACGGCAGGCAACAATCCGTGCTTCGGTTTGTTATTCTGCAGAAGTAACGGTTGTTTACCAGTTTTCACGTTTCTTTTTACAGACATCACGTGAACATGTGTAGCCGGCAGAAAGGTGGACGGGTGGATGGTGGATGTTCAATGAAATCGCATCCACCAATCTGCCGAAGGTCGGCAGATTGGTGGATGAAATTTCATTGAACATCCACCATCCACCCGTCCGTCTTTCTGCCGGCTACAAACGTGCGCAACTAAGAATGTACGAGATGCGTCTAGATGATGCCGCTCGTCTGGCGCAGTTTGTCACCATGCTGCTCGGATTTGAGGACGTGAGCCCGGTCGATCGCGCTACTTTACTGGCGGAAAAATCTTTTGTCATTATTAGGTATGGTACGCATGCTGTGGGCGGCAATCGGCGTCTACAAAACTGTTGCTGTTGTTCGTAGCTGCATCGCATCATTTAAAGTATACCCGGCATGTTGTCATTAAATTCGCCCTTGTAAATTACAAGGTCTGGTTTTATGGCAACATGACGGATCCCGAGCAGATCCACACCGGCGACTACTGGTTGGAGATTCTGGGCGTTAATTTTGAAGTACGCCGGTTCTGCTTTTGATTCAGCGCTGCATTCAACAGGGTCGTGGTCAGGTGACCACGTCTCATGTGTCAAAAATGATACACATACCCTAAAACTTTCGCTTTCGCGCACTCCGAATTACTTTCTCGTAATACTTTATGACATTCTAAAGCTAAATGATTTGTGTACATTGTTTTGAAAACTGTTTGCGCGCACAATATCCGATTACCGCGATATGGCGAACTAAAATGGGTTAAACGTTTAAATTCATTGTTGTGTACCATAGTCTGGTTATTACCCGATCTTCTTCAAATTTCGCTGTAAAAGACACTTGGCCATACATTAAAGTCGAAAGTGAACCAGTAACAGATTCACAAGATTTTTTTCCGAAGTTAAAATAAATTTCAAAAATTTTGAAATTCATTTTAAAATTATGGAAAAGTGCGATGACCTGAAACTAGTTCACTTTCGACTTGATGGCCGTGTGTGTTTTACAGCAAGGTTTCAAGGAGATTGAGTAATAACCAGACTTTTGGTACACAGCAATGCATTTAAACTTTTCGACGATTTTAGTTCGCTTAATCTCGGCAACCGGATGTTGCGTAAGCCATTCCTGCTCAGATGGGAAAGTAAAACGCGAATGGGGCATGTTGATGCACATGCAAACAGGGCAATAAATCTCATTGTTATACCTGATCATTTATGATAGAGTGTTCGTGTTCTGATTATTATACAAAAGCGGCTGGCGCTTGTTAGCTTCTTGTGGCTTGTGGTCGCAAACTTGCCGCCACCCGGAACTTAAATAGTCTCCTCTACTGCTCAGTATTAAAATTTTGTTAAAGTTTTCTACCCTATGACAGTTTTTAAAAATAACTGCTTCTGTACATTTTTTTTCACAAAGACGTAATTCACATCAGTAGATAGAAAAATAATTTCTCCATCGATTCCTGTAAAGTCTAATATGAGTAGACATTCACCTTAAGCAATTAGAGGAGCTGCTCGGCCACGCCCTGTTGAGCTTTGCAGATGAAATCAGTTCACTGCAGTTTTCCAGCTCACAATAACATCCCACCCGCTTGATCTACGGTATTGGTGTTACACCGATACCGACGGTGTATAAGAAAACACTGACGGTGTAAATGAATGCTTCGTTGGGCACTGCAGTGATGCGGTGCTGTTGCTCGGCAGGTGAATGATGCAGCTGACGCAGTTCAGTAAGCAGGAGCGCCGCGTTAGATTGACAGAGGCGCGTGCCTGCGATCCGGTGCGGCTCAGCTGGAGGATACCCGTCGCTGTAGCAGCGTGACGGGCATGGGCTGCCTTAGTACATTTACTTAATTAATGACTGATTCAATCTGTAACGTGATTGGCGCCTATGATACCACTCTATGAAACACCGTGTGTTTCATAGTCGTATCGACTAGGCTACAGCCTGGCGCTTGTAACTGTACTGGTAAATCAGAAATCTGCCGCATTGGATTAATCCCCTTCATTCGCCTGGTTTTGTGGGTTTTGTACGGTACCAGGTAGTACATGGGAGCCTCTCACCCTGAGTGTGGTACACATGTCCCACGCCCTGCCTCATCCTGACTGTCACAGGCACCATAATTCTGTTCTGTAAAAGAGAATAATGTGCGCTTTCTTACAGGCGTGCAAATGCCATCCTGCAGGGCCACAAGGCCGTTTTGTGCGCCGATCCCACTGGACGTTTCCATAGTACCGCATGAGGCAATGGTAGAAAATATACTTGGAGTCGGAGTTCACTTCCTACCGTAGCATCATGCGGGATCATTGCTTCATACTACTCATGGCTTCATATTATCCTTCCTGTGGATGGCGGACTCCACGGGCGTCGTCGAGGTGAGTGATTGGTTTGTTACTTTCACAACGATTCTTTTAGAAAACCGTTATGGGCCGTTATAAGGAGCCGCTTCCCATCCCCGTGTATTACTGGCACCAATTTCCACCACATTTTCATCTCAGATATTTATGTATTCTTTTTATTTTTGACTGCGATTACCTTCGTCGTTAAATCATTAAGATGCAGATTCGTTGGGGCGCATGCATTTAAACGGTTCCTTACGTGACACCAGCCGACCAGCGTTGTCGGCGTGCCCGGAGATGAACACATAGTCACGAGGATACAATTTTTAAAGTTGCGTAACATCTTGAGCCGACCCGCCGCCATCGAGCGAACGCTCCCGCAATTTGGCCTTACCTTGATACCAGCGGTTTGTTTTCCGGTGATATAATGACGGTTATGCTTGGAAAACTGTGGGTTGGTGTCCGCCCACGATGTTTACGCTCGCGTCTTCGTTGTTTGATTAATGCCTCTGCGGTGTTCTCCGCGCATTTTCTCGTTGCAAGATACTCACAATTTTGCAGATTAATAATCCTTATCGACGGACGAAAATATCCTGCTTAAATATCGATCCGCCTAGAAAGAATTCTAGGATTTTTCCATTTCCTTTTAATCATAACTTTAGAAACTGTTAATTAAATTAATATCTCGGTAGATAAAAAGAAGTTAATAATAATAAACTTTATAAGTTTATTCAGTCGTAGTACACATTTAGTTTAACTAGGTTAAATACTTTTATCCCGAGAGCACCAATGCCGTAACTCTTTTTCCAGTTTGGATCAAAAATAGCTACAAAAAATAAAGCTTGGGTAATTTTGGGTGCTAATATTTAAATCACCAATGCAAACAAACAATTGCCTAAAACTGCAATGCAGGAATTGATACTACGTTTACGAGCAGAGCACTAGCTTGGCCCGTAATTTCCATCGCAAAGGTACAGGTAGCACATATTAGCGCAAAGTTAAGTGTTAAGTTGTTGCACAAGTAAACACGAATAAAATGCTTTTGGCTGAATAAAGCGATCAATAATCGTCCCTTCACTCCAACGTAAATGTAAATGTGATGCGTTATGACAGGCTGCGTAAGTTCTGCTTCTAAGAAAACTGGAACACTAGTACGCGATATTAATAAATATTCTCGTAGTGCAAAATAGTGCAAATGAGGTACTAGAGCCTATTGGACCAACCGCCCTTGGAGTGAAGAGCGCTTCGCGCTACATTTCAGCACTCGGTTACGAGTACGGACTACTAGAGTCCAGACTCTAGAGTAATAGAAGGAGAACAGTCAGATGGAGAACATTTAGAGCAATGGAGAATAATTAGAATGATGAAAAGTGCTCTAAATAAAAAGTTTTGGTATTCTGATTTGCGTGTAATCCTTAGCATTTTATTTCCTCAACTTTCCCAAACCAGATGTTGCGCACACACACTATGAATCATTTGGCTTCGACTGGCTGTAATTTTCGACAATACCGTCGAAGCGAGTAATCGACTTCTATTGTGGCATAGCTACTTTAAATATGTATTTTCCCTACTTGTTCACAAATTATGTTTTCCATATTTCTACCCCTTCTAAGCCGTTAGTTTCGGATCCTGTCATTTACGACATTGCCAGTAACAAAGATCGGCGATCTTCGCCACAGCAATACCGGCGACAGATTAGCAAGTACTTACTAATTATTATTTAATGATTTTTGGAATACTGTAATTATAGGCCTGAACCCAGCTCTGGCTGACAGCTCAGATTTACACCAAGCGTATTTATGTACACAGCACAGGAAAGATCGTGAAGGTAATATGTATCGATTATTTTCCACCCGGTGTCATACCGCGTTTGCGAGACTGAGGTGAGCTTCAACATGCTTCCTGCATCTTGGACTGTCTACTAGTATCTAGTAGACTATCATTGTACTGCCTGATACACATCACCTATAATTATTGTTGACATTTATTGCCGTGTATGGTAGCTTTTATTGTTTTTTTATTACACCGCGATATGACCCGTTGTGTGTTTCGGCATCGTACATACATCTACCTGCAATCTTCGGAAGCGCATTTTTTATCGATTTATTGACCTAGTCAGATTGTTAAGCGATCTTATAGAAACCAGGTCGAGTCTACTAAGTTTCCATCAGTTCTGCAACCATATGCGTACAAGCGTGCATTCATGTTATCTCCGCACATCTTAAGATGTTGCGTGCATAAAACGTTTCCACGCCTTTGTATAAATCTGTGTAGAATGCCACACGAAAAATTTTTTTAAAGTGCAATGCGTCAAAGTACCGTTGGACACGAATTTGCTACCACTGGAAGCTAGTGAAGAGTTTAGGAGTTTTGATTTTAGAAGGGTGGATGTAATGACATTACCGGAATGGAGAATTCGGAGGGGTGCTGCGAAGGGAAGCGCGCCAAGCGATGTCTTTCTGCGGACAGGACCGTTGCGGACCCAGCACTAGCACAACAAGCAGCGCCCTCATCCGCATCGGAAACGGAGCCACGCTCAACAGAAATGCAGATGCTGCTCCGTGGACGTTTTAACAAGGATTTCCAGCCCACCCAGACGACGTTTCCACCCGGCTTCCGCAAAGTTGTGCGTCCAAGCAACCAGTGTCTGTAATATGTTTCCCATGATGTCGTGTGTGGATTAACAATAATTAACATATTTTTTGCAGTCCATACATAGTATAATTAAAATAATTTTTTTGCAGATCTTCACGGCTTCACGAGTGTCGCAGCGACCTTTCGCCCATCTTTGGCATCCAGTTTTCCTTTCGCCGAGTTCTCCGATGTCAGCAATTCCCGCGATGTGATGCTGCAGAAAGCCGGTGGCGCGGTGTGTGCGGCGTACGAGATCGCCTACGGAGACCAGATTGCCGTGTTCTCCGCCTTTATGACAGCCGCCCTCGAAGCGCAACAGTTACCGGTACGGTCTCCGCCCATGGCAGGCGCTCAGTGTTCTTTTGCTTTTGCGTAACCGTTTTTTCGGTCTATTTTTTAGTATCAGCCACAGACCTCACGCGAACGTGCCCAGCGTGCAATGTTCGAGAAACGGCTAGATGATGCCGCCCGTCTGGCGCAGTTTGTTGCCATGCTCCCTGGATTCGAGGACGTGAGCCCGGTTGATCGCGCTATGTTAGTGGCGGAAAAGTCCTTTGTCACTACTATGGTAAAAAGCTACTTATGCTGTGTTAGCGGAAACCTGTATCTATCAAAACGTTGCTGCTGTTTGTAGTTGCATCATATGAAGTACATTTACAAGGGAGATTTTTACGGCACCATGCCAGGTCCCGAGCAGATTCACGCCGGCGACTACTGGATGGAGATTCTGGGTGTGGATCCGGAAGTCCGCCGGTTCTGCTTCAAATTCAGCGATGTATTCAACAGAGTCGGGCTGACGCTGACGGAATCTTATATGATGCTGGCCGCAGCATTTTTTGATCCGCGTAGGTATTGTTAATATTTCAACGTGATCGGTATAACTGTTCGGAAACTGATACAGATCATAGGCTTCCTGTCTAGCAACTGCAAACGACTTTCGGATACGAATTTCCCATTCAGGCCGGAACGTACCGATACGAATTTGTGTTTATTGTAAAAAAGTACGGTAAAGCAGCGATCAAGGTGGTCTTGCCAGAATATTGATTTTACTAGGTACCACAACTGCCTCGAATAAACCGCTACTCGCACAACTGCATACCTTTTACATGGATGCGCTGACGTACACGATTGGCCATCGTCACCGCGACTGGGCGGAACGCGCGGCCATCTTCAACAAGCTGAACGAAGCGTCCGGAATGCTGTCCATGGCACACCAGCTTTCTCTTGTATGGTTTCCGTACGCCGGTCAGACGTTGCCTCCGGTCCCCGCCCCGTTGCGGACACTGCTGCAGGACTGCTTAAAACCATAATTTCTCTTATACATTATTCTGACGCAGTGCCGTATGGCCTTTTTCCATTCACGGTTTGCCAAACAATATGTGTTCTTTGGTGAGACTTTTCATGTGTACAAGGCAAACGGCATCTCTTTCCCCCTCGCTTAGTACCGTTTATTTCTTTCCCCCTGCTGCATCGCTGCCGTGAGTGAGCGCACACGTGACACATTGCATTCAGTCGTTTCACACATAAACCGGTTTTGCGGCTGCGGCAAATTACGCAACTGATCCTGTGCACAGATAAGAGCGCTGTGCCGCCTGTGAAAAGGCTGAATCAAAGCGTCACGTGTGCGTTCACTCACGGCAGCGATGCAGCAGGGGAAAAGAGATAAACGGTACTAAGCGAGGGGGAAAGAGATGCCGTTTGCCTTGTACTTCAAGTATACTTTCCGGTTTCCACCGATTTTTTATGTTCTCGTTTGGGAAGTTTGTCCCCGTGCTGCTGTGGTAGGAGGACGTTAACTCGATCAATTACATAACTGGCTTTTGTCGTTACTTTCTTAACCAATAAGTGTAGCTCGTGTATCAGCTACTGTACTTGCATCCGCCTAACTGTGGCGCATCGTCATACAACGTACACACGTACGTACTTACCAGGTACATGTAGGACGAGGCTTGCGCTATGAACGATTGCCACTGTCCTACGTCAACCACAATGACAAATTCACTCCTCACAAAATTTATGATAAAACGCAAGCTCGCTTCGCTCGCTCGCTTGATAATCATAAAGCAGAAAGGTTAAAATTTTATATTATTTTTATATCGATGGTTCATAATTTAGATCGATATTTAGCGTACATGAGCCATGCCAAAGTGATTGCAAAGCGTAAATAGTGTGACATGGCGCGGCAAAATATGGCGTTTGGCGTAACCCGTGAAATCACTTTCGTCGCTGTGCTAAGGTGATAGAAATTACGGGACAAGCTTGTACATCTAACAAATCATCTGTGTCTTGTACAATCAGCAGCAGAAAAGCTGCCGTTTATTTATGACAACGTGGTATCATTTGCAAGTGCAGTGTTCCACAGCTCCCGACAGAGTTCGGCACTCTGTTGTTAGAAAGGAGAGTAAAAATAAAATAAATAAAGAAAGAAAAATAAATATGCTGGGCATGGTTAAATTCATGTTTGGCGCGATTTCACCATGATCATGGCCTTCTGCACGATCCATTCGTGCAAACCGACATGCGGCCGGAACCAGCATTCCGCCGCACCGGTACCGCTGCCGGCTTTGATATCGGATACGACCATTTGGACGAGAAGCGGACTGCGGAAGACACGATTCACTTCCAGCGGTCCACTGCTCTGCGAGTCGCCGAGCGGACGGTGGGGTCGCACAACCCCGTAGGGTGCCTCGATCGGCTGGCGCAGCAATCGGCCATTGTGGCGAAACATCATATGGTTCAGCCTGAAATCATTTGCGATCACTTCCGGTGACAACGGCAGGCGCAGTGCACACTGGATCGTCAGTGTGTCGCCTTCGGTGACCCACTGATCCGGCATCGGAGTCTGGAAGACCTGCAACGGAATTCCTCGTTGACGAAGGCTACTGCAAAGCTGACAGGGAAGGGAGGGAAAGTGGGCAGACCTGGCTGGCGCGGGTGACCCACGGTCGCAGCATGTAGCGTTTGAGGGGGGTGGAGTCGATGGTGTGGACGCAGGCCACCGATCCGCTGGACAGGAAGGAGATGTTGCTGATGCGGAACAGCAGCATCGTGTCCATGGAGCTGAAGCTGTACTCGTGGCCGTCCCTCACCGGACGCGGCTGGCCGTGTTCGAAGACGACACGGTCCTGGTGCAGCCAGGCTACCGCGTCCGGGGTGTGCCGAGCGGCAGGTCACAGCCGAACGTTACATTGCTCCCCAAGGTTGGCCGCTGCAGTATTTCTTGACTGTGGACCGGTCGCTGCTGCTGCGCTCCGGCAGTTTCCCGATTATGGTCAAATTGCAAGACCACCAGGTCGTCCACCTGGCGGCGTAGGCCTTCCGCCATTATTTCATCCACTGCAAGAAAAGTATCTGCGTTTTGATTATGCGAACAAACTGCGTAACTGCTATCAAGTGCGAACTTGTTTTCATCATGGCACAACGCTTGCAAAGGCAGTTTAAGGGAAATGACTCGGTACATGGTACCAAATTCGTGTACATTCACGAAACCTTTTCATTTCGCGCACTGCTAAACACTTTTTTGCTTTGTTTTACGACATTCGGAAGCCAGATGAGTTGGTTATACTGGCGTGAAAGCCGTTTGTGCGCGCAACATCCGGTTCGGGAGTTATGGCTGTAAGAAAATTCCGAAAAGATTAAAGGAATTCAGGTGTACCAAAATTCTCATTATAAACCGATAATTTTTAAATTTTCCACATGAATGCATGTACGTCCGAAGATCGTTTTTACACCGAACCAGAATCTGCAGCATTTTGTCCAATTTTTAAATTAATTTTTAAATTATAAAATTCATTTTAAAACGTGAAAAACATGCCGGAACCGTGGTGCGGTGTAAAAACTACCTTCATGTATATCAGTACTGTATATCTATATGTGTGTTTGCACGCAAAATTAAAAGACTCGAACTCGAACGCTCCATACTACACTCTAATAGGTCCATAATACATTCGAATGCATTTAAATTTTTTGGAATTTAAATACATCTATAACTGTTGGACCAGACCGAATCGGATGTAGCGCTTGCAAACGGTTTCAACGCTAACGTACACAAATCAGCTAGGTACAGAATGTCATAAAACAAAGCAAAAAAGTGCTGTGAGTGCACGAAAGCGAAATTTTTCGTGTACGCACACGAATTTGCTACCATGTACCGTGCCACTTCCGTTAAGATTTGCAGCGTTATGGAGCCCGCTACGAAGCCCGCCCCTGAGACGGTTGGACGCAGTAATGCCTTAGATCTGCCGGGAAGTCATCGTAGGCTCCATAATAAAACTTACTTTTCCTGGCACGCTTTTCAACAACGCGCGATCCAGAAGCGCTGAATTTCACTGGAAATTCAGCGCGGAAATGCAGCATCTATCCTTGTCACGGACGGAGTGGATAGTTTAAATGAAGTTTTGCTGTTGTGAATAAGTAATACCACGTGTTTATTTTTCTTCCGCCCGATCTGTACGGTGATTATTAATAAAGAGTTACCTATGGCATAATTACAGCACTTCATTGAAATCAGCGGTACTTACATTCCACTTTTTGGTATGGACTGCAACATCCACAGAGCTGAATGACTCCCCATATCGCAACCATAATAAACTGGGTGGCCATTATGATGAGTTTTATTAAGCGGTCGGGAGAGAATACCAGCCAATAACATCCGATTAGAAAAATGGACTATCATCTATTACTCCTAGTTTCTTCCAGAAAGGAGCAGTTTCTGCCTGCTAGCTTCTAGATAACGGGCAGTATGGTAAGCTCAATTGGGACAGTATGGTAATTTTTTCACAAGCAAGTTGTCTTTAAGAATAACTGATGTGCGTTGTCTAGACAACAAATCCGCATTTGTATAGGGTGGCCATGATGATGAGCTTTATTAGGCGGTCAAGAGAGTGTATTCTCGTCCAGTTGCGAACTCGTACCAACCTGGTTAAATTCTTCTCACGAAGGTTCGCACTTCGCACGTTACCTTCACTCTTACATTCGCAGCTGGTTGCTGCTCGGCGGTTTGTCTTCTGGTCGCCACCGTTGGACGAGCTGAACGCAGATAGGTATTAGTCCGATCGGCAGTCCAACAACTCCCCCGACTGCCGCTCCCATACCCGCTACCGCTGATTCCTCAGCAACCGTTTCCCAAAATGTTTTGGATGCTTCATGACCAGATAACGTGATGGTACCCGATGCCAGCGATGCATTCGCCGAGCATTCACATGTGAAATTTACTGCATCCATAATAGAACGCTGCTTGTAGCCGTGTATTGTACGTTAGCGCACTACCCGGCTGAGTATTCGGTCTGCATGCTTGTTATATACGAGCTCGTACTGCTCGTACCCATTATTCCTGTTATTTGCCGTTAAAATGGAGATAGAAGCTTTTCTCCCTGTGGCTGTCATTATTGCGGCGCAATTTTTACTCGTGCCGCAACTCGGGCTACCCGGCAGCATCAATGTTTGTTGTGTAAATTCTTCTAGTCATCAGATTTGATTTCTCCTTAGTCCTTATAAATTATCTGGCAGTATTCACTTCTCTGTTGAGCACCGTTTAAATGTGTCGCTAGCGGCAGAATTAGCAGCAACGTCAACTAGAAAATCCAGCTTTATACTGAAAAAAAAGTGCGGTAGAAATGGTGGCGGTTAAATCACCGTCTCACTTGCCAGCGGTCAGATAATTTACTGCCACATTTGCGTATCTGCGCCGGTGACTACTGGATAGAGATTCTGGGCGTGGATCGTAATTCTGATCCGTGTATGTAGTGTAAATATATCGATGTGATAGGTACTCGTATAAATATTTGGAGACAGTTGGGGTTTTAGTCTAACGGCTGCCAGCAATTTCAGATACGAATTTTCCGTTCAGGCCAAAACATTCGGTTACCAAATTTGTTTTTATTTGCAATTAATACAGTAAAGCAGCGATCACGATGAATCTTCTAAAAATACCGGTTTTTTTAACAGGCATCACAACCGCCTCGGATAAAGCGTTACTGGCACAGTTGCACACCTTTTATATGGATGCGCTGACGTACTCGTAGATACGTATTTGGCTTTCGTCACCGGGACTGGGCGGAACGCACCGCTGCCTTCGACAAGCTGAACGACGCGGCCAAAGGCTGTCCACGGCGCACCGGCTTTCTCTTGCGCGGTTTCAGCACGCCGACCAGACGCTGCCTCCGTTTCCCGCCCCTTTTGCGGACGCTAGTGCAGGAATGGTTGAAACCCTAAATCTCAAATCTGTCAGCACTTGCACTAGTTCACTACCTTCGTTCACGTGGAATTTTTTGGCGTAGTGAATTCAGGTTCGGTGGCCTTGCATCAGTGTTTTAATTTATTTTATTTCGTTTGGTTTAAATTTATTTCTTATTCTTTTATACAAGCAGGAAAAATATCAATTTGTCTTTAATAAATACGCTCGCCATGCAGCTTTCTATTTTTTTAACTGGATAATTGTGCGCAACAAATAACCTACACTGTACATCCATGGTGATTGTTTGCCGGTTCGTACTCTGGAATAAACTCTCTCAGCAATTAAAAAATATAATTTGTAATCGCCGGTGTAATTATAGAAGCGGTCAAAATACTTTCTATGGCTTAGGTAATTATAAGCTTTCTCTTAAAATTTATAAAATTGTCGATAGACGATGAATTAGATGGTGAATTCTTTCCTGTGCAGCTGACATGTGAGGATTTTGATAAAGACTTAAGCCTTAACCGCACCCTTGTGTTTGTGAGTCCGTACGAAATAATGGATTTTTTTGTTATGTCCGATAAACGGTTTAATCGGTAGGGCCAGCTGAAAGTTTTGTCTTCACTCGGGTTCAAAAGCAAAGCGCTCACTACATTCGCTGCACTCCCTTTAACTACAGTACAGATAATTTAAAACAACTTGTTTATGTCTACACTCTACAGTGCACACGTTGACGTGGTTTTACTGAGCTTCATTTTCATTTGACGATGACATCGTCAAATGAATAACGTGGCTTGTCACTCTAGCTTCCCGGTTTGCGCTTTAAATTATAGACATGGAAGGCTTGGTACATGTTAAAGTTTTTTAAGACAAGTATTTTTACCTGTGCCCCGCCGTATCCCACGATATCCTCTACTTATTTTACATATTATATTCTCAAAATGTTTTAACTTTGTGGTTTACTGCTGTATCCCATCGCATCACTACAGTATCCTTTATGTATCCCACATGTACCCACTAAGAAACCTAAGAAACATAAAAAGCTAAGAAGCCAAAGAAAACTAAGGGGACACATGGAGGATGCA